>NC_080192.1:117636980-118261980 GCF_030028045.1 Hippopotamus amphibius kiboko
ACTAAAATCTTTTTTTCACTTAGCCCTTCACCTTAATAGTTAAGAAAAAAATTTTTTTTTTATTTTTTGGGTTTTTGCCCCCAAATTAGTTAATCTGCATTGTTTCTTTCATAGGAGTTTGAATAGCCAAATAGGTCATATAAATATCTACTTTTTTAGACACCAACCATAAAATGCATAGAAAACACTGTTAAACAGTAAAAATAGATTGTGAAAGCACTGTTGACTGACATATTGCCCTTGGTCAGCTCCTGCCTAGACTTCCATACAGCCAGTAGTCTATTCCAACCATGCTGTAATGTTGCTAAAATAATTTTTCTGCTTCACTGTTAAAACTCTTAATGACTTCTGTCTTCTTTGAACACAGTCCTGTCCTATGTCAATCTCAGATAATGTGGAGTGGAATAATTTTTATCTTGGAAGCAAGTATTCCAATTAAGTCTTTAGTCTTGGTGTGTTTTCATCTTTTAAATTTTGCCTAGAGTAGGAAACTTTATTAAAGTAGGAAATGTACTTCTGCCCCAGATTCAAGAATAGAGAGTTATTTCACTATTTCAGATACACACTTTTGAATGTAGTCTGCAGAACTCAGGTACTTGAGAGCCACATACTGCTTGGCTGTTAGTTCTCCTTATAGTCTAGGCAACATGCCTCATCCTAGCCCTTCCTAACTGAACTAAGACTTTTCTGCTTGCCTAATCATAGTGTCTCCAGGAAGCCTTTTCAGGTTAACTCCACTCATCGACGACTCCTCAAGCAGTTTCTCAAGAATCCTGGGCCTTAGAGTTGTTTATGAGATTTAAACAATTTTGTGGTTCTCTATAGGTATAGATACTAATACCATACATCTAGTGTCTACTGGTGGATGAAGTTAAAAATGATCGTTTTGAAACAATGACAGAACCTTTCTGAAACTTTTGTTAAGTAGCACATTAGAGCAGTGGTTTAAAATATAGATTTTAAAAACTTTGTTTTGTGTGATTCTAAGAAGGAAGTACCTTAGGGGGACCTTCATGGTCACTGAGGGGATGGACGAACTAGAGGTAGGAGACACCACCCTCTCTTTAACCAGGACAGCTTTACTTTTGTTTGTATTATATATTGTGGTTCATTGGAGATTTCTCTTGGGAGCTCCCCTCTCCCTGCTAAAAGTTTTGAAAATCACTGGACTAACAGGTTTATGGTTTGGGGTTTTAGAGGGGGGAAAAGAATGATGTGTGTGGCTGACTCAGTTATTTAAATAGATTTTCTGTAGTTAGCCTGACGAGAAGTCCTCCAAAGTTATTAATGGTGATTGGGGAATGCTGCTTCAGGGCATCTTTGCTTAATAGATCAGTAGTTCTCAAGTTTTTGGTCTCATGACCCCTTTACACTCTTAAATAGTTATTGAGACTCTCAAAGAGCACCTTGTATATGAGTTATATCCATGAATTTATATTTTTAAGAATAAAACATTTAAATTTATTTTAAAATAGTAAACTCATTACATATTAACAATAAAATTTTTATTAAAATAAGTTTTCCAAAGCAAAAAAAAATTAGTGTCATTGTTTTACATTTTTGCAAATCTCTTTATTATCTGGCTTAATAGAAGAAACACAGAGGGTTTCCCTGGTGGTCCAGTGATTAAAACTCCATGCTTCCACTGCAAGGGGCACAGGTTTCATCCCTGGTCAGGGAACTAAGATCCCGCATGCTGCACAGGCTGGGCCAAAAAATAAAAATAAAAAAATAAAAATGAAAGAGAAGAAACGGATTCTCATATTTGCCTCTGCATTCAGTCAGTTGTGACATACTCTTTTAGTTGAACTATATGAGGAAAATACAGCCTCATACGTATAAATAGTTGGGAAGGGAAAAGGTTTTTCACATATTATGAATGTTTTTCTTTGACATAAGACCCCACAAGTTGTAGTGTCTTATTTGCTCTGTGGAATCTGAAACCATAGCAATGAACTTTTTGTTTCCTGAAATTAAAGTAGCAATGTACTCTAGAAAGGCTCTAAATGCCTTCTTATTGTCTGTTCATCATTGCTGCTCCATCACCCTCAAAGTCCTTGAGTGATCTGGCCTCCTACTATCTTTTTGATCTCATCTCCGAACCCTCTGCTGACTCTGCTTTGGTCTCATGCACTCCTTGCTGTTTATTTCTCTAAACAGTCTCCTGTGTTGTGCTTTTGTGCCTGCTGTTACCTCTGACTTCTTAGCAAATAAATTGGATATCGTGTTAAACAATCTTAATTTAGTAAAAACCAACGGCAAAACATGTTTCTGGTTTTGGATATGAAAGTAGGAATCCCTAAGCCGAATTGCTGATACTTGGCTTGGCATTGCAATCTGAAACATTTATACATCACCTTTATGTCAGACTCTGACCTGGTCCTCTGTTGATGGAAATGAAAGTGGCATCAGGTCTTTGCTATAGAGTACATAAATGTGCCTCCCCTTTGCAAAACACTAAAGATTGTCTTTACTACTGTAGTTTACTAGGACCTAGCCACATAGGCAATCAGTCATTTTAGGGAAATATAGCAAATAGAAAAACACTGTTCTATATGTTTGGGGAGATTTGATTTAAATCTAGGTGATTGAAACAAACTGCTAGTCAGAAACATGCAACATTTTTCCTCAAAAGTACATTTTTATTGCTTGATGTATTTAATATTCTTCACTTAAAAGGCATAATAGACTACACATTTTCAGGAGGTTACATTTTGATATGATATATGATGCTTCACTGAATTCACCAGTTTATTGAGCGGTAGTCCAAGGAAAAAGGGCTTTGAAAGATGCATCTCTTAGCACAGTTGCTGTGGTGTTACATAGCATGATTAGGAGCCCCAAGTAAACAAAGACAAATTCTCACTAACTTTTTAGGAAAAGGCCTCTCTCTCATTTAACCAGGTGAAAGATGTGTATTTGAGGATTTTTTTTCCTGTTATGTGTTAAGAGTTCAGTGAATACTGAAATATTTAATCATATAACTTTATATATTCTGGATATATTTTTAATACTTTAAAAATTCAATTTTAAGGAAATAATTATTGCTATACCTTAATGGTTAGACAGTTTATTTAATGTTGTACTTAAATACGAAAGTCAGATGTTAGCATGAAAAAGAAACTCATCCACCTTCCTTACCTAGTTTATTTCCAGATTTTTCCCTTTCTGTTTCCAATTAGTTTAACAGTTGGGGTTCTTAATTGCAAATGAAAGGACTTGGTTCTAAAAAGAAATTTGTTGGAAGGGGCTGCCCAGAGGGTCATGGGAGGGGAAAGTAGCCCTGTTAGAGAAACTGGCAGGAGCCAAGGGAGCGCTATTCAGGGCCTCAGGGTTCATGGCAGCAGGCTTTGCAGTGGAAAAGACATGCCAGATCTGTGCTTCTGCTGTGACTGACCCCTAGTCAGTCTTTCCTTCCTTGGGTTACCTGCTTATGTTTTAGAGAAGAGTGTCTGTGCCCATCCCCTGTATGCTAGAACTGGAAGAGGTAGGGTTTAGCCTAGGCTTCTGTGTTGGGAAGTGGTCACCAGAAATTCCTCTTTTACCAAGATTGCACAGAGAGGGAGAGGTAATTCCTCAAAGGGAAGTCAGAGTCCTGTTAGGAAGGTGCCCAGAAATGACAGATATTCACTACAATTAGTTGAAGGGAGAACAATCTTTATAAATCCACGGAAGAAACAAGAGTTAGTTAAAACTGTATTGCAGCCTCAATTGAAAGAAAAAATAGATTGCAGTTTAATAACACTTTTAGTACAAAAAGAACAGGATTAGTAGTACAAAAGCACCTGCATTAGTAATTTCTGAAATAAATATACTTAGGTTGTCAGTTAACTGATGCAGTATTCTTGAAAACGCTAGTGTGTTGTGTGTGTGATACAATTTATAGTGAAAGGACTTTACTAGCACTTCACTGATAGTTATGTTACTTACAATTTTGTGGGCACATTCACACACACGTAACAATAATCCCTTAAAGTTATATAGCATATTTGCATTCATTATTTAATATTTGTTGTAACATTATATTGTAGGTTTTAGTCCCAATTTATGGAGTAGAAAAACTGCGAAGCTGTATGTCTTTGCTCAGAGTCATACTGCTAATTAAATTAGAGTCAAGATTTTAATCCAGGTCTTACTTATTCACATCTATTAAGAATGGCCTGGATAACTCTTAATTATCTGTACAATGGGGAAAATCATGCCTATCTTGCAAGATGTTTGAAGATTAAAGGTAAAATACAGGAAGTTTCCTGTCATTGTAAGAGTTAACAAACGATTAGTTAAATGTTAGTTTTTAAAAATGCATTTTTTAAAAAGAGTTAAAGTATTTCTATAGTAATTGGTTTTGGGGTATCTTTGGATAATATGTAGCATCACTTTTTTGGAGTCACATTTACAAAGGAAGTAATATTGCCTCATAAGAATTCTGATATTGTAACATAACACTTTGATATTTAGAAGTAAATTGTCATTTTCATTTTAAACTTTAATTGGGAAATTTGAGTCGTTATGTATGAAGTTTTTCTTGAATGTCTTATTTGAAGAGACTTTTTTTAAACAACTAATTAGGAGCTTCCAAGTGGATTTAAATTTGTCTTGCTTTTAAAGAGGCTTTGTTTGAAATTTCCTAAATCTTTTCTGTTGAAGCATACTTTGATTAATTCTTTTAAATTTATTTCAAGTTTTAAAATATCCCATGCTCTTAGATTGGAAGAATTAATATTGTTAAAATGGCCATACTACCCAAAGCAATCTACAGATTTAATGCGATCTCTATCAAATTAGCCATGACATCTTTCACAGAACTAAAACAAATAATCCTAAAATTTATACAGAACCATAAAAGACCCAGAATTGCCAAAACAATCCTGAAGAAAAAGAACAAAAGAGGAGGCATAACCATCTCAGACTTTAGACAATACCACAAAGCTACAGTAATCAAAACAGTGCTGTATTGGCACCAAAACAGACATATGGATCAATGGAACAGAATAGAGAGCCTAGAAATAAACCCACACACCTATGGCCAGTTAGTCTTCAACAAAGGAAGTAAGAATATACGATGGGGAGAAGACAGCCTCTTCAGCAAGTGGTGTTGGGAAAGTTGGACAGCCACATGTAAGTCAATGAAGTTAGAACATACCCTCTCACCATGGTATATATTACACAATGGAATACTACTCAGCCAGGAACTAACAGACTTATAGAGGATTATTTATGCCTATGGGAAAGTTGTAATTCTTAATTTGGTATTATAGGTGAAATATCAAGGGAGTTGAATACATTATATATATATAATTTTACTCACTCAAAGTGTTGTACTTAAGCTCCTGCCCAAGTACCAGAATCTATAATATAAAGGTAAGAAATGGTCCCTCTCCTCAAGGAGCTAAAAATTTAGCAAAATAGACAGATGTATATACCCTTGTGCAAAGTACAGTCCTTTGACCAGCAGCACTGATAGAACTACCAAATGCCCACCCTTGAACTACTAAATCATAATCTGTATTTCAAACAAGATATTTAACAACATATGCATGTTAAACTTTGAGTAGCACTTTTGTACACAAACTAAACGTAATGTGGTAAAAACTATAGATTCTTATAAATAAAATACAATATCAGCTCAATTACTACCCTCATGTCTCCAGAAGAAGAAAAATGGTCATGGCGAAGAAAAATTAAGTCAGACATTTTCCTGGATTGACATATTAAAAGGTGCTCAATGGAGTTTGTTGAACTGGCACCAGGCACTACTTTTTTGGAATATGTTGTTTGCTATTGAGTAGTCTAGATTTAGTGTTTATGCACAGAATTTTTGTGAATAGATTGCTTCAAAAAGAATGAAACTCAGATCACAGAGAAAAGGAGGAAAATGAAAGCCAAGATTATATAAGTTCGTTGCAGTTTATTGAATATTTGCTAGTGCCAGGCACATGGGAAGTGCTAAAATATAAAGTAAGAGAGACAGTCACTGTCCTCTAGTAGGAAACTCATGAATATTTATTTTATTCTTTGGGTTGTAATATAATACTACTTTTTAATTAAAGTATAGTTGATTTACAACATTATATTTACAATATTAGGCATATAACAGTGATTCTATATTTTTATAGATTATACTTCATTTAAAGTTATTATGAAATATTGGCTATATTCCCTGTGCTGTATAATGTATCCTTGTATCCTGTTTATTTATTTTATACATAGTAGTTTATACCTCTTAATTTCCTACCCCAATCTTGCTCCTCCCCCCAATACAGTACTATTGTTACTTATTTTATTGCTCAGTTTTTCCAGCTTTGGCCTTTAGGAGCTCTTTCAAGTTGGCTTCTGTTGAAAATCGCTTTTTTAAAAAAAAATTTATTTATTTATTTATTTATTTATTTATTTATTTATTGGCTGCCTTGGGTCTTTGATGCTGCACGTGGGCTTTTACCAGTTGCGGTGATTGGGGGCCACTCCCCATCGTGGCGGGCTCCTCACTACGGCAGCCTCTCTCACTGTGGAGCACTGGCTCCAGGCATACAGGCTTCAGCAGTTGTGGCACACACGCTCAACAGCTGTGGCTCATGGGCTCCAGAGCACAGGCTCAGCAGTTGTGGAGCGCGGGCTCAGCTGCTGTGCGGCATGCGGATCCTACTGGACCAGGGATCAAACCCATGCCCCCTGCATTGGCAGGCAGACTCCCAACCACTGCGCCCCCTAGGAAGTCCTAAAAATAGCTTTTTGATTCAACTTTTTGCTCAGTTCTTCCCTGTTTTGAGGGATGCCTAGTATAGGATAAGTGTTTTATAAAAAGTGGAATCTTCTGATCAGGCGCCTATATCAGAATCAGCAAGGGTGTTTAAAAAAAACAAAACAAAACTTAACATCACTAATCATTAGGGAAAAGCAGTTGAGTACTACAGTGAGATACCACTTCATACCCATTAGGATAACTGTTGTCAAAAAATCAGAAGACAACGTGTTGGCAGGATGTGGAGAAATTGGAACCCTCATGCATTACTGATGGGAATGTAAATTGGTACAGCTGCTGCAGAAAACATTATGGTGGTTCCTCAGAAACTAAACATAGAGTTTACCGTATATTCCAGCAATTCCACTTCTAGGTACAGATATATGTTGGCTCTAGATCAGTGCAATAAAGCAAAAATTGCAGTAAAGTGAGTCACATAAATTTTTTGGTTTCCCAGTGCTTATAAAAGTTATTTTTCCACTACACTGTGGTTTGTTAAGTATGCAATAGCATTAGGTCTTTAAAAATATGCA
Organism: Hippopotamus amphibius kiboko; assembly: GCF_030028045.1. Classification (NCBI taxonomy): domain Eukaryota; kingdom Metazoa; phylum Chordata; class Mammalia; order Artiodactyla; family Hippopotamidae; genus Hippopotamus; species Hippopotamus amphibius. Next base: position 117,644,253 of record NC_080192.1, read on the forward strand.
TATCTTAATTAAAAAGTAATGCTGTTGGGGAAATGGTGCCAATAGACTTGCTCCATACAGGGTTGCCACAGACCTTCAGTTTGTTAAAAAAAGCAACACAGTATCTGCTAAGTATGATAAAGTGAGGTATGCCTGTATACACCCCAAAGAGTTGACAGCAGGGACTTAAATTTGTATACCAGTGTTCATAGCAGCACCATTCACAATAGCCAAAGGTAGGAACAACCCAAATATTCATTGCTGGATGAATGAATAAACATAATGGATAAACATAATTCCATGGATAATAGAATATTATTTAGCCTTAAAAAGAAATGAATGAGGGCTTCCTAGGTGGCGCAGTGGTTAAGAATCCGCCTGACAATGCAGAGGTCATGGGTTCGATCCTAGCTCCAGGAAGATCCCACATGCCACGGAGCAACTAAGCCCGTGTGCCAAAAAAATTAAATAAATTTTAAAAAAAAGGAATGAAAATTAATGTAACCTTTCATATTGCTAAACTAAAGAAGAAAAAATCACATGGTAATATCAATAGATGCAAAAAAAGTATTTGACAAAATCCAACTCTCATTCATGATGAAAACTTAGTAAACTCAGAGTACAAGGGAGCTCCCTCAACTTGATAAAGAATATGTACAAAAAACCCTGCAACTAACATACATAATGGTGAGAAACTCAAAGCATTTCCACCAAGATCAGGAACAATGCAAGGATGTGCCCTCTTAACAGTGCTTTTCAGCATCATACTGGAAGTCCTAGCTGGTACAATTAAACAAGAAAAGGAAATAAATGGAATGCAGATTGGGAGAGAAGAAATAAAACCATCATTGCTTGCAAATGACATGATTGTTTATGTAGAAAACCTGAAAGAATGAACAACAAAAATCTCCTGAGAATGGCCAAAAACCTCCTGGAACTAATAAGTGATTCTAGCAAGGTTGCAAGATACAGGGTTAAATTACAGAAGTCAGTCACTTTCGTATATAGCAATAATGAACAAGTGGAATTTAAAATTGAAAACACAAACCATTTAAATTAGCACCCAAAATGGAAATATGGAAATATTTATCTAAATATATATACACATATGTATATATGTATGTGTGTATGTGTATGATCTATGTGAGAAAAACTACAAAACTGATGAAAGAAATCAAAGAAGAATTAAATAAATGGAAAGATAGTCCATGTTCATTGATAGGAAGTCTCAAAATTGTCAAGATGTCAATTCTTCCCAACTTGCAGTATAGATTCAATTCAATCCCAATCAAAATTCCAGCAAGTTATTTTGTGGATGTTAATGACCTGATATTGAAAGTTTATATGGAGAGGCAGAAGACCCAGAAAGGTTAACACAGTACTGAAGGAGAAGAACAAAGTTGGAGTACTCACACTACATAACTTTAAGGCTTACTATAAAACTACAGAAGTGTAGCGGTAAACATTTCAAGACAACGTATTATTGGTGAAAGAATAGACAAATAGGTTGTTGGAACAGTGTGGAGAGCTCAGAAATAGACCCACATAAATACAGTCATCTGATCTTTGACAAAGGAGAAGAGGCAATGCAGTGGAGCAAAGATAATCTCTTCAGCAAATGATGCTGGAACAACTGGACATCTACATGCAAAAAAAAATGAGTTTAGATACAGGCCTTACAGCCTTCACAAAAATTTACTCAAAATGAATCACAAACCTAAATGTAAAATGCAAAACTATAAAACCTCTAGAAGATAGGAGAAAATCTAGATGATCTTGGTGATGCCTTTTTAAATCCAGCACCAAAAGTACATTCATACAGAGTAGTTTTACTGCCCTAAAAATCCTCTGTACTCTGTTGATCCTTCCCTCTCTTCCCAACTCCTGATCTTTGTGGTGTCTCCATAACTTTGCCTTTTCCAGAATGTCATATAGCTGAAATCATACAGTATATTGCACTTTTAGATTGGCTTCTTTTACTTAGTAACACACATTTAAGGTTCCTCCATGTCTTTTCATGGTTTGATAGCCCATTTCTTTTCAGTGCTAAACAATATTTCATTATTTGGATGTACCCGTTTATCTGTTCACGTACTGAAGGAAGTCTTGGCTGCTTCCAGGGTTTGCCAATTTTGAATAAAGTTGCTATAAAATTCATGTGCAGGTTTTGCATAGACATAAGTTTTCAATTCCTTTGGGTAAATATCAAGGAATGTGATTGCAGGATCATATGGTAAGACTATATTCAGTTTTGTAAGAAATCCCCAAACTATCTTCTAAAGTGGCCATGCCATTTTGCATTCTCACCAGCAATGAATGAGTTCCTGCTGCCCCACATCCTTGCAATTGCTGTTGTCAATGTTCCAGATTTTGACCATTCTAATTGGTGTGTAGTGTTACCTCATTATTATTTTATTTTTCATTTCTCTAATAACATATTATGTGAGGCATCTTTTTACATGCATATTTGCCATCTGTGTATCTTCTCTGGTGTGGTATCTGTTAAGGTCTTAGGCCCATTTTTTAGTTGTTTTATTACTGTTGAATTTTAAGCATTCTTTGTATATTTTGGATAATATTCCTTTATTAGGTATGTCTTTTGCAAATATTTTCACCAATCTGTGACTTGTCTTTCTATTCTCTTGACACTGTCTTTTGCAGGGCAGACATTTTTAATTTTAATGGAAGTCCAGCTTACCAGTTATTTCTTTTATTGATTGTACTTTTGGTGCTGGATTTAAAAAGGCATCACCAAGATCATCTAGATTTTCTCCTATCTTCTAGAGGTTTTATAGTTTTGCATTTTACATTTAGGTTTGTGATTCATTTTGAGTAAATTTTTGTGAAGGCTGTAAGGCCTGTATCTAAACTCATTTTTTTTTGCATGTAGATGTCCAGTTGTTCCAGCATCATTTGCTGAAGAGATTATCTTTGCTCCACTGCATTGCCTCTTCTCCTTTGTCAAAGATCAGATGACTGTATTTATGTGGGTCTATTTCTGAGCTCTCCACACTGTTCCAACAACCTATTTGTCTATTCTTTCACCAATAATACGTTGTCTTGAAATGTTTACCGCTACACTTCTGTAGTTTTATAGTAAGCCTTAAAGTTATGTAGTGTGAGTACTCCAACTTTGTTCTTCTCCTTCAGTACTGTGTTAACCTTTCTGGGTCTTCTGCCTCTCCATATAAACTTTCAATATCAGGTCATTAACATCCACAAAATAACTTGCTGGAATTTTGATTGGGATTGAATTGAATCTATACTGCAAGTTGGGAAGAATTGACATCTTGACAATTTTGAGACTTCCTATCAATGAACATGGACTATCTTTCCATTTATTTAATTCTTCTTTGATTTCTTTCATCAGTTTTGTAGTTTTTCTCACATAGATCATACACATACACACATACATATATACATATGTGTATATATATTTAGATAAATATTTCCATATTTCCATTTTGGGTGCTAATTTAAATGGTTTGTGTTTTCAATTTTAAATTCCACTTGTTCATTATTGCTATATACGAAAGTGACTGACTTCTGTAATTTAACCCTGTATCTTGCAACCTTGCTAGAATCACTTATTAGTTCCAGGAGGTTTTTGGCCATTCTCAGGAGATTTTTGTTGTTCATTCTTTCAGATTTTCTACATAAACAATCATGTCATTTGCATGAGTGGATAAATAAGATGGGCGGTGGGGGGTGTGTATACACACACGGTGGAATACTAGTCAGCCATAAAAAGAATGAAATTTTGCCATTTGCAACAACATGGATGGACCTTGAGGGTTTTATGCTAAGTGAAATGTCAGAGAAAGACAATTACCGTATGATTTTGCTTATATGTGGGATTTAAAAAACAAAACAAATGGACAAACAAAATAAAACCAAACTCATAGATACAGAGAATGAATTTGTGGTTGCCAGAGGGGAGAAGGGTTAAGGGGTGGGCAAAATGGGTAAAGGGGACCAAGAGATACAAACTTCCAGTTATGAAATAAAGAAGTCACAGGGATGTAATGTACAGCATGGTGGCTATAGTCAGTAATATTGTATTGTAAATTTGAAAGTTGCTAAGAAAGTAAATCTTAAAAGTTCTTATTACAAGAAAAAAGCTTTATAACTTTGTATGATGATAGGTGGTGACGACTTATTGTGGTGATAATTTCACAATGTATACAAATGTTGCACATTTGAAACTAATATAATGTCATATGTCAGTTATACTCTTAAAAAGAAGATATCAGGCATAATGAACTAAACTCTTAATTTCCTTGTCCTCCCATTTATTAAAAAATCTGCATCTTACAATATTCCTCATCTTAGTAAATGCATTTGCAACTGGTGCATCTATCTGGCCAGTGATCTGGGCCCTACCTAACCCTCTCTAATTATTTCCTTCACTCTCCCCTTCGTGTCTCTTCCCTTTGCCTAGAATATCATTCCTCTCACTTCATCAATCCATTTTTCACCTAAATTCTACTCACCCTTTAGTTTTCAGCTTTAATCTTCATTAACCACCTGGTTAATTTAGGCCCTATTTTGTAGCTTCATGGCATCCTTTAATAAGAACAACAATAATAACTACAGCTGACATTTAGTAAACCTTGACTAGGTACTGGTACATAATATTATCAAAAGGATTAAGTAATTTGCTTACGGTTACACTCTGATAATTTAAAGAACTGAGTTTGGATTTAGATAATTTACCCCACACTTAACCTCTTCACTACTCTGCCTCTTACTAGGTAGTTACTTTTGTGATTACTTAATGTCTCGTTTCCATCTTGTACATGTAAGCTCTTTGAGGGCAGAGACTATGTCAATCTTATATTCCTAGTATCTAGCACAATATCTGTTGAACATATGCATAAGTGCATTATCATATTTGAGATGTAGCCTCATTTATTCAGAAAAGTCTGAAAGTGGATAAAATTTACAAGAATGTCATCTGGAATTCACAGATTACATTGACCATTTTTAAAAAAATAAATTTATTTATTTATTTATTGGCTGTGTTGGGTCTTCATTGCTGCGTGCAGGCTTTCTCTAGTTGCAGAGAGCGGGGACTACTCTTCGTTGCAGTGTGTGGGCTTCTCAGTGCAGTGGCTTCTCTTGTTGTGGAGCATGGACTCTAGGCACACGGGCTTCAGTAGTTGTGGCACATGGGCTCAATAGTTGTGCTCACGGGCTCTAGAGCGCAGGCTCAGTGGTTGTAGCACACTGGCTTAGTTGCTCCTCAGCATGTGGGATCTTCCCAGACCAGGGCTCGAACCCGTGTCCCCTGCATTGACAGGCAGATTCCTAACCACTGCACCACCAGGGAAGCCTTGACCATTTTTACCTTCTAGAAAGGAAAGTATCTATAAGTGTGGAGAAATCTGTTTAGTTCATCTCATAAGTCAACTTACTGTTAGTGATTATACATCAAGGAACCTGACCTATTTGGAGAAGATTGAATTTGAACAAAAATTGCCCCCTGCCTTTGATTCACTAGATTTTAGAAGCTAATGCTTAGAGGTTATGGGCAGTCAATTGGTGAGTTTTATTAGATATTCGTCACAAACTAAAAAAGAAAAGTCACAAACTGCCATCTGTTGGTATTTGGGGGAAAACTGTCAAAGAATAGACAGTAGACACACATGTATGAGGGTGAGTTAAAAATTATCCGCACTCTGGCTGTAGAACTTACAGAAGTTTTAACCAGGGTGTGGATAATTTTTGACTCACCCTCATATTATGACTTGCTATTCCAGCTTTAAAGATGACTCTTAGACCGGGATCAAAACTTAAAGTAGGATGGAATGAGTGGGAGCACTAGGGTAAAAAAGATGGAAATTTTATAAAGAGCTTCTTCCTGTGTCAGGACATCATTGATAAGGGATTTCTCTTACTTTTGGAAGATTCTTGAGTATGAAGATTAAGAAAATGCTTGAAGAAGAACTAGAAATCCATCAGGGACTCTTTTCTTGAGTCCTTTGTTTTATTGGTGGGAACTCTGTTATCACAGAAAGTAATAAATTATTTAGGAAGGCCATATTCATTGTTTTTAAAGGAAAATAAATGAAAGATGATGTAAACTTGGCACTTGACACTTGTTTGGAATTTGATGTGCATTATTTTCTGTGGGAAAGGACTTTGAATATTGTCTTTCCCATTGCTGATGTACACACAGCAGAAAACCAATCGTGAAATTTATTTAAATGAAAATAAAATGAAAAAATTTAAATCTAAATTTTATTTTATATATACATACATAAAGTGTTAGAAAAGTGCATAAATATGAGTTATTTTCACTACAGGATTTTTTTTTGAGAGGGAGATTATAAATTATAAATATATAATACATTATATAAATGTATATAATATTTACATTTGTACTTGTATTTGTACATATACATGTACAAATATATATAATACATTATACACATATATAAGTGTGTATGTGTTTGTTTTAGGTGTGTATGACTTTTTGAGCATTCCTGTACTTTAAAGTTTTCTGTCTTTACTCAAGAATACCTAATGGAAATCTGTTAAATGGCAAAGCTCTGATTTATTCCTTTTAATGACTACATAGCTCTATTAGTTGACCAGGGCTGCCATAACAAAGCAACACACACTGGGTGCCTTAAGCAACAGAAATTTATTTTATTACAATTCTAGATGCTAGAAGTCCAAGATCCAGGTGTTGGCAGGGTAGATTTCTTCTGAGGCCTCTCTTCTTGGCCTTTGAATTGCTGTCTTCTCCCTATGTCTTCTCCACAACCCCAAAATAAAATACAAGAAAAATCTAACAACCACTTCATAAAAAGCAATTTCAACTTTGTTTCCCTAGATACAGTACAAGAACCTTAAACTAAGGTGTTAAGCTTATCTTTCTGAAAAATATTACCCTCTTATAGTATTTCCTATCCTGGTGAAGTTAATGGTTCTCTCTCATTGCTGTCCTCACTACCCCCAAAATAGTTATCCAAACCTACCTCCTCACTTCTTTTACATCTCCCACTGCTTCTACCTTGTTTCACACCTTCATTGTATCTTTTACACAGCCTGCAGCATCCTTCTAACTAGTTTTGCTTCCTTCAATTTCATCTTCGTTTTAACCCAATCCTTTATACTGACACTAGAGAGATTCTTCGGCAAACAGATCTAATTTTGTCAGTGTGTTTGAAACCCTTCTATCATTTTCACCTTCCCTGATCACTTCTCAACTTCTTAGCATGACGCACAAGTCTACCCTTTCCAGTCTTAGCTTTTCCCAGGTGTAATCTTTGGTCCAACTCTTACAGTTTCCCCAACATATCATTTTGTCTTGGCGTCTATGCCTCTTCCTATGTTACCTCTTTTAGTAAAAGCCCTGCTTCCTTATCTGCTGCCTATGGCCCCATATTCATCCTTTATGATCCAGTTCAAGTGTGTTTTACTTGTGAAGACTTCTGATACTCCTCACATATCATCAGCAAGGATCACTTTTTTTGGTTATCATTGTACCTTAAATATAACTCAATTTAACCTCATCACACTGTGTTGTCACTTGTTGACATGTCTAGCGCCTCAGTGAGCTGAACTCTTTGAGGGCAGATGTCATGTTCTCATTCATCTTTGTGTCCCCAGCAAATGAGAGGCGTTCAGGGAAAAAAAATTGTTATATACATGGGCCTAAAGGCTAATTAACAGGCCCTAAGAAATGAGAAAATATGTTGTCAGTTTTGTTTTGGGAAAAAAATGAAGTTCTTTGATTTGTTTTATTACTGTTGCTTTTAATTTTCTTTTAACAAAGGATTTTTGCTTTGATTTTTAAATAAACCTCAAAATGAGGAGAAATAAGCACGTAAAACATCATACATTGACTAATTGTGACAATGAGAAAGAGATTTAACAGTCCAAATCTTTATTATTTGCTATGGTAAAGGTTTTGAGAATACCAGTTTTATTTCAAATTCTCCTGTTATATTTATAAATAAAAGTAGCAGATCTGGTCTCAAGATGTGACAAAGTACAATCTAGAAGCCTTTCTAATTCTACAGCGAGCCATTAACTAGAAAAGGCTATTAAAGATTCATCAGAATTCAACGTAGTGTTTTCTACCCAAGGGGTTTCTGAATACAGTTAGAGGACTTATGGATCAAACAACTAGGAATTGATATAGACCTAATGCCTTTGCTTTTCCAGATTCTATAAATCTGACAATAATAACCAACAGAGTTGTTCTGAATTTGTTAGAAATTACTAGAGACAAAATGAACTGTCAAGATAGATGTCGGCAGTCCTTAAGAAATGTTTAAAATTCAGTGGGTGGCATCTTTAACTGAATATGGTGATTATACTGCAAAAAAGTTACTGTCATGAGCATGTAAAATTCTTACTTGTGGATATCATTAATTTTTAGTGAAGTTTTTGCATTTACTTAAATTACCTAAGTGCATTTAAAGAAGTATGAAGTTTTCTGTGTCAATAAAGTATAAAATATGTTTTTGAAAACTGCATGTAAAGGAAAACCCCCATTACTTTAAACCCAAGTCGAAGTGCATATTATAATTGCTCTCAAATACACACCCTTAGTGAATATCAGTTGTAGATAGCTTTTGAAGGCTGTCATAAAATTTGGCAGTGTAACCTATTCTTTATAGTCTTGAATAATGTGGATCATTTGATCTATTAAATATCTTTGAGTACCACTTAGATGGAATGGAACACTTTAGCTGTAACACTATCTCATAGAAGAGATTTTTTTTATCCTATCTGTATAAGGAAGTGTAATGCTACTTCTGTCTGCTCATTAAAGAAATCTCTTAACAGCATCTTCTTTGAAAGAATAGAGAGCAAAGCCTGTATTTCAGGAACTGGTGCTTTGCTTGTCTTTAAACATTTGTCTTTGCCCATGTTTTTCAGTCAGAGGTTTTAAAGTATTGTTTTGTTTTTAGGGAATTAAAATAATTTATTAGCCTCTTGTATGAATGAACCTTATGATCCTAATTTGACAGATTTAAGATGTGATAAAGGTTAATCTCCAGAAATTTAGATGAACAGTTGGCATGATGCATTATTTTCTATTTAAGTCTAATTCTTTGTTTGATTTATTTACCTAATAGGTTTTATTTGGCTGTCAGTAGCCATCAATGAATAAAACTCTTTGAATTTGAATTTCTAAAAGTTCACGTATCATACAAGGTGTCAAACTTGACATTTTAACTATATGTGACTGAATCATCAGCAGTATCATGGTTTTTGGTTTGTCTTTTTGAACCATAGCATTTCACCACTGTAGTTATATACAGTTCACTTGATTCTACTTAATAAACATTGATTTTAGTTTTGACTGCCTTTATATGTTGAATGGTTTCTGCTGTAAGGGTTTCTGCTCCTGAAATAACCAGACTCTCTAGCATTACCACCACCCCTTTTCACTCTTAATTCTGTGAAAGAGATATTTTATTCCTTTTACCCCTATAACACAGAGTCTTTGAGTGTTCCCTGAGTATCAGGGGTTTAGAGTGAAAAGCAAAGAGAAAATGACTCTAAGTAGATAAACAAGGCCTTGCCAAATGGGAGCATCAACAGAGGAAATAGACAAGGGAACATGTAATTATAACTCAGGACAAACCCAGTGACAAAAATGTGATACTTGGTACAAGGATTAACACAGAGCAGAGTATAAGGCCCATAGAGCAGGGGCTGTTTTTTATTAATCTCTATATATCCAGTATTTAATGGGTTCAATAAGTCAACTAAATGAATGAGATTAATTCTGCCTTAGCAAGAGACAAGAAGGAAGGAAGTCTACCCAAATGTCACAAGATCTGGATTTTGAAAGTCAGATAGGTAGATGAAAGGGTAAGAGAATGAATGATAGCCATGGAGAACAGCATGAGTGAAAACTGCATGCCATGTTTCACAAACTGCAAATAGTATGAATTGTTTCACCATAAAGTGCACATTGAAGAGCAATTAAAGATGGAGCTCTATGTTAATAAAGAATTATATAGTTTGAATGGGTTTCTTTGAAAAAGAACATTTTAAAAATATAATCTGATCAATTTACATTTTCTTGAACACTTTCTAAAATGTTTTTGAGGTACCTAAACCACTTCCTCAAAGGGCTTTGATATTTTAAAGTTAATTAGAATTATTGTTGAGTAAGGATTTTCATCTTAATATTTATTATCTCTAGCAATTTAGTTTTATGTCAGGTTTTTAGTATATTTATAATTTTATATAATACATGGGATCTTTTGTGTAGTCAGTGATCATTTTACCCATTTTGAATGATTTTACCTTTTCAAATGATAAGATTTATAGTGCTGCATTTACATTTATGACACACTGATGTTTCTTAAAGTATGACCATATACTTCAAGCCAAGTTTTAGGGACTTCCCTGGCGATCCAGTGGTTAAGACTCCACACTGCCACTACAGGAGGTGCAGGCTCAATCCCTGGTTGGGGAGCTAAGATTCCATATGCTGCATGGTGCAGCCCAAAAAAAAAAAAAAAAAAAAGCCAAGTCTTAGATAGAAACCCACTATATAAATAGATACAGTTCATGGACATTCTACTTCTTATGCTGATGGAGCTACTAGGACACTCCCCAGACTCCTCCAGGATTTGACAGTCAGTGGTTTAGCGGAAAGAGCTTTGGCCTACATACCAGGAGGCCTGGGTTCAGCATTACTAGTTAGCTACAGGATTGTCTCTTTTTTATCATCTGCTAAATAAAGGGATTGAGTGAAACGACTTCTGAAGTCTCTTTTACTTCTAAAATTCTGTGGTTTTATAAATCTATAGCTATATTTTATTTGATGCTGGAGCCTTGAATAGGAATGTAACCCCAATTATAGCTACATTTTCTAGGACTACATCTTAGTGAAACCAGGGGCTGTCTATACAGTTTTTCATTTGTGAGATACAGTTTTTCTTGTTCAACGTTCATAATAAGTTCCTCACCTCCCCACCCCCCCCCCCCCCCATTTGATAGTTGAGATTTTGGTAGGATAGGTGCAGATATCCAGCAGGTAATTTGGTGTATGGGTCTAAAACTCAAGAGAAAAGTCAGGACTACAGATAGATTTGGAATTGTCCATGTAGGTGGTAAAAATGTGGAAATAAATGAGATTAGCTGGGGGAAAGAATAGAACAAGAGAGCAGACAGACAAGGATGGACTCTACATTTGAGGGGTGGAGGAAGATATGGAACTCTATAAGGAACAAATGGAAAAAGAAAGAGAAGAGAAGCAGAATAGATTATGTCACTAATAATAAGAAAAGAGAGTTTAAAAATGAGAAGTTGAGAGCCGCCCCCGCTTCCCAAAAAAGCCCCCACCGTGTAGTGTTAGCATTCACTGTTCAAGGAAGGTAAGTCAACCATGAAGGTGAAGGGTGTCTGAGAAAACAGTTTAAGCCAATGAGGGCATGCAATTCAATGTATAAAAATAAAACTGTTGTCAAAAGCTCCAGGGTTTTGTTTTGTTTTTAAAAAGGTTTTTTTTTTTTTTTTTTTTTTAAATATCATGCTTAGTGTTGAAGAGGAGTCCACTTACAAGCTTCGTTATCTACACACATTAGTCAGAATGTTATGGCCTGGTGAATAGAAAGCTGAGAAACGTGAATTCTGGGTTCTAGTCCATACTCCATCCATTATTTTAGCTGTACAACCATTCAGTCATCTAATAGACTGAGAGATTACAATCAGGTTGGTAATTGCTATACCAAAGAAGACAAAAAGTACTTGGACAAATGATGTAGGCCTTTTGGGGCTCAGTTTCTTCACCTGTAAAATAATAGTAAATGGTTTTAAACCTCATAATTGATGTAGCACCCCTCACACAGTTCTGAATTGTCATAATGTTATTTGCTTCTAAAATATTTTTCTTTAAAAAGTATTATAAGTGCATATGTATGTTTATATATGTCTATGTACTTTTAATATACATTTAAAAATTCATTATATGATATACTTGATAAAAAATCTCTCCGTACACTGAGGCTGTCAAACCCTCAGCTAATGAGGTGTATGTAGTAGGACAGACCATACTAAATACACTTGGCTAGTGAGTACTGTGTACTTTCATCCAGTGAGAGCTCATGTATTCATCCTTTGGAGGCTTGAGCATATTTTGCAACATGTATTCATGTTTTGACACGCATTTTGTCACGTGTGTTCTCTGTCTTCTGGAACTGATTTTTCAGCCTTTTTTTTTTATTAATTTTTATTGGAGTATGGTTTCTTTACAATGTTGTGTTAGCCTCCACTGCACAACAGAATGAATCAGCCATACACATGCAGATATCCCCTCCCTTTTGGACTTCCCTCCATTTAGGTTACCACAGAGCATTAGGTAGAGTTCCTTGTGCTATTCAGTATGTTCGCATCAGTTGTCTATTTTATACATACTATCAACAATGTATATGTGTCAATCCCAGTCTCCCAATTCCTGCCACCCCATCCCCTTCCCCCTTTGTATCCATATATTTGTTCTCTACTGTTTGTGTCTCTATTTCTGCTTTGCAAATAAGATCATCTATACCATTTTTCTAGATTCCACATACATGTGTTATTATACAATATTTGCTTTTCTCTTTATGACCTCACTCTGTATGACACTCTCTAGGTCCATCCACGTCTCTACAAATGACCCAATTTCATTCCTTTTTATGACTGAGTAATATTCCATTGTATATATGCACCACATCTTATTCATCCATTCCTCTGTTGATGGACATTTAGGTTGCTCCCATGTCCTGGCTATTGTAAATAATGCTGATGTGAACATTGGGGTACATGTGTTTTTTTGAATTATGGTTTTCTCTGGGTATATGCCCAGTAGTGGGATTGTTGGGTCATATGGTAGTTCTATTTTTAGTTTTTTAAGGAATCTCCACACTGTTCTCCATAGTGGCTGTACCAATTTACATTCCCACCAACAGTGTATGAGGTTTCCCATTTCTCCACACCCTCTCCAGCATTTATTGTTTGTAGATTTTTTGATAATGGCCTTTCTGACCCGTGTGAGGTGATACCTCATTGTAGTTTTGATTTGCATTTCTCTAATTAGTGATGTTGAGCATCTTTTCATGTGTTTGTTGGCCATCTATATGTCTTCTTTAGAGAAATGTCTATTTAGGTCTTCCGCCCAATTTTTAGTTGGGTTGTTTGTTTTTTTGATATTGAGCTGTATGAGCGGCTTTTATATTTTGGAGATTAATCCTTTGTCAGCTGCTTCATTTACAAATATTTTCTCCCATTCTGAGGGTTGTCTTTTCGTCTTGTTTATGGTTCCTTTGCTGTGTAAAAGTTTTTAAGTTTAATTAGGTCTCATTTGTTGCCATTTTTTAAAGTAGGGAAGAGTTTTGACCCATAGTGAGTGACAAAGGAATGCAAGTAAGGACTATCATGCTGGTTATTAAAATGTAAGTTCTACAAAGACCAGTGGCCTAAGATGTCTCCAAAGAAATGGTCAAGGAAAAAGAAGGTAAAGATTATTGGGCATTTATTTATGAATTAGTAACCACCAAGTTACCTTCCTAAAGCATAGATAGTCTCACATTGTCAAAAGTGCCCATTTGTGTCCTTTAATACAGAAGGACTGTGTTCAGCAGACATTTATCAAGCTTGTACTGTGTGCCCTGTGCAGTGCTAGATGCTGGAGTTACTTTGATGAATAAGATAAGACATATCCCTCTTGGATTTTATCATTTGGTAGGAAAGATAAGAGTTAAACAAGGGACCCATAGGAGTTCAATTTTGCCCAAGCACTATGTTGAGTAAATGTTCTAACTACCATTGGTTCTTGGCAGAAAACATGTGAACTGCATCTTTTATCCCCACCTCTGCCTCTCCCTCCCTCTCTATATTCCCATACTCCAGGCTTCTTAACCATGGCTTAAGGGAAAAAAAGTGGAAATTTTGCAATTAAGTATCTGAATCTCCGGAAACATGTTAATAAGCAAGTATGGTGCACAGGGCTGAGAAAAAGGTTAGGAAGTCCAGGCTTGGGTCATAACATTCAAATCTGTATTTGCAAGCCAGACCATGTTCTTGAATACAAACCCACACTTTAAAAAAATTTTGTTTGTTTAATTAGATGAAACAATCCTACATTTTAATTACTTTGCTTTTTGTTTATAGGTTCAGGGGCAAGTTCATCCTACTCTTGAGTCTAGTGATGATGCTCTTCAGTATGTTGAAGAATTAATTTTGCAGTTATTAAATATGCTATGCCAAGCTCAGCCCCGAAGTGCTTCAGATGTAGAGGTATGATAAATTTTGCCTTGTATCTAACACGTGTGTTTATTGTAATGTCAGTGAAGGGGGAAAGAGTTTGCTTTTCAGTTCCACAAAATACATATGTGGTATTTTAAAAATGATGCCGGATTTATGTTAACTTTGTATTGAGTGTTTGATAGCGTGTATATGTTTTGCTGTCAAACTACTCTATTATTTGCTTTTAACCTAAAATGAACTTTTATTGGCCCTCTAAACACTACTCCTTGGTGCTAGAATGACAAATATACCTTTAAGAGTGGAATATGTCCAAGTGGTTTTTTTGTTTGTTTTTTAAAGACACCTATCACTTCAAAAACATTTCAGTTAATCCTTTGATCTTCAGTTGCTATGGTATTTTAGATAGGAAGTGAATCCCTTTCCACCAATTGGAAGGGAGGGAAACACCTAAACATATAGGAAGGCAGTTCTGTAATCTGCAAAGATGACATGGCTCCTGTCTTTTCAGGGCTTATAGATTAGGGGAGATACAAGTAGGTATGTGGGCAATAACATAGTGTGATATACTATGAGAAAAGGGTGTGTGGGAGACCATTAGAAGGGTAAGCTAGTAACACAGGCTTTGGGGCTTAAGGTTAGCTTCTCAGAAGAAGCGCCGTCTAAATTGAGTTCTTGAGGAGTCAAGGTTGAGAGGAGAAGAGAGAAGGTTTGAAGTACCGACTGTAGAAAATGGGAGATAGAGCTGGAAATATAAAATGAGTTTTCTGGCAGTGATGAAGAATCATTTGACTTTACAGACCTTGAGTGTATAGTGTACAAATCTTTACATTTCTGTGACATTTCTTTTGCAGTACTCTTGTGGGCACAAAAAAGATAGTTGAGTTGAATGGTATTTGACCTTGGATATATAATGGAAGAACAGTAGGGCAAGAGAATTGTGGATCTTGGTAATAGCAGTACTTTACAACCCTTTTCAGAACACAACACACTAGAATGTAATAATGAATTTGTGGTACACAGTGACTGGGGAGGAGATATATCTCTGTTTGACTCAGGCCCTGCTCTGTTCCTATGAGGGGTGAGGGATTGATATATAGCTATGTTCAGTAGGAAGCTCAGCTGAAAAGAGCATCAGAGAATCAAATTGGTTAAGGAAAAAAGTGAAATTTAAAAACAGCTGCTATTTGAGTGCTTGCTGTAATATCATACACTGGTCTAAACACTTCTTTATATTTCATTTAAAGTTTTTAATATCCCCATGAAGATGGTGCTGTCTTTTGCTTTAATAAAATATAAGGTCCAGAATATAAGGTCTTGTTCACTACCAAATCCCCAGCACCTCGGACATTGTCTGGCACAGAGGAGGCACTCAGAAAGTATATGTTGTGTGAATTAATGTGGAAACTGAAGCACAGAGAGGTTAAATAACTTGCCCATTGTTACAGCTAGTAAGTAGTGAAGCCAAGACTCAGAAAGCTTAAGCTTTCTGGGCATACATTCCACTAAACTATTCTGCCAGGTAGGAGAGTGGCAGATAGATTGGACAAACATGGAGGGAACAGTATTGGATTTCCCAATGAAAGATCAGAGAGCTGATAACACTAGAAAACCTGAATGATAGAAATAAAAGAATAGATTGGGATCAGAGACAGAGTTGTTAGAATTTAAGATTTCTAAAGTAACATAGTTACAAAAGCAGGATGTGGCCATATAGTGGTAGCTGAAATGAAGGTCCCTATGATGAAGTGTTCAAAGAATTAAGAGGTTAAAGTATTTTATGTGTTCTTAATGTAAACAATAAAGTCACACAGGATGATGGCAGTACTTTACCTGAGAGTGGAAGAGTGATATTCCAGAAGCAGCTTGGAGAATGGAAAAGATGCTAAATCCACCTTCATGTGGGTTTTGGGATAAGGGTAGTAACTGCTCTAGAAGTCTTTAGGAGGGATCCAGATTTCAGTTGAGGCAAAGAAAAATTAAGCAGCATTGAGTTACATAGGTTGTGGATGAAGAAAAGATTGTGTACTATGGAATAGTGATTCACTTTGATTTCTGAAGTAATTCAAAGTGGTTTATACATTTTTATCCCATTTTTCCATTGAATTATAAGTCAAATACCTTTTATTGATAGTTTTCTTTAGGCGCTTATTGCACTGGGCTTTCAGAGCAGATCTTAAATAGAAATGGTTGCCTGACTCTCCTCATTAACAACTACATTTGATCTTTTGGACCTCGATTAGGTTCTCCCATGGTGTTCATAAAATGCAGCGTCCAATCCTTTGCCTAGTGTATTAGAATGGAATTACAGATCTCATCATCATTCTGTTGTTGGTGTACTCCAGGTATTTGCTAGTTTGGTAACACTACAAACTCAAATTCAGCTTTTTCCAAGTATGTTGTACTATATACCTTTATTTATCTAATTTTCTTCTTCTCACTGATATAAAAACTAACATAATTTTCCAATATTGAAGGAGATCTCCATGAATTCTCAAAAATTACTTTTCCAATTAATAGTCAAATACCTTCTCTCTGTACCATTCCTGGAAGGGTATTTATTTAAGAATATGGAGATTAGAGACATTTAGATGAATATAGTAGTGTCTTTAGATTCTTTTATCAGGAAATAATTTTGTTTAATTTCTTTAATACATTTATAAGCTTTCTTTTAAAATAATAATGAATTTAGCAAGCCCTTCAAATAAATTTTGAGGTAAGAGATAATTTGTCAAAAACTTAATTTGAGGGCCATATAAAAAATGTGCTTTAAGAAATAGATCAATCTGATTTAGTGGAATATGTGAATTTTACTTCTAAAGAATACATTTTGATTACTTTAAAGTACAGGCATAATTCAAAGTAGGGTGGCAATTCTTGCTTAATATTCAGCCCCTAGGGGATTTGTTTCAATGAAAAACAAAAGTGATTTTTTAGTTGCCCTATAATTTTAGGAAAGTATATACTTCAAAAGTGCTTAAAAACTAATGGATTACATACATATCTATAACCTTGCTTATGCTAATTTAAAAGTTTTGATAAATCGTACTACAGATCATTACAAACTATGAACTATCATAGTTTGAATGAATGGGATTTTGTTTTACTTATGTAGCTAATGTTCACTAATCCATGCCACCAATATTTGAGTATCCATTATTTGTCAGGCAGTGTTCCAGATGAATAAGGAAGTATATATAAATGCCCTGGGAATGCAGAGAAGGGATATATATTATTTGGTCCTGTCTTTTTAAAATAGTGTTTTAAAGGAGTGTTTAAAAATTTCTCTAATCTGGTTTGTTCTCCCTCTCCTCATTTTCTGTATTTAATCTTTTTAAAAGTAGAAGTAAAACCAGTAGTATTTTCGTTTGTGATATGTCCCTGATAAAGTATATTTTTATTTAATTATTTTAAAAATTTTATCTTATTGAAGTATAATTGATTTGTAATATTGTGTTAATTTCTGCTGTACAGAAATTCAATTATACATATATATTCTTTTTCATATTTTCCATTGTGGTTTATTATGGGATATTGAATGTAATAGTTCCCTGTGCTATACATGGGGACCTTGTTCTTCCATAAGTATATTCTTTTAAATTTCTTAAGTCTTGTTCTTTCCTAGTTGTACTTGTTCTGTATTTCTCTCTGGATGACTAGACTGATTTCCATTTTTAATATCTTTTTATCCTGTTTCTTCCCTTTCTGGCCTGTGTGTCCTGTATTTAACCAACTTTCATTTCTTAGAACACTGGTACATTTTTCCTCTCATTAACTCAGGCTTTCTTGGACTGCTTTTTTTTTTTTCTCCATATATATATATATATTCTCTTCAGATTCTTTTCCCTGATAGGTTATTACATAATATTGAGTAGAGTTCCCTGTGCTATACAGTAGGTCCTTATTGGTTATCTATTTTATATACAGTAGTGTGTATATGTTAATCTGAGCCTCTTAATTTATCCCCACTCCCACCCCCTTTCCCCTTTGGTAACCATAAGTTTATTTTCTGTGTCTGAGTCTTTTTCTGTTCTGGAAATAAGTTCATTTGTGTCTTTTTTCTTTAGATTCCACATGTAAGTGATATCATGTGATATTTGTCTTTCTCACTTAGTATGATAATCTCTGAGTCCATCCATGTTGCTGCAGATGGAATTATTTCATTCTTTTTTGTGGCTGAGTAATATTCCATTGTGTGTGTGTGTGTGTGTGTGTGTGTGTGTGTGTGTGTGTGTGTGTGTGTGTGTGTGTATCATATATATACATATAACATCTTCTTTATCAATTCACCTGTCAGTGGACATTTAAGTTGCTTCCATGTCTTGGCTATTGTAAATAGTGCTGCAGTGAGCATTGGGGTGCATGTATCTTTTTGAATTACGGTTCTCTCTGGATATATGCCTAGGATAGAGATTACAGAATCATATGGTAGCTCTATTTTTAGTTTTTTGAGGAACTTCCATACTGTTCTCTACAATGGCTGCACTGTTATACATTCCCGCCAACAGTGTAGGAGGGTTTTTGCCCCCCACACTTTTTTTAGCATTTATTATTTGTAGACTTTTTGATGATGGCCATTCTGACTGGTGTGAGGTTCATACCTCATTGTAGTTTTGATTTGCATTTCTCTAGTAATTAGAGATGTGGAGCATCCATTAATGTGCCTTTCGGCCATCTGTATGTCTTCTTTGGAGAAATGTCTGTTTAGGTCTTCTGCCCATTTTTTGATTGGGTTGTTTGTTTTTTTCTTTGATATTGAGCTGGATGAGCTGTTTGTATATTTGGAAATTAATCCCTTGTTGGTCACATCATTTGCAAAAGTTTTCTCCCATTCTGTACATTGTCTTTTCGTTTTGTTTATGGTTTCCTTTGCTGTACAAAAGCTTTTAAGTTTAATTAGGTCCCACTTGTTTATTTTTGTTTTTATTTCGATTACTCTAGAAGGCAGATCCAAAAAGATATTGCTGCAATTTATGTCAAAGTGTGTCTTATCTATGTTTTCCTCTAGGAGTTTTATAGTATCTGGTCTTACATTTAGACCTTTAATCCATTTTGAATTTATTTTTTGTGTATGGTGTTAGAATATGTTCTAGTTTCATTCTTTTACATGTAGCTGTCCAGTTTTCCCAGCACCACTTATTGAAGAGACTGTCTTTTCTCCATTGTATATTTTTGCCTCCTTTGTCATAGATTAATTGACCATAGGTGAGTGGGTTTATTTCTGGGGTTTCTATCCTGTTCCATTGATCTATATTTCTGTTTTTGTGCCAGTATAATACTGTTGTGATAACTGTAGATTTGTAGTATAGTCTGAAGTCAGGGAGCCCGATTCCTCCAGATTCATTTTTCTTTCTCAAGATTTCTTTGGCTATTCAGGATCTTCTGTGTTTCCATACAAATTTTAAAATTTTTTGTTCTAGTTCTGTGAAAAATACCATTGGTAATTTGATTGCACTGAATCCTGTAGATTGCCTTGCGTAGTATGGTCATTTTGACAATATTGATTCATCCAAT
This sequence comes from Hippopotamus amphibius kiboko, assembly GCF_030028045.1. Lineage (NCBI taxonomy): Eukaryota > Metazoa > Chordata > Mammalia > Artiodactyla > Hippopotamidae > Hippopotamus > Hippopotamus amphibius. Next base: position 117,663,969 of record NC_080192.1, read on the forward strand.
CCAAGGACACAGTGTATCTTTCCATCTGTTTGTGTCTTCTTCGATTTCTTTCATCAGTATCTTATAGTTTTCAAAGTACAGCTCTTTTGCCTCCTTAGGTAGGTTTATTCCTATGTATTTTATTCTTTTTGATGTGATGGTAAATGGGATTGTTTCCTTAATTTCTCATTATGATCTTTTGTTGTTAGTGTATAGAAATGCAACATATTTCTGTGTATTAATTTTGTATCCTGCAACTTTACTGAATTCATTGATAAGTTTTAGTAGTTTTCTGGTAGCATCTTTAGGATTTTCTGTGTATATTATGATCATCTACAAGCAGTGACAGTTTTACTTCTTTTTATCCAATTTCAATCCCTTTCATTTCTTTTTCCTTTGTCTTAGACTTTTTTTCCCTTTTGAGCTGTATCCTTAAATTTTGAAAGTTTGCTTTCCTTTTCTATTCATTTTTTTCTTTTATTTTCTTTCTTTTCCTTTGCATTCTAAAGAATCTTTGTAAATTCGAATAAGCTTGCCATTCACATTTAGATTTCCCAAGTGATTTCTCCATATTTTATACCTTTCTAGACAGAAAAAAAAAATTCTCCTACGCATTCTAAGCCTTTATTACTATTAATAGCACTTCAGAAATACCTCTGGGTCTGAATATTTGCACTGAAGTGCATATGTAGGAATTTTCATAGATCCTAAAATATTTGTATTGGAATTGATCTTCAAGATTATCTATTTAGGACTTCCTAGGTGGCACAGTGGGTAAAAATCTGCCTGCCAATGCAGGGGACACGGGTTCAATCCCTGCCCCAGGAAGATACCACATGCCGTGGAGCAACTAAGCCCGTGCGCAACAGCTGTTGCGCCTGTGCTCTAGAGCCTGTGAGCCACAACTATTGAGCCCATGTGCCACAACTACTGAAGCCCACATGCCTAGAGCCCATGCTCTGCGACAAGAGAGGCTAGCACAGTGAGAAGCCTGCGCACCACAATGAAGAGTAGCCCCTGCTCGTGCCGCAATTAGAGAAAGCCTGTGTGCAGCAACGAAGACCCAACACAGCCAATAAAATAAATAAATAAATTTATTAAAAAGAAAAGATTATCTATTTAGACACCTTTATTATGTAAAGGAAAAGACAAGTTTATGCTAATAAGAGAGCTGAATTGCAAACCTAGCTCTATATCTTTTATTTTTCCCAAAGCCACTAAATATCAAGCAAGGTGGAGTTTCTTAATTTAAAACAAAACTGTTAATCTTAAAAGTGGCAGAATAGACTTTATTAATTCATGAATCTTTCATTGATCATTTCTCCTTGGGCTTCTTTACCTTAAAATTTTTAAGAAAATTGTAAAGAGAAATTCTATTTTGCTCTAAAATTATAATTAAATTTGCCACTACAAGAGAGAAAGAGATAAAGTATTTCTTTCAGTCTGGCCTTTCCACATTCAGGGCATCTTTTTTGACCCTACTAGTCTTTCCCATGACCTTTGGTATTACCTCTCAAATATACAGTCCAGTAATACACTAATAAGTAAGTTTAAACTGTTTTCTTCATTATTATTTTTGCTTTCTTTCCTTCTCTTTTATCATTTCTGACTTTCTTTCCCCTTCTTTCTCAAAACAGTAGATAAACTTGAAGTTAGGTGGATAAAATTGAGATGGGACGGGATTGCTATTCTGTTTTCTTTCTCTTCTACCTCAACTCCTGCCTACAGTTTGCCTCTGTAATTCTACTGATAATTTTTTTTCAAAGATGTATGTTAAATATATTTAGAATTGTTAGATTGAGTTCAGCTTCTGTTCTATTCTGTTGCTTTCTATCACCACTGTACACGAGTGCTTTTTAGACTCTAGGTCATCACCCCTTATGCCCAACTAACATTTTTATAAATGAATAGGAAAAATCAGTGCATTGCCTATAATATTAGAAGGTTTTGTTTTATGAAACTTTGTTCCATTTTACTATGTATGCAGTGTATAAGGATGTAATGTAAAATGCATTAAGAAGTTATTATTTCTTACTATGCATTGACGTCCCCCCCCAAAAAACTGCTAGTAAGCCATAGGGCTGTACTATTATAAGGTTTGTAATCATGGTTATACCTAGTCAGTTAACCATGGGTTAAACCCATCAATATGAAATTTTTAATTGGGAATCATGGTAAAGTAGTCCTACATCTCTTGTCATTTTTGGATTAGCAAGTCTACAGTATTGACTTGGGAAAAAAGGAAAAGAATTCTTGTTTTGGATGTTCTTTTCCACCCTTTTCCTCCTTCCTTTTTTAGTCCTTGTTTACCTGCTGAACTCCCCCGGTATTTTGGACCTTTTATTGCCTTTATCATATGAGGGTATAGAATCCTAGCAAATAGCTTTTCAACTAGATAATTGAAGAAGTTTTTAAACTCCGTTTTTAACTGCAATAATTTCTTTCATTAGAATTTAAATGCTTACTTCATGTATTTGGCTGCTGACTTAGCCTTGAATATAGATGAATAGAAAATTTATTAAACTTGAATGGGTGAAACTATTCTCAATTTATAACTTTGTTCTTAACATGTTCTGGAGTCAGTGTGTCCTTCCCCACCAAGAATATCACATAGCAATCTCTGTTTCATTTTCTATTTTAATAGCAACTGAGAAAACTTTTATTTTACATTTATAATCAGAAGTGATATTTAATTTTACCTAGTAGTTTTTACATATTACTAACTAAATATGGAGCAATTCAAAATACATGTTAAAATTATGTGGTAGCGACCTCTACTGGTTTTAATTATGTTATCTTGAAAGTGGATTTTAAGAACTTCAGAACATGAAAGTTCCTTTTGTTTGAAGTGAATTATATTAGTTTATTAAAGTCGGGAAATTCAACTTTTACAATAACATGAGTTTTTTCACTTTCAGTGGAAATTCTAACCAGATAACTGAAATATCTTGATAAAAATTAATGACCTGTGGAAGACTCAAACTCTAATGATAAGCTACAGTGTATTAAAGTTGCTGTTACTAATGTAAACCCTTGATTTCCATGATTTATAAATAGTTTTGAAGTACCTTTGCATGATGGATAAAGGAAAAACTTCTTAGAAGTTTCAAGTGCAAAATGCTATTTTAGGTTGTAGTTGGTGTTGAAAGAAAGGACAAATGAGAATTGGATTTAGATATTTGGTTTTTGAGCTTAGATCTTGTTCCTTGAAATTTTATATACGTAATGTTTTAAATAACGTCTACTCATTCTTGTCATTAGCTTTATCACATTGAAGCTGAAATTCAGAATGTGATTTCCCCCCTAGTTAATAGAAGGAACGTTTAGTCTCTTAATTGCCTAATTAAGAAACTAGTGCATTGGCAGTTATAGTTTTCTCTTAGCTTAGGTATGTTTGTAGTATAAATTATACCACATGTGAAAAGCCTGCTTTTGGTATTCTTTGATTTTAAAAGTAAATTGTAAGTGAAGAGCACTATTTAATATATTTGTTGCTTAGTTGTTATTTTCCTATTTTCCAAGGAACGTGTTCAAAAAAGTTTCCCTCATCCAATTGATAAGTGGGCAATAGCTGATGCCCAATCGGCTAGTGAAAAGAGGAAGCGAAGAAACCCTTTATCTCTCCCAGTAGAAAAAATTCATCCTTTGTTAAAGGTAAAGCTGAAATACTGCCTTCTTGCCTTTTAAAAGCAAAATGAAACCCACGATTTTCAAACACAAAGAGTATATTTTATGCATAATAGTGACATTCTCTCATTTTAATTTTTTCAGGAATTTATGTCATGGGGAGGGATGATATAATAGGAAAGTATAAATTGGATGACATGATTTAAAATAATTTCATATCAACAGTAATATTCAAGCAAATTGAAAGGACTAAGAAAAGTTATAATTGTGGATTTTGTTCATCCCAGGTGTTACTAGAACCTCAAAGAGAATTTGTGAAACTCCTTTTTTTGTTGGCTAGACCTAAGTGTCCCATTAAATCCTTCAGATCTTAATCCTTCACTAAGTTAGATGTGTAGGGACCTCTGTAAGACTGTTATAGGACTATGTATAATCTTTGAACAAAAATTGCATAAAGATCACCTAACACTAGCTAGTTCTACTTGTCATTCATATTAGTCAGTCAATCAGTTGAATCCAGAACTAATAGAAAAAGTAACTGCTGGAAACTCTAATAATGTGATTTCTATTTTATTTAATACAATGAACAAACTATTGATTAACTCTCACATCAAAAATATAAGTATTATAATAATTAAAACCTTAATAATACTTCTGATATCAATAATTTTGTATGTACTACAACATAAGCAAAATGCTAACGCTTGCATACATTACCTCTAAGTTTTATTATTCAACAGAGTTAATTATTATCATCTTCACTTTGTAGATGATGTAACTGAGGCAGAAAGAGATTAAGTAACTTCTAGTCCAAGTTCACAGGGCTCTAAGTGATAGTGTTAGGAAATTCAAGTCTGTTTGATCTTGTACAAGATTTAAGGCTGAACACTCACATGACTAAGACTATCAAAAGGTTACGTTTGTCCTTTGTTGTTTGAATAGAAATATCTGCCTGTATCTTACTAACTGGTCTGAGAAAGTTAGTGCAAGTTATAGAAAATCACTAAGCTATTAGTTGTTGCGCTTCTTTATAATTCTCTTTTCATGATTTTTATAGCCATACATTGAATTATATTCTAAGAGAATTAAAAAATTGAGGTATATGCATGCTGTATTAATGATTCTATATGTTACTTTTTATGGTCTAATTGTGAATATTGTTTCAATTTATTAATATATCCATATCACTATAAACAATAGATTTAACACATTCTTAAAGGTAAATGCAACCTGTTCCCAACTTATAAGTAAACTTTTTTTTTTTTTAAGTTTAGCTGATTTACAATGTTATATTAGTTTTAGGTGAACAATATAGTGATTCAATATTTTTATAGATTATGCTCCATTTAAAGTTATTATAAAACATATAAGTAACCTTATTGTTTTGAAGGGTTTTTTTTTTCCCTTAATTGGATTGTTTAGAAAATGGATTTTATTTTCCTATAGGAATTGGTCAGCACCACAACAGCCCATACTCTCTTTGAAGTCTAATAATAGGACTATTTAATGTGCCCTTAATAACCACTGTTGTTTAGCAGGACATAGCATGAATTTTTTTCCATAGAAACAGCCTGAGTACCAGAAATGTACCACTAGAGTTTTAGGAAGCCCAGGTTCCTTTGGATAGAAGGATAGGGTTATAAGAATAGTAGATATTCCCAGATACCAATAATATATTAACTCTTGTTCTGCATAAAGAAAAAAACCCTCATTTGTCATTGTTAATTGTAGGTATTCTGAATTAGGTAACAATAGCCTTTTTCCCCTCCCCTGGACTTGGGCTTCCCTTTCTGGTTTAGGGATTATCTGTTTAGTTATCTGTACTTCTTGAGTATTTTACAAGATCATAGGTAATTTTGCCTTGCCTTTTCTTAGCTTACATTTTCAGATAGCAATATGTACATTATTCATAGATAAACCACTTAGCATTAAATGCTGTAGATAATCACAGGCCTCAGTAAAAGTTAAGCTAAACTGTATACATATTTTAAAAAATCAGTGTGTCAGATTTATAATAAATAATTTTAAACATGCTTTTCTTTTCATTTTTCAGGAGGTCCTAGGTTATAAAATTGACCATCAAGTTTCTGTTTACATAGTAGCAGTATTAGAATACATTTCTGCAGACATTTTAAAGCTGGTGGGGAATTATGTGCGAAATATACGACATTATGAAATTACAAAACAAGATATTAAAGTGGCAATGTGTGCTGATAAGGTAGGATACTGATCTATATGTTTTGTTCTTAAATTTTTATTTGTGATTTACTAAGTGCTAACATACTTCTCAGACAGACTAAAGTTGTGTATTGTCTGTTAGGGCATACTTTTAGTAATCTAATGGCAAGAACTCCAGATATCACTTTATGTAAATAAAGTATTATATATACAGTATTAAAATGTGTTTAAATATGTCAGGTAGCTTTTCTTTTATGTGTTGCTGCATGTAGGGTTAATAACAGTAATAATCTCTTATTAGTGAATTTCTTAAATTTTTACTTGGATTGAAAGACTTAAAAAATTATGGATTTTGGAAAACATATGGAATATTATGGATTATTTGAAAACAATTTTTGAAAATGTAAAAATACCAGACTCTTGAAGTTTTATTTCAGTGCCTAGCTTTGTTTAGATACTGCTTGTATGGTTTTACTATGATAATGTTAAGAGCAAACATTTATTAAAGTTAAGCATATATGCAACTTATCTCATTTGGTCCTTATGATATCCCTCTAAGGTAGATGCTTTCATCTACATTTTGTAAAAGGGAAACTGAAGTTCAGAGAGATAAAGAAATTGGTCCAGAATTTTCTGAGAAGTTTCAAAGCCTAGACTTGAATGCCAGATTTGAGTCTAAGTCATTGCACTATACTGCCTCAGTATTTTTATTTTATAAAAATGACTTTTCAGAAAAGAAAATATTTTCTAATGAAGCATTTCATTCCCTTTTTTCCAGCTATTACTGATTTGGAGTATTCTTTCTGCTTGCTGAATCCACTTAAATATAGTTTAGTATATTTGTTCTTTCAGAATGTGAAGATCACCTGATCTGAAGAATTTCAAATGTTTTTATTTTTTTAAATGAATGAGTATTTGATTTTAAAATAGTTAATTTTTCAATGAATGTAAAAAATTTGATACTTTTAAATGAATCAATAAATAAAATATTTCTGAGTATGTAGTATGTGCTTACACAGAGAAGAGATGTAAGAGAATTATAAAACAAGGCTGTAGATTTGATGAAGGGTACTTATATTTGTGAAACAAGCAGAAGGAAATACAAGATAAAATATTATTTTATTGCATTATAGGGATAGTGATGTTGAAGTTCACAGGAGGGAAAAGATGAGGTTTAGCAAGAGTAGTAATAGTAGACTTCTTGGGAAAAAACAGGACTTATTTTGATCAATCACCAACAAATGTAGGAATTATTCAAATATGAATTATGTGAAGCCCTGGAATGAAGTGATGATGCCAAGGGTATGAAACAGAGGAACTTAAGAGAGAAATCCAAGACAAGATTTGGAAACAATTTAGGAGTAATAGGTTAACAAGAGAGACAGACAGACAGATAGATACTAGTATTGACAGAACTTGGAAGATGCCGTTTGTGATACCTGATGTAGAATTTTGTCTTAGAGAAGCTATTGGAGGGGGCAGTGGCATTATATCTAAGAAGAGGTAATTGTGTGTCTGCTTATTATCATTGAAGAACTGTATTCAAATAACAGCTTAGAGTGCTTTATTTCAAATTTGATAATAGGTTCCTATTTTATTATACTTTTTTATATCTCTGACTTTGTAGGTGTTGATGGATATGTTTCATCAAGATGTAGAAGATATAAATATATTATCTTTAACTGACGAGGAGCCTTCCACCTCAGGAGAGCAAACTTATTATGATTTGGTAAAAGCATTTATGGCAGAAATTCGACAATACATAAGGGAACTTAATTTAATTATAAAAGTTTTTAGAGAGCCCTTCGTCTCCAATTCAAAATTGTTTTCAGCTAATGTAAGTATCATTGTATAAATGTATATCATTGCATATGTTGTTAATTTTACACGAACACTCAAATTTGAATTTGTATAGTTCATGATTGCTAATTGGTCCATTTTTTAAAGGTTGTGGGATTTAATTCATCGTGACTATGATCACAAAGTTGCTACAACAGTTTTGATGAATTAAACATCAGAAATTAAAAGACAAAATCTGAACTAGACTGATTGTGTAAGAACAAATGAATTCACAGAATCTTCTATACGCTCCAAAGAATAAAGCCTCTTGTTTGGGTGGAAGATTTCTGTGTTTAATCTGACTTATTTGCATCATTGAACCAATACTTTGTCAGTGCTGCCTATATTGTTGGTGCCATACTTGCCAGTGGGGATTCAAAGATGAGTAGAAAACCATTCCTTCTCTCAAGTTTAGTCTAGTCGAGAGAGATGTAAACTTTAAATTAAATTGCAGTACATTGAGGTAATTACCGTAACAGAATTATGACAGCAGTATTTTGGGGATCACAAAGGAAAGAGCCAATCACTGAAAATTAGAGAAGGGATTACTGATCTTACTATAGTAATTAAACCAACCTGATTGGTTCCTGAAGAAATGCTAAATGAGAACAGTTGAGATTGTCTAAGGGATTTGCATTTTAGTAATTTCTAGAACTGTAGCTACATAGTCATGGGTGACTGATGGAGAAGTGGTGCTCACAACAGAAGCTGAGACTGGTGTTCCCTCACCGTAATGGCAATGAGTGGACATTAAAAAATAAAGTAGTAGATTATGAGTTGCACAAATCTGTAAATATAGTAAAGACTATTGAATTGTTCACTTTAAATGGATGAATTGATGGTATGTAAATTATATTTAATAAAGTTGTTTAAACAGAAAGGTGTAAAGAATAGGCAAATATTTCCTAGGATACAAAAATCAAGAATCATAAAATTAAAAATTAATGAATTAGACTTAATTAAAATGAAAAAACTTTTGCTCTTTGAAAACCATTGTCAGAAAAATAAAAATGTAAGCCACAGATTGGAGGAACCTTTTTGAAATACATATATCTAACAAAGGATTTGTATTCAAAATATATAAAGAACTTTTGCAATTCAATAAGAAGAAGAACTTGGTATTCTAAGTGGGCAAAAAATTTGAACACTTTATAAAAGAAGATACACCAATGACCAAAAAGCACATCAAAAGATATTCAACATTAATAGTCAAAAGGAAAATGCAAATTAAGACCATAATGAGAGACTACCATATACTCATTAGAAAAGCTAAAATTAAGAAGACTGACAGTACTGAATGTTGAAAAGAACGTGGGGAACTGCTTTTGGGAATGTGAAACTCCTAAATTGCTTGTGAGAATGTAATCTGGTACAAATATTTAGGAAAAGAATTTGGTAATTTGATATACCATTAACCATATAATATAACTGCTACTACCTAGCAGTTCCACTACAAAATCACACTGGGGTAAAACATCCATTCAAAGTACAAAACAGACCAGTGGATTTTAATGTAACAGTACAAAATTTATATAGTTTCAGACTCTACATTGCAACTAACCTTTAAGAAGCTACCATTTATTGACCTGTATAATATCATAAAAAGATATTCACTCCATGTATATGAAGTGTCTAGAATAGGGAAATCCATGGAGGTAGAAAGTGGATTAGTAGTTGCCAGAGACGGGGTGAGTGTGTAGGGGAAGAATGGAGAGTGCTACTAATGGATACAGCCTTTCTTTTTGGGGTGATGAAGATATTCTAGAATTTGATGGTAGTGATGATTGAACAGTCTGTGAATGTGTGAAAACTGTTGAATAGTACACTTTAGAAGGGTGAATTTTACGGTATGTGACATATCTCAGTAAAGAAACTATACAGAAAAAGAAAAGAGTATCCACAGATATTTGAATAGACTATTAAAATACTCCTCCCTTTTCCAACTACATGTCTTTGTAAAGCTAGATTTTCTTCACATGCTTTAACCAAAGCAACTATCACAACAGATTGAATGCAAAAATATGCATGAAAAGCCAACTATCTTCTATTAAGCTAGGTGTTAAGAGATTTGCAAAAACGTGAACAGTGCCATTCTCTTCACTAAGATTTTTGGTTGTTTTAGAAAAATATAGTTACTTTTCATAAAAGTGCCATTTATTGTTATTTTAAAATGAATTAAATGTTTTATAATTTTCTGGGGTTTAATTTCTAATAAAGTAAATATAGTAAATGTTGATAGTAAATAATTTCTAATATAGTAAGCAAAAGCCCTTTGGAGTTTTCAATAATTTTTACTTGTGAAGGAGTTCTGAGAGCAAAAAGTTTGAGAACTAGTGACCTAGAGAAATGTATTTGCAAATTATACTTCATTACAAAAGAAATTATTTGTCTTTTACTTGTATTTGTAAGTTGTTAAAATTTCTCGCTGTATCGGCCATGTTAAATTTCATGATTATAAAATTACTTATTGACTCAATTTTTTTTTTGTCATACAACCTAACTGAATTAATGTGTTTTTTCTCCCAACAGGATGTAGAAAATATATTTAGTCGTATAGTGGATATACATGAACTTAGTGTGAAGTTACTGGGTCATATAGAAGATACTGTAGAAATGACAGATGAAGGCAGTCCCCATCCATTAGTAGGAAGCTGCTTTGAAGATTTAGCAGAGGTAAGTACTTTAATTATACACCAAAAAAGTTGCATCTAAAAGGCTCTACATTTGAATTAAAATTGGAATCTGAATTCTTGTTTCCAGCTAATGTAAATATTAACTGCTGACTACTCAGCTATATTGCCTCTTCCTCAAAGGGTCATTGTCAACATTTGTTTCTATTATCTCACAAAACTTAGAAAAAATAGTCTCTCATGCATTATAAAAAAGCAGATCCCACAGAGGGAGACATTTACAGCTGACATTTAATTGGGTATCTTATCAGTGAAGAGGCCACAGGACTTGGACCTGAAGTCAGACTATTTGTGTTCCAGTCTAAACTCTGCTACTTATTAGTTGTATGTGTCCGTGGGCAATTTACTTCACATCTCTAAACCTCCCTATCTATATTTGTAAAATGAGGATAATAATAGGACTTGGGATTTTTGTGAAAGTTAAATAAAATAAACTTCCTGAAATATTTAGCTAGCCACCTTCATACAGCTATCAATATATGGTAACTGTGCATTATTATTTAGAATAGGAAGGATGAAGTGAATAGGAAAATCAAGTCCAGGACCTATATGATTCAGATATCATAGGGATAGAAAAATGGTAACCTTCTCCTTGATATTTCAACTGCTAAAATATACGAGTTAGGCCTAATAAGTTAGCATTGATAGTCATTCTGAAATTCTAGCTCCGGCTGTTCTCATTCCAAAATCAACTATATCTTTTATTATAACTCAGGGTTGAGTTTGTAAAACAAAAAATTTAAGACTTTCAGGCAAAATAATATGCTAAGTTTAAGCTTCACTACAGTCCCTCAGGGTGCTTCAAACACATAGAAGTCATAAAGTATAAAAAGAAAAAAGGAATATACGTAACTAGACTCAAAAACAAGGATGTTCTTCAGCAAGAGAGAAAGTTGTACTCAGAGGAAAGTCGAGGAATACAAGATCTAATCCTGAGAAATGTAGCAGTAAATTTTATAAGCTATTGAATATTTTAAAAATCAAACTTTTTTTTTAATTTAAAAGGAAGGGTAAACTAAACTTCTCAGCACATAAAATGGGCTTGTATTCAGAAGATAAGAAAAACTAAAGAACTGTAAACTCTTTAAAATTTAGAAAAAATTATAGCTAATAACAAACTATATTTTATTTTAAAACATTTAGGAAAATCACCAAAAGGATAGAAATACTATATATATCTTAATAATATACAAGAACTATAGGAACACTTTTAAATCATTTCTACTGATAATAGGAAAGAATAATGAAGCAAAGAAAAGCAGTGATAATGAAAACAAAATAGTCATCCCTCGGTATCCATGGGGGATTGATTCCAGGAATCCCCTTTCCAACATCAAAATCTGTGGATGCTCAAGTAGCCTCATATAAAATGGCAGAGTACAGTTGGCCTTCTGTACCAGCAGATGTGGAACCCACAGATACAGAGGGCCGACTATAATGTGATACAGATAAATCCATCTACATTATACTACTACATTAGTAACTCAGTATATGTAAACTGATGAAACTTGCCTGTTTAAAGAAAGTACTTATTTTTTATTCTTGAAGGTCCAATTTATGCAGCTTACAAGAGACACACCCAAAACAGAACCACAGAAATATTTAAAATAAAGGGATTGAAAAATCAACATATGAAAACAAATAAAGGGAAGCTAGTATATAAATATCAATTGATATAATTAGACAAAGTAAGCTTGGTGGGGAGGACATTAGAGAGGAACACTACCTAAATAGGAAACAGGACAGTGTCATGAAGATATAACAATCATGAATGTATATGTACCTGATATAAAGCCTCAGAATATAAGAAGTAGAAACTGACAGAATTATAAGGAGAAATGGAAAAAAATTTACTATTATGATAGGAAATGGTAGCACATCTCTATCACAAACAGAAAAAATATTAAGGCTATGGAAGTTAGAATAAGAAAATGAACAGGTTTGATTATGTATATGTGGATGATCTAGATTTATTTTAAGATACAAATTATATTTACAAAAATTGGTTACAGTATTAGATAAAAAAGGAAGTCTCAAATATTATATAATAGCATATAAAGCATCTTTTCTGACTACATGAAATTAAATTAGAAATCACAGTAAAAAGTTTTTAAAATACTAGGAAACCTGGGACTTCCCTGGTGGCACAGTAGTTAAGAATCTCCCTGCCAGTATAGGGGACAAGGGTTCGAGCCCTGGTCCAGGAAGATCCCACATGCTGTAGAGCAACTAAACCCGTGTGCCACAACTACTGAGCCTGCTCTCTAGAGCCCATGAGCCACAACTATTGAGCCCACGTGCCACAGCTACTGAACCCTGTGTGCTTAGAGCCTGTGCTTTGCACAAGAGAACCCACCACACTGCAAAGAAGAGTACCCCCCAGTAGCCACAACTAGAGAAAGCCCGCGCACAGGAATGAAGACCCAAAGCAGTCAATAAATAAATAAGTGAATTCATAAAAAAAAAAAAATACTAGGAGACCTTAAAAATGAATTTCTAAATATCTCATGGATTAAAGAGGCCATGACAATGAAAATTACAAAATATTTGAAACTGAGCAAAAGTGAAAGTACTATGTATAAAACCTTATAAGAGACAACTAAAGCAATGCATAAAGAGAAACTTCAGTTTTAGACATATATTTTAAAAAGTAGAAATAACTAAAAACAAATGGTTAAAGGTTTCAATTCAAGAAACAGGAAAAGTGAATTTGAGAGATAATAATAATAGAAACAGTGTAAAGGAAATAACAGAAGAACAGAATTAATGAACTAGAAAACACACAGTAGATATAGCAGAACCTCTAATAATGCTGATCAAGGGAGAAAAAAGGAAGCATAAATATTAGGAACAAAAGTTTATAACTGCGGATTGCAACTTTTTGAATCATGCAAGAATGCTAAGATCCACTTGAAAATTTTTGAGAACTGGTATGGAATGATTAACTTTTTAAAAAATATAAAATAGGAAAATTGACTTAAGAAATAGATATCCTAATTAACTTAAAAACCATTAAAAACTGAATAATCAAATCTATGTTTCAACAAATGACATGAGGCATACACCAAGTATTAGGAGTTTTACCAGTCTTCAAGAAACAGTTAATCTTACTCTTTTAAAAATTGTCCCCTGCTCCATTCACTTTAGAAATAAAACCATAAGGTATTTAGAAGTAAACCCAATAAACATATGCAAGTTTTGTGTTAAGAAAATCATAAAGTAGATTCGTAAAGAAGATCAAAAATAGGGACACAAAGCGCAACTCAATTTTTAGGATTATGTATCAATACATATATTATCAAAACTGGATAAGAATGATGTAGGAAAAAATATGAACCATTCTCACATATTGACACAACTGAGAAATAAAATTAATCAGCTTATAATCTAAGTAAATACTGTGGCCAGTATGATATATCTTAGAAGTTTACTCTTAAGTGGTTTGGAATTTTTAAAAAGTTAATGTAATATTTCACATTAACATTAAAATCTCAACAGATAAGAAAAAGCATAGAAAATTAAACATTTATTCAGGAATTTCTTTAAAACGTTGAGCAAAGTAGGAATAGAAGGGACCTTTCTTAATCTAATAAAGGATATCTATCAAAAACCTATAAATGATATATTTAACGACTAAACTGTAGGAGAATGCCACTCACTACCTCTGTTCAGCACTCTAATAGAGATACTAGCCAAAAAACAGAAAAAGAGTAGAAGAGACAAAATTGTCCTGTTTGTAGTCAACATAATTGTCTACATAGCAAATCCAAGAAAATGTATAGTGTTGTAACTATTAGGCAAATTCAGTATAGTTGCTAGATAAAAGACTAACATATAAAAATTACTCAGTTCCAACCAATTGAATGTATAATATTAAAGGAAAAAGGCTCCATTCTCCCTAGAAACAAAATTATAAGATATTCAGAAATAAACGCAATAAACGTGTAAGACTTTTGTTAAGAAAATTATAAAATAATTAGATTCATAAGGAAGATCTGAATAAGTGGAAAAACCATGTTCATGGAAAGTCTCAATATTGTATTGATGCCATTGTCCCTGAGTAATCTATAAGTCCAATACATAGCAAGCTGATCCTAAAATTCATATGGAAGAATGAGGGACAAAAATAACAATTTTGAGGAAGAACAAGTTGAGGGGACTTGTCCTATCAGATTTTAAGATTTATTACAAAGCCACAGTAAATAAGCATGTAGTATTAGTTGTAGATATAGACAATTAGAACAGAATAGAGCACCCTGAAAAAAAATACACATACACACGATATTTGACAGAGATTACATTTTAATCAGTAGAGAAATAACAAACTAAATGATGCTGGGTCAAAACTGGTTGTCCATGTGGAGAGAAAATATTCCTTCCTTAGTTCACATCATACAGAAAAAATTCTCAATAGTTGAATAAAATCTAAAAATGAAAAGCAGAACTTTAGAAGTTCAGAAGACAATACAGGAGAACATATTTATCACTTTAAAGTAGGAAGGGTTTCTTAAAGAACACATAGGAAGTACAGACCATAAAAGAAATTAAAATTTTACAACTTTTGTTCACACATGAAAAAAACATATTTATGAGAAGCACAAAAGAAAAAATTTGAACTCCTTACCTCACACCATATATAAACATAAACTCAAAATGGATCAGAGACTTAATATAAGAACTGAAATTATCAAACTCTTAGGAGAAAGCATGGCTGAGTCTTGATGACCTTGACTTTGCAAAGGATTCTTAAATATGACACCAGAAGCATGAGCGAGAAAAGAGAAAAATACATAATTTAGACTTAAATTTAAAACTTTTGTGCTTCAGAGAGTACCATTAACAGTGAAAGGACAGCACACAAGATGGGAGAAAATATTTGCAAATCATATGTCTGATAATATCTGATATATTCAGTATATATGAAAATCTCTTACAAAAGGACAAACAACTCAGTTTTAAAATGGTCAAAGGATTTGAATAGGAATTTCTCCAAAGAATATATAAAAATGGCCAACAAGCACATGAAAAGATGCTTAGCATCATTAGTCATAAGTAAAATGCAAATCAAAACCATTATAAAATACCACTTCACACTCACTAAGATGGCTAGAATTAAAATTTTTTTTTTTTTTTAAAGGAAAATACGAAGTGTTGTAGCAGATGTGGAGAAATTAGAACCTTCGAACTTTGCTTGTGAGAATGTAAATAAAATAGTACAATTGTTATGGGAAACATTTTATCAGTTCTTCAGAAAGTTAAAGAATTACCATACAATCCAGCAATTCCAAAATGTTGCATACTGTATAATTCCTTTTATATGACTTCCTTGAAATGAAAAAACTATTGATATGCAGAATAGATTAGTGGTTGCTGGAGGCTAAAGAGGCTGTGGTGGGAGAGAGGGAGCTGTGGCTATAAAAAGGCAACAAGAGCCATCCTTGTGGTGATGGAAATATTTTATACTTTACTATATCAATGTCAATGGCCAGGTTGTGATATTGCACTATATTGTACTCTTGCAAGAGGTTATCATTGGAGAAAACTGCATAGTGTGCAGACAGGATCTTTCTGTATTATTTATTATAACTACATGTGAATCTAAATTATCATAGAATAAAAAATTTACACTCCAAAATTTTATACAGTAGAATATTATACAGAGTTTGAAATAAATGAACTATAAGAAACTATATGAATCAAATTGGATAAATCATTAAAACAACTTTGAATATAAAATCCAAATTGCAGAAGAATATATTGTTACTGTGTACATTATATTTATATAAAATTTGAAAACATTGCCTTGTTTCTTAATACATATGTAATTATGATACAAAAATATACTTGGAAATGATAAAATTCAGATTCAGGACAGTGATTTCCTCTGGTGATCAGCAGGAGAGGAAATTAGCTTCTGAAAGGGAGCCCAGGAGGATCAATTAACATCTATACTGTTTTAGTTCTTAAAAAAAAAAAAAGCAGAAGTATTATAAAAGGTTGAGCTTTTTAGCTAGATGGTGAATATGTTAAGCTATTTTCTTTTCTGTTTTCTTTTAGTTAAGCTATAAACTTTTCTGTATGTTTAGATTAGTCTGTATTTTTAATTAATACACAGTTGTGTATATCAATAATCAAATTTTAAATGAATCTTATAAGTATTGTATTTAACCAATAAACTGATCATAATATCATCTATTAACTTATATGTGGATTTTTAAAAGTGCTTGCCATTCTACAAATTTATCCTCAGGAATAAAACTGTGATGAGAGCTTGTATTCCCAGTTAGTTTTCGATTTTTTTCTCTCTTGAAATTAGCTATTTTAGAATAATACTAGATACCATTTAGTGCTTATTATATGCATATGATATTGTAAGCACTTTGCATATATCTCATTTAATTCCTAAAACAGCTCCTTGAAGTAGATAACATCTACATTTTCCAGTGAGGAGACTTGGCTTAGAAAGAGTAGTATTTTTAGTTTGTCAGAGGTCATGCAGCTAGTACGTAGCACAATCAGAATTGGAACCTGGGTCTCTGATGCTCAAGGCATGCTTTTAAGCCACTACATTGTATAGCCTTTACTTTACATGTATAATTGTCATAAAAATTCTATAATAAGTTAGAATTTATTGAAAGGGGAGGAGGACAAACATTATCTGCTCTGTATAAGTTCAAGAGACCCAGTGTATAAGCATGAGATCACGTTTTTATTCCTCTCCCCCATCTGCTCTATTCATACCTGACTCCCTCCTCCTGTTGTTGAAAACCTGCTATCCATTCCTGTAAGATCTGCAATGGACTGCAATTTCCATTGTGATATTATTACAGAAATTTTCAGTTGGGAAGACAGTTGAAGAAAGTGAGATGGCTCAAGGAATTTAGGATGACTTGGAACTTTATATCCCGTATTGCATTTCACAAAGAACAGAACTGGGGTCTTCTGATTTCTGATCTTGTGTTGTTATTATTGAATCTTTCCTTAAAAACAAAAAACAAACAGTCTGAGAAACAACATTAAGGGTAATTTAAAAATAATCATCTGTTCTGCCATTCACTCCTAACTTCCTTCTTCTGCAGTCCTCCACTAGATGTCCCCTTCCTCTTTCTAGAATTACCATCATAGAAATGAGCTCTTGCTAGAACCTATATCACCATTCTCAGGATAGTTTGGGGATTTTGTTTTTTTATTTTTACCTGGAATGGGGCATGGGATGGAGGAGAGTAGATATCCTACCTCCTGATAAAATCACGATACCTATTCTTTTTTTCCTCAGGAATCATCAAAACCAGTAGATTCTAACCTTAAGAATTTTTTAGTTTATTAATTATTGATGATGGTAAAATTTTTTGGCAGTTTGAATTAAATTGTTATTTGTTTTGTGAAAACTGTGCGAATGAATTTTAAATGATATAAACAATTACCTTTGGCTTGCAGAATGTGAAAGTAAGTCTACCAATAAGAAATAACCATGAGAAAATAAATGTCTGGCACCAATATTCTAAATGTTTATACTTTATCTGGTTGTAGATATCTGTGTTCTTTATCATTCAGGGTATACTTTGTTTTCCAGGTCCAAAAAATCCCATTCTTATGATCATTTTTATTGATAATATTCTCCTTTCATGAGAAGTGTCATAAAAGAATCCCATTACTCATCGGAAATAATTGATTTACTTTCATACTTGAGAATATTAGGTTTATTCTTTTAAAATTAATAGCCATGTAATTTTATTTAGAGGCTTTAAAAGAAATATATAATTGTGCAGGCATAGATGTGCCCATAATTTAATCTTTCTGTGTTTATGGTGGTAGGTTATTTATACTTTACCTTGGAGAAAGATTATTTATGTTTTGCCTTTTTTATTTTCTAAGGAACTGGCATTTGATCCATATGAATCATATGCTCGAGATATTTTACGACCTGGTTTTCATGATCATTTCCTTAGTCAGTTATCAAAGCCTGGAGCGGCACTCTACTTGCAGGTATAGTAATTTTTAGATCAAGATATATGATGTCTGAAAAGTCAAGTTAAAAATTAAATCACTTTGTTTTCTAGTCAATAGGCGAAGGTTTCAAAGAAGCTGTTCAATATGTTTTACCCAGGCTACTTCTAGCCCCTGTTTACCACTGTCTACATTACTTCGAACTTCTGAAGGTAAGAAAACTCTTTCTTCTACTTACAAAATATTCAGGTGTGATACAGTTTTTTACCAGTTCATTTGTGAATCAGTATGTGAACGCTCATGAACATGTCTGTATCTATTTTATTTTTCTAGTTAAGAAGCAAATGTAAATGAATCTACAAAAGAGTGGAGTATTTTCTGCAGTTTTAATAGTGAATTTTAAAGCAATCATCAGATATTTTTATCGTGTGTCCTTTTTGTTTACATGGTCGATTGTTTGGAAACAACCTTGTATTTATGCATCCAAGTCTCCATTTTGGGACCTCAGCAGATTCAGGCACCTAGATAAGGAACCGCATATGGGGATGATGCCAAAGTAATGGAGAAGGTTAATCACTTAATTTTCATAGCTTAAGTTTGCAATTATGTCTATAGAACTGCTTATTATTACTTTAGAAGCAGTGAACTAAAGTAATCCTAGTAAAAATTTCCCATTTGATTACAGTTCAAAATACTCAATTTAAAAAGCACTAACTGAAAAGAAAGGGTTTTGCTTTTTTTCCCCTCTTTTCCTATAATGCACTAAAATTAACTAGGGAAAAGGGGAACCTTAGTCTATATAAATTATAATTCAATAGTGTAGCTCAGGGTGATTTACTTTTAAATATCTTATGTATCTAATGATGTCTGCTTTGGATTATGGATAATATGTCCTAAAAAACATCAGATATTTTTCAAAAATGTTAAATAATAAATGAGATAATAAAGATATTCTATTTAATGAACTAGCCCCATAAAGACAAAATAAGACATGCATTACTCCTATTATTATTTCTTTAGTTTTTAAAAGAATGTTTTATTAAAGAAAAATTCTAATTTAATATCATGATTTTGTTATGAAGCATGTATCCTCAGAAATCAGATTTATAGTTTGCGGGAGTACATGAAGAGATGGGCTCTCTATAATGAATCAATGAATGAATAGAAAGCCTGAATTTAGTAAACTGGAGGAACTCTTATCCTTACATTTTCCTTCCACTTTCCCAGATCTCTCTACATTGTAGTAGTTTGGAGTTCAGTTAGATTTCTTAAGTAGGAATGTCTGAATTAGGAAAGAACTAAGGAAGGTAAAAGACTTAATCACCAGGCAGAATAATGGAGCTCTTAGCTCTCTGTTCTGGGCTGCAAACAGAATACCGTTTATGGTCTTCAGTAATACAGGATGATTATTTTAAGAAGATAATCAAGAGGAAGCACTTGGTTTGTAAAATCATTCTTTATAAAGAATTCATTATGACAAACCATAGTCCCAGAATGGGACATTTGCAAACAAGTTTATTACATAAACCCCTTCTTCATAATGGAATCTCTAATAATGGGATTTTTACCTGAGACTGTAATGAAATTCTGATGGATTAAAGACCATATGAAACCTTGAAGCAGTCATTAATTGAAGTAAGAACAAGAAGCTTTGATGAAGTTTCAGAAGGCTGTAAAACCTAACCATCTTAATAATATAAGAGAAATTAATTACTCCCCTAAGTATAGGCAATTAAATTTTTAAAAATTGTAAGTTATGGTAATAAATTTTTTATTTTATAATTGCATCAATCAGCAATTTAAAAGATTTCTACTGGTAAGCATATATATTCCCAGTGTATATTACTGCCTAAATTTCATTGCAAAATTAACAGTATTTTGGGCAGGAAACTTTACTCAATTAATTCCACAAATTGTCATCACTCCTTTTTATGCAGCATTTGCTCAGCACTAATGTACTATTTGTATTTATTGTCTTTAATTTGTATTTGTTGGTATGTTGGTTAAATAGTTTTATTGAGCAGTAATTCAAAGTGTATTCTATGGAATGCTAGTCCCATAAGATACTCTAAATTAAAAGTTTGGGGGAAGGAATTCCCTGGTCGTCCAGTGGTTAGGACTCCGTGCTCTTACTGTTGGGAACCTAGGTTCATTCCCTGGTCGGGGAACTAAGATCCCACAAGCTGTGCAGTGCAGCCAAGAAAAAGGGGGGGCGTGATTTGGGGGAAAAGTTCACTGGTTAAATATGTTTGGGGAACACTGTATCCTTAATTACACTCCTAAAAATTTTCAGTGTATGTTAGAATATTAAAGGCTTTGTCAAATTGTGCTATAAAGGAATCTAAAGCAATTAATTCCCAAATTAATTAGACTGTGGAACGCTTTAAAAATGTAATGTATTTCTGGGGGTTACTTTGGGAAACTATCATAGAATTCCTCCATCAGAAGAACTGAAAGACCTTCTAACACTTAATGGTCTAAGATTTTTTCCAGCAACATATTCTCACTAACTCTGAGTTTTTTTCCTCTGGGTATTGCTGTAACTCCAAGTGCCAGTGTGGACTTGGTGATTCTGGACTCAGCAACGATTAAATAAAATCAGGGCAGTGGGAAGCAGCAAAATGCTAAGACGTCAGTGACAATTGGAAACTAACCATAATTCATCTATGGCATGGAGTGGCTTTTGAAAGCTCACTAGACTAGATAGGAGTCTGATGTTTCTTTTCTCATTCTAGCCTAGTAGCCTACTAGCTGAGTAGCCTGCAACAAGTCACCTCACCTTTTGAGCTCTGGTTTTTTTATCTGTGAAATGCTTATCTCACTGGATTGTTCTGTCAACCAAGAGAATGTATGTAAAAGTACTTAGTATTCAATAAAGAATATAAATACTGCGTATTGTCATTACTAGAAACTTTCTTGTCTTGCACATAAACTTAAACTAACATTTTACTCCCTTCATCTTTCACCACATCCCCCTTCTCCTGCCTGCCCAAATTTGTATTCCGTTTCTTTGTTGTTCAGCTCAGATCCCTTCACCAGAAGCCTCAGTACCATCTTTGATTCTTCCCTCTCCCTTATCAGCAGAGCATCATATTTGATTCCAGAAATGATTCTGAAATCCAGTCTGTTCTCGCATTCCACTGACACTTAGTCCAGACCCTCAGCTTGTCTTTCCTGGGTTACTATAGCAGTTTCCTATATGGTCTTTGTACCTCATGGAACTCCCAGATTGAAAAGTGTAGTTGGTACCCTGTGAACTGGGACACAAAGTCTAAATTCTTTAGCCTCTCTCCAGCCTCATCTCTCACTACTTGATGTTACTTACCTTATGCTTCAGCCATAAAAAATTTCCGAGCAGCCCTGGGTATGTCAAATCTGTTCAGAATTTCATATCTCTTTTTTTCTATTTTCCTGTAATTTCTCTTCTATTACTACCTTCCCCTTTCATCTGAGAAATTCCTGCTTGTCAAAGACTTTGCTCTAATCTTGGTTCTCTGTCAAATTTACCTTGGCTTCCTAGGCTGGTCCTTTGACTAAGCTCCTTTATTCTCTTCATATCTCTTTATAGAACATGTCCCATTTTTATTGTCTACCTTGTCATTAAACTGTATACTCCATGAAGAATGGAACTGAGCCCTATGTTATCTTTGAATTCTCATGCCTAGTAGTATTTGGCACTTAGACATTCAACAAATGCTTGTTCAAAAATGAATAGCAAAAATAAAGCTTTTCTTAAAATTTCTATAAATGTTTTATATTTTTAGGAATAGTTTAACTGTAAATTGTACATAATTACATTTACTTTGGAAACATAGAATGCCTTAAACTCTACAAATTCAGAAAATAAAAGTTTAGTTATTAATATTATAACTTTAATGCCACTGAAACTGGAAAAAAAAATATCCCTCCTCTCCCTCCCCGCCGACCCCAGCAAGTTAGTTCACACTTAGGTCTCTGGAACCTTTGATTAATTTTTTCATGTTAAAGTTCATTTTTATGAAGTAAAAACAAAACAAAACTTCCTTTGTGAAAACCTCATTGCTCCAGTAATGTGATTTTTCTATGTGAAGTTTAATTTGCTTTATTAAACAAATTTAGAGTTATTTCTTGGGCTAAGTAAATATGTTGACCAGTATTTTGAAGGTTACCAAATCAGTACATTGTTCAGCAAAAATGTTAACTTTTTCTTTGTTCTTTAGATATATTATTTTACCCTCTTAAGGTATACTCAGACAAATGTTAGAAAAAAATCATCCAGGGTAATTTTGAACCAATCAGTTTGCTAGAGAATTACTTATTCTCTTTCCAGTATGCTGGGTACACATAACCTAGGGGAAAGTATTAATTTCCGGGAGCTGCTAGAGCAAAGCACCACAGGTTGAGTGGCTTAAAAGCAACAGAAATTTATTCTTTCACAGTTCTGGAGACAGAGTCCGAAATTAGGGTGTTGGCAAGCCATATTCTTTCTAAAGTTTCTAGGGAAGAAGCCTTACTGCCTTTTCTTGGCTTCTGGTGTATCCTCGCAATCCTTGGCATCCCTTGGCTTATAGATGCCCTCACTTCAATGTTTGCCTTCATCTTCACATTACTTTCTTCACATTCTTCTCTGTCATCTCTGCATCCAAATCTCTCTTTCCTTTCTCATAAAACACCACATTGGTGGATGTAGGACCCACCCTAATCCAGTGTGACCTCATTTCAACTTGATTATATCTGCAAAGATCCAATTTTCAAATAAGATCATGTTCACAGGTACCAGGGGTTAGAACTTTTGGGGGAACACAATTCAACCCATTAAAGTTAGTTTTTGATATTCTGTAAAAATTACATTCATTTTTGTTTTTCTGATTCTCCAGTGTATATTGGCTTTCTTAAGCCCATAAAAATATATTTTTTGCATGGACCAATTAATCATTTCCTCCTGATCTTAGATTTTGAAATTTAATTTCAGTCCAACAAAAATCTAGTGAAAAGCCAACAATTGCAGTATTTTTCAAATAGATGGATTTATAAGCAGGTAAAAACTCATAGGAATACAAAATTACCAACAATCTTCTGAATAAGACTAAATGTACATAACTGAGGTTGGGGTTATCATGTATACTTTCCCTTAAATGAAGAAATAATAGAAAATTTAACACTTAAAACCTCCATACCTTTTTTAGGTTTTATTGACAATAAAAAGTACAAGATTAGCAAAATGATTGAGAGAAAACATGTCCAGGTTTAATTTGAACACATCATATCAACCCTTTGTTTTTAGGTAAGGTTAAATTAAGAACCTATGGAATAGTAAATATTTAGTGGATTTAATTCATTATAACAGTGCAGTGCTTGTCTTGATCACAGGGTTTACTTTAGAAAATAAGAGACACTAAAAACTTTAATCTGAATGCTCACATGGTTAGGTGCTTGTTATATGTTAAAATTTAACATTAAATTTTCTAATATTCCTAGATTTTTGTGTACTAATTGACTTGAAGAATAGTCCTTAACTTTTCCCCTTAACATAATAAATATTACCAAAATTGTCCCAAATGCTTAAGTACAGAATTGTGGGAAAGGATTACAGATAAGAACTTAGAACTGAATGGTGAAGTGACTGGAAAACCTAAGATAAAGAACTGAGAAACGTTACGAAGTCGGAGATGTTTCTTCCTCCCAGAGTAGTTTGTTGTTGTTGTTGTTGTTGTTTTTTCAGTGTTATATAAAACAAATTGGAAAAGGCAAATATAAATTGTGCTACATCGTTCACTTTAAACACCCACTAGTGGCCTTCACATAGTGGGTGTTTAAAGTGAATAACCAGAAGCTCTTTGTAAAGAAGTATGCTCTGCAGACCCCTATTACAGATGTGTGCATTTGTTAATGGCTTGGTTTTGTTGTTTTTTCAGCTTGGTAGTTGGACAGTATCAAACATCTTCTACTCTAGATATTTTTTTATCTACTTTTTTTCCCCCACCTTCTGCTATATGCTTCAGAGCATTTTTTTTAATACTGCCCATGAGCTGATGCTTAATGCCAGCAATAAGAGGAGATTTAGAAAACATAGCTTCTCTCCAAGTATTATAAAAATAAGCCCAGAAGAGGTCTAGCTTCTGTTCCTTTCAGCTAGCTTTCTATATTTAGAAATTCTTTTCCAGAAACCATAGGCTCAAAGCAGTGAGCTAAATGGTATCATATCTGACCACAAATGTTGAATGACTAGAGTTAAACATAATATAGTATAATTCAGGAGCCATTATAAACAAACAGTTGACTAATGTATTACTCCAGTTTAAAAATTTTAAAACAACTAAACTGCTGTGAGGAACATTTATAGTTTTGGTGATTTTTCTCTCTGATAAGAACAGAGAGATGGTTTTGAAAGGTATTTTATTTCATAAATGAGATTATCCTAACATTTTTTAGGGTTGGTTTCCTGTTTAAAGTTTCAAACTCCTTTCACCTTTCAGATTTTAACTTGCTTTTACATTATTGCATTTTCTGCCATTCTTTCATTTCCTCTTTTTCTGGAACTCCAGTTACACGTATGTAGAACTACTTTATGGTGTCCCACAGATCTCTGAGACTGTTCATTTTTCTTAAATCTTTGTTCTTCAAAGAGGTAATTTCTATTGATCTGTCAATAGAATTGTTAGTTATTATACTTACTCTAGAATTTCCATTTGGATTTTGTTTTATAGTTTCCAGAGACACCCTGTCTGTCCACCCAATAAGACCATGTTTTCATTTAATTCTTTGAAAATGACCACAAAAGCTACTTTGAAGTCTTTTCCTAAAGCCAACATCTGGGCCACTTGGAGTCAGTTTCTATTAACTGGGTTTTTTCCCTCTACTATGGGTCACATTTTCCCAGTATCAATAACTGGATTCTGTTGTGTTGAGGATTATTGGGGTTCCTTTTGTGAGTTTTTGTCTTTGTTTTGTTTTAGATTGTTGAGTTTTTACTCTAGTAGGCAGTTAACTTTGCTGGACTCAACTGCAAATTTGTCTCTTCTGTGTTGTGCAGCAGCTAATATCTCTATTCATTTTTTAAGATTTACATATGCTGCTTTTTTTTTGCTTGACTCTCTCCCCTCTTGCCTACACATGTCTGATTTGATAGACTAAATGTTTGGGCAGAAGTAGTATTTGGATTTGGGGGAACAGTCTCTGGAGATTCCCCCTTAATTTCCAGCTGCTCTGCCAGCCTCAGGCTCTACTCCCTAGCACCAGTAAGTCTTCAGCTTTCTGCTGTCTGAGCTGTGTACAGTTGGGGAATAAACTTAGGTTAAGGAAAGCAGAACTTATCCATTATATAGCTCTGTCTTTCAAGAGTAGATTCCACTTTGGTCTTTGCCTCCGTTTTTTGCTAGGCTCCCTGGGGTCTTTTCATGCATGCAGAGTTTAGCAATTAGCCAACTGTTTGGGTAGAATTTATTCTCAGATTTTGTGTCTCAACCCTTCTACAGTTCATTCACTTCCAGATTTCCCCCTTCAGTTTCCTCTTAAATTCTGCTCTCTTTCAACTCTAGCCTGTAGAGCTACTCTTTTTCCTCTCCTTCTTCCTCACTGTCATCATAAGAGATTGGGGAAAGCCCTAATCCCACAAGTATACACTTTCTAGTTGCAGCTTTTCAAGAGCAGTAGTACTTCTGGTTTATGCTTTTTTAGATGTTTTCCAGTGCCTATAAATATTTTTAATTTTTTGTTTAGATTGAATAATTGTTATCTGCAAAGGGTTCTCAGGACTTCTTCACTTCACCACCATTACTGGAAGTTCTTGCATTTTTATAGCTCTTCTTCAGTATTTTTTATGACTTTGCTGTCTGTAGCGATAGGAGGAGATACAGTGAAGGGCTGCAACTCAGATTCCGCAGGTAGGCAAGAGAGTGGCTAATGTTAGAAAATATCTTCTAATAAATTTAAAGATATGAATAACTGGATCCTGTTTAAAATACAGGATATTTGGGCATTTTTAAAAATCAGTTGCATTGATTATTTTTTTCATTGCTTTACTTGTTCTTAAATCATCCTTTATAAAAATTCTTCACCTAGATGACATACTTGAGCTTAAAATATTCCCATACAAAAACAGTACACAAATTTAATCCAATTAGCAGGAACTCTAAAAACTTTTTACAATTATCTAGGATTATTTCAATCTGAAAACATAATTGTGATACTTAGAAACATCTTTCCCTGGTTTTGTTGTTGTTGTTGTTATGACTTCATCAAATAAACATTGTGGTATTTAATTTTTTCCCCCCGTTTTTAGCTGGAAATTCACCAAACTCTCTCCTTTTCTTTAAAAAACTAAAACTAAAAATAAATTTGGCATTACTGTTAAAAAAAAAAGTGATTCTAAGTCAAAAATGAAAGGAGCTTGGTAACATTATTCAGTGGCATTTTGGCATTCAGTTATAGTGCAGTTTCTTTTTTCTTTTAAAATGTATGATCTTTTCTTTCATTAGTGCTTCTCTATTTTTAAAAGTTTTCAGAATTTCTAATGCTCTAACTGGTAATTATTTTATTAATAAATAATAGTAAATAATACTTTCATCATCTGTCTCTATCATTCTTTTGATCACATATACTGAAAAACTGTCATAGGCAGTAATTCCTTATATTTAAGTGTTTATATTAATTGTAATTTTCCATTTGTCTGGGCAGCAAAGAAAGACAAAGGGGATGGGCCAGTTTAGTGAAATCTTAAGAATAGCCAAATGTGGATGAAGTATATGAGTATTCATCATTTTATTCACTCTACTTTTAAGTATTTTGTCAATTTTTATAATAAAAATTATAAGTACCCATTTTAATTAATTCAAGAAGCCCCAAATAAAGTGTTTAACTATAAACTTTAACTAGTATTAAAAAAAATTTTTTTTAATTACAAACTTTAAACTCACTGAGTCAACAATGTTTTTTGTTTTCCCTTTTCTCAGTTGAATGTATTTTTTAAATTAATATCTGAATTCTCAGTAAAGTATCACTGTAAATATTTTAATGATGCCATTTACTTTTTTAAAACCATAAAATCTTGTCATATGATTTCTTTGGTAACTGCACATTTCAGACTGGAAATTGAACTTACCATCAGTCTGATTGTTAAAACCATTAAAAGCCCATTTTAAGAGTAAAGATATTCTACTCTGATAGGTACAGTATATAGAAAGTTGAAGAGCAGATATTTAGCCAGAAGTATTAAATTATTCCTTTTTTAAAAAAAGCTTTATTGAAATATAATTTACATGCCATAGTGTTCTCTATTAAAATATGCCATTTTTTGGTCTGTTTTTTTCAAATTATTTCTGCTCTCAAGCACCTGTAGGGGAGGACAGTTTTTCCCTCAGCCCTCTTAGAGTCTCTGGCTGAGTCTGAAAAGGAAACTGACAAAGATTAACAGGAGAAAAGCATACAGATTTATTTAATGTAAGTTGTGCATGACACAGGAGCCTTGGCATATTGAGTATTTTTAACTGAAGGAACTTGAGAAAACAGAACCAGGAAGGTCACTGACCTTCTCCCTCCCTTCTGCTGTTTTCTCAAACTCCTTCAACTTAAAATATTCAGTATGCCAATGTGCCAAATTGGGGAGTAGTGTATCCTGAACCCTATCACACCCTTTTCCTCCCCTACTCCTGTCCTGTCATCTACTCATGAAGTTTATATCTAGAAAAGCAGTGACCCCTTTGCTATCAGGTAATAAACCTGTCACACCAAAGGTTACTTTTAGCAGCATGAAAGAAATCAGGAATTTAGGCTGGTCTCAGTAGGATTAAAGAGATTCAATGAAGAGAGGGGTATGAAAAAGGAAATGGGGAAATGTAGGCTGTTTATTGTCCAACTGTCTTTTGAACAATTCTGCTTCTTTATTGTGTAAACAAATCAAATTCACTTTCTTGAAAACTCCTTATCTTTCCCAGCAAAACTGCTCTTTCTGTGCTCATTCATTCAGTGAGGTGGTCCCATTACCCATCTGCTTACTCAGAATAGAAACCTGGAAGTCCTCAGCTCTTCCCTGTCCACTTAGTCACCAAGTAAGTCCTTTTCACTCTTGAAAAGGATCTTCTTATCTTCTGTTCATTTCCCCTCAGTACTCTGTGAGGGCCATCATCATCTCATCTGGATTATCACAAATCTCCCTTTAGTCTTGCCTTTGCCATCCCCCCCCCCCCCCAATTTGCTGTTGCCTGGGTAACCAAACTAAAGCCATCTTTCCAAAATTGCATTTTCATCACATTAGTCACTACCTTAAAACCCTTAATGGCTCCCCATTGACCCAGGTGAATGTTCAAATTCCTAGTAAGGCTTACAGTCCTGACTTGATCCCTGTTGACTCATCACCGCTCCCCACCCCCATCCTTTCTACCCACCAGGTTCTGCTCTTCAGCCAGGTTCTCTCAGCCTTGGTCCTAAATAACTCTTTGAGTTACACATGCTATTTCTTCTGCCTAATACATTGTTTGTACCTCTCTTTTGCTATGGCTAAACCATTCTTATCCTTCAAACCATTTAAATGTTTATATTAATTGTGGTAATGGTATTGAATATCACTTATAGTCATTTCCTTCTGGAAGCCTTCCTTGCTAGCTTCTCTTCCTTTATTAGGTCAGGGGCCCTTGCTGTGTATTTCCAGAGTGACCTATATTTTCCCCATTATAGCAGTTTCTCATTTATTGGTCTTCTCTTTTACACTCTAAGCTATAACAGCAGTGACCAGATTTGCCTTGCACCATCATATTTTCATTACTTATAAATAATGGATGGTTAATTAAATATTTGTTAAATTAATTCTGATTAGAACTTCACTAGCTTCCCCTGTAGATCTGCCCTTTTGAGTTTTTTTTCACTCAACTACTGTTAATATTCTAAATAGTTTCTAAAAGTGTACAAAAGACCATTTAATTATCTCTGTAAAACTCCAAAAACTTAGAGAATTTTGCTTTTATTTCCTAATAGTGAACTTTGTCATGTTATAATTTATATTTTAAAATTTCATTTTTATATTTTCAACCATTGGCTAATTTAATAAAGATATTGTTTCATTTAAATTACAATTATGGAAGAATTGTGCTATTTATACTATTATACTATTTATTTCATGTAATATATACCACCTTAGTAATGGTCATCTCCTTGCTTGTCTTGGGGGGAAATGAGGGTTAAGTAAAAAAAGATCAAATTTTGTTAATATCGTTAACATCATATACTGGTTGAAATTTCATATATTGTAGGAGAGTTATCTGCATATATGAAATCACTTTAACTCAAAAAAATAACATTTAGGGGGAAAGGAAGGAACTAATTATGAAATTTACTTCATGCGTCCCATCTTTGCTTGTGTTCTCACATTTTGTGGTGAACTCTTATATATGTACACAATATTTAAGATAAAGATAAATCTTTATTTTTATGTTCCATATCTTAGACAATTATAGTGTACATTTCTTTTTAAAAAATTTTTATTTAAGTACAGCACATTTATAATGTGTAAGTTTCAGGTGTACAGCACAGCGATTTAGTTATACTTTATTCCTTGAGTGTGTATTTTATCATCCCTGTGCATTGCAGTTTACCTATTTGAATGGAATAGGTTTTATTTAGTATTTTCTAAACAGGTATTTCAAGTCATCTCAGTTCTTTGGGTAGTATATTAAAAAGGACTGAGAGTTAGGAATCGTGGGTTCTGATCCTGCCTGCCTCCCTCATCAAGTAAATGGCAGTTCATTTTATTTTATTTTATTTTATTTTATTTTATTTTATTTTATTTTATTTCTTGTTGGAGGAAATATTTCTAGAAATAAAAACATCACTTTGGTAACAAGAGCATGCTGCTTTGTGGGAGTCTCATTTACATACTAATCGCCATTGCTTGTTTCTGTAGCAACAATAAGCCACCACTTTGATGGTGGTTAGTTTGAATTATTCTGTACCAATGCCCAGTTTAAATCAGCTATGTTAAGTAAAAGAAGCAAAGAATGCTTGTAAGAAAGGTCATTTATTACATTGAAATTTGTTTTAGATGCTTAACTAAAGCTGTGAAGGTAAATATTACATTTAAAAATTATTTCATCAGTAAAGTTTTAAAGTTTTTAAAATAGACTTTGGGTTTGTGCTTTTAAAATATATTACAAATATTTTTGATATACCAGTGTATTCTGTATGTGAAATGCTATAGTTAATGGTAGATGAGTGACCCAGAAACTTGAAACATTTTTAGAATAGAAAATCAAATACATGTCCAAGTGGATTTGTTACTTTCAGAGTTCTTTTTATGTGTTAGAATTGTGTGTTTTGTATGAGTTTAGGTATGTTTGCCTGAATTAATAATATTAAAAAGATAAAAAGATAAAATATAAAGGACTCAATAATATTCTGTTGTTAGTGTTAACTCTTTTTTTTTTTTTTTGCCTTGTATCATATTGACTTAAATATTGACTGATTAAATTCTGAAACAACTCGATGAAGTAGTTCACTCTTTAGTGGTACCTTCATTACACAATCTATAATTTTGCCCTTTCTTACTGAATATTGCTTTCAGTGTTAGACTGCTGTTTTTGAAGCCTAAACTTGATAAATTTTATGGTAATATTGTTTATCTCCAAAAATTCTGCCATGTGAGAGGTAAATAGTTTAGAGTC
Source organism: Hippopotamus amphibius kiboko (assembly GCF_030028045.1). Taxonomy (NCBI): domain Eukaryota; kingdom Metazoa; phylum Chordata; class Mammalia; order Artiodactyla; family Hippopotamidae; genus Hippopotamus; species Hippopotamus amphibius. The sequence continues at coordinate 117,694,858 of NC_080192.1, forward strand.
ATAGAGATGGAAGATACTTTTAGAGATTACCCAGAGTCCAGCCTTCAGCCTACCAGTAATATTTGCTAAGTAAAAACCTAGTATGTTTTTTTATGAACACTTGGACATTGGCTTTCTTTAATCTAGCTGGCCATAGTGAAGAGAACTACTGTGAATAAAAGGTTTATTTGTGTATTTTTTTAATGTATCTATTTTTAAGTCTCTTATCCTTTAGAAATTGTTCCCCCCAAACCCTTTTTATGTTAGAAATTATGTGAGTAGATTTTTGATTTGCTTAACACAATTGAGACAATATTTTTCTAAAGAGTGCAGATTATGCCTTGGTGAGTTTTAAAAAATCAGTATAAGAAATTTGAATAATAAAACCTGATTGCTAAATAAATATTACAATATATTTATTACTTTTGGAATATTTGAGCATTAAGATATTTTAAGTAAATTATTTTTATAAAAATGGTTTGAAGCATTGAGTAAGAATGTTTACTTTTCATAGGTCATCAGTTTGTGTGTGTGTGGTTGTGTGTGTGTGTAACCTGTATCAGTTGAAGCAGAAAGGAATGTATTGTTAATCTTTAAGAACTACCTCTCAAGAACATAAAGTTCTTAAAGTACTAATGGATAATGAAGCTCATTGAAAAGTAAACCTTTGTAAATTACTTTGAATTTTTTATGGTTTTGTCTCTCAAGTCTTCATCCTTTATGATAGAGAGTAAGTGTTCTTAAATGTTGCATGAAAGCTCTATTAATAAATGTTATTTCTTAACTTTTCCTTTTTGATAGCCACAAACAGATTTATAAGGTTACTGAATTATTGTCACTTACTGTCACTCATACCTCAGTTAATTGCTTGCTTGAATTACCTCTACTTTGTTGCCTTGATGATTAGTAGTTATTGATGACTCAGTCCTTGTTAAGTACAGACTTTCTGTCTGGCACATGTAGTATCTTTAGCCACTAATTGAAAATGTGCTTGAGTTTCACTAACATGTATATTCCTAGTTTTACTCAAAATCTTAACCTGTGAATACTGACAAAGTTCTTCATGATACTAATGTTAATTCTGTAGCAGAACTACAAAGGAAAGCAACTTACACCTATATTGTACATTATGATTTACAAAGTGCTTTGATTTTTAATAACCCCGTAAAATAGGTAAAGCAGGCTTTTTATGAGCCTTATTTGACAGATAGGAAAAGTGTGGCTCGTAAGTCAAGTAATTTGCCCCAAGGTCACACAGAAAGTACAGTCAAATTTTGATCTTAGGTTTTGTGTCTTCAACTTCCTTTCCACTATATTGCATCCTTCTCTGTATATTTATCTTCCTTAGCATTCTATTGCTTACAACTATAATGTGGGAATCAGATATCTAAGACCAGATTACACACTTCAAAAAAAGTCTCATCTATGTGTTTACTGCTGTGCCAAGTCCTATGATAGTTAAAAAGATAATTTATATCCCTCGTTTCTTTTCAGTAGTGATTGTCTGAGAAACTGCACATTACTGCTTGTAGGAAGGTGTGACACCTTTTAACACTGCTCCTACTTTTTTTGTTATGTGAAAAACTTGGTTGCTTGTTGGTATGGATAGTTATAAATAAGGAAAAAAAAGACTTTTAAAGAGAATAATAGGGACTTCCCTGGTGTTCCAGTGGTTAAGACTCTGTGTTCGCAATGCAGGGGACGCAGCTTTGATTCCTGGTCAGGGGGCTAAGATCCCGCATGCTGCCTGGCACAGCCAAATAAATAAATAAATAAATAAATACTTTATGACATTTAAAATTTTTATTGTGGTAGAAAGAGTTGAATCCATGTTATCTTTATTCTTAAATAAAATAGGATTATTATTTTTTTTGTCCAGAACTGTTCTGCTAATTAAGATTTGTCATTTTTTACTTTATAGCAGTTAGAAGAAAAGAGTGAAGATCAAGAAGACAAGGAATGTTTGAAACAAGCAATAACAGCTCTGCTTAATGTTCAGAGTGGTATGGAAAAAATATGTTCTAAAAGTCTTGCAAAACGAAGACTGAGGTGAATATTTTCACTTTTTTTATAATCCTCCTTTTCACCCTGAATATTGTGGTATAAATTCAGGGATCCCAGTTTCCTCCTCAAGTAAACAATGAAGAAAATACTTTTAGTGACAAGCTTGGTCTTTCAGAGGAAGTGACATCAAAGCCAAGAGAATTTGTTATTGTTTGAAAAACCTTTCATATTTGTGCATTTTCCTTGCATACTCCCAGACAAGACCTCCTGAGAATCAGCTGGTAAGCTAAAGGAGAGATAGAGCAAAATGTATTGGGTAGATTTATGTCAACATCATTGTTCTGTCAAAGTAAAATTAGTAGTGACTTTTATTTTAGGGATTATGTAACTCAAGGCATTAATTCAGATAATAAGCTTCCAGTTTCCTAATTATAAAAGTACATAGTTTTTAGCTTTAGGTTTTGTCTACTTAAGCATTTCTAGGTAAATTTTTTAATCTCTTACTTTTTTCCCACTATATTGAGCTACTTTTTAATAGTTGTCATTCTAAATATTTCATAGCCATGGGAGAAATAATCATTCTGTAGCTAAATTTATAGGGTATAATTTTGTCAATAGTTGTTCTTTTTAGAGCACTAAAAAAATGTCTCTACTGTGTTGCTTTAGTTTCCAAAATTGTGCAATTTTGTAACACGAATATATTTGGGGAAATAGTGAAAACCTTTTCAGTGCAACTTTTTAAAATATACTTTTGCACTGTCATTTATTTACGTGGATTATAGATTCCCTGTCATCTTTGTACTAATACTGTTTTTTCCTTTATCCTAGTGAATCTGCATGTCGGTTTTATAGTCAGCAAATGAAGGGGAAACAACTAGCGATCAAGAAAATGAATGAGATTCAGAAGAATATTGATGGTTGGGAGGGAAAAGACATTGGACAGTGCTGCAATGAGTTTATAATGGAAGGAACTCTTACACGTGTAGGAGCCAAACATGAGAGACACATATTTCTCTTTGATGGCTTAATGATTTGCTGTAAATCAAATCATGGGCAGCCAAGACTTCCTGGTGCTAGCAATGCAGAATATCGTCTTAAAGAAAAGTTTTTTATGAGAAAGGTACAAATTAATGACAAAGATGACACCAGTGAGTACAAGCATGCTTTTGAAATAATATTAAAAGATGAAAATAGTGTTATATTTTCTGCCAAGTCAGCTGAAGAGAAAAACAATTGGATGGCAGCATTGATATCTTTACAGTACCGCAGTACACTGGAAAGGATGCTTGATGTGACAATGCTACAGGAAGAAAAGGAGGAGCAGATGAGGCTCCCTAGTGCTGATGTTTATAGATTTGCAGAGCCTGACTCTGAAGAAAATATCATATTTGAAGAAAACGTGCAGCCCAAAGCTGGAATTCCAATTATCAAAGCAGGAACTGTTATTAAACTTATAGAGAGGCTCACATACCATATGTATGCAGGTAAGAAGTAATGAACTTGCCTGTCACTTTTATTCTCCTGCTTCAAGCTGACTTTTCTTTGCTGCACAGGTCATTGTGCCTAAAATAGAAAGCAAACTGACAACAAAAGACCTCCGCATTATCAGAGCTCATTTTCCTTTGACTAAAAATATCGCCACTTTATGTTTCTTTGAAGTTTTATAATTTTTCTACCATATTTACATGTTATTTTTAACTTTACAACCAGAGTTATAAATAAAGTTACTGAGCTAAATTTACCCATTTAGACAGTGGCAGAAACAAGACTAAAAGTAGTGATAAATCAGTCATCATTAGGGTCTAAAAATCTTTTTACTCCTTTACCTCTTTTTTTTCCTTTCTTTTTCATTACAGAGATTATAAAATCAGTAAAAATTCTAATATATATCTATTACCAAAATCATGCCAGTAGTACACATATATACAGCATTGCTTTTTCTTAATTTCCATTCCTAAAGTTTATTAAATTTAGCAATCCTGGGAGTGATTTAAGTTTTCAGTATTTTTTGCTTTTTACAACTGATGTTATTTAGAAAACAATTTCACCTCAGCAGGGCAATTTTTAGAGACAAACATAGGGGCTTGGAAGATTCCTAGAGGGTTGAGACATGTTTGTCTCTAAATAGGCTGAATCAAATACAATGTTTGAGAGGTAAGGAACAAATATAATGATCGATTTTTTTAAGTAATTTTATTTCTCCTAATAAAGTAACAGATGATAATCCAGTGTTCTTCAGCTTTCCTACATAGTAGGAAGTTTGACTATTGCAGAATACTGTGGAAAGAGCACTGAATTTAGATTCACATCCTCACTCTATCACAGTTCCTTAAGGGTTTCAGAACCTTAATTTTCATCTCAAAATTCAACATCACAACAGCTATCTTAGAATATTGTTGGAGAGAATAACTGAAATATTATATGTAAAAGCTCTTTATAAATATAAACTTATTTTCAAAGAATGCTTTTATTACAAAAACATATAAAATCAAACATAACTCTTTTAAGTGCTATTCTTAAATAGTTGAATGTGCAAGTTAACTTCCATCCCCAAGCTTTTTACTTAAGTATATTTCTATCTCTAGGATATGTGTGTTTCTGGAGAAATTTCTCCAGTTTTTAAAGTCCTTCAAATGGATTCTTAGTTTTCTCTGGAAATTATTCTGGCACCAGTTCAATTTGGTAGTTCTTTTGCTAGTCTTTTCCATAGTAAAGTAATAGTATTTTCCATAGGCTAATTTTAAAAGCAGTTTGGGCTTTTTAAGCTTATACCATTTGGTAGTAGCAGGCAATAACTGAAACATGTTGAATATAGTGAAAGAAAGCTCGGGGATTCCAATTTTACTATTGATTTTTCACCTAGAAACTTCTTTAGTCAGTGTATTCATTTTACTGATCGAAAAATAAAAAGTAAATCAAAGTACAGAAAATTTAAGTAAGCTGCCTAGGATTTTACATGAAAAATAGATTATTCTGTCATCTTTTATTACATATGAAATGATTTTGAGAGGTACACATTTCAGTAATTAATATGACCTATCTGTTTAGTTGATCACCATCAGCTTCTTTAAGATCTAGAATACAACTTAAAAAATGTTTTTATTCATTACCTGAAATTTGTGGTTGCAAAATAGTTATGTCTTTGCTACTTCCAAAGGAATTTTTAAGGTTATAAAGGTTCAGGTTGTTCTTCTTGCCACATTATTCTGATTTTTGTGTCTTAGAAGATTCACAGAACTTCTTAGCATAAGCATTCTAAACTTTGTTGTTTTATTTTAAATACCTTTGTTTTGGGTTCTTAGACTATTTAGAGTAGAATTAATCCTTCGATTTTTATCTATGTTTGTGAGACAGAAGTTGTAATTTTTTTTTTTCCTGTAGAGCCATACAAGTGGCAGGTGCTTAAGAAGACTGACTAGCATTTACTACTGCAAGTCAATGATATTTGATTTGGAAAATATTTTCAAATTTTTTAATATAGTTTCTTTAAAACTCCTATTAATGATAAAAATTTTCTTTACTGCTTGCTTTATTTCACAGAACTAACGATTATTAATAAGCAGTTATAGAACGATTAAATATTTCTTTGCTGGAGGACTGTACCTTTTATTTATTTTTTGAATGAGGATGCTTTAGAAGCAAACAAAACTTGAACAAGCATAGCTGATAGTTTTTCTTTAGTCTTGGCAGTCTTAATGTACACAATGCTAGTCAAGTCTGTAGACACAGTACTTTTGCTATGGTGTTTTATTAGTTACTTTTGATAGTTGCTGTCATTTACATTAATTTTTAGCTTTTGAGTAGAATAACTTAAATGGTTTTATTTCTAGTTAACATAGAACACTTAACTTTCTAGATTTATAGACCTTTGCAAAGTTAAGTGTATTCTAATTTAAATTGACAAGTTTTTTTACTTTTTTAAATGTTAAAGTTTTTTTTTTTAATTCCTTTCATTAATTTCTTGAGGAATAAAAAGCCAGTGTTGGGTTTAGAAGTATTGTAGCTAAGTTTTTTGACATTTTGAAGCTTAATTGAATATTTTAACTTATGTCATAAATATATTACTAGTGTAACTAAAATCCACAAGGAGCTTTCATGAATTGTGGTTTACCATACACACCAATAAGAATTATTAGCCTATTTGACTTCTGTAAGGTCTGTGACTGACTGTATTACTGGCAATATAGAACGTGTTTTTTAATAGACCATGTATGAACTTGTAGAACAAGAAAGCAGCTATTTTTTAAGGTCTTTTCCAGATCAAGTGGACTCTGAGTCCTCACTACAATGATAATAGATTAGCTGTTTGTTTTAAGAACTATTGGTCTGCTGTATTTAATTTTGGTTCAGTTGTTTGATAGGTATTTTTATCAGAGAACATACAGTACAAGTTGTAGCTTACACTGAAACAAAAGCTAAAATTTAACTTTCATATTTTTATTACATTGTATAGAATTAAAGTAAAACACATTGGCTGTAATAAATGAGAAAAATCCAATAACTAATAAGCACTACTTACATCTTTTAGACATTTTTAGATTTTTTAGATAGGTTGGTCAGACACTGTCATAAAAAACAGAAAATTTGTTTAACCTTACTTAATTCAGACTTCACCGTGGCTTCAGCCAACTTGATCATTCAAGTGTTTTAACAGTAATTTACGAAACAGAGCTATAGATCTCCGATGATCAGTCCTTCACTTCATAGACCAAAATGCAGAGCCCCTGAAGTTTATGTGATTTGCCAGAAATCATATCAGTTAATTGCAGAAAGAGGACTAGAAATGAGGTTTATTGACTCGTTAAATAGAGTATACTTTCTACCATGTTACACTGACTCATATGAATTTTTTTCATTTTTAGAACATAATTTTTATTATGTATATTGAATAGTAAAAATAAAGAGAGTTACTTGCTTGGTTTGAATTGCCAATAATATAAATGGCTTATTCACTTGTGGGCAAACACAGGTCTACTATGAAAATATATTCAAAGTACTGTTTTTTTCATATTGAAATAGGTAATAAATTCTAAATAACTTCTATATTAATGCATAGATTTTAGTTTATAGTTAGATGTTGGTCATTATAATTTTAGTTTTTAACAGAATCCAGTTAGTCTATTGGTGTTGTTTGCCCTGTAAATTTAGGTGAATTAGAAAGTGCTTAACTGTTGCTCAAAAGATTGTAACAGGGTTTTATGAGGAATCTAATTTATAGTGCCTCAGGTCCAGTGTTTCTGGACATAGAGTAATTCGCTAACTACATCAGAACTTCAGAATTCATCTGAAATGGTGTGGGGGGAAGTTGTCTAGTTAGATGGATCATTTTGGATCTGATAAGGATGTGAAGAGACTTTTACCTACAGTAAGAAAGCACAAAGCAATATGCATAAAAAAGCAGGAGATGAAAGTAGGAATTTCACTTCTGTTACAGAGTTATGGGAAATAATTTAGTACAAATTAACTATTGAGACTTTAAAACAACATGGGTGAAGAAATGTTTGGAGATGGTATGTCTGGTTTTGATAGTCTCTTTTAGAGAAATGAGATGACTTTGAAGTAGGGATCTTTCAGAACTGACATTATATGGAAATAAAAGCTTCTCATATTGAAGTGTGGGGAAGAGGTATTTCCAATGCATGGTGAACTTCTCTTTCAAAAAAAAAATGGTATTGAAAAAACTTAAGCCAGTTGATATTTTTCTTTAAAGTATTTACTGCTATTTTATGCCCTCATATAGAAAATTTGCAAAAAAAAAAAACTGCATTAGATTTCTTTGGAGTTTGTATCCTACATAAGCTCTGTTTGGGTGTTTCAACTTTAAAAAAATCTTTTGAACAATTTTTGATCTATAGGGCAGTGCTGTTCTATTTTTAAACTCTGATTTTTTTTTTTAAGTGTTTGTGCGTCAGCATAGCGTCTGTTTCCTTTTTTAAGGAATTCAAGAGTGATTGTTTATAAATCCTTGTTGAGAAGCTTATTGTTTCTTGTAGCGTTTTAAATGGCTGTATTAAAGGGAGAATTATCACATGAACAGACATCCTGATTAACGGTACTTCACTATGGTGGTTGGGGGATGGGTATTTACATGAATAACTCTCTATGTAACAAATATTTCATAAATTCATTGACCTTGCCAATAAAAATGTATTGAAAAAAGGATAAATTTATCACCTCAAATCTAGTATGCTGTATTCTGAACATTAATGTAAATATATTCTGATTTCCTAAGATTTTAAAGAATTGTACAATAAAATATTACCAAAGAATAGCTTTAGAGTGACAGAGACAGCTAAAAGACAAGCAGAAAATAGAAGACACAGCTTATATTTGAAATAACCTGGGCCTAGACCAGGGACTTGGTGGTAGAGTTAGCCGGTATTTGTACATACAGAGAGGTTGGGTAGACAGAGGGGAGCAGAGCAACTAGTGAACATGGTAGAAATCTTAGTACAGGGCTTTGAGAGTCCAGTAGAAAAGAATGTTACCTAACATCATGAAGAAGAAAAGCCACAGAGGATGTTTTTGCCATTGCTCATGTTGAAATCCATTAGGGGCTATGTTTGAGAACGAAGTTTGTGGAATTACATCCACTAGCAATAAACAGGAAGAGGAGAGTATCAAAATAGTTGATTTTCATTTTCTCCACAAATATTTGTGCTTATGTTTTAAAACTAAATCATCCTGGCTTTTGTATTTTTAGTGCATTTGCTTCCATCTGTCTCTGAAATATCACTTTATAATATAGGTAGATAACAGAGGCAGTGTAAAACTTAGCTTTTATCATTGTCTGATAAATAGAACTAGGTACTTTGTTTTCCTACAAGATCATATCACCTGTCCTTACTGATGGGTATTTTTAAACTATCTAATTATCTTAGTCCTTTGTATCATCAATAAGATATATAGGTCTGCAGTGGTTAGTGTGACACAGTATGTGTCACTATCACTGAAATGGGGAAATCAATAGAAATAAAAATAGCTTCTGGAATATGGAATTTTGTGTAAAATTTCACATATAGATGTTATGTCCTCTCTTAATATAAGTTTCTCATTCATTAGCAATTTCCCACTGTTTTAGACTAGAAATAGAGCCTAAATTAATACAAGCCTGGGAATATATGCAGCCTTTAAGATGGTTTTTGAAAGTACTTAAACTTTTGCCAAATGTTCTTGGTTTATTTTTAGCTTCTGGTTTTTTCTTTTGGCAAGACTGCTCTAATTTCTAATCAAGCTAAAAACAACTTAAACTTGAATCACTTTAGAAGTTAATACAACAGTGATGATTGTGGGAGTGTTTATTTCACCACCAGCTTCAGAAACTCCTCTTCTGAATATAGTGTACAGGAAGGTACAGCTGCTACTTCCTAAAATCTGGAAGAAGGCTTAACAAGAATTACAAAGTCACAATTAGACTGCTAATTTTTCAATGACTTTAGTGCCTTTAACCAAGATTAGCAGTTTACAGCTTCATTCTGAATTAATCATTTATGTGTATTTCTTTTTTTTTTTTATGTGTATTTCTATAGTGATCATATAACTCATGGATTCATTCTTTATATTTAGATCTCACAGCTTAGGAAACCTTAACAGATCCTTTAATGCAGGGAGCTTAGGTGATATGGCAGAAAAAAGCAAAAAATCAGAAATCACACGATCTAGATTCTGGTTCCATCTCTTTCACTCTACTGGGTGAGTTTAGATAGCTCTTAGTTACTTCTCTCATATATAGAAGGGGAAAAACAGCAGCAGCCCTGCTCACGTCACAGAAATCATATGGAATGAATTATGTGAATGCTCTTTGAATTCATTACATAACAGACATCAGGAATTAATGTGATGATCCCTTTTGACTGATGTGGCACTGAGGCACATCGTGACTTTCATTGTCATCAGTTAGTAAAGTGCTGAAATGGCCAGAAGTTTTGGTATAAGATGAAAAGGCTGTTTTAAAATAGTTTGCCTGGGACTTCCCTGGTGGCACAGTGGTTAAGACTCCACCTGCCAATGCAGGAGACATGGGTTCGATCCCTAGTCTGGGAAGATCCCACATGCTGTGAAGCAACTAAGCCCGTGTACCGCAACTACTGAGCCTGTGCACTACAGCCCATGAGCCACAACTACCGAGCCCACGTGCTGCAACTACTGAGCCCATGTGTTGCAACTACTGAAGCCCACACGCCTAGAGCCTGTGCTCCACAACAAGAGAAGCCACTATAATGAGAAGCCTGCACAATGAAGATTAGCCCCCACTCACCGCAACTAGAGAAAGCCTGCACATAGCAACAAAGACCCAACACAGCCATAAATAAGGGAGGAAGGGAGGGAGGGAGGGAGGGAGGGAGGAAGGGAGGAAGGAAGGAAGTTTGCCTGCTGGTTTGATCCCTGGTAGGGGAACTAAGATTCCACATGCCGCAGGGCAACTAAGCCTGTGCACCACAGCTAGAGAGAAGCCCATGCACTGCAATGAAGAGTCTGCATGCCGCAACAAGATCCCGCGTGCCACAGCTAGGACCCGACACAGCCAAATAAATAAGTAAATATAGAAAAATAATAAAAATAGCCAGTTTTTTAAAAACATACTTTAATTCACTTAGAACTTGCTTTTATTATTTTTCAACTTTAAAGTGTCTTTGATATCCCACAAATTTTTAGCCTGACTTAGGTGGCATTTGAGAAGAAATGGATCTGGATATTGATTTTAGACTTTTAGACTAAAATAAACTTTTATTTTAAAAAAGGAGAGATTACCCATAATTTTGGAACACAGCTCAGGGATATTTGGAGCACTCTGTACTAAGGGTCTGGCCTCTCCAACAGTGACAGCTCAGTATCTCTACAGTGGCCACTGCTTTTGCTTCCTAAATACATGATGTTTTGAGTAGCCTCACCTTACATATAGATTTGCAGAACAGGAAGAAGATTCTTGAAAGGGAGGATTGTGATGAAACCGTTATAAATCTCTGTTTTAAAATCTTGTACAGCCTTCTGTTTTAAAATCTTTTCTTCTGGTTGAGACATTAGTCTTTAACGTTTGAGGAACTCTGTAACTGAAGACAAACAATAAAATACCAACAGAGAGGAAATTACTAAAGGATTGTATTATTTAAATTACTTTTATCAGTAACCCACTCTAGCCTCAGAAGGTATGAAGCTAAAGGAGAAGGAGGACAATGAAAACCAATATATTTTTATGATGTAAATTTTTCTTTAACTTAAGTATTATCTTAAATTCAAGGTTGTCTGACATTTAAATCAATTCATTATCTTGATGACCACATATACCAATAGATTGGAAATAGATTTCTATTTTATGATAAATCCATGAATTTAATTTTGGCAGGGGGGAGGTTAATATAGTTATTTTACTTTAAGGCTCAATTTAGGATAATTCCTAATCAGACAGAATCAGACTAAATAGAGATTTTCCATGCAAATGAATTCTGATTCTTGCTAAATCCTATGCTAATAACAGACATTATATTTCTTATAAAGAATCCATAGTGTGTAGCCTAACATAAATAAAGGTAGTTGCTACTCTCAATAAATGTATCATTAAATTAGAGCTTACCATTCCATAGTGATGTGAAATAGGAAAAGGATACTCCCAGTAAAAAAAAAACTCAATGAATTCTCCCCTCCTCCTTTTTAAAGACTCTTACAACTAAATGCGGACCTTTCACTGAAATTTGAGTTACAGCGAGTGGTGAGTGTTTTTTTCCCCCATCATGGGAAGGGGTCTCCCCGCCACCCCCAACTCCCTTTATGCAGATGATAGCCCCGATCTCTTGTGCTGATGATAGCAGCCTTCCTCCACAACTTTGGGAGAATACTGTCAAGGAGAAACTGGAGTAGGCAGGCCTGGAGAGGTGATCACACTCCTGCTTTACTTCACAGAGGATGAATGAAAAGCAGGCTCTTTCATGGAAGGGGTTGAAGACTCCTGCTCTTATGATGGAACTCTCATTGTGTCTCCTTGCACTTAAACTAACTAAACGTTGTGACTAGAACCAAATCAACATATTCTCGCACATTTAATAGTTTTAATAACTTACACATATGTGTAAGCACCTTTTAGCAGTTTAAATTAAGACCTCTAGCATGTAAAACAATTTAGAAACTGTATTTAACTTAATCTACACATTATAAGATCCAGTTTCCAGCTGTATGCTCTGTTAACATGATTTAAAGAAATCAAGATAACTAATCTTAGATAAACCAGTCTGGATGGCAGGAAAAGTAATGGGTTATTGCTGTGGCCTTTCTGTTTACAAGGGAGATAAACCAACTGATGATACTCTGAGATTGATGTAGCAGGTGGAAGCTTGCTTCTATGCTTTGCCTTTCTTCCCTTTGTATTCCTGTGTCCTGAGTTTAAGATCAGCTAGTCAGAGTGTGCAGAGGTCAAGAAATAAGTTGATGTAAAATTTTAATAACAATGATTTTGCCACTAATTTAGGAACTAAATTTAGGAACTAAAACTAGCAGTTGATTACAAAGTCCAAAGCATTCTGTGTGGTCAGAACATTTTGGGACTTTTAAAATTGACTAATCTCTTTTCATAATGTAAATAATAGTTTTAATCATTCTGAGTAAAATATTTTAATACCACATTTTTCTTTTTTCTTCATAGATCCCAATTTTGTTCGGACATTTCTTACAACATATAGATCCTTTTGTAAACCTCAAGAACTACTGAGTCTTATAATAGAAAGGTCTGTCAATTTAAAATGTTTAAATTCTTTGTTCTTTTTTTTAATGAGATTGAGCTAAGATATGGAAGTATATTGAAGGAGACTTAAATTGTAGTTCATGAATACTCTAAGAAGAAAATCTCTTGGATGTCTATTTCTTTTATAATATGTTAGCTTTGATTATTTAAATACAAAAAAAGGCTTCTTTTTTTACATGGAAACTCAATATGTGAAATTTCAAATTTATAGAATTAATCAAGTTAAAGAACTGTAAAAATATAGAATTTCTTTAGGCTCTGGAAATTCAAATTTTAATGATTTAAATGTTCTAAACAGAATTTTTCAAATATACCACATGTTGAAGAAAATGCAGTGAACAAGTACTGTAATCAAGAAAAGTGTTTCAGCCACCCAAAGAGCAGTCAACTTTTCAAAACTTAACCCTTACAAAGTTTTATGTTGGCTGATTTAGAGTAATTACACAAGCCAAAAATGAACATCATTCCCTTAACTTCATAATCACACTTATTTTTAGCCTTTGCATGTATTCACTATGTTTCTAGTTAGTTTTATTTATATTGGCAAGTATTAATTTCTTTTTAAAAAATGAAGATCATTAGCCTTTACATTATAGAAGCCTCACTTGTTTTCATTGATGTGTATATTCTTAGTATTTTTTACAGCACTCTCTTGATTGTGCTGACTAGTTAACAGATTTGTAGTTATCTGTTTGCATAATTTGATATTGATCTTTTCATTAGTTTGTTCTGTTTTATGTTAGGTTTGAAATTCCAGAGCCTGAGCCAACAGAAGCTGATCGCATAGCTATAGAGAATGGAGATCAGCCCTTGAGTGCAGAACTAAAAAGGTTTAGAAAAGAATATATACAGCCTGTACAACTGCGGTAAGCATTAGATAAATAATTGAAGTAAATAAGTCTTTGTTGAACTTTTGTTTCAGAGTTAAATAAAGATCTTTCCCAAGCAAGGAGGAAGTAACATATAAAATGAGTGAAGTAAAGAGGAATTATCAGAAATTACTGTATAAGTCTTAATTAACATAGAATTTTGAAAGTGGTAAGCCACTTATAAGATTAAAATTGATCCTTGAACAACGTAGGGATTAGGGACACTGACCCTCGGCACAATAGAAAATCCATATATAATTTTATAGTCAGCCCTCTGAATCTGTGGTTCTGCGTCCACAGACTGAACCACTTGCCTAGGGTGTAGTACTGTGGTATAGATTTAATGAAAAAAAAAATCCAAGTATAAGTGGAGCTGCACAGTACAAACCTTGTTATTCAAGGGTCAACTGTATTTAACTTGGTAAGAGTTACTCCGTTTTCATTTATACCATTCATTGTGATAAATGTTTATGTCCAAGTTCCCATGTAATTCAATTCTTCTTCTATGTTAATGCCATAGAGTATTAAATGTATGTCGGCACTGGGTAGAGCACCACTTCTATGATTTTGAAAGAGATGCAGATCTTCTGCAGCGAATGGAGGAATTTATTGGAACAGTAAGAGGTATTTTGTTTTGTTTTGTTTTAAGTGCCTTAGTTTTATATGTAATAAAAGTACCAATATGGTTACTATCAACTGACAGACATCACTACTGTTCAGTGTCGTTAAGAGGTATTTATAATAACACCAGCATAACCAACTGGGAAAGTTAAAATTTTTCAGCACACATTTATGACCTACAAATTGTTTAATAATTATCTTGTTGATCCAATGAATTTTCATTTAGTAAATCAATTTACTGATTATTTTGGAATTGGATAGAAAAAGTTTCAATTTATGCTGTCTTTACACATCTGAAACTATGTGTACCAAAGGACAGTTAGGAACTGTTGTGCTGTTTTAATACCATGATGGAGGTTGACTGGGACACAGGTGAATAGTGCATAACATATCAAAGAGGCAGCGGAGCATATCGAACTGGAGCCAAGAAACAAGAGTTCTTTTCTGAACACTGCCACTCATTAGATAAGTGACTCTGGGCAAAATCATTTTGATTTTTCAGACTTCAGTTTCCTCTTCAGTAACATGAGGAGATAGACTTGATAATCTCCATTTTCCCTTCTAGTTTTAAAGATTCTTTGATTGTATAGGTCTAAAGATATCCTAGACAAACTTGTTTTATTTCCATTGTACACTTTAAATGAGAATTGAAAAATAAAGAGTTAAATAATAGTACTTGCATGCATAGTACAAAACAAAGCCACGTCAAAAACTCACACAAAATGAAGGAATCAGTCCTCTGCACTGTTTGGTCTATAAAATGCAAATTAATTTGATTTATAGCTAATGTTGTATGGTCTATCATTATGACTCTTATTTGTGCAAGATATATCGTTTTTGGAGAAGATTATAAAGTAATATTTTGAACTGAAATTTAGAACAATACAGGTGAAAATTTTCTACAAATAAAGTACTTTCTCTTATTTAAAAAGGATGTGGAAGAATATATACCAAACTATTAACTGTGGTTACCCACATAAAGAAAAATGAGATTGGGATAGGGAACCAGGGAAATAGTAAAAGGGAACTTCATTTTTAAATTTTTATCATTTGAACGTTTATAGTAAAGATATATTCAGGTATCACTTATATGATTTTAAACTATTTTTTAAATAAAATATTGAGTAAAATATTTAAACATTATTTTTAATGTAATGTTATTTCAGGTAAAGCAATGAAAAAATGGGTTGAATCCATCACTAAAATAATCCAAAGGAAAAAAATTGCAAGAGACAATGGACCAGGTCATAATATTACATTTCAGAGTTCACCTCCCACAGTTGAATGGCATATAAGCAGACCTGGGCACGTAGAGACTTTTGACCTGCTCACCTTACACCCAATAGAAATTGCTCGACAGCTCACTTTACTTGAATCAGATCTATATCGGTATGTAATTTGATGTTCAAGCTGAAAAATCAACTCAGATGAGTTAACTTTTAAAATGAAATGCTGATTTCTGCCATATAGAATTGTTATAAGACATAAATGAGATAGTAAATGAAGTGTCTTGTAGTAAGGCCTGCTGTATAGAAGGTTCCTCTTCTTTCACCTCCTCATCTGCTTTGCTCTATCTGGATTTACAGCTTCTCTCTTTCTCCAGTCACCCCTAGTTGGTAAAGCTAAGTTCAGATCCTGGCTTTACCAATTGCTGGCCTGGTATCCTTGGGCAACTTTAACCTTCTTGTGTAACTTTTATCCCTCTGCTGCTTAGTTTCCTCAAAAGTAAAATGGGGCTAATGATGGTACCTAGTCCTGGAGCTGCTGTGCAAGGTTAAAATAGTCCATATATTTATAGCACGTAGCACACTGCCCAGCACAGAGTAAGGCCTCAATGAGTTAGCTACTGCCATTGTCATTGTGAACTTAAGTCATTGCCATTTAGCCTTTTCTAGTTTTTCTACATTGATATAACTACCATCTCAAAAAATGTCTGTTTCTAGTTTTAAATTTGGACTATTTAGATTTCAAACTATTTTTCTAAAAACTAAATAAAGAACTAAATTTATAGATCTCCCACCAAAGATTATCACTATTCCCCAAATCAGTGTTAGAATCTGTTTTTATTTCTTTCCCAGGAACCTTCCCTAGAGGGCTTTTCACCCTCCTTTGGTGGGGGGGGGGGGGGAGATTTATGAATTGCAGCAATTACTATACCTTCATTGGACTGATTATTATAACATATTTATTTATTTTTTTATAACATATTATTTAAAAGAATTATCCCAAACTACTTTCTCACCCTAATTTGTTAGATAATATTTGTAAGTGCTGGGAAAGATACTATGAAGAAATCCCAACCTTGCCCAAAGCAAAATGCTACTATAAAGCAGTTAAAAAAAAAAAAAAGTACACAGGTATATGCATACAAAATTTTTTTAAATCTATAGAAAAAGATGCAAAATTATGTTTTTGTTATACCTTGTTTTCATAAAACTTGTATCTCATTTACTTAATAAATCAGTATACTAGAGGGAAAAGTATCACAGAGAATTATATCTTGATAATTTTAGAGCTGTACAGCCATCAGAATTAGTTGGAAGTGTATGGACAAAAGAAGACAAAGAAATTAATTCTCCTAATCTTCTGAAAATGATTCGGCATACCACTAATCTCACTCTGTGGTTTGAGAAGTAAGTATTACTGATCTTCTTACATTTCATAGCAGTCATTTATAAATTTCACTGCAATTGTATTTCTGTCTCAAGTCTTTTTTGCTGTTGCTCCTCTGTTCCTCCTTTCTTTTGCACTGAGTGAATAATTTTCTAATGTAGCATTTTAGGTTATTTTTTTAGTGATTGCTTTTAGGTTTGCCACATACATCATAACAGAATTAGCTTCAGATTTATACCAGAATTCTAGCGATATATAGAAATGTTACTTCTCTATAGCTCCCCACCTTTTGTGGTATTGTAATGTGTATTACATATAATTAACTATATAGATCTAATGATACATTGTTGTAATTATTGCTTTACTACAATTTGCCATTATTTTCATAGCCTGGTACAGCCTTGCTCTTACCCACTCTTCGTGTAATTATTGGCAATGTATTTCACATACACTACATTTCTATATGTTATACGCCCAACGATATATTACACACATTATTTTATACAGTTGCTTTTTAAATCAGTTAAGAAAAGCAATGAGGGAAAAATAGGCACTTATAGTGTGTTTTATAATCATATAATTACCTTTACCACTGCTCTTTGTGTGGATTCATATCACCATCTGGGGTCACTTGCTTTCAGCCTGAAGAACTTGCATTAGTAGTTCTTGTATGGTGGGTCTGCTAGCAACAGATTCTCTTAGTTTTTGTTTATATGGGAAAGTCTTTATTTTGCCTTCATTTTTTAAAAAGTAACTCTATCTTCAAGTTTAACTATTTCTTCTGCCAGTTCAAATTGACTAGAGTCCCTCTAGTAAACTTTTTACTTTAACTATTGTATTTTTCAAATCCATTTGGTCTCTTTTATAATTCCTGTGTCTTTTAGGATACTCCCTGTTGATGCACATGGTCATCATACCCCCTCCCCTTTACTTTTTAAATCATATTTTCCTTTAGTTCTGTGAACAAATTCAGAATGGCTACTTTGAAATCTTTTTTCTGTTAAATCTGACATATCAGGTCTGTCTTGCAGGCAGTTTACTGTTCCCTGTTTTTTGGGGGGGGTTTCTGGTTTTTTTGGCTGCGTTGGGTCTTCGTTGCTGTGCGGGCTTTCTCTAGTTGCGGCGAACAGGTGCTATTCTTCGTTGAGGTGCGCAGGCTTCTCATCGCAGTGGCTTCTCTGGTTGTAGAGTACAGGCTCTAGGTGTACGGGCTTCCGTAGTTGTGGCTCACGGGCTCTAGAGCGCAGGCTCAGTAGTGGCGCACACGCTTAGTTGCTCCCACAGCATGTGGGATCTTCCCAGACCAGGGATCGAACCTGGGTCCCCTGCATTGGCAGGAGGATTCTTAACTACTGTGTCACCAGGGAAGTCCCTGTTTCCTTTTTTTTTTTTCCCTAGTAAAGCCTGACATTTAGATGTCAAAGGGGTAGGGAGCCCTGTGTTCTTGGCTGTCTGGACTAACTTAACTGCTCCCCCCTCCCCACCCCCACAAGGTTCTCTGAGGAATGAGGGTAGAGGAAGTCTTGGTTCAGATACCACACACTCTTTCCTCTCTTACTGAATTGTAAATTTACCTGAATAGATGTTTCTTTATTTGCCATTTGCCCTTAGGGCCATTCCCAGAGACTGCTGGAACGTTATGTATAATTATATATATAATTTTCACCAGTTTCCTTGAGGAGTAAGTAAGCAGAACTTCTTACACTGTCATGTCAGAAGTCCAGAATCTCAATACAATTTTATAATTGGAACCGGAGATTAGTTTTATATATTGGCCATATTTTTTATGATCTTGACTCATATTTTATAAAGGTGATATGAAGTTTCCACAGATCATATTGGCATTATCAGAACAAGAGACCAGTGACGTAAGGAAATGACTAGAATGTAAGCTGGAGTGTGGATAAAGACCAGAAAGCAATTCCTAAAGAGAAATAAGTTATCCTAAAGTTAGGACTTCCTTCTATTTATGTTATTACTTCTTAGCCTCTAAAAAGTAAAACTTTGGAATTTGCCCTCTAAATGTTGCTTCCTGATTTTTTCTTTATCAAGTCAAATAACTACACTTCAGCTGCAGAAGCCCTTTTCTATGATAATAATTAAAAGTTATGTCTGTAAAGAGGAAACATAACTCATAAGACATACAAACCATTTTCATTTCTATCTTATTTTTTAATAGATTACGGAGAAGGCGGCCATTTTCTGCTCTTTTTCCATTCTCTTTTTGTTTTTTTAAGTGTAAGATTTTTTCAATGTACAAATACAGTATTATTATCTACAGGCATAATGTTGTGCAGCAGATCTCTAGAATTTATCTTGCGTTTAAGTGCTAATCAACATGGAAATTTATACATGTTGAATAGCAGCTCCCCATTTCCCCTCCCCCAGGCCCTGACAACCATCATTTTATTCTTTGCTTTTATGAATTTGACTATTTTAGATACCTCATGTATGTAGAATCATGCAGTATTTGTCCTTCTATGACTGGCTTATTTCACTTAGCATAATGTCCTCAGTGTTCATCCATGTTGTCACATATTGCAGGATTTCCTTCTTTTTTGAATGAATAATATTCCATTGTACATATATTTTGCATTTTCTTTATCCTTTCATTTGTAGATGGACATTTGTTTCCACATTTGGCTAATTGTGAATAGTGCTGCAGTGAACATGGGAGTGCCGATATCTCTTTGAGATTACAGTACATTTGGATAAATACATAGAAGTGGGATTGCTGATCATATAATAGTTCTATTTTTAATTTTTTTGAGCAACCTCCACTGTTTTCCATAGTAGCTACATCATTTTGCATTCACACCATTAACACTGTACAGGAGTTCCAATTTCTGCTTTTCAGTGGAAGAGGTTCTTGTTCATTTGCCACAGTGGTTTTTAGCCATAGATGTACATTATAGTTGAAGTTACTTCTGGATAAATCACCCCAGACTTACCTGGTTTTTACAAAAGCTCCGCAGTGATCTCATTTTATATCTCTAGTTAATATCAACTGAAATAGTTAAAAAAAGATTAAACTTAATACTTGTATCATACCTTTTAAAATGTCTAGATAACTAGATAGCTGGTATATATTTGTAGACATCTAGCTAATGCTTTAATGCATAAACATGTTTAATTTGATAATAAGGCAAATTTATTTTGATAGTTTTGCAATTTTTTTTTCATAATGTTAGATCAGCCTCAACCAGAGAATAGTGTAATCTACAACTTTACATTTTTTTAATGTTTAATATTGATTTATATTTATTCTTTCCATATGTGTATTTTATTTTTTCTTAGATTATGAGTTGCTTAATATCACATTATTGAAAATCAAGTTTACAATATTTTCTTTACTGATAGGTGATTAGTAAGTAAGAAATTTTCTCAAATATTAGAAATAGAGAATTAACGCTCACTGGGAGGAATTCTTTTTTGAGCATAGCTTCCTTTTAGCTATTTACTTGGATATATATACTTTCCAAGGATTCTTGGTATTTAAATGTAAAGAGATTTTGTTTTCATTGACTTTTTTATTCTTTCTAAGTAATTAAAAAATGTTTATTCTTAATTGTGGTAAAATACTTTTATTCACTTTTTAACATTATAGTGCCTATCTAAAGAGCTGTTCTTAGAAATGTAGGTAATTATTCCTGTATATCAAAGAAAGAAATTAAGCATTAATTGCTGAAGGATAAGAGGCAGAGAATTCTTAAATTTGAGAATAAATTTCCCTAGGACACACCCACATCCTAAAGACCAGCATACATTCAACAAGATAATAGACTCATCAGAGAACTCCAACGCTGAGAGTGAATGCACCAAATACAGTAGGAAAAGTGGTTGACTGGTTGACCATATCAGTCTGAAAAACAGTGAAGAGCAGCATGCCTGACTAAAGGCATTGCCTTCTCTTCCATTAGCCTACTATTTACCTGCCATTCTGAATACATATTCTCTATTGTTACACTATAGCTGCCCTCCACTCCATTTTATTTGCTAAATTCTTTAAATCACATCTTTGTTGGGAAAATTCCAAATTTTTTAACTCACTTTTTGTCTTTGATTCCTAGATGTATTGTTGAAACTGAAAACTTAGAAGAAAGAGTAGCTGTGGTGAGTCGAATAATTGAGATTCTGCAAGTCTTTCAAGAGCTGAACAACTTCAATGGTGTCCTTGAGGTTGTCAGTGCTATGAACTCATCACCTGTTTACAGACTAGACCACACGTTCGAGGTAAGTTTGCATAGGTGTTTTTTAAATGAACTTCCATTTCCTGTTCTAAGAATCAGGATCTTAACAATTATGACCTTTAATTTTTAAGTGCCTTATCTATCTTTTCAGTAATAGCTGAAATGATGGAATTATCTAAATCTTGTTGGGATTTACTCTAAGCCTGGCATTTTTAGGTAAAACCTGTGATTCCTTTTGTAACCTTATATTCCCTAAATGTTATTTTTTATTGTAGCAAATACCAAGTCGCCAAAAGAAAATTTTAGAAGAAGCTCATGAACTAAGTGAAGATCACTATAAGAAATACTTGGCAAAACTCAGGTCTATTAATCCACCATGTGTGCCTTTCTTTGGTGAGCATTTCTTCTTACATTTTTATCGTGTTTCTGGATAAAACAAGACAGTTATTTCATTCAATGACTGAGTATAAATGTCTAGTATACCAGTAGAAAATATTTATTTAACAAATATTTAGCACCTGAATCCCCTTAGAATTTTTCTCTACAGGGACTTTTTTAAGATCAAGCCCAATATGTACTAACATTCCACTTTTTTATTTCCATATCAGGCAGCCATTCAGTATTGTATAATGCTTACTTCTGTTTTAATATTCATAGAAATCTTTTTTATTGACTTAGTAAACCGAACACTCTGCAGAAGAGGCACGGCCATATTGACCCATGTTTATAATCGTGCTTCTTATGGACGGTTTCACATGGCTAAGAATCATAGTGCATGTGCCTTTGGGCCCACACCTTCCACACATCAGCATTTTACCTGTTCTTTTTTCCTTCCCTTCTACACCAGAGGAAGGGGTAGTGCCTTTTCTTTCTTTTAAGGCTGAAACCTACCATCGGAATCTTCTCCCTTCCTGTAGGTTCCTCTGTCTTATTCCATCATTTATTTCCTGTATTTTATA
Source organism: Hippopotamus amphibius kiboko (assembly GCF_030028045.1). Classification (NCBI taxonomy): domain Eukaryota; kingdom Metazoa; phylum Chordata; class Mammalia; order Artiodactyla; family Hippopotamidae; genus Hippopotamus; species Hippopotamus amphibius. Next base: position 117,716,825 of record NC_080192.1, read on the forward strand.
TCTTCAATACCTCTTTCCCACTGGTTTCTTTCCTCTGTGGGTATATATGCTCTCGTGAATCTTCCTCTGAATACTTACAAAAATTATGACCTCAATTACACATCTGGTGTTTAGTCTTTTTAGTATGTGGTATATTTTCTTCTCGCCTTTCCCTCATCTCTGTTTATATATTTTCTATACTGCATGTAACATTCTTATGTCCTGATATTTTTTCAATTAACATTGTTCAGGCTTTATAACCAACCACTTTTGCATATATACAGATTGTATATAGTTGTAATTGTGTGACATGTACACATTGTTTACTTTTTTTACTTACCATATCCCAAATATACTGTTATTAGTCTTCATAATTACCATTTGTAATGGCTACATGATGTTCTTTAAAGTTGGTATGACAGTTTATTTAACTATTACCCTGTGACCTGACACATATGTTGTTTCCAGCTTTTTTGCTTTCCTAAATAATGTTATAATGGATATCTTCATATTTATACATTTTTTAATGTATTTTCTTGAGCTAGATTGCCAGTTTAACTAGATAATTTCTATCTAGCTGGATACTTTTTGAGCTAGATATTTTAACAATCTGCCTTTTAGTTTTTATTCTTTGAAATATCGTATTTTTAAAATTCTATAATCTGTCCATTTTTCCCATCATGATTTCTATTGTTTCTAACCGTAGAAAGTTCTTCCAGTTTAGTAACTTATATTCAGACATATTTTCTCCTAGCTTTATGATTTGACTCTTTAAACTATATTTAACTCTTGAATCAAATTGAAGTCTCTTTTAGATATCATATGAAATATTCAAATTTATTTCTCCTCCAAATTGTTTGTCGACCCAGGTTTATTGAATAAGTATTCTTTATCCTCATTTACATATGGTACCTCCTTCTTTAAAAAATAGTTTCCCATTAACTTTTTATTTATTATGTTTTAATTTTATTGGAGTGTAGTTGATTTACAACGTTGTGTTAGTTTCAGGTGTACAGCAAAGTGAGTCAGTTGTCCATATACATATATTCATCCTTCTTTAGGTTCTTTTCTCATATAGGTTATCACAGAATATTGAGTAGAGTTCCCTGTGCTGTACGGTAGGTCTTTGTTGGTTATCTATCATATATAGTAGTGTGTGTGTGTTCATTCCAAGCTCCTGATTTGTCCCTCCCCCCAACAGTTTCCCTTTGGTAACCATAAGTTTGTTTTTGATCTCTGTAAGTCTGTTTCTGTTTTGTATATAAGTTCATTTGTATCTTTTTTTAAAAATTAGATTCCACATATGAGTGATACCATATGATATTTGTCTTTCTCTCTCTGACTTACTTCACTTAGTATGATAATCTCTAGGTTCATCCCATTAACTTCTTATACTAGTGCCCCAGTCTTAATGATTGGCACTTTGTAATCAGTGATTTTCAACCAGGGCAATTTTTGCCCCCCAAGGAACATTTAGCAATGTCTAGAGACTTTTTATTGTTCGAATTGGGAGGTGCTAGAGGCATCGAGTCAGTAGAGGACAGGAATATTGCTGACATCCTGCAGTGCACAGGACAGCCCCCCACGACAAAGAAATATCCACTTTAAAAGGTCAGTAGTGCCAAGGATAAAAATCTCTGCTTGCGGGAATTCCCTGGCTGTCCGGTGGTTAGGACTTGGCCCTCTCACTGCTGATGGCTGCAGTGCGATCCCTGGTCGGAGAACTAAGATCTCACGAGCCATGTGGCATGGCCAAAAAAAAAAAAAAGAAAAGAAAAGAAATCCTGCTTTATATTTATAATATTTTCATATACAGTAACATTGGTTTGTTTGTCAATGTTTCTTCAGTATTTTCTTTGCCAATTTTGTCTCTCTCTTTTTCCAAATGAACAGGGGAGGGAGGTGATTCCCCAAAATACAGTTGGAATGATCTATCAATTAATTTGGAAAGAACATTTATGGTATTTGGCTTTTTCCTAGGCATTTTTTATTGCGAATGGTATTCATTTTTTAATAGTCAATTTCCCTTAATTCCAAGAATTATTAATTTCCTGGGATTTTCTAAATATTTAATCCTGTCTGTCAATAATAATAGTTTCTTCCTTTGATTTTATTTCTGTGTTATGCCTTATAGCATTAGTCATAACTTCCCAAACAGAGATTAAACAGTAATAATAAAAACAAGAAGTTCTATTTTCATCTCTGTTTCAGCAGAGATAGGTATAATTTTGCTATTTGCTTGATTTGATGCTGTCTTTTTATGTTGAAATTTCTTTTCATAGTTATCTTCTGTGTTTTTGTTGCAGATACACATGTGCTTTTTTTTTTTTACATTTACTTTTGTAAATAGTTTGGTATCTTAGTGAGAACAAAATGATTTTTCTTATTTAGCAAATTGAAATTGTAGGTTTTCTAATACTGAACCTTTCTGTTTACTAACATTCAGCCTTTTTTATTCATGGTAGATTAATCTTTTAACTGTATAAATGAATTCTATTCATTATTATTTTATGTAGGATTTTTGACATCCATCTTTATAAATGAGATGGGTCTGTGGTTTTTCTTCTTGTCCTATTTTATCAGCTTTTGTTATTATGGTTATATTTACTTCATAACATGAGTTAAGTAGCTTTCCATCTTATTCTATTCTGGAATATCATGAAATGATCTAGCCTTTAAACTTTGAAATGTTCCAACAGAAAAACCATCTGGGCCTAGAATCTTTTGTAGCATGTAATTCTATAATAACATTTTCATTTCTTCCTTAATTTTTTTTCTGTTTCAGTTTTTTTGCTACACAGCTGTCTCAGTATTTTAAAGTACTAGCATTCAGTCTATAAAAATGCTACTTTTAAAATTGCTCCTATTTGCAATATATTTTTCTGTTTCTATTTTTACTTGTTTGTTTTACTTATTGTGTTTTTCTTCCAAACAATAAAAGTTGAAACATAATTATTCTTTCTGGTTTTATAGTTTTTATGTCATGTATTACTTTTTATCATTATTAATTTATTCTGTTTTCTGAGGATTTTTCCCCCTAAATTCTTTTTTTTTAAGAACTTTTTCTTTCCTTTAAGAACTTTTATTGAGATACAACTGACATACAATAAACTGCATATATTTAAAGTGTACAATTTGATATTTTTTCTTATTAGTAATGTATATATGGCAATCCCAATCTCCCAATTCATCCCACCCCAAACTGCCCCCCTGCTTCTGTCCTAAATTCTTATAAAACTGTTGAATTTATTTAAAATATTTATCTTTCTGATAAAACGTTGAAGTCTATGCATTTACTTTTGAGTGTGGTAACCATGGTGCCAGTTCATACAAGGGAGCCTGGGAAGGACTTTAGGTCTGATGTTCATTTCATTCAACTGGTCAACAAATATTTCTTGAGTACCTGCTAAGTATCAGGGACTATGTCAGGTGCTTAGAAAAAAGTGAAATATACATAGTCATTCAACATACTCACTGAGCTTATAGTCATGCTACTCATGATATCCTGTGGCCCCTGTTACACAGAGGTGAAATGAAACCACAGGGCCTGTTCACTGGACTCATGTTTGATCCCTGCTACTCCATAACATCACTTGATTGGTGGGCATTTATTCACACAAACTGAATTGTATTCTCTTTCAGATCTTTATGAACTAACAGTTGATTTTTGTAACACGTTGTTAAGTGAAAAAAGGAAATTTCAGACCTGTATTTAGAGTAGTATTCTGTTGTGTTTTAAAGTGAACCATGTGATTTAGTGAGTGATTGCAAACGTGTAGGTGGTTTGATAGGTACAAACAGCCCACCTGCCAGCCCTCCTACCCATTTCTGCTTACCTTCCTGGTTGTTGAGCCTCTGCTCCTTTAAGGTAGTTATCTGAACTACCTGGTCAGTTCTGCTGCTCTAGGGAGATTTTTGCTATTCCCAAGCTAAAGGTTAGCCAGGCAGCCTTTCATGGTTCTGACCCAATAGATAGATATTATTGCTGCTGCAATTCATATATATGGTTGATTATAGAAACTTCTAGATTCTGATCCTTAATTCTGGATACTGGACTTTTCCCCCCTCTTATAGCAGGGTGAGGGGTAGTATCTGACATTTTTACTTTCTCTATCATCTTATGAGAATTCTTATTCAGGTTTTTTTGCTGGCACTGCACTATTTACAGAATAATAAAAGTCAGGCAATATCTCCTTCCAAGGCTATGCCAGGCCTAGCACTCAATTTTTCTCCATACACTAAGGTTCTACTCATAGACAGAATGAATATGTATAGGAAACTAACATTTCCTCTCAGGTAAAAGGATGTAGATTCCTACCTCAACCAAGTCTCACCTCTCTGCATAAAACTCCAAGCCTGTAGCCTCAGCTTTGCCCTTTCCTTTCACACAGCTCTAATTTTGTGTCCTCCTCCTGTTTCTTGTCAGTTCATCTCCACTCTTGCTTCCCTGCCATTTTAGAATTGAACATATGTCTCTTGTATCCTGGTCCAGTCTGCAAATGCTTTCTTTTCTGTTCTGAAATAATGTGCTGCTTTTATTCATTCAGAAACATTGGTTGAGTGCCTATATGTGCCAGGCCCAGGGCTAGGTGTTGAGAATAGAAAGACAAGTAAAACATGATCTTATTCTCAATAAGCTCCCTTGAAAGAGCAGAAAAATAAATTACAGTTCTGTGTAGTAAATATAACACTGTGTTGTAGAAACGCGTTAAGTCAAAGTGTGAACAGAGTGCTCTGTGAACCCTGAGCAGCCACATTTCCTGGAAAGCTTGGGGAAGGTGTCAGCCAAGAGGTAAAACCTCACCCCTCTTCATTATTTGTCATAATGCTCTGCTTTTCCTCTCCCTAGAACAGCTGTCTCCAGAGCAGGGTATGTAACATGATCTTTTTTTAAAAAGTTAAGCTTTAACAGTTTATAATATTCAGGTCTATGTACATATTTGCACTACAGTTTTGATTATATATACACACACACATAGAGAGCGAGCGAGCGAGCAAGCATGCTTAAACATTTTTTACTAATATGGTTTATGATCAACAAAGTTTGAACACCACCTTTTTAATTATTTGTTTGCCATTGATATGTCATAAAATAATTTCTAATTTTATGCTGAACTCTCGCAACATGGTACTTGTAAGCATTTTCACAACTTCTTTCAAGTATACTTTTTAACACCTATAATTACTTTTAACGTATTATCCCCATTTTCTCCGGGCCATTCATTATACCACCGCCCAGTCAGTCCCTCAAGCACAAGGGTGAGCGTCTTCCTTCCCCCTGTGCCCACCCTCTGCCCAAACCACTAATCAGTTCTTGTGGCGTCTACCTCTTAAATATGTATGCACCCCACTCTATCCCTGTAAACCCTAAGTTAGCCCGCATCACCTCACCAGGACGACTATTTACTCTGTTAACTGAGCTTCCGGCTTCTAGTCTTAACTCCTTCTAACCCATCTAGCTTCACAGTACAGCCAGAGTAATCATTCTAGAATGTAAAGATGCTGATAATTTCCTAATTACCTACTGCATAAAAGCTAAGCTCTTTAAAAAAGGTTCTTTGTGACTCCGTATAGGTGCTACTACCCACAAACGCTTCACAGTTGGGCCATCAATTTGTGGCCAGTATGGAAAGTTAATTTTGGCTGCCATTAAATATGTGTACTGTCATGGACGTTTGTCAGAGTGAACATTGAGCTAAGTGGACCATGTGACTTAGTATAGCAAAGAATATAACTGACTGCAAGTAAAGGAGCCATTGACAGGTAGATGTGGAAAATAAAAGAGCCCGTGCTGACTAGAACACATTGTCAGTTTGTCTTATGAATGTGTAATCAAGAGTAGCCTAGGTGCTAAGAAATAGCCAAGTAACTAATACACTGAATAATTGGATACTTTCCAGAACCAAATAGGCATTGATGTCTGTCATGTTTCATTATTGCTAACTGCTCAGTCTTGATTTTGAGTCATTTAATCTTTCCAAGAATGTAGCCAAAAATTCTAGTATTTAAAAGTTTGCCTTGGTAATTCCCTGGTGGTCCAGTGCTTAGGACTCTGAGCTCTCACCATCGAGGGCCTGGGTTTGATCCTTGGTCAGGGAACTAAAATCCCACAAGCCGCGGGGTCCAGCCAAGAAAGAAAAAACAAAGTTCGCCTCTACCACAAAATCATTTAGAACCACTAATCTATGATTAGCACTAAAGTGCCTGTTACTTTGTTCTTCCTTCTCCTCATCCAGTACCTAACCTGCAGTAATGGAGAAGGGATTAGAACTACTAATCCCCTGTCCTCATTTCCTGTGACTCTTCCTCCACCCCACACACCAAACCTGTAAAGTCTAGCCATTTGTGAGTACACCCCTAGGCTTCACCAAAATCAGTGCCTTCAAACACACGGCTGCTTTGCTTAGAACACGCCTCTGTCTATTCTACTTATTAAACTTAAAATCACTTTTTGAGACTTACTTTAAGCATATTTTAATCTGTGATGCTTTTCTACTCCCAACAGCTCAAAGTGGAGTTAGGCACACCTTGTTTGCGCTCTCATAGCATCTTATGCATTAGTACTAATTAATATAGCACTTACCAAATGGTACTGTAGTATCTCACATTCAAAGCTCTGAACTCCTTGAGGTCAGGAACTGTGTCTTGTTCATCTTTGTATCTGCAGTACCTAATGCAGTGCTTGGCATACAGCAGAGACTCAGCACATGTGTACTGAGCAAATAAACTCAGATATTCACACTTTTTTTCCCCAAAGCATCATAGTCAGTACTTTAGAGGAAAAGGCAGAATTAAGAGAGTAGGACAAGAATAGCAACATCATCAACAATCACAACCGTAGCTAATTAAGCATCTACTTATGTCAGGCCCTATTCTAAGCCTGTGCATAAATTTACTCATGTATTTCTCACAGCAACCCTGCTATCCTCATTTTACAGATAAGCAAACTAAGGCACAGAGAGACTAAGCAACTTGCACAAGATCACAAAAGTAGAATGCAGCAGAGCTGGCTCCAGAACCTTTATGCTAGAACAGAAAGGAACTAAAATGCCTGCTATTTTGTTCATTCTCGTCTTCATCTGGTGAACAACCTGCAGTGATAGGGAAACAGGAGCTCCCTTACCAGATTGCCATATTCTAGAAGTACTGAAGACCAGAATATACATAAATTGTATGCCGTCTTATATTTGATAGGCTTTCAGATCCTTCCACGTTTTCATGAGTAAGCCTATCCAAACAGTACTGCCTCTGGATTACAAATCCTAACAATCTCTTGGGGGCCTCAAGAGCTGAGTAAACAGAAAAAATATGATCCTCTGAATTTAACGTTTTCCTTTTTTGCCAAAAATATGTGTTAATAGTGATGGGTTATTCTTAAAGTTCCTTTAACAGAACCATGACTTATGTTAAGTAGCATATGGTTGTTGGGGGTGGGGTGGGGTGGGATATTGGTTGTTCCTTCCAAAAATCTATTAACTTTGCTAAACTTGGTCTCCTTTTTTCCTGGGTATTTATAAAACTTAAGTCACAGAAGAATTTGATATTTATAAAAATCTTTCTCTTGATATTTGCTTAGCTTGTTGTTTTTCATAGAATGGAAATTCATGCCTTAATTCTTTGGTTATGATGATTGAGATGGTACAGTGTAATATACCTATAATTACTGAGAAAAAAAAAACATTAGCCTTTTCCATTTTCATCCATGAAATAATTTATTATATCTTCTAGGAATTTATCTAACTAATATCTTGAAAACAGAAGAAGGCAACCCTGAGGTCCTAAAAAGGCATGGAAAAGAGCTTATAAACTTTAGCAAAAGGAGGAAAGTAGCAGAAATAACAGGCGAGATCCAGCAGTACCAAAATCAGCCTTATTGTTTACGAGTAGAATCAGATATCAAAGTAAGTTGAATTATTTGAGGATACATATTTCTGATTAAGTTTATAACCACCTGATAAGAGGCAGGTTTATTTCATAGAAGAGAAAAAGGAAAATAAAACTTGAATAATTCCAATTTTCTTATGTTAAATGTTTTCTTAGGTTATTTTCATGAATTTTACACTGAATTTAAATTATTTAATATTAATAACTATTTCTTTGCATCTATTTTAGAGGTTCTTTGAAAACTTAAATCCAATGGGAAATAGCATGGAAAAAGAATTTACAGATTATCTTTTCAACAAATCCCTAGAAATAGAACCACGGAACCCTAAGCCTCTCCCAAGATTTGTAAGCATTCATATATTTATATTTCTTTTATATTTACATATTTTTTGCAGTTGTCATCTATAGCTGGTGGTTTTTAGTTTTCTGTAAAGGCATTCAGGGATTATGTGCACATGTAATGGATAGAAATAGTGAATAAGTGCTTAATAAATATGCTCAGGACTATTCCACTTTGTTCCAAGTAAATGGGCACTAATATTAATGTGAATAAATCCTAATATGATAGATGAAGAAGTTGGGCATATGCCCAACTTAACAAAAAGTTATTCAATATTTATTCAATATTTATTTTAAGGGCAGGAAGTTTGATTTATAGTTATACTAATACAATTATATTTATACTAATTCAAATTTATACTAATTCACTTAAAATAAATATATGTACTTAATGACTTTTTTAAAAAAGTAATGACTTATGAGAACTTTTAACCATGAATCATTACCTGTAAAAATAACAGGTTTGGCTAAAGATACGTTTTTGGGGGGAAATAAAGTTTCCATTCTCTCTTGTTACTTGTAAATACCTGGCCAAACTTATGTACAGTATCATCATCTCACTGTTCTGAATATAATCTCTTATTCATAAGAAAGTCAAGAATCAAGAAGTAAACATAATTGACTTCTAAGCAACCAAGATAAATCTCATGATGTCTATGACTAAAGCTTATGAAATTACCTCAAGGCCTAAAACAGTTTTTTAAAAGATGGATTAAAAACAGCAAATTGGAAGTAGCTATATAGTCTGCTTTAGTGAGACATGCTGATATCATTGAGAAATGATCACTGTAAGGAAAAAAAATGCCATAAAACTAACATAAACAGACGAAAAAAAGCAGTTTAATGCCTTTGTAAATAGCCCAAATGATCCTGTTGGCATCACTGTAGTACAGCATAGTAAGGTATCATAGTTCATAACAATGATCCTGGCTCTTCTACCAAGGTTAAATTAGTTCAGCATAGTCCATTTAAAAAGCCAGAGAAATATACACCATATCTTAGAAAGATTTCCATCAAAAATATTAAAATAACAAATACTGTGGTATTTATAGGACTAAGACTCAGTTATTTAAAGAAATTCATTCCCTAATAATTTAGATAACTAAGGCTTTATGGAAATGGGGTGTTAACACTTTAACTTGGACACTTTGATTTGAATCATTATGTAACTTCTTTATTAGTGCTTTGTGGTTTTCCTAGGTATTAATCGAATTTTACTGGGCATTTATAGAAGAACCTTCTTTTCCATTATGGTGTTGTAAGTGTTGTGTTTCTTTTGGTATGTCTACAGCCAAAAAAATATAGCTATCCCCTAAAATCTCCTGGTGTTCGTCCATCAAACCCAAGACCAGGTACTATGAGACATCCCACACCTCTGCAGCAAGAGCCAAGGAAAATTAGTTATAGTAGGATCCCTGAAAGTGAAACAGAAAGTACAGCATCTGCACCAAATTCTCCAAGAACACCGTTAACACCTCCTCCTGCTTCTGGTGCTTCTAGTACCACAGATGTTTGCAGCGTATTTGATTCTGATCATTCAAGCCCATTTCACTCAAGTAGGTGCTCAAGTTTTAAGTGCTTTAAGGAATTGTTAGTATTATATGTGCTAGAGGTAAAAAAGAAATCTGTATATATATATATTTTGTAAATTTGTAAATAAATCAAATACCACTTCAAACAATATTATTATAAAAATATAAAATAAATCATAAACTCCAGCAACTTATCTGTTAGAACACCCCTCTTTAAAATGTATTATACTTTATGGATAGCCTGGTGATGGAATTGATACTTGAAATTTCATTTGAGCATTTGTTTTCAATTGGTGAATTTAAAATGCATCTCTAACTTCCAGGTGAAATGAAGATAACTCCTAAAATCTGCATGGAATTTCAATCTGATACTTCAAATGCTGCCTCCAAAATTATATTTGAATACTGCTCAGTACATGGTTCCTTTTCCACCAAACTCTGTATACAGTTTCTAATTTTGCAGTGTATCAAATTCAAACTCCTACTTAACCCTTTTTCAGCCTACATCCAGCAGATGGTATATAGTGCCTGCTAACACACTCCTGTGCTTTCAAGCCCAGCCATATAAATCTCACAGACTGCATACTGTTGCTCATCCTTTCCTATTTCTAAATCAGTGCTGTCCAATAGAAATATAATATGAGCCACATGTGTAACTTTAAATGTTCTTTAGCCACATTTAAAAAAAGCAAAAATTAGGTGAAATTAGTTTTAATAATATATTTTATTTAGCCCAGTATATGCAAATTGTTGTCATTTCAACATGAAATGAGTATAAAAATTTACTGAGATATTTTACAATCTCTTTTTTTGTTCTAAATCTTCAAAATGCAGTATGCATTTTATACTTACAGCACATCTCAATTTGGACTAGCCACATTCAAATGCTTAATAACTACATGTGGCTAATGGGTACCAAACTGTACAGCCCAGCCCTAGCCCTTTGAAGAGGCTACCTTTTATATCTAGAGCATCATGCGTCCATTAATTTTTAAATTAATTTCATGTGAAGCTTTAAATCTCTACTAAGAACCCACAACCTTTTTTCATTTGCTCATTATTAAATCAGAGCTTGAATCCAGTCACCTTTAACCCTCTCACAGCCATTTCCACATGCTCTTCCCATTGGCTGTCCTAGCTCAGTGTACAGTTCAAGTTCTGCCCTAATATTTGATGTAATAGAATCCAATACTGAGAGGCAGCATGACATTATTACTTGGGAAGAGATTGAGAAGCACTGATGTAGGAGTTAGGAATCCTAGTTTGTCATTCCAGTCTGAGCTGTCTGATTTTCGATGATACTGTTTCTGTGCCTTCTGGGGGATTAAACTAGGTTTTTAAGATTTCTTCCAACTCAGAAAACCTAATTTCCAACTCAGAAAATGTAACTTAAAAAAAAAATTATTCTTTGGAGGTATATTATTTTGAAATTTGGTCCAGAATCCTATTTATTTATTCCTGTGTTGCATATGTATTTGTAGTTACTATAAGTTCAAATAAACACCAGGTAAAAAAATTCCCATTTATTTTCCCCAACTGGCAAACCTCCTAAATTAAGTAATAAAATAAGACCAGCACTTTTTACAGTATACCTGACGTAAAATCATTATTTATGGTGACCCATTTAACTGTTTGAAGGGTTTTTTTCCGAAGAGCAGATGACTATGTTCTATGTTATAAAGATTCCCACATCAGTGAATTATTGAAATCACATAAAAGCCATCAATTGCAAATTCTATTTCTCTTAGTTTAAGTAGCTAAAAGCGAAAGATGTAGAAAAACAGGAGATAAGCCTATTACATTCCCTACTAGTGCTAAATCTTTAAATTATTACTCAAACAGGGAAAAAAGAATCATTTTGGAATGCAGTGCTCTGGATCAGTGCCTTGTCATATGTGGCAGTGGAATAATATTAACTTAAAATAGCTGGGCAAGTGGAGAAACCACTGTTCCAGGAATTAGTCTTCATAATCTTAGCCCTGAGGGTTTTTTCAATTTCTCTTTCTTTGTAAAAAAAGAAAACCCCTATTACTACTCGCTTTGTTCTTAGTAAAAATTGAAAATAACTGATTTTGAAATTAAGCCAGTATAATATAAAAGCATCTGTATGCTCAGTTAGTCCCTTACTTAAAGCTCATCAGTGGCCTATGTATATTAAATGTCCTCATCTGTTTTTGACCCCACTCTCCTTAATAGATCTGTTAGTGTTATGGTGGGGGGGGGGCTGTTGTCCAACTTGGTACCCACTGTGTTGCCACTAGAGTGAATACTTACTTCCTTGCTTCCCCTCAGAGCCTGGCAGGAAAGAGCTGCTGTACCTACATTCTTGAGTCATCTGAACATATTCCATTCAATACAAGGAGGCATAAAGTTCCATTGCTTAAGTTTTTCAAAAGGCAAAGTTTAACTAGAATTTTTGATCAGTTATAATAGTCCTTTTTTGCTTCTTATAGTTTTTTTTTAAATAATTTACTTTAAAAACAAAGTACTTGTTGCATATCTCATTTCTTGCTAAGCACTGACACATCTTCTCTGGTAAGCCTTGCAATCTTACTGAGATACTAAAAAAATAATCATAGTACAAAGAAAATCATAGTTAAATGCTTAACCATTGTTAAGTGCTGTGATTCTGTTTGTACTATAATTTTTTTCATCTCTCAGTAAGATTGCAGGCTTTACCAGAGAAGATGTATTAAGTGCTAATTTATTAGCAAAATGCTAAATGAGTGGCAAAGACATAAATGCTATAGAAGTTTACACAGATGACCACAGAATGGGTAAGAATGGTCATAGAAAGGTTTGTGGTGAAGACAGAGAGGGAAGGAAACTGGCCACCTATTTAGTGCTGCTACATACACTCTCACATTCAGAGCCCTGCTCCACACCTTGCTCAGGCCAGGTCCACCTCTGAGGCGATGATGACAGTGGCCGGGAACAGGGGAAAGACCGCCCAGCTTTATATGTGCGGCTGTAGCATGGAGGGAGAAAGAGGACGTGCTCTTGGTACCTTCCTGTTTGAAGGCTGCCTGCTCATAAGAGGGAGGCATAGGTCTGGCCTGGTCTGTGTGCTACAGATGAGCTTTAGCCCCATCCCTTAGTAGGGAAAGCTTTAACAAGGAAAAACGTATTCCAAGCATTTCAAGCTGGAATGCAAGGCTTTTCTTCATGAAAGATGATTATTTCTGATTTCATACACTTGGATTTAACAGGCTTTTGTGAGTTTAAGAAGTTATTCATGATTTATACAATTTTTTTTTCTACACGAAAATGCTTATTCCTATTCCAGGAATGACTCAATTATAAATTGGAAATTGTCTTCAACAGTGGTTTCAACCCTGACTGGACATTATAATTCCCTGGGGAGCTTTCAGAAATACCTGTATGCCCAGCCCATGCTTGAATTAGACTGGCATTGGCATGTGGGCATCAATATTTTTTAAAAGCTCCCCAGCAGGGTCTAATATGCAGCCATGATGGAGAACCACTGACCTGTTGTATGGGATTTGTACTTAACAAATTGATACTACTTTTTGATTAACTGGATTTCATTCCTAAGTCATTTTCAATAAATTTGTTCAGTACCTAGTTGACAAGAATTCCTAGTATATATTTCTTGATATATATAATGTATAATTCTAAAAGAGTTTTTTTAGTAGCATTTTCCAGGCAGTAAGACCAAGCAATTAGTTTGAAGTGACAAAGCAGAAAAGTGCCCCAAGTTTACACACGAATCAAAGCCTGTGCTGTATATAAATATGATCAAAGCCAAGTCCACATCTGTGTGCACAAGTGTGTATGCATAGGCGTAATCATTCTTTCTAAAAGCCTACCGTTGGTAGCTATCATGAACTCTCTCTTTTGATTTTATTCCTATATTGTACTAAGTATATGACCATGTTCTTGAGGCTTATCTCCAGAAGGCATATTTATTTCCTTTCCAAGAAAAGTGGAAAATACATAAGTAGTAAACACTAGAGCAGATACTCCCTTTAACCCCTATTATGTTAGGGAAGAGAATCTAATTTTCAGTAAAGAGAACCTTTGACACAGTAGCAGCGTTATTTAATATTAGTGTAAAAAAATGAATTTTAATCTTTTGAGAGCTAACTTGTTAGAATTAGCTGGATTGCTGCCCTTAGTAACCATAGCCTCTAAATAACTATCAGTACATATGGAAAGGAAGTAATAGAATAGATTATTTGAAATTGGGGCTGCCTGGGAAATAAGAACACTGTATCTGTATAAGCAATCAAATTAATAATTCTGCCAACTGAACCTGGGATGTAAAATTATCCTCATTCTGACCAAAGAAGCTAGAAAAGAACAACAACCCTAATTATTTGAGTGATTGCCTGTTGTGCAAAACTGAGACAGAGAAACTTGAATTTTTAACAGTCAGCTCAGTCTAGTGCCATAGATACTGCTTTCATCTCTCGGATATTATCTGCTCAGTATGTTGGTAATGTGGCAGTGGAACCTAAATGACTGTATTGATTGAGAAGCAGTATAGATCTTGTAGCCTTTGTCTCAGTTTGTCTACTTTAATGCTCTTGGGGCTTTGGGTTTTATGATTTTCAATTTTTGTCTTAAAAGAATTAGTATTGTTGAAATTAGACATTCAAAAATTATTAGAGTTTCCTATATAAAATGTGTCTAAGCACCAAAAATGTTTAATGATTTTTTAAGTGTATAAAAATATAGAAGGAAAAAGCTATATCACTTTCAAGCTTGTTTGTAATATCCAAAGCTGTAGTTATTTTGTGATGAACGTACGCCCCAAGAACATTTTCAAAAGTATATAATAATAGTAGTAAGAAATTCCCTTTTATTTTTCAATTTTTATAACATAAATTCATTATTTACTACCTGTTTTCACAAGTTTGGGTTTTCAAAATAATGCTTAGTAAATGACATGTTTCTATATGTCCAACTGAATTCTTTACTCAAATTGGGTTTATACATTTTTTTTGAAAGTTTTCCACTAATATACAGGATATTGTATATAGTTTTCTCATGAATGCTTTTCATTTAACTATTAGGTCATCAAGTAGTGAATCTAAAAAGGAATCTTCAAAATTCCCAATGATATTAATGCAATTTAATTCTTTATTTTTCTCAAAAGTAAGTAGTAATGAGCTTTTGCTAAACTGTTCTACCATTCTTTAAAACTAGAATGACAAAAATAACATTTCTATCATAAATAAATTTTTACAGATGAGTTGAATATATCAATGAAAGAAAAAAAATCTACTTTTTCTTGTTTCCTTTCACAGGCAGCGATACCGTCTTTATCCAAGTTACACTGCCCCATGGCCCAAGTTAGTATATTTGGTTTAAGACTCATAATTTTCGCTTTGGCTTTAAAAATTAAACCAAATGTAACCTGTCCTGCTAAAACTCTTCTTGGGTCTGGCAGCATTGGTACCTTGCTTTGCAGCATCTTAGAAGTGAGGCCTTCACTTGTGCTTTTGATCATAAATGATTTGCTTAAACTTATATACTTTCCATGCTTTTTGTCAAGCCTTTTTTCTCTTTTGAAAGAACAGTATTATATGGGTGGCTTCCACATTTAACCATTTCTCGTTTCCAACTCTGGAGTTCTAAATATATCTTAATGCTCAACTTTAAAAAAAAAAAAAAGAAAAAGCAAGAGTATGCATGCGCATATGAGAATGTTGGCAGCTATGTGCAGTGTCTAAATCACAAAATACACTTAGCCCGGGGGCAGCACAGATTACAGGCAAATGACTATTATTTGACTTTAGAACAGCTATCTTATCATTGTAACTATCTGTATTATATAACCTAAATATTCATCACTAATAAGCAAAATAAAGTTCCAATATAGGTATTTGCTTTTAATTTTAAAGTAAACTAACAATTCACCAAACTATTCCATAAATTTTAAGCTAATATTGTTTTTTGCTGTCCTTCGTACAAATGATTTCAGAATGTGTACAGTGGAAAATATTCTTATAAGCTAAATTAACTAACATCTCTTAAGAAAAAAGGTAGGTGATCAAAATGTTGTTCATTTAAATAATATCAATACACAAAGTACTCTTTAAGTTCTATATTGTTATAACATTTAATTGGCAAAATAAAAACTGTCACTGTTTAAAGGAAAAAAAGAACCTGCCACATATAATTCTGAATGACTGTTTAAGTGTTTTTTCATATCTTTTTCATTGTGCTGATAAACAAGTTAACAACTTACATAAATGTTTTTCAAAGTGTAATTATATTTATGCCTATATTAAGCCCTTGTCATAAATGTCTGTAAGGTGGGTTCTAATTAGAAGCTTTACTTACCTTTTTGGTGCCAGTTCATCAACTTACTCCTAAATCAGGTTCACTAGATTGTAGTGTAATTTCTGTTTTTATTATCAGCACTGCCTCAGTCTTCTTAAATACCTCCATCACAATGAAAATTTTTGGATTAGAGTATGATGAACCTGACTGTATCCCCTGCCAAGGAGAGCTGATACCTAAGCAAACGGAGGAGAGACCCCCTCCCCCAGACACAAGATTCTCTCCCTAGCATCCTTTGAAAGGATTGCTGGGAGAGACATTGGAGAGAGTGGTTAAGATCAGACACTATTCCCCAGGACTATCCAGTAAAGGCAAGGAAATTCTATACTAATAAAGTCAGAGGGAAAAATGAGCCCATCATAAAAATTAACAAAAATTACCATTCTAAAGGTTTTTAATAGTCTGCTGTCTCTCCCAGAAATCTGAGACTCAGATCCAAATAAAAATTCCAGTAATAGATTAACAATGGGAATGTTATTTTGTTCAAGAAGCATAATAACAACATATCTTAGGCAGCTTTTTCTCTGAAAATTCTGCTAAGAAATTTCTGCATGCTTATATAGCAGTTTGCTTTAATAAAGGAAATACTGTTGGGTGTTGATTTACTGAACTGCT
The DNA here is from genome assembly GCF_030028045.1 of Hippopotamus amphibius kiboko. Classification (NCBI taxonomy): domain Eukaryota; kingdom Metazoa; phylum Chordata; class Mammalia; order Artiodactyla; family Hippopotamidae; genus Hippopotamus; species Hippopotamus amphibius. The sequence goes on from NC_080192.1 coordinate 117,733,486, forward strand.
TTTGATACTTCTGTACATTTCTTTTAATAAATATAAGCAGTTTCCGAGTCTTTTCAGGATCGATAGATGAAATAAAATTCCTGTGAACTTTTCAAAAAATTTAACATCCTACAGGATCTGCTTCAGTGTCATCTATAAGTTTAACCAAGAGCACTGATGAAGTGCCTGTCCCCCCTCCTGTTCCTCCACGAAGACGGCCAGAATCTGCCCCAGCGGAATCTTCGCCATCTAAGGTAAAGTAGAAAACCTTGTTATCTGGAAACTGGAATCATTACAGTGACATTATAATCCATTGCTTGTGTCTAGTTTAGTTCTAACTGAATTAGGTTAATACTTAGAGTATTTGGGCTTAATAGCGTTTAAACAAGGATTAAGTATGGATTTACCATGCAGTCATGTTTATTTCCTTTCTTCTGAAAGCAGTTTTTTGGTAGGTTTTCAAAACCCTTGTATCTAAATTGTGGGTTCAGTCAAGAAAAAACATTAACCTATAATGTAATTAATGTAGTCTCAAGCAGTTCTTCAAGAATATACAACAAACAGAGGAAGAGAGAGAGAAGGAAAGACATCTGAAGCTTTATATGAAAGCACATTTTAAATGAAATTGTATCTTAGTGCTAAATATTACCTATCTGAGCCCTTAATAGGTGAATCTAACATGCTTTTAAGTGGGATTTTTATGAAAATTCTGGGTCAGAAGAGACCTTAAAAGCTCATAATACCTGTTTTTTTCTACCTGTTTGAATTTCATCCTTTGCCAATTGTTAACATGATTCAGTGGTCTCAAAGTGTCCAGGGAGCAGAGCACTTGGTCGAGTCAAGACACTCTGCAGAGTGTCATGAAATGTTAATAGAGTAAGTTTAAAATTGTAAAAGTGACAGGTAACTTATGTTAAATTGAAATGATGTTAGATTGAGCGATAGGTAAGCAGTAGCAGACATCAAAATGTTGAGAAAAATAAAAACTTAACTTTGAGGGAAAGATAATTTTTTTAATGAATGAACTGCCATAACCTCCAATTTAAAACATATGGCAAAACTCCTGTTCCACACCTAGGGTTCTTCCAATAGCATATTTGAAAACCCCAGCTTAATTCTTGATACATTCATGGTGCTATATAAATTAAATTATGAATAAACGTCTTTTTTTCCATTTCTGTTAGATGATGTCTAAGCATTTGGACAGTCCCCCAGCAATTCCTCCTAGGCAACCCACATCGAAAGCCTATTCACCACGATATTCAATATCAGACCGGACCTCTGTATCAGACCCTCCTGAAAGCCCTCCCTTATTACCTCCACGAGAACCCGTGAGGACACCTGATGTTTTCTCCAGCTCACCACTACATCTTCAGCCTCCCCCTTTGGGCAAAAAAAGTGACCACAGTAATGCGTTCTTCCCAAACAGCCCTTCCCCCTTTACACCACCTCCTCCTCAAACACCTTCTCCTCACGGCACAAGAAGGCATCTGCCATCACCACCATTGACCCAGGAAGTGGACCTTCATTCCGTTGCTGGGCCGCCTGTTCCTCCACGACAAAGCACTTCTCAACATATCCCTAAACTCCCTCCAAAAACTTATAAAAGGGAGCACACACACCCATCCATGCACAGAGACGGACCACCGCTGCTGGAGAATGCCCATTCTTCCTGAGTTACTCTGCACCGGGACGTGCATTTTCCTAGCCCCAAGTCCATTGCTGGCAATGGGTGCACGAACGTGCCAGCACTGAGGAGTTAAAATGAGAACTCCAGACACTAACGACTCGACTTCAAGATGCAGGATAAGACCGTGAATTTTAACCCAGATGTAATTATGAAGTGAAAGTGGTGTTCGTTTAGAATACGGAAAGACTGAGCTAGAGGACGTGGACAACCGATTGCACCTGAAAATCAAGTAAAGGGACCTTTTTCCAGCCGGTAGGCAGGAGTCCTCTTCTTGTGATGTGATCTTTATCATTAAAGGGATGAAAAACACAGTCTAGTGTCCAGCAGGCCCACGTGGTGACAGTTTTTGTAATTCAAAATATTATGCACTTTTTAAAAAGAAATCTTAAACAGGGATCTTCAAATCCTCCTCTGTTTTCCTTTGCTTTTACTTGTCCTACTTTAGAATATTTTCTTAAAAATTATACAGAGGACTGTGAGGAAAGGCTGTGGTACCTGACCTTGTTGGAATCAAGGCCCAGCACTGTACTGCAGTCCTGTTTACAGCTTATTACAGTGAATTGAATGGGTACCGAGGCTTCACCAAAGAGGTACTTTTTTTTTTTTTTTAAAGAATAATTATACCAATTTTAAGAGCATTCCCCTACCCACCCTCCCTACACAAACAAAATGTGGTGGTGTTGCCTTCAAACAAGAGAAGTTTTGTGTCATTAACAATGACAGAAGAACTTTTTAAAAAATGTAACTGTCAAGTATATGATTTACATTTAGGAGACTGTTAAACTATGCTAGATTGTCATTTTCCCCCCTTCTCCCACAAAAGTTTACTGGTAATCCATGTCATGGCTTGTAGCTGTCCCTCTAACCATACTATGGAAATGCAGTCACCCAGTGTGAAAGGACCACTTGCTGGGCATTGCTGACACCATTCATGTTTTACTAATAGTTGAGTGATCAGCATATCTAGAATTACCTTGCATTGCCTAAATCATGTGTATATAGTGAATGTTATATAATATACCTGGCAGGTCTGTTTTAATTTAATTGAATAAAGATACAAATACTTTGTTTGGCTGGCATATATTAAATTATTACATGAGAAAATGGTTGATTCTTATTTCTTTCAGTTGAAACACACACACAAACACTAAGCATAAAAGCACGTATTGTGGTACGCCTTGGTTTCTAGTTCTGGATGTATGTATTCATCTTAAAGAATGATCTAAAGTTGCAGTTTGGCATGCAGGAAAAAACTTGGTTAGAATAGGATGGGTATCTTTTAAGCAGAGCTTTGTAAGGTTTTTAATTTCCTAGGTAACATGTATACAGTTTGTTAAAGTTTATATTAAACATTCTACCTTGCTTGAGGTCTTTGCTCTATCAGAACTATTCGTAATAGAACATCTACCTACATCATTAATATCATAATGTGGATTATTCATTAAGCCTATGTACTGATCTTCTGAGTCTAACAAATACTGTGACTGAAATGCATGCAACTTGTTGAAGAGAAAAAGTGTTATTAATCTCCACTATAATATCTGTGAAGTGTGCAGTATTTCATCCTTAGAGAGTCATCAGTTCATCAGTATCTGCATGTGTCCTCTGAATAATGAAGCAACATTTCAGCACTTCTGTTAACCATGCCATTAGAGACATTTTTAGAAGTGCTGCATCATGGTGGAAACCTAGTTCTTTAATAATTATCTGTGATATTTATTAGAGCATTAAATGTACATCACTATAGTACAATATATAGTCCTTTAAGACCAGAACGTTGGTTGCATCATCATTAAGCAATCCATCCTGTCATATCCTTTCTTATTTATTTGTTAGAGTTGAATCTTTTTTTTCTATTATTTGTACTATTCCTATTATGGTAGCCACTTTTCTCTTTGTAAAATGTCTCCTTTTAAAAGTCTCCCCCAAAATTAATTTCAAATCCACTATTGTATGCAAAGTGTCCATAAGTCAACAAGTATTTATCTAAGCCTACTTACTAGTGCTGCTACAATTAATCATAATACACATTCCATAATTTCCATGACTTTTTATTAAACCAGCCTCATCATCCCTAGGGTTTCCCTTTATATGTCTTATGTGCACTTCTCTTTTTAATTACCCCACCCCCACTCCAAATGAGAACCTGAGAAAAGTCACATTGGAGCCCATTCAGTGTCTCTCTGGCCAGTGCGTTAGCCTTCAATAAGGTAATGACCTCTTTTCAACCTGCCTGATTGCATAAAGAAGAAAAACTCAGATTTGAAGTTCCAATCGTACTTCTCCCAAAGGGAAGCATTCTTCTACCCTGGTGGTTCTAGGCGACCGCGTCACTGTGCATCAGCTTTATATGCATTGTGGTTAGAGGATATTTTTATTCTGAAATGTGGGTAAAATGTGGGTAAAAACATTTTCCGCGGTGGTAACTGATTAGCAAAATTCCAGTTGGATGCCCTTAAATGGAGGTGAGAAAACTATATCCTTGCCTTCTTTCACATGTGAAACATTAGCTAGCTAGCAAATTTATTCTTTGTAGTAACTAAAATATTCTTAATCCAGGGACAAGAAGTGACTGAGAAGATAAATGCATCACCACAAAATACTGCTTTTGAGTTCAGGACATTACAAGACAGTCAATGCAGCATGACTTTTCCTAAACCACATTCAAAAATATGGAACGTTTCTTTTAGAAATGGAAATACTATTAGATCTTTGGAGCACAAAATGAAGAAAATATTTCAAATGGACTGATAACCTATATAATAGAAAGGGAGGCTTTTCACATCTAAGTACTTTTAAAAACAGGAACAGATAAGTATGTGTTTCTAAATTTATTGAAAGACAGATTATTTACTCTTCCCAGATCTCCAAATGTATTTTAAGACAACAGATTATCAGGAAATGTACAGACGTCAAAGGTTGACTTAATTAAAGGTTGTCGGGTATCAGATTATGTGTTTAGTAGGTTACTGTGCTCTAACAACTCAAGAATGTTTTAACGGATCTGAGTTTAGCAAAGAACATGCCACACTAATTATAATACAATGAACAGAACAGTGTAGTGAACCAGTACTATTTCATTGGGAGGCTACGTTATGGTTCTGAATTCCTTAATGTGTTTTTTCACACATCAAAAACTACTCAAACCAAAAATTAGTTGGTATCTATGACTATGATCTTGTCTTAATTCTCAAATTTAGCTCACTTTAGTCATGTACCTCATCGTTTGTGTTTTCATGACAGCTTAAATTCAGAATTTTAAGTGGCTCAGCAAAACAAATAATGGAGATGGAAGTGGGGGGGGGTGTCTCAATTTATTAGTTGTACATATTGAGGAAAACCTTTTTTTTTTCCCTCCAGATTCAGAAAGAAAAAATTAACCATTTATTTCTCGGTATTCTGCTGCTATAGGTAGGTTCAGTTATTCTTTTAATCTATATTGTATGACTGTTGTACAAGTGTAGGTCCTATTGTGTTGCACGTTAATCTTTACCAGTAAAATAAGCATCACAGGGTTAATACCAGTTTGGCTGAAAGAATTATGCAGTAAAATTATTTATAAGGGGACGTGATGACTTTATTTATTCAATATTTTTTTGAAACATCTCATTACTAATTTTTAAAATCATTTCATAATCCCTTATACATGAGCCAATGAAATATTTTGAGCTCTAGTTAAGAAAAGCATGAAGTCTATATGATAAATCTAAACAACAAAAGCACTTGTAACTTGTTTTGTAAATTTCATGCCTTATTTTCCATTTTTGACACCGTAAAGTGCATTTTCTGTCGACTGTGAGCAAATTTCCCTTTTGCCTTTAATGAAAATAGTGCATTAAGTAGCCAATTGCTGCAAAATTATAAAGCAGGTTAGCTAAAGGTGGATCACATTGGATTACCACTCAAAGAAACAAGATGCATAGCAGATGGAAGTCACATGTGGTGTGACTTCAGGGAGAGCGCACCTGTGCCAGATGCATGCCACTTTCAGTAGCTGCCAAATGTGCCTTTAATTAAGAACATCTCTAATTTTTTTCTTCAGATCAAGTCAGCATTTGGGGGTGGGATCAGGGCAGGGGACTTTGGGGTGCAAATATCTGGTGAAACCCACCAGAGAAGAAGCCTTTGTTTGTCAAAGTGACATGAATAACTTTAGTTGAAACGTGTTTGTGTATATATATGTGTGTGTATTTGCCTTTGTTTAGTGGCACGGTTATTTGCTAAAATAATTGTCCAAAAAATTGCTCTGTCAGTCTTACTTTGATGTAAAAACAAAGTTTGGTCTATACATCTAATATGGCCTTTGTACTTAACCATGTTCGTAGGTAATCTTTGTACTGTGTGTGCAGCAGTATTTGGTATGCATTTAAAGTGAAAATAATGGCTGTTATTTTTCTGGCATTACTAAGATAAACTGAAAAATAATAAAGAAAAATGCCTTACATAGCCCACAAGTGTATCATTTTTGCATGTATTTATTTTAGAGGGCAATATTTGTCATTAGTGATTCTCATTTTAGCTCATACTTGCCATAGAAATAGTTTGCTCTTAATCATGGCCTTGCTTTGGAGGCGCTTTTTCCTGTATCACAGTATTGCAAGAGAAGTCAAATACTTCTTCTGTGTGGAGCTCTATGATTGTAGTGAGTGGGAGGCCCTTGGGATGAAAATTAGTACTTTAGTGACCTTGGGTGTCACCTGGATGAATTTGCAGAAGGAGGGCTGAGGCATTTGTACTCCATAAAAGTAGTTTTAAGATACCACAGTTCCTCAACAGGCAGGCTTTGCTGAGACCTGCTGGAACATGGCAGCCTAACATTCAGCAATTCTTTCTAGGCTTGGCATGAAAAGATACAGCTTAGAGTTGTACACTGTAAGAACTATACAAATGTGAGGTCATTTACAGTGAACTATAGGATGTGAAAACTGATGAATCCTTAGAGATCTAATACACTTATTTAAAAATTGAAGCAAGTGAGATGACTTAGTCAACATCATGTGACAGTTAGTGACTGAGACCACTGACTCAACTTTGATTCCTGGTATTTGGAGGACTGCTTTCAGCAATAGTCAAAATTCATTGGTGTTTTTTGTTTTGTTTTGTTTACCCCTGGTTTAGAGACACAAAATCATCAGTTTGTACAAATTCCATTTGTAGGCCACTGTGAAATCCAACTATGTATTATTGGGTATGTTCTAGGTAATCAATTTAAAAGCTCTAGGAAAATGATGTTAATATTGATTAGTCAGACCTGATTCCAAATTTCCTCTTGAAAAATCACTTCTTTTGAATTTTAACCAAGTGCTTTGCTTTTTTACTTATTTTAGTCACTAGCTCATCACAATTTCAGGGCCATTAAGTCTCTCGGGTTCAGCCTCCAGCAGAGCCTACCTTTTGGCAGATAGATGCACGTAGCAAGGAGGGCTTTGATAAGCGTACAATTCCAAAAAAGCAGTTTATAGCCATTCTACTATTTTAGGACTCTTGGTTCTCACTGGAGGCAAGAAGAAAACTAGAGCCCATTTTTAGAAGCTGGTTTCTCTATCTTCACGACTCATCTAGAAAAGGAAAAATCATTGTGGTGGAGTACAGCAAGCAAGTGCTTTGGAATCAGATTTCTGCGTTCACATTCTGGTTCCATGACTTACTAGATGTGTAACTTTGGAGAAGTTATTTAAATAATCTGAGTCTCTGTTTCTCATCAATACATGAGGTTAATAGATCTGCTACTGGGGACTCCTGTGAGATTTAAAGGTAATACGTGTAAAACCCAGTGCCTTTCACAGAGTGAGTGCTAAAGTTATGCAGGATGTGTTTTCAGAGTTTGCCTGCTTTTAGATATCTTTGAAGAGGTTAATGGTTCATCCCCAAGTTCGCATAATTTGATTCTTTGCCATACAGCTTCCTTTGATGTTTACTGTCACTTAAATGGGTTCTGAGTGACCTTAGTTATAAGTGTTTGATAAGGGCCCATCTGACTTTTCAACATTCAACAAATATTTATTGTTTCAGGTACAGTTTTGACATTAGGAATATAGCAATGAACAAAACAGACAAAAACCCATATCATCATGGCATTGATAATCTAGTGAGGAAATGTAGACAATAAGTAATAAGACACATAGATATATGTTAGAATGTTGTGACTGCTGTGAACAAAAAAGCAGGCAGGACAAGGTGATTGGGAATGTAGGGGCAGGGGAAGTGAAACCTAACTGTGATGGTGAGAGTCAGCCTCATGGAGAAGGGGACACATGAGTAAAGACTTGAAGGAGGTGCAGGAATGAGACATGCAAGTACCTAGGAAAAGAATATGCCAAGTCACAGGAAACAGCCAATTCAAAAGCCCAGGTGCAGGAGCATTCTTCATATATCTGAGAAACAGTGAGGCTGCTTATGTCTGGAGAAGAATGAAAATGAGTGAGTAGGAGATGCCATCCGAGGCTTAATGAGGTCCAGATCGCTTATAATGACTCTGGCTTCTGTTTGAAAGAAATAGAGCCCTTAGAGGGTTTGAGCAGAGAAGTGACATGATCTTATTTACATTTTAACATGATCACTCTGGCTGCAGTGTTGAGAATAATTGGGGGGTAAAGAGGGGGAATAGGGAAGCTAGTCCAATAGAAGGCAGATTGGCCAGGGAGATAGCAGAGGAGGTGGTGAGAAGAGGTCGCTGATAGACTGGATGCTGGGTTTAAGAAACAGAATTGTCGAGGATGACTTCCAGATTTGGGGCCTGAGCAATTGGAAGGACAAAGTTACCATTAACTAGGTGGGGGAGATTTGGCTGAAGCAGGCTTGGACATGTTAAATTCAATAAATACATGAGACATCTGAGAGGGGCCAAGGAGGCAGCTGGAAATGTGAGTCTGGAGTTTGGGAGAGAGTTAGAGGTTGAATATATAAAACGGGGAGTCACTTTCATTAAGGTCATATTTTAAAGCCAGCAGACCAGAAAAGATCACCAAAGAAGTGAGTACAGATTGGAAAGAGAAGAGATCTAAGCAAAGAGCCCTGGGGCATTGTAACAGTAAAAGGAGGAGGAGAGGGGAGGAGCCAACAAATAGACCAGACAGGAATGAAGGGGAAACCAGAAGCCTGTTGTATCCTTGAGGCCTAGTAAAGAAATTATTGATATTTCCGAAGAAGGAAGTGATCAGTGTGTCAAATGCTATTTGATGGAGGAGTAAAACAACGAGGAATGGACCGTTCGTTTAGCAAGGGTGAAAACCACCGATGCCCTTGACGGCACAGTCAGGGGAGTGCTGTGGGCAGAGGCGACTTTAATGAAGAATGGGACCCAGAAGTGGAGCAGTCTCCTCTTTCAGGTTTTACATAAAAGGAAGCCGTGAACTGAGACAGAGCTAGAACCATCAAGAGAAGGTTTCTTTTGCTTAAAATAAGAGAAAGGAGAGCATGCTTGTATGCTGAAGGGTTTGCCCCAGTTGAAAAGGAAAAGGTGATAATGAGAAGAGGGGATGCGATCTAGTGCTAAGTGGAAACAACACACGTAGGCAGAAACACAGATGGGATCCACAACAGTCCTTTACAGTAGATCCCACCATCTTCAGGTGAACAGGTTTATACACATGAGGAAGGAACACAGCACATTCAATTTTCCTGCTAAGAGTTAAGAGCACTGAATGCTACTATCTCTGAAGGTAATGAGGCAAGAAGAAGGAATAAAAATATCTCTATAGATATTTAATAAGTTTGACAACATCAAAGATTATGCACTAAGCTCTCTGAAAGCAACAATATTTGGAAAACAAATTATTTGGTTTAGGTACAAAAATATTGACTGTTTTGAATGTCTCACAATTTCCCAAAACAACATTTTCAGCACTGCTTACAGCACATCCTTATGTTCTTATGTGTTTAAAACTCAATGTAGTGTCACACATCAATTTCTAAATTTTTCCCTTAAAATATAGAGGTGTCTCTCCATCAATTTTCTCAAACTTTTTTTAACCTGTTTCCCTTTTTGAAAAACTGTATCTTGCCCTTTTTTCCCTCAACCCCTCACTACCACGTGAGATCCACAGGCCTCTGCGTAGATGTTCAGATGCTCATAGGCTGAGTGAGGCACACACACCTTTAAGTTAAATCAGCTCTCAGGATATGAGAGTCCCAAGTGTCCCCAGAGCATTACTGTTTTAGGCTCAGGAAGAAAAGTATTAATGGTGATATTTCAAGAGAAAGTCTAGTCTGAAAACTAGACTTAATTTTATTATGCAATTTAATGTAAAACATTGATTTTATCATGTTTCTAAGTGCATGCAATAGATTATGTAGAATATACAATCAGTTTCACCAGTTTATTATAAAGAACACTGATCATGTGTATATGTATATTCTTAATCAAAATCTTACTATATATGATAGTAAAGGTCACAGATGGTAAATTAAACAATTCAAAAAGATTCATTTGGGTTTTCATGAATTATCAGTTTTCTGTAACCTAAGGTAAGTATAATCCTTTATTCTTTCCTAAAATTCAACCTATGTTTAGAATCTGAGTGCTGTGGCTTATATACTAAAGAATTCAATTTATTGGTCTAAGAAGTAGTGGCTCTAAAATTTCAGTGGGCCAACGAATCTCCTGAGTGCATTTAAAATGCAGATTCATGGGCCCCGCTCTGAAATATTCCAGTAGAGTGGGACTGAAATAGTACCAGAAATCTGCATTTTCACAAGTGCTCTCATAGGGAAGATAATATATTAGTACAGACTTGGAGGTGAGAGAATATGACAGACATGAGGTGCTAAAGAAACACTGTTCAAAGGGTCTTCCCTGAGCAAGCAAGAGACTGTAATTTCAAGTAGTTTAAACTATCTGTCTATGATGAAATACCCCACTACATGGAACCCAGGAGTACTGGTCTATAAATCCCTGGCTCTCCAGAGTCCCGGTTCTGGAATCAGAAAAGCAGGATAATCCTTGGGGTCCTATACAGACCCCACAAGAATGCAAATGGGACATGTTGCCACTCCCAGCCTGTGCAGAAATATCCACTTCATCTTTTGGTGGGGTGCCTCCTTCTGCTTATCCACTCAAACACTTCCAGAAGCTGCCTGTGGTCTCCTAGGTAAACTGTACTTCTCCAGAGGACTGGAGGCAACAGATTTTAGCAACCGTCAAGCTCTTTTCCACCATGACTTCATCCCTAGTGCAACATTACATTAAATATCATTAATATCATTAAATATCCTATCTCCTCTGTCAATGTAAAGTATTACCTAGAAAGATTATGAAATAGGTCAGTACAACATAGGATAGAGTAGCAAGCTTTTTTCTTTTTAATGGACAGATGTTTTCTAATGCTAGATGCTGTGACAGTAGCAGTGGTGCCTTTACCTGCTTCTGAAGACAACTGTATTTTATTTCCTTTGTGATTGATATTTTTCTCTAAAAAAAAAATGTAAGGCAGGAAAGTAAAGTGACAACCCTAAAACTCTTCGCCAAATTATGAGTAGAAACTAATTTCTGTGGCCTCTACCTTTTAGAGCACCACCATGAACGCTGGCATCGACCATTTACCAAGCACCTACTATTTTAGAGGTGGAAAGAATTTCAAAAGATACAGTATAGTTCCTGCCCTTGCAGAGACTTACATTCTTGTTGGGAAGAAAGACACATACATCAAAAGATAGACCACAAGAGGCCACAGAAAGATGAGGAGGCTTAAACTGGGTCTTGAAGATTAGCAGGGAGGAAGGAGGCCAGAGTAAAGGCATTAAGCAAGAGTGAGCCTGAGCAAAGTACATGGCTTGCCAGGGAACAATTAACAGCCCAGCTTAGCTGAGGTCTAGTACTTCACCAGGACTGCAAAGAGGGAGTTGGTTAGCCAGAGAGAAAACTTGGAGCTGTACTGGAGAGAGAGAGCCTTGAATGTCAAGGAGTTTGGAATTGGACTATAGACAAATAAGAACAGTCAAAGAGTTTTACACAAAGCAATATTTGGGAATATTCATTCACATGTTAAGGGATGTGTGGGATTGATGGGGGCAGTTAGAAAGCTACCAGAAAAAAATCCAGATATGAGGTGACAGAGACCCAGAGAGTAGCAGCATTAATTATTACTAGTTTCATAGACTACTTTCCTAAAATATAACTGAGTTGTGCTACAGGTGTAGCATCAAGATTTTTTAAAGGGTGTTGTCAAAATGAAAATTTGGGAGATACGTGGTATTTTTTAAACCTTCCCAGCAATTGATCATTTTTATGATAAATACTATGAAGGGGAAAGAAATTTTGTTTTTTACATTTTATTTAAGAGGTTATGTCTCCTGTTTTACTTTTCACGTCCAGTCAATTTCAGACCATGCTTGTAAGCACTGCCCCCCAAAACATCTTTGGCCTGATAACAGAGAAAAATCTAATTTCAAAGGAGTTTATTAATTTCAGAAAAATGAAAAGCTTGGCTTCAAATTAATTATTGGAAATTCCAAAAAGTTGGCAGTGATCCTTTAACTGTTCCAGACTTTCCAGACTCCTATTGTCCAAAATGCTAATACTTGCATTCCCAGTTAGTTGTCAGACAAGGAGAAGAAAACTTGTAACACTTACAAATGAAACTTCCCTTATTTTATCAAACAGTACATCACTAGAGGAACAGCCCCTGGAGAAGTCAGCTGGAGTACCAAGATTCTGAATGAATAGTAACCTATCCCCCTAATTATAGAGAACTGCATAGAAATAGAGACATATTGTTTAAACCTAATTTTTTTCTATTAAGATTCTGATGTTTGGGGTGTGTCAAGTATATGGACCATCTTGGGCATATCTATGTGGAGATAGAGCACATTTTATTACCCCATAGCCAAGCAAGCCGCATTGCAATGGTTCCTCTGCCTGCACTGTAAGATCTTTCTTTACAGCTTACTTCTGGAAAACAGAATAAGGTAATGCTGGCGCTAAGTTTTCATTCTGACTTGGTGTTTGTAGCAACCACTGTGTATAAGCCATTGAAGTACTGATGTTGTCGCCACCTTCTTTACAGACTGAAAAAAGTCTTCTGAGAGGATGTGGCTAAATGAGTGCTTTTTTCCCAGTCCATGTGGTCACGAGTGTGTGTGACACTCAGGATCACTGGTGGATCTTTGAATCCTGAGTACTCAATAAAACATAGACTCTGGATTTGTTCCCATCTGCAGCACAACCCACATGCGGGAAAATGTTCCTTTGGTCTCCCAGTTTCTAGAGAAATCACTGTTCCCTGCACTGATTTCCATAACCATCGAACAAGAGGGATGCTACTCTTAAGGTTCTTTTCCTATCTGGAGACCAATATGTCTTTAAGCTTTGAACCTTCTGTGTCATGGTTTAAGCACAAATTTTCCACAACTCATATTTGCAACATGTAAAATACAATTCTGTTAACTGATCCTTTGCCTTAAGGGATGTTAGGTATTGCCTTGGGGTTTTTGGAAGACATATAGCAAGACAGAACTGGCACCTAATATAGTGTATATTAATCTAAGAACACTGGGATGAATTAATAAGCTAAATGCCTAGGAAGCATAAAATTCACATCCATGTTAAATATGAACATGTCCAATGTTATACTGGGGGAATGACTTCAAGGTGGAAGTTTTTGTTCTAACAAACGTTTATTTTCTTCCAAATTTATTGTATTTTTCTGTAATGCTGTGAAAAGTCTTCACCTCCCTTTTCCCAAGTGTTGTTGAAAAAGCCAGCTCTCAACCATAGACTAATAATCTTCATCTCTTCAGTGTCTTGTATGTTGATATAGTTTCATATGTAAGTATTTATATTAGTTTTCCTCAGGGATTTATACATCAATATATATATATATATTCCTACACAGATATATACAAGCCTTTTATCCTCATCTTACCACTTGACAATACAACTTTAAGTATGTTTTACACAGCTGTTCCTTGGTCAAGGTCATTTGCAAGAGCAAGTCGGTTTCTGAAGAAATCTTGTTTGGTGGGTGAAGGATCCATTGAGGGATTCTCATTAGTTTTTTCCCTGTATTCTGATCCACTGGACCTAAAATCTCAGCACACAGATAAAGTACAGGTTGATTTGGTTTTAATTGTTTTCAAATATTTTATCTATCCAAATTGTTTTGCATTTGTAAAACAGTTGCCTCCTAGATCTGGAATAATATTTACTTCCCCTGAATTTCATGACTCAGGACATGTGTAACTAAGATTTGCAGTGAACATAAAGAGTTTGCCTTTCTAATGCTTTATGGGGACAGTTGTGACAATTGTGTATGTCAGTGTAAGAAACTGTGTAATAACATTGTAAAAGGGGAGTAAAGACTTAGAAAATTCAATAAACCCTGTTTTGACTCGACTACTCCACACATTAACAAGGCTCTTACATTTTAAGGGATGGAATTCACTGTTCTCAGCCAAGGTTATCTAGGGCCTTTACTTAATTTGGGCATTACATTACAAACTCTTGCTTTTGCTTGTTTTCATTTTTAAACGAAAAATTTATTGAAGCCAACCACACATATATGCTACATTTGGTAGAATGCAGAAATCAGTACAGTAATCAGATTAAGGAGATTCTATTATCTCAACCACCACATAGGAGACCAAGCCAAATCAAGAGGCAACAACTCAAAACAGTCCAATTGAGTCCCCAGTCGAGGGTGTATTCTTCCTTTCTCTTGGTTAAGCCAGTTGGGTAATCCATTCCAGCTCTGCACCTTCTCCAGTTTGTTCATGTCAGAAGTCCCTAGAGGGAGGAGGCTTTCTGGAAATAACCTCTGATAAGCTAGACTGGGGCCCTTCGGCTAGCTTAAACTCTGAGCTAGGATGGGTAAAACTAGCCCAGTGACTAAGAACCAACATCAAAAGACCTCATGCAAGGTGTATGACAGTGACATTAGACACGAAGTTCTTTGTCCAAAGCTCCTGCAAAACTGAGCAAGTTCTCCATATGCCGAGGCAGAGTCAGGCATGCTTCCACTATCCACAAAAGAAGGATAAGTTCTTTCACTATCATTGATATACCATGAGTGTCCGCATTGTTGCTAAGTTAATTATGACTCTATCATTTACTGAATTATCTGGGCAGAGTTCAAACTCCTTTACATTATTCAAGGAAAGAAGTTGGATCCACACAAAGACTAAAATCCTGATATCTGGAAACCTGATGACTGATAGGATTTTTTTTTCACTTTCACCCTGATTTGGCATCACAGATGAAGCCCTAGCTGCCTACCACACTTTCTATGTCTGGTCAGTAAGGATCAGTTTTCCGCTATATCCCAGGGCATAGAGGAAAATCTATTCTCTCCTCAACCCCAATACATCTGGGTATTCATTAAATAAGATGATAGCTGGGTGGGGTGAAAGTCCTCTTCCTTTGCAGAAGCCCCCTTGGAACTCTCCCTTGAAACCACCTCCACAGGTCCCACCCTAAAGTTCCAGGCCTTCTCTCAGAACTCCCAACTACCTCCAGTTCAAATCATCTCTGCTTAGTACGCTGCACCCCAAATGTTAGGAAGATAGATTTTGGACCATGTCATTCTCTCCCCATATCTTCTGTTACCCAGAAGACTAAAAAGGCCTGACGTTTGGGGGGCAGGAAGTAGAAGCAAGATTTGAATCTGGCTGGTGTTGCTTCAATATTGTTTCCCCACATGACAGTTTCTCATCAGAAAGTCATTCGTCAACATCTTTACCTTACATTTCCCCTCTTAGCTACGTCTGATCTCTCCAAAACCCAACATGTCATACTTTGATGGTTCCAACATGCAACTGTTTCATGTTTACCTGGAAATGGGAAAGCTTTGATGTCACCACCAGCCCCAAGGACCACAGAAATCTTCACCAGTTGCGTTCCCATTTCTGAAACAAATGCCAAAATCGCCCTGTCTAGTTTTCAAAGTCCACAAACTCAACTTAGTTTTTTCTTTTTTTAACTGCTCTTCTCACAAACCACCTTCTCTATGTCTGCAGGTATGTGAATGGCTCCAACAGTTCTTGATATTAACTAACAATTAACTAATGGCTAACTTGTTAATCATTTTCAAAATCCAGCATTCTACTGTAGCCATGACTAAAAGCTCATTTTTATCCTTTTAAAGATATTTTTAACTGATTTCTTTCTAACGCTTACATGGTATATAGCCACCTCTACTCATGGACTCTTCCAGGGGTGTGGCTCTGGAGGGATGCATACCTAAATTACTGAGAAATAAGCTGCAGAATCCAGGAGAAAGAGCTAGTGTATTTGCTTTTATCCCCTTTCGCTGTCACACAGAAATAGCTTTTGAGTTCCTGGGGCCATTGTGGCTGACTGCAAGGCAGACCTGAGCATGCATAAAGGGCCAGGCAGGCAGGCACTTGCTGGCTAAGAGCAGGATGGCTGCCAGTACATTCCGACACAGCCATCCACACGTTTGACGGGAAAAGAACAGACCTGTCGCTAACTTTCCTTCCACTCAACTGACAGAGACAAAGAAAAATCACAAGTTGGGGGGTCATACAAGCCTTAAAGTTTGTTTGGAGTGGGGGAAGGGAAGAGGGCTGGAATCAATGCTGCAGGACCCTCTGACTTAAGAAGGGTTGGTTTTCTGATGGAAAGACTTTGCCTTGAAAACTTTAGGAACATGCAGATGGAGAAGTAAGGGAGCAGGGGGACACCCATCCTGTCGGCCAAATCAGTGGCCCAGGTAATCAAGAGGGTGACAAACAAGTGTTCATGTAAATGTATATTTGTAAAGTGGTTACTATGTTCTAGGTACTAAACCTTGTAGCTCGGTTACTCTTAACATTTGGGTCGTAAGCTCCTAATGACAGAACCTAGAACACTGAAGACCCTTAACTTAGTGATTGATTTCAAATAACCTACTGAGTAACATCTGTAATCAGGTTTAAGTAAATGTGATCCCTTCAACCATCTCCTTCAGCTTTCAAGTTATATAAGGAAGTGAAATGGGAAATGAGAGAGAACCCCAAAGCAGGGAAGAATGGAGGAAGAATTTGAGATAGGCTCTAAAGAGATGGAGAAGAAGGTGAGGGTGAAGTATCAGTTGATTCTTTAGTAGCCCTGCTTTCTATCACATGGTCTGTTCCACAGCCAAGGCTGGGCAGATGCAAAGACAGCTGATAGGACGCAAAAGAAGAGGATTCACTGACAGTCATCTGGGGCCCTGCAGAAGTACTCTCTCTGCAGTGTGTGATTAAGAAAATAGATTTTGATGCAATTGGCAGAGGGAGGGTACTGACTGGGAAGGAGACACCTAATCATATACTTTGTCTTCCACTCCCCGCCCCCCAAGTTGAGGATGAAAAGAGAAGGCATCTACATTCCCTGCCCCTATGCTGTCTTACATAACCCTTTCTCCCCCATGCACACCCCAACCAAGACTACTTATTAGCCTAAGTGCAAGATTTATATATAAAGATGACGCAGCATTTGTCTCAGACTTCAGGACAGTCTAGATTTAAGTTTCTGAAAGCCTGCAGATAGATCCTTATAGAATGGGATAGTCTGCCTTCTGTCCTGCTCAAAGGCAGGGGGACAAGGATTCAGTCCGGCATTAGCCTATCACATTAAGTCTGTTCCTGGCTTCTAAGAATCCTCATCGAAAAATTTTAAAATCACTTAATATTTTCCACTTTTAAGATATGCAGTCATTATTCTGACCAATTCTGGGCAGCTCTCAGGGACATGTGACCTGGTATCCACCCAGGACAAATGTGCCTGAGATAGAAACAATCAGAGCGTCATCCTTTCCCCCAAATATCTTGGGCATTTTTCAGGATTTTTTTTTATGATGTCAACTTGACTCTCCCTTTCGAATCCTTGTGGGTATGAGCATTCGGCCCTCCCAGCCTCAGAGGGAAGAGAACCCTTTCTCAGGTTTTCTGTGGCATCTGGCTCCATGCCTAGCTTCATCCCGAAGCAGCATTCTGGGTGTGTGGGGCCACCAGCCAAACAAGCCCCTATGGATACAAAAAGTGTGTCAGTGTAGACAGGGATGAGCCTCCAGAGGGCTGTGGGGGAGGCAGGCGGCGAGCCCCAGATGTGATACAGGCGGCTTTTCTGGCTCTGGTCCATTGTGGACCTCTGAGGCCAGCCTCTGGCATGACTCCAGTACCCAGGATGAACCACGTCCTGAAGTCACAGGACTTGCTGCCAGCCTGACCTCCCGACACTTGGGAAGAGAATGGGCTGAATGTCTCTTTCTGGTTCCTCCCTGTACCTGTCCACACACCTGGCTTCAGGGTGCAAGTTCCTAGTAACAGCTGAGACCAACCAAGCCACTCATGATTCCTAGACAAGCATCTCACACAGTACATGCATATGATAAAAGATGCTTCATTAATGAGAAGAATCGCGTGTTCTCATCTGAGTTAAGAGCCACTGACCTTTCTGTGCTGCACCCGGGCCTCCCTGCCCTTTATCTCAACTTTAGCATAATGGAACAACCTTTCCATGGTCCTTGGATGAAAATACTCAGAAGCAGCTACTCAAGCTGCTTCTTTATCCCATGCCAAGTCCCCAAAGTGCCCACCGCGGCACCATGGACACAAGGCGATGAGCAAGCATCATGTGATGGTGCTCACAGTCCTACACGAAAGGTAGAAAGCCAGGAAAGCCTGCCAGAGGGAGCAGCGGCGCCACCTTTGCTTCCATCCATATAACACGTCAAATTTTAAATACAAAGGCAGGACCAGGACTGGTGGCAGCAGTCAGATTGATGCAGGAGGGGCTCATCTATGAAAAAGGATAAGAGGACTTAAGGGGATCCCTTTGGCCCTCTAACAAGGATCCCAAAAGCCACAAGAGGGCTGAAAGCAATTAACCAACATGAAAATTTGGAGAGTCCACAGGAAGTCCTCAGCATGGAACCAAGGGCTGTGGGAGGCTTTAGAAAGAGAAAATCTGGTCTCCTACATGGTGAGTCTTTAAAATTATAGGTCCCAGGCCACATTAATTTCTTGTTTCAGGTGTTAAAAAGATGTGATCACCCAAACTGATCTACAAAAAAGTTAAACTACAGATAAAGCAAATCTCAGGATTAGAAAGCACTCAGGTAGCAATGATCTCCCACCCAGTGTGGGAATCCCTTTCACAGCATCCCTGACCAGGGTCATCTAGCTTCTCTGTAAGAGAACCCACTCCCTCATGGGCAGCCAGCTCCAGCTGCATTTTTAGAAAGTTCTTCCTCTTACCCATTGCTCCTAGTTCTGCCCCCTGGATACAGAGAGGACAAGTCCACTCCCTCTGCCTCGGGTAACTGGCAGAGCAGTTTTCTTACGTTGCTGAGAAATGGGAATTTGTAAAGGAATCAGTGGGGATCCGTGACTCATTGCTTTCTAACAGACAGCACCCAGTCACTGTAAATGGCCCTGGGCGAAAAGGGGCTATTTTCTTGGGAAATGCTGTAGTTTTTAAATAAAAATAAGTAAATAAAAAAGATAGGCTCAAACAGTGCCCTTAGGAGTTTGGAGTCCTCAGAAGATTTCAGAAGCCTAAATCCCAAGGTCAGGCTGGAGAGCTGTCTGCCTCCAGGTCTCTCCACCCTGTCAAACTTGACAGTAGGTACTGGGTCAGGAAAGAGCTAAATCTATGATCCTGGAGAGAGAGACACAATTCTCAGCTCATTACCCCCTGAATAAAGCAGATCTAGCAATAGTCATGCTTGCACGGGGCTACTTCAGCAAAACTGAAAGAGGACTTGTGGAGTAGGGCTGTCTCACTGCAGTACTGTTGTTCTTCCAGTCACAACAGGCGGGACCAACAATCAGAGACCTACTAACCTCAGTACTACCCCCTCCCTATAGGAGAGGAATTAGACAAACCATCAAAAAAAGTCCTCACTCCATGCGTGCCCCTAATTCTTCCATCAAGATCATGGTCTAAATCAGGAGAAAGTGATTTCCCTGTGCTTCCTCACGTATCAGCAACTCTGAAAAGTCAGCAATAGTGTCTTTAACTTCTCCATCCACTAACATAGGAAGTTTACTGTTTAAAACTCACTGTAAGCACCTCCTCTACCAAGAGAAACTAAGTAGCAGGCAAAATCTCTCTATAAGGGGGAGGGAATAGGCCTGAGGACCAGTGGAGAGAGACAGCAGTCCCTCAGGCAGGCAATGGCTGGACTGGAGACGCCTCCACCATCAAATGCTAATGCTCAGCTTTCTTCTCACATTGCACGCCGGGGTTTGGCCATGGTCTCCCAGTCTGTGAGACAGTGCTAAGAAGTGCTGAACGAAATGACAGGTGGGTGATTGCACACAGCAAGGACTGAGAATCTTAGAAGGACCACAGGAGGGAGATGCCTTGTTTTTGCCTCCTATGGAGTATGAAAACTCCATTAAAGTGATTTTTTTAACTAGGATCCAAGCCAAACCCATTCAATCATTTCTGCTAGGGAAAACACTGGCAGAAGTCCCCAAAAATATGCACTAGCAACCAGAATATCTATAGATCCCTGCAGGCAGAAGCACTGCAATGCCTTAGAAAACTTTCCACAGGCAGGGAGATTCTGATGGCACACCCACTACGCCCAATTCCAATAGTGGTCCCACTCCTCCCGGCCAAAGGGGATTTCCCAGGGGACCTCCTCTGCTCACTCCTCTCAGGACACATGACTTTGGGAACAAGGAAGTAAGGCTAAAAGATAGAAGCAGCAGAGGACAGAACTGAGTTTGCTTTTACTCTAGGAGATCACAATGAGAAACATCTTCACCTGGCAGGAATCGTGGCTACTGGGAGCAGGCACTGAGCTTGAAGCAGTTGTGTGAAACCAGGCTACTTGATACTTATTACTGTTAAAACCTCAAGACTTAGCCCACAGGGAAATGAGTTACAATGCTGTCTTGTCTAAGGGCTACTCACTTCTTTTTAAAGAGCTTGCGGAAGGAGCTGCGAAAGCCCCCTTTCTGGTCTTGCCTGGGGTTTTGATCGCTGAAAGATGTTTGTTCGCTTTCTCTTTCTTCCTTTGGACAGAATCTGGTGGCATCTTCTAAATGCATCTCCTGAAAAGACAAAAGAGGGTGTATTTTTACTCTTTTCCAAAATTAATATTGATCCTGACTATGGGACAATTTTTTTAACTTGTCACTTGCCTCTCCCACCCCAAAAGGCTAATGGTGGACTAAAGCAACTAAAACAAACCTAGGCTAATTAAGGAACCAGTAGCTGAAAAGTGGGTAATTTTCTGCTAAGTGTACAAGTATTTTCTATATATCAGGGCAAATAATCGAGTAGGGTTATGATATAACAATAATTAAAGATCAGGCGACAAAGGAAGATTAATTTCTTATTCTGGCAACAATACTGTCTTGCTGGAAAACCAATAGTAGTCCCCTCATATTTCTGGGTATGTTTCTCTTTGTACAAAATAAAAAAGTCTCTTGATTTTAATACTAGTTTAAACTCATGTTCCTAATTCTCCATTTTAGACATTAATGAGGGAAAGTGTTTTTGAGGTCAGATCTGTTTATAAATAAATGTCAACTAATATTTCCAACCTGCACACATACCTTTTACAATTCTTAATCCATGCTATTTACAGGATAAAGTTAAAATAAATTTAAAAATAAGACTCTATCTTTTGTGAACTCTCTAGTTTCTTTTTAAAAAGCAATTTAAAATAGCTGCTTAATTTTGAACCCAAAAAGAGAAGCCAAAGAGTCAAAACAAAAACCACCCTGAAACTTTCATGAATTGGATGGGTGACTGCTTGCTAATAGAAAAGCAGAGTGGGGATGAATTTTTTTCAGGAAACATATGTGTTTGACTTTGAGACCTTAACTCGGGGTTGTAGTAGAAGATCTAGAGATTCTCCGAGATTCTACTAAGATTCATAACTAAACCATGGAGATCAACATCTTGATGGCTTATTGATGTGTTTCTGAAAGTGTGGTCCTGGGGCTACAGGATCACCTGGGGCCTTTATTTAAATATAGACTCCTGAACCCTAAACCAGACAATCTGAATCAGAATCTCTGAAGTTAGGCCTAGATAATTGTTTTTGCACACTTAGATTTTGAAAACCAGCAGGTTAAGGTATGCTCCTGCCCACCTGCACTTAATGTTTATATGAATCACCTGGAAATCTTCCTAAAATGCAGATTGTGATTCAGTTGGTCACGTGTGGAGCCCAAGTTCTACATTTATAACAAGCTCCCAAGTAATATATCCACTACTAGCCCAAGGACCATATTTTGAGAAGTGTGCTTTTAGGGACTTTTCAGGAACTATATCTATTTATAGTTTCAGGAAAATCTTTCTGTAATCATGCTCTTGATAATATCTTGCATTTGTATAGCATTCCATACTTTACAAAGCATGTTCACAAACTTTATCTTATTTGGCCTTATCCTCACAACAACTCTGTGCCGTAAGTAAGGTACAGATTGTCTTATTTCACAGATGAGAAAACTGGAGGCACAGAGAAGCCAAATGAATTACCCAAAAGCACACAGCTATCTGGCAGCAGAGTCAGGACTCCACTAAAGCATACTGTCTTCTTTTTTGACTCTTAGAACACTGAAGACTAGGGTTTGGCAGGGGTGGAAGATACACAGAGTCTATTTGAGAAGATGGAACCCTAGGAACTTTGCACATCTCAGTAGGAAAGAGCTGATATCTTTAAAGATGGGGCTTTTGAAGGATTAATCTTTTGCAACTAAAACCCCCATCTAATTCCGATTAATGGTTTTTGCCTAGCAATTGTTGAGCTTCCAATTTTTCACACAACTAGGGAAAAAAGGAAATTTTTTATGAACATATGAAATAAAAGCATTCTTTGCAGTTTAGACTATACTAGTTATAAGGTTTTGTATGTATATCTCTGCCCCTCCCAAGTCACTCTGAATTGGCACTACTGTTTCTACTTCCCTTGTTAATGAACTTTTAAACTTTGACACAAGCCTAACTTGGATTTGTCTAAGAAATATTACCTAATATAATTTTATAAAGTTCAGAGTTGAAAATCAGAGGCAGAAGGAAATCTGAGGCTCCTGGGGAAACTCAGCAACCTTAGCTAGGCACACTAAGGCTTTTCTGCCCTTTCAGGAAGCAGACACAGACTTTGCTTTCTGGAGTCCAGGTGGGCTGCATGCTCCAAGGCTTTTCATGTTGCTCTGGCCTAATGTCCACCACTCCCATCTGGGACAGAATTCAAAAGGAAAAACTCGCCCTGCCTTTTTTGTAAAAGGCCCATGAGCCTTTTTTCATATTTCCCTGCCCGACTCTTCACTTAGCCAATTTCTAAGCAGCTTTTAAAATTGAATTCAGATGTTAAAGCTATCGAGGAGACTTCTCTAACTACCATCACCTTAGGAGGGTTTAAATACCGTCCCATGTGCTTCCACTGTTTATTATAATACTGCGTTTATGCGTCTCCTTCCTGGGCTAGGCCGGTGGCCTTGGAGGGCAGAGACTGGATGCCATTTATTTCTGAACCCTCAGCACTTGACACTGAGCCTGGTGTGAGGCAGGTGCTCAGTGTTTGCTGAAAACTGGATGAATGAAAGGAGTCTGTGATCTTCACTTTCTTCCCACTCACTTGGAAATAGGCACAGGTGGAATGCAGGACCCTCATTCCTGGGAGAAACCGTTTCTCACCTAGGCAAAGGATCCCTAGTGCTGGATGCAGGGGATACTTCATGCAGGTAAAGGCTGTCCTGGACTGTCATTTTCAAGATGTATCAGTCAATACAGAGCTGCCCTGTAAATCCTAACCACCACTTCTAAAATGTTGAACAGGAAGGATGGGGGCACAGGTCAAAGCTGCCCTGTTACTCTCTGTTTAATCAGAAATTGCCTTTGTTTCAATCCTGTGCAGAGAAATTATTTGCTCAGTAACTATTAGTCCTTTCATGGATGTGTATTTAAACACTTCTTTAAATCTCCCAAGGCTTGCAGACACCAAGGTTAGACATCAAAATACCAAACATCGTTATAGAGGCCAAAGGTGTCTGTGAGTCAATGCTTCCTTGACTATTTTGTGTTGTCCTTGTCCCACTGGAGTCTGCAAAGTAAGGTGATATCCTTTTCCAGGCAAAAGGAAAGCAAGCGGAAATGAACTTTGCAGTCAACTTTGTCCTCAGTGAGAGAGGGCAACTTGCCTCCTTCCTAGCTACAAACAAGGGTGCAGGTCGGGGAGTACAGCAGGCTGGCACCCAGGGCTTGATGTTTTGAGCAAGTAAACAAGGGGTGCATCTAACAGGCAGAGGAAGAAACAGGCCTGGGACTTGCCTGCAGTATTTTGCAAGTGAAGTGCATCTGCGAGATGCCACAGCTTAGGCAGGAAGGCAGAGAATACTTCTCACTCTGTAACTTGGCCGTGGGGGGGGGGGGGGGGGCGGACATTTTAAGCAAGTCTAAGAGGAGTCCTATTTTTTTTTGGCGTCACACATATATAGGTATGGCATGCCCCTGTGTCCTGGCACTGCAGAATGGGCGCTCACTCCTCCGAGGGCCCCTGATGGTCAAGCCTTTAACCCGGGCTCGCTCGCTCTCTCAGCATCCTCTCCCAGCCTGGCCTCTGCTCCCCTGCCTGGCCCGCCGGCTTCCCCTCCGCGCTAGGTGAGCCCAGGCTGCACCCTGGAGATCTAGGCCCGGGGCTGCCAGAGCTGTGGCTTTGGGGTCGGTTTTACTTTACCCTCCTTACTTCCAAATAGGTCTGCTTTTCGCTTTGGGACCTTTGTTGGGGAAAGAAGGTCCTGGGCGCGCCGCGGGCGGAGGCGGCCGCGCCGTGGGGCTGCGCGGCGCGCTCGGCCTTGAGCGGCGCGCGGCCGCCGCTGCTGCTGCGCGTGCTGTAGAGGCGCGGGGCCGCGCCGTCGGGCGGCGGCGCGCGCGGGAACTCCTTGAGCGAGCGGCTCAGCGGCTTGGCCTTGCCGTGCGCCTGCGCCTGCGCCGCCGCCTCCAGCTTGTAGGCGCCGCTGCTGCCGGCCGGCGACGTGGCGCTCTTGGGCAGCGGCTGCAGCGGGTGCTCGGGCCGCTCGGCCTCCATGGCGAAGCTGACGGGCCGCAGGAAGCAGATGTCCAGGCTGGACTCGGAAGAGGCGGGCGAGCAGTTCTCGAAGAGGGCCGGGGCCTGGAAGGGCTCCTCGTCGTAGGGCGCGGGCAGCGCGAAGATCTCGCCGCCGTACTCGAACTCCTCGTAGGCCGCGGGCACGTAGCCGCGGGCGTCGGGCAGGAGCTCGGCCGGGGTGCGCAGGGAGCGCTCCACGTTGCCCAGCTGCTCGGCCGGCGAGGGCTCGAAGTCCATCTCCGGGATGGCCTGCAGGGGCCCGGCGAGCGCCTTCACGTCCTGCTCGGCGGCACAGAACTGCGCCGGCGCCAGCAGGCTCTCGGGCCTTTCGTGCTTTCTGCCCTCCATCTCCCAGTCGCTGGGCTTGCCGGGCTGCATGCTCTCCATCAGGCTTGGCTGCTGTGGGCTCTTCTTCACGGGGGGCATCAGGTGTCTTTAAAGGGAAGACAGAATACAAAAGAGGCGTGCTTACGGTTTGTTAGGGCAGGCCTCGCGGGCGCGAGGCCCAGAGCACCGCACGACCTGCCGGCTCCCTCCTCTCCGTCCCTCCCAGGCGCCCACGGGTGTCACCTACCAAGCGCCACAGGCTCCTCGGATTAAGGAGCCCCCACGAGCCCTGGCCCCTCAGGTGGAGTGTGGAAATGACCGTCTGTGAAGGGGACGCCGGGAGTACCGGTCTGAGCGCAGAGGCGCTGTGTAGAGATGCTGGCAGGCCAAGGATGCTCATCGTCCCTCACGTGGAAGCGCTGACCCTCCCCACCACCAGTCAGGGCCCCAAGGCACCGCTTTCCTCTCTTCTCTCCGTGCCTTGTCCTGACAGAGTCATGTAAAATCATGGAAACAACTCTTGGTCCACTTGTGCCTCTTCGTGCTTAGGAACAAGTTCCCAGAGGAAGTAAGTGGAATACAGTCTTGATGGCCGCTGAATCTGAATGACGGTGTGTGCGGTTTACTGGACACTTTCCTATTCCGTATATTTGAAATTTTCATAATAAAAAAGTAAAAACATTCCTTGTGGCTATAAAGCATGCTGTATAAGTAAGTCGTCTCAAACTTCCATCCACAAAAACATTACCAGAATGAGAACGCTGTCACTCTGAATATCCCCAATATTATGGAAGGGTTTTTTTGTTTGTTTGTTTAATTATGGGTAAGGAATAATTAACATTGGATACTTGGATAGAATACCCATCAGATTGGATGTGATTTGTCAGTTCTGCTGGAATTAATTCCCAGATAGATGTGAGTGGACTACTACACACAGACCCATACTGGTTATTGTGCTAGTTTATTTATTCATACTTAATTCTACCACAAAAATGCATAAAGAATGCAGAGATGTATCTCTCTGGTGGTCTTAAAATGGAAATTAGGTCTCACATTTACAGAGGTGAAAAAATAGTAACATGAAATATTGATGACTCGAATTCTCTTTTAACTTGGAAGACTTGTTGCGTTTTTTCTGGCTATTTTCCCAACACAGAGTGTGATGGTAGCCATCTTGTTCAGTCTGGGTAAAATCTCTAGGGATTTCTTCTTCTTTGGCTCTATTTGTCTCACTTCAAAGAAGATAGTTTTATCACTGTTTTAAGAGCTGAAGTGATCCACGAACTGAAATTCCACTTCCTGCCTCCCATTCCCCACCCAGGAAAGGTATGTTTTCTGTGCGGAGTTCTCTCCCTACAGGACTTACAGGATTTTCTCTATAGTAAGAAAGTCATCCTGGGCTCTCTTTATAGAAAAGTTAATGCCTCTTAGGTGTTCAGAATGATTGTAAAATTTCTGCCTCCACATCTGCACTTCCATCTCTCGCCGATGAATGTTCTCAGTTTTAAGCAATAAGGACAGAAAGCAAACAGGACTTGTTTTGTGTTATTGATCACTTGCTCCTTCTAGTGACTGTAATCAGCATTCTAAAAACTGTAGCATTAAAAATTGAAGTAATCTCAACTGCTTACCTCTCACTTCATTGTAGTTTTAGAAAAGATAAGCAGCTTCTTTTATGATTTCCGAATTTTCCTTAATAAAACCCAAAGCAGAAATTATAGTATGAGGAATCAGTTTCATGAGAATTGTCTATATTTGGTAAATTGGGGATTTGGAATTTGGAATTTTGGTTTCCCTTATTCTTCCAGAAGTCCTGCTTTCAAAAGTGGCCAAGTTGACATCCTTCAGAGGTAAAGTGAGTTCTAGATGTGTAAATAGGGTCTTGGTGACCCTAAAGATCATCAAGAAGTTGGCCGAGTGAGAATCCAGCTTAGTGCATGAGAGGGTTGTGTGCAGAGACTTAGACTGTCAAATCCACCCACTGCCCAGAAGCTTTCAGAGAAACTGTCATAAGTGAAGAACAGAGCTCATGACGTCCCTTTCGGAAGAAGCCTCAAGGAGGAGTGGGAAGGGCCAAACAAGATTCTTTCTGCATCACCTCATCCTCAGAGCCCAGACCTGCTCTGACCCCTGACTGCTGGGATGTCTTTTTTTCCACTGTCCCTTTTGGAGATAGTAAGCGGGTCCCCACCCTTCTGAGGGGCAGTAAGATGCCTTCCCGCCGTCTTACGGCACTCCCTTCCACTCTGTCATTGTCCAGAACCAGAGACTCACGCTGTAGGTGGATGGTGGTTAGGTGTGGTAGTATTGCTGGGAGTAACCTCCAGCCTCTAGGCCTGCTCCTTAACATGAGTGCCTTTCTCTGATCCAAGCATTGGGTCAGCTGCTTGCCTGTCACATTCGGGCTTGATGGGGCAAGGGGGAGGAAGGAGTCCTCTAGGTCACACTCCTGGTATGGGCTGGCCTGCTACCTGTACAGACCGCCTGGGACCCAAGGGCATTGTCATGAACATTTTCACAGCAACAGGTGCTTACGTGACAGCAGGGCCAGAACTGGGAGTAGAAGGGTAGGGCTGCAGCATCTCTTCTGAGTGGATCCCACTGTCACGGACGGCCTCGGGGCCTACAGTGGGAGAAGCATCTTGCCCGGCATTTGCACACTGGGAAGCCAGCCCTTTGTACAGCTTCGCCATGGAGGACCTAATGGAATGGAGGTAATAAATTCTCAGGGTGTACAGTGGGAAAGCAGCTCTCTGAATACACACATTATACCAAGGAAGGTAAAGAGACAGTATTTCTCAGATGAAGCTCAGCTGTGAAGTTCTCGCTCTCTCCAGGACTCTCTACAAACCAGGTTGCTTACATACTAGAGTGCATGCTGGATGCTGGGTAGGAGTAGGGATACTGATTAATTGGCTGAATTGAGTTTGGGGGTAAGGGGAGTATGAGGAGATGTCATCCATTAGAGGAGCCCTGGCTTGGGGAATAGCATCTTTTTCTGGTGTAAAGCACCCACAGAAATGATTCTGTTTTCCTTACTGGGTTGGGATGAGGGTGAAAGAAATCCAGGTCACTAGGAAGCTTTGTTGTGAGTGGCTTCTGTTCCCTCTAAAGCCCAGATTTTCTTTAATCAGTCCTTCCTGTTTTTTCTTAGTGTGAAATCTGTTCAGCCACCACCCTCTTCCCTTATTTGTTTTATTTTTATCCGTAGCACTTATAACCATCTAACTTATTTATTAACTGGCTATGCAGGTCTAGAACGTAAGCTCCATGTGACAAAGATTTTTGTCTGTTTTGTTCTTTGCAGTATATTCAGTTTGCACAACAGTGCCTGATATACTATAGCTGCTCAATAAATACTTCTTGAATTAGTGAAAGAAATCACATTCTGGCCTTTAAATTGCAATTGTAAACTTTGCAAGTTTAGTGAAACAGTTATTTTTGAGGTGGTTAGCAACATGAGATAATAGAAGGTCTGCATAAGTATTAGAGTAAAAGTGCTTATTTTCCTAAAGTGATTTCCACCAGGTAGTGTCTCCCTCCTGTAGCCAGCCTGGCCACCTCTCTTCCCTCCCCTTCTGTCTTCTCTTCTGCCTCCATCACTGCATTTCAGCCACTTTACATACAGTGAGGTTACTTGTGACAGACATTCACATTGACTGGCTGTATCCCTCTTCTCAGAAACCTTTGATCAACCCTCTAGACTGCGCCATCAGAACCTTACTTCTTGAGCTTTTTCCGTTTCTGAATAAGCAAATCCTCATTGCACTGAAACAGCAGGGTGTAGTGTGAGATAAATACTCGCAGGCGCTGCACACACACCAGAAGTAGGTAATAGTCAGGGTGTTCCTGCTCTGTGAACTTCAGGACGTTCTGGATGGAGGGAAAAAGGAAGCAGCATTGCATAGTTAGAATGAAAAGTTGTTTTGTCTCATCTGTACCTTGCCTTGATCTGCTGTGAGAGTTTGGTTGCCATTTATTTAATCAAAACGATACGAACGGCCAATGTAATTACAAACTGAAAAGTCAAACTTGCTATTCTGTTTATCCATCACACCAAGGGAAGATAATAGTCACTGTTGCTTCTGTTTGAGTTGAGTTTGAACATAATTCCATCTGAAAGATTAGAAGGATCTACTAGTTAGATGTCTGAGGTAATAGAGCCCTTCTGATAATTACTGTCTGTAGGCAATGCCTTATAACCCAAAGGAGTCAGACCAATGGTAAGAATGTCAGGCATCAAGGCTGGAGGTGAGGGGATGTTTATGATCAAGCCTGGCCTGGTGGCCCCTCGTGTTACATTGCCTCCGTGCTGTAGTGGAACATGCATGCTGGTTGGATTTGGGAAAGCTCACAGTTATTGAGTGCTTCCTATTGCCAAGCATTAAGTCCTTTACATTATTTTCTCATTTAATTTTTACCACAACCTAGTTAGATAAGTACCATTACTACCTCCATTTAGCACATAAGGAAATCAAGGCACAGTGAAGTTAGGTAATCATCACTGGGTCACACAGCTAATGAGTAGCAGAGCCAAGATTTGAACTCAAGTCAGACAGTAGAATCTGGGCCCTTATTTACTTACTTACATCCTGCTTGCAAGACCTGGGTTTCAGGCCTATTTTTTCTCACCGACCAGGTGTCTTAACTTGGGCAAATTACTTCTTTGGCTCTCCATGCCCTTGTCTAAAAAAATGTGAATAACGATACCTATTTCATGGGATTGTTGAAAACATTAGAGAATTATTGTGAGAAAACGATTTTGAGATTTAAAGTCACATACAATTGAAAGTCTTTTTAATATTAATACAGGGCTGTTTCTACCGGAGACAAATCTCAAGCATTTCTGAGATGCTTTCTCTGAATTACTTAAGATCAGTCAGCAATTTAACCAGAACAGGTGGGTGGTGGGAAAAAAACAGTCTAGGGATGTTGATGAGTCTCTCTCCACTCTACTGCCTCCAAGATGCTACAAACCCTGTGGGAAAATGGTGTGAAGAAGTCAGCTCATCAGCTTCTCCATGCTTCTTCTGTGACACAAGACATAAGCAATGTATGGTAGACCCTTGGACCCAAGCCAAAAGAAAGCAGGATAGCAGGTAAGTGGGGAGGTTATATAGATATTTCTTCGATGCCCAGGGGTTAGGGGTGGGACTGGGGGGTACATTTAGATGGCTGTGGAACCAAGGTGGAAGGGACTGAATGGGTACCCAGGGTCTGGCAGGAGTTGCCATAGAAAGGTCCTGTATCAGCATAGGTGTGAATTGCTAGTAAATGAAGATAGAACTTCATTTCTGGCATCACAAGTCAAAAATTTCTAGAGAATGAGATTTTAGCTCATACCACAAGGTGGAGATGGGTAATCATAACAATATAAATCCTGTAAACACTTCTTAGAAATATTAATGATTCCTTGACCCTTTACAGTGTCTTTTCATTGGAAGCCAAAAACAGCTGTTTAGCATGAGAGTCAGTTTAGTGACTCGGCCAGCCCCACCTACCTGCAGATGTATCAGATATTCAGGGATGCGCTGGACTATGTGAAAAAAGAGTGTGTAGATGTCAGACTTAATCTCTTCGTCACCCTGAATGAAAGAAAGTTGGAGTCAGTCTTCAGTGTCCCTCCAGCTCTGGCTGCAAAACCCCAGAGTCAGTTCAACCAGAGTAGGAAGCGTTTACTCCCAGAGCATTTTCTTCACCTGTAGTGTCATGAAGCATTGATCTGTTTGGGGACATGCTCAAGGAGAAAATTCTCCTCTAGCAGGGAGCATGTCTTATACTTCTTTAGAATCCACCCAAGTTTCCAAACTACCTCCTCCTCCTCCCCATCCTCCAACACTGTCTTAGCACAGTAGGCACTCAGTAAATTATATCTGAGTTGACTGAATTCATTAAGCTTCTTCAGCAAGTAATCTTTACAGTGGTTTACTAATGGGCACTAAGGGTGGATTGGAACCTCATGAGAATGGGGCAGGGCGTAGGATTAGAGACTTGTTGGCTGGCCTGGCAACAGGAAACATGCTGGGCTTTCTCCATGTCCCTTCCCTTCCTTTCCCTTTCTCAAATGTTTGCTGAGTGCTAACATGTGGTAGGTATTATACTGGGTTGGAAGCAGTAGAGGGTTGAAGTAGAATGTTAATAGAGCCTCTCACCTCTTGTGAAACTTGATTAACTCTTAGCCTTAGAGCTTCTGATATGGTTCTTTTCTATTGACCCAAAATAACTAAAATTGTTTTATATTTATATGTGTTTATTGAGCACCTAATATATCACTACAATAGCAATGCTTAAAGCAACATGACTAGAGCCATTTTATAATCTTATAAACTGACAGATACTGGATGACATGAGTTTAGTATTCCGATTCATATTGTCTGAGCCTGTAAAACCCAAAACCCATCAAGGCTGCAAGCTGCAGCCTGAAGATCTCGGCTCAGAACACCTGTTTACTTTGTCTATACTTCCAATGGAATGGAACAGAAGGTCAGTAAGTCAGGGCAAAGACCAAAGCAACGGCACTCAGCCTTGAGTGGGCTCCTTCAACCCCAGGGAAGAGTGTCAGTGGCTCTGTTCAAGCCGTGCCCCAGCCTGGAGAACAAGCTTGGAGTGCACATGCTGTATTTCCTGGGCAGATGAGCGACATTGTATAGTTATAGGTACAAGGAAAGGACAGGGCACACGTGGAGTCAACTTACCTCCTTCAGAACAACCACATGAACCAAAGAGATGCATTCAGGCAGGTCCCTCAGGTAAGCAACATAATAATCCAAAAAATTATTCTTGAAAACAAACACAAAAAAGCATGGTAAGAACCTGGAGACAGGAATGATAACTAATATGTTTATTGAGTCATGCATATCAAAAGGAGTACTTTGCAGAGATTATTTTATCATTCATTTAATGTGTTTATTATTTCGTTTTTAAATTTTTTATTCACGTTTAAAAATTCTTTTTGGTTTAAAGGAAAATACCCCCATCGACTTGGAAACCAAAACTCAATAGCCCTGCTTAAAGGAGAGAAAGTGAAATGATAAACCAAAGCAGAGAGGCGGGGCCATGTATGTTGAACAAACATTTTTAAACTGTTAAATGATTAAAAAATGTGTATTTTGTTCTTTAATTACTTTTCATTTCAATCATCTACATCCAAATGAAGAACTTTGTCCAACTCACCTCATAGTGTCTAGACCAGAGATTCTCAACATTTTCCACTAATTGCATATTCACCTATGGAATATCCCCTCAGGAAAACAATTCTCACCTTTCAAAGTTATACCCCCATAGATAACAACAATTCTCATCTCAAGAAAGCACACTGAATACAAATGGGTAAAAGTGATGTTAGAGGGATAGCATTACATTCACTCTAATCTATACAAGTACACACTTTGCAAACTCTGTATTATTAATCACAGTTGAGAATCATTGATATACAGAGGTTAAAATCTAGCTTACAGACCAATTTTAATTAGCCCAACCAATATTTTTAAAATAAAATTTCACACAAAATTCTGGCTTCCCCACTTCTCTTAAAATATCAGAAGATCTGGCAACTCTAGTCCTTTTTTCCCACATAATAATTGGATAAAACTGAGTAGCTATTCTTTGTAGAAAAGCATATGTTCTCCACTTAAGCTCACTTCCCAGCAGTCCACATTGTATTACATTCAGCTCACTTCTACTCACTAATGTCATTGTCTGGCCCTGTAGGCATTTGAGTTTTCAACTTGTGGCCTAAATCATATTTTCTTTGAAGAGCATTATAGAGATTTAAAAACTCAGCATCCTTTTTCCAGGGAAGTGAAGACAAAAAAACATTCCAGACTAATAGCTGCCCATCACATTTGTAAAAATCTCTAAGAAATGATAGTGTGTGTGAAAGTATATCCATATATACAAACTCATTTATTTTATATGTAAGGATGGATATATATGTGCATGTATATATATTTATACACAAATACACACACACACATACACCCAACATACACATGTGTATTCAACGGGGGCAGTTACAGTACAGTGGAAAGTGATGAACTGGAAGTTAAAAGACTTGGATTCTAGTCACAGATCTACAAATATCTAGATAGCTGGGTGATTTCAGCCAAGTCTTTTAATTCCTCTGAACTTTATCTCATTATTTGTAGGACAAGGAGGTTAGACTAGATCTCAGGAGTTCCTCTAACTCTGAGAAACTCACTGATTGTAGATTCTCCATTAAGAGAAACAGACAAGGGAGAGAGATGCATGTAATTCAAGTACATAAAGGATTAAGAAAAAAAACTAACCTCATCATTTGTTAACTTAAGGAATAAATCCCCAAGGACTCCTTGGCGTGGCCACTTCAAGACCCTTTCCTGCAGAGCGTGAAGCAAATCCAAGTGCTGCTGGACAAGGTACCGTAAAGAGCCAGGGAAGAGGCTTAAAACAGAATAGAGACAGCATCACACACACCAGGTGTACAGAAGAAAAGGCTCTACAAGAATGTAGGGAGCAGGTCCCATGTTCCCCGTCATTCAAAATATTCTGAGCCACAGGTCTGCATTTAGGATTTAAAAAAAAGAAGTTTGTCATTGTCAACCTCACAGCAGATATCCTCAGTCTATAAAAAGACCCCTTGACTGACGGTTCTTACATCGGTAAATACAAATGGGGATTAACTAGTAAGGAGCACATCACTTGGCCTTTTTAAAGCTAAACTGGTACACCCTTATTTATGTGACAGTGGAAATTTTAAGGAAACTCTTTTTCAATGTTTTAAAGTTATTCCCACTTGATGTGCTATTCTAATTAATGTTGCAGATGGACAGCACTAAGGTGGCCCTTGGTCACTCTTAGCTACTGGGTAGGAGACTGTACTTAGGTAAGGAGGAAATTTTGTTTAAAGCTGGCAGCTGAAAGCTCAGGGGACGAGGGCTTAACAGTGTTCCTTTCCCCCTTTCCTTCGGTTTCTAAGAGGAATCTGGGCAAGGATGGAGTCTTGGGGTGGGGGTGGGGGCGGCGACAGACTAGACTTGGCCTGCCAGTCCCAGGAGTTCTGCATAGCCCCCTTCCTGCTCTCGCACCCCCTCTCCTCATCTCAGTGTGCCTCACTTTTTTCAGAGGAAAGGAAGGAAAGGGGAGAGACGTCAGAGGAGGATGGGGTGGAGAGGAGAGACAGAAAGAGAATCATAAGAGGAAGGAGAAGAGGGATTGCAGGGAGACGCGGCGGTGAGCAGAGGCCTGTAGGAGTGAGGCAGGAAGAAACAGGAGTGGAGTCTTCACTGGGCTACAGCAAGGATTTCAGCTCCAGCTTGGTAACTTAGGGGAACGGAGAGTAGGTTACCCGGTGCTTTCAAGACCACAAGGGTTTTTTTGGTTTTTGGTGTTTTTGTTTGTTTGTTTCCTTTCTGGTTTTTAGGTAAGAAGTAGATTTATTAATATCCTTTGTAAAGAGGTTGCAGGAAAATGGGGTGTGAGAGAATGGTCATATCCCAGGTCTCGGGCGGGTCCCTAGGACAGGCGGCCAAGTAAGGGTCCTTGGCTTTGCACAGGAAGGAATTCAAGGGCTAGCCATAGTAAAGTGAAAGCAGAGATACACATTACACAGGCAGGAGGCTGTCTGTCTCAAAAGGCTAGAGCGGCCAAGACCACAAGTTTAACAAAGATGAAAGTAATGGCCTGCTTGTCGCTGAGAACCAAACTTATTTGGATATTTCCCCAGGGTCTACTGAGAGTAAATTAGTGAAGTTGGGGTGCTTTCCCAACCTCAAACAAGCAGACCTTTATAGAGAACAGTAGGAAGGATGCCAGTTTGAAAAGACCTGTTTTCAACCCGTCTCCAAGCAAAGAAGACTCCCCTGTGGTTGCAGCTCAGAGAAGACACAAACTCAGGAATAGGATACCCAGCCTGCCGTGAAAAGATACAAGGATTCCTTCCACCCGCCTCTGCCCACCCCTGTCCACCCCCTGTGTCACGAGTCTCCACGTAGGCACAGCCAGCTGAGCCATAAGCACAGGAGGAGAGGCCTCCTGATCTGCGCTGGCTGTTGCAGTGGGCTCGGAAGCTCTACATAATCCCTGTCCAGATCAAAGGGAATTTGGAGGGCTGTCTAGGAGACAGTCTGACTGGGGGAAGGCCATGAAGCTGATGGAGGAAAGCACAGCTGATTGAACTGAAAGAGTGAAACACTGCACCAGCAAAAGATCTAGATATGAAAGATTTCTCCCCACCCAGAGGCTCTTGTGACTTTGGGTAATATTCCTGGTGTGCCACTGAGAGATGTGAGGGCACCGTGGTGAGATGTGGCTTTGTGATGGGTTGTCAGTGTGGGTTATAGAACATGTCTTAGGTTATCTCTTTTCTTTTTCTCTCCTTCCTTCCTGTCCTTTCATCCTTTCCTTTCCTTTCTTGTCCTTTCCTTTCCTTTCCTTTCTTTTTCTTTCCTCTCAAGAAAGCTGCCTTCTGCTGCACTGTGACCAGTGTACTTGCAGCGTTGTACAGCTGGTGACTGGGCTAGAGTCCAGGTGCTCACTGGGGTAATAGTGTAGAGTTCCAGGATGGGGGTCAAGCATCATGGAAGCATGCATGTTACATGAAGAGCAAAGATTTACGGTAAGTTCTGTACCAAATATTGAAAACAGACTTTTTAAAAAAATATTTTTAATTTAATAAGGATAATATTTGATATCAGGGAAGAGTGTGGAGGAGATGAGCCAGGAAGTCGAGAGCAGAGGGAGAAAGAAGCAGGAAGCACAGACACACTTAATCTAGTTCACTAATTTGCCGGGAGCCAGACCTGACTCCCAGAAGCAACTTTTTCATTAAGATGAAAGTATTACGTGCTCAACTTACTTTCTATTCCTTACTAGGTGTGAGATGATGGCAACATGAGTAGCTTACTCTTTATAAAGCCTTCAAAGTAATTTCAGCTCCCACAATACAGTACTCAAGCAACGGAGCGAAATAAACTAAAGGCAATCAATGAAAATCCAGTTATGGTTTCAAATTAATAACTTAGCTCTTAGGCCAAAACAACTCCTGAGCTTCAGCCGCAAGATGAGGCATGGATGATTAAAACATGTGCCACCTGGTGGCAACCTGAAGCAAACAGCTCGCTGAGTTCTTGGTGGAGTTGGCCCTGGAGTTTAGCTTTCAAGGCTAACTGGCAGTCTGGTGCAGCCCTCCCGACAAGGGTTCAGACAGGACCGTCTGAGCCTGAGATTGTGGCTCCATGTGGGTGAATCATACCGGAAAAAGCCAAGAACTCCAACTTCTGTGACGCTCCTACAAATGGAAAACAGCCCACGTGTTCCCCTCAGGCTTCAGCTGGCCGCCTTTGCCCCTGCAGCGTCTGGCCCTTTCAGCCAGGGCCAGCAGTGGCTTGAAACAGCCGGAGGAGACTCCTGAGTCCTTTATGTTTTTCTAGGGAAAACCTGAAGTTTTATTTTATAGGTTTGAGAAAACGTGGCAGCCTCAGGTTTGAGTGTTAAGTATGTAGTTGCGGTGGGTGTCGTTTTCATCCCCAGGTGAGTTTCCCCAGGGTGAAAAATGCAGAAGGCTTGCGGTTTGTGATGGGAAAGATAGTAAATGTTAATACATTAATTTTTATCTTTCCACGGGAGGAAAAATGCCAGTAGGGGAGAGGAATAACCTCATTGTGTTCTGGATCTCATTCAGCTGGTCCATTTAGATAAAGTGCACCTGGAGGCTTCAGGAAGCTTAAAAAAAAGGAAGAAATATAGTGCGTGAAGGAGGGTAATGAAGACCTAACCCCAGGTAGGAAAAGGGCAACACTGCAAAGCTCAGCCCCAGCGATTGCACGTTAGTGTTAAGAATACTGGGTTGACGCTTTTCTCTTCTTGGGCTATGAAAACAAAAAGAAGAGGGTTAGCTTTAGCAGATAGCTAACATGGAGAGCATTATCATGGATGTGAGAAATAATCATTATCTTACTTTCATTGAGGATGGTATGATCGTTTTAATTTTTTTTTAATCTCGGGATTTGGGGGAAAAGCCCACTTCTTCCTCAGTAATGGGTCATGAGAAGTAGAAGTGAGGCAAGTAGAAAAGAGCTTCTGTGAACTAAGAACATATTCCCTACGACGAATCAGCTGAGATTTGCAGTAAGAACTTATGGGCGAATAAGAGAGAAGCCTGAGTTGTGAAATAAGAGAGAAAGTCGGCTTCTGGCTGAGGCACTTGTCACATTGCTGTTAGTTAAGGTGGTATCTTTGAAATCACACGGTCCTTAGGGAAGCAGTGTGATGTTGAAAGAGCAGAAGACACAGGGTCAGACAGGCCTGGGTTTGAGTTCTGGCACCAGTTGGTTTTGTGGCTTTAAACCTCTCTGGACCTGAGTTTCTTCATCTGTAAGGTAGAATTCAGAGTGTTCTTCTGAAGATTTCATGAAGTTTTAAATGATGCACCAAACAGGGGGCCTGGTTACTGCGTTCCAGAGCAAACAGTCCTCTCTTTCTCTCCCCTTGCCGCATCCCCACACTTTCAGAGACTAGAAAGAGATGCTGCTGGCTTAGACTCTTAGATGTGGAGGCAAAGCCACATCAAAAGGTAGACTGGGTTTTAGATTGGTTTTAATGCAAACTGAGCAAGTCTTTGGCAATAGCAAGATAACTAGAGGCTGAAGAGACTTCTCAGAGGGCTGAAGGGGCAATCTGGGAGAGTAGGACAAGCTCACTTGGGGTGAAAGAGCGGGAATCAAGTGGCCAGAAGGGGAAGGAAGGGCCAGCAGGAATCTGGGAGGCTGCCGAGAGAAAGTAAAACCCAGCCCAGAGCCTCTCTATTGGTCGCTTTACCCTTTCTGCTCTTTCCTGCTTTCTATTCTGTTTACCTCAGTTTTGCAGTGAAATAATTCTTGAAAATAGTTAAGCCGCTGGTGGATTTATCAGGGAATATTTTCTTACCTCAGTCACCCAGATAGGAGGAGCATTGTGTTTTGGGTACTGGCTGTACTGCTGGCAGCTGTAAAGCCAAGTATAATTGGGGGTGGGGGGTGACAAGGGTCAGGAAAGTACAGTTAGGGCCTCCCTGGATAGAGTCACAGTACGTGAACCACCAGCGTACATTACCTGATGAAACATTTAAAGTAATAATGCTGTACTTGTCTCTAATGGTCCGTCACCCAGACTTCCCGTTTATTTGGACTGGCCTTTTCCTCAGC
This sequence comes from Hippopotamus amphibius kiboko, assembly GCF_030028045.1. Lineage (NCBI taxonomy): Eukaryota > Metazoa > Chordata > Mammalia > Artiodactyla > Hippopotamidae > Hippopotamus > Hippopotamus amphibius. The sequence continues at coordinate 117,771,633 of NC_080192.1, forward strand.
TGCTCTGGATTATTACGTATTTATTACATTAGTCTTTTCCCACCAAATCATAGTCTCTTCTTCCTGCTTTCTCTCAAGAGAGAGGAAAGTAGAGAAAATCTGAAGTTTAGGAACATATATAGATCGAGGAGTGTTGTAATCTTGGAGCTAGTGAGCTCTTACAATACATCACAGACCCTATGGAAGCATTGCCCCACAACGGAGGTGCACACACACACACGACTCACATTATCTAGGATCACGTGAACAAGTAATAAAAAGGTCCAAGTTCATGGCTGTATCAACCCGGTGTCATTTATCTCATGGCCACTTCAGGCCTTCATGGCATCCGTTCCCTGTCCTTCCAAGAGAAGTGGTTCCAGGGGGTCCTCCAGCACCCGGTGGAACATGCAGGTGGCAGCAGACAGGAGTGCCTCCCTCATGGTAGCATTTATCCCCCTTTGAGGTTCTTAACAGACATGCCAGAGACACTGAACCCCTCAGAGACTACACTCACTTGCTTATCTGCTGAAAACCGAAATTTGAGACTTGCCGGGGCTTACCTGCTGTCCCTGCCTACTCTCGTTTCAAGACTACTCCTGGAACTCTTTACCGGTCCCAGAACTCCCAAAGTGGAAACGATACACAACTTACCTCATATTTTAATCAATCTGAAAAGCAAAGGCAATGAATACATGGATACCTTCTCTCTTTGGAATTCCTCTTTCCGTCTGACCCCTGGAATGTTGCCTTGATCTTCAGGATCAGAGAGATGTTAACGACGTATTTTCTTTCTGATTCAAGCAGTTCTAGAGCCACAGTCTGTCTTTTAGCTTTAAAAACAAACCAGGGAGAGAATTTTAGGTAACCACTTTTCCCTGAAACCCTGTTGAATGACAGAAAGCAATAAAAAGATATTGAAAGCAATATGAAGAGAACCCAACAACTTTTTGGAAGATGGAACACAGAATTTTTTTTTCTGATTATGAACATTCATTTTTTGTTTTTAAATTTTTTTAGCTCTTTATTGGAGTATGATTACTTTACACTGTTGTGCCAGTTTCTGCTGTACAACAAAGTGAATCAGCTGTATTTATATATGTATCCTCATATCCCCTCCCTCCCACGACTCCTTCCCACCCTCCCTATTCCACCCCTGTAAGTCATCACCCATCATCGAGTTGATCTCCCTGTGTTATGCAGCAGCTTCCCACTAGCTATCTGTTTTACATTTGGTAGTGTATATATGTCAATGCTACTCTCTCACTTCGTCCCAGCTTCCCCTCAGAATGGTTTTTAATGTTTTTAAAATAGCACAGTTATTCATTCAGTAGAGTAAAAGGCACAAAACCCTTTATTCTGGTGTTTTCATCTGGGGATGGGAAATCTGCTGAGAAACAGAAAGGCTCAAGGATTGGAGGCACCAAGGCATCACAGAAAGTACAAAGAAGGGGCAATGCTGGAAACAGGAGAAGTAGTCTACATAAAGTGCAATTGAACCTCCAGCTCCCCATCCCCATGCCAGATGGCTTCCTCATTTTCACCTCTTGGGAAATGAGAAAAATTAAACTAGAGAAGTCCAGGTCTCTGGTATCTGGGCTAATAATATCAGGCATAGTAGAGGGCAGAGTTGAGATGCTTAAATGAAAACAAAGGGACTCAGAAGGCTTGATACAGAACAGTGAGACTCTTCTCAGCCTCTTCCCCTACAGGTCCGAGAATGTCAGCAGCCAGACGTACTGTCCAGGCAGGAGAGGGGAGGATCTTCCACTGGAGAAACTGAACTGCCCAAGCGAAAAAGATCTACAAACACTGACATAAAGATGTCACCTATCAAAAAGGTAATTTGCCACTTGACTAGCAGATAATGAAGCCCACTTCTTGATAAGCTTAACCAACACAGAATTTTCAGATTTCTTTTTATTTAGGACCTTTTTCTTGGACATAAATAATTAGCTAAGAATCCTCAGACATTTAATCAATCTTACATTATAAAAAAGAAGAAAAAAGCATATATACATATTTTTTAAAGGAGAAAGAACCATGAATAACAGAGACAATACAGGAAACAAAAGAAACCTTTAAAGAAAATCTTATAATTAATACCCTCAAAGAGTTACCAGAAAAGTTCTAGCTATTTAGTAATTACAGGATCCTAGTTTCTTTAAATAAGAACAATCCAGGTACTTCCCTGGTGGTCCAGTGGTTAAGAATCAGCCTTCCATTGCAGGGGACGTGGGTTCAATCCCTGGTCAGGGAACTGAGATACCACATGCCACGGGGCAAATAAGCCCGTACACCCGCAACTACTGAGCATGCAAGCCACAACTAGAGAGCCCGTGTGCAGCAACTACAGAGCCCACACAATCTGGAGCCCAAACGTTACAACTAGAGAGCAGCCCATGTGCCACAGTGAAGATCCTGCATGCCGCAACTAAGACCCAATGCAGCCAAAAAATAATAAATAAATAAATAAATAAATAAATAAATAAATATTTTTAAAAGAACAATCCAAAGGAAGAAACTTTTTGGCATTTTTTTAAAATGATAAAACAGTAGATGAGAAAGTCAAGGAAATCTGTTCATCCACCTCCACTCCCCTCCCCACCAAAGAAAGAGACATCGAAAAAGATGGTAATAGAGAAAATCAATCTAAGAGACCCAACATCAAATTAGAAGAAGTTTCAGAGAAAAGAAAGGAAATGAATGAGAAGATATTATCAAATTAATAACAGGAGAAAAAAATACCAGGACATGTACTTCCAGAAGAAAAGGCCCTTTTTTATTGCACTTAGTATAATTAATGAAAAAGACTCTCACATCATTGTAAAGTGTACCACATCACTGTGAAACTTTAGCACACCAAAGATGAAGGGAAGATCCTAAAAGTTACCAGAGAGAAAAATCAGGTAATGTACAGAGGATTAGAATGGTATTGGACCTTTCATTAACAACATTAGAAGTTAGCAGATAATGGAACAGTTGCTTCAAAAGGATGATGGAAAATGATTTTATATTCAGCTAAATAAATTATCAACGAATTATGTGGAAGCTACCAGACTATGTATTCCACCAAAACAAGGAATAAACCAAGAAACCACTTTGGATATGCAAAAATCTCCACAAAGCCCCAAATAGGAATCTAGCATAGGAGGAGTTTGAAGGAAATTCCCAGGAAGACTGAAAAGTCCCAGGAGGGCAGCAGTGCCCTGAGCCAGAATGGAGTAGGATGACAGAGGTCTCTTGGGAAAATGCTTTTTTAGAAAAATGTAAATGATAGATTTTCTGTTACATTGCTAAGAAAAATTAAAAGGAGACATACACCAGCACTTGCTAGGTGGTGCAGTGGTTAAGAATCCGCCTGCCAATGCAGGGGACACAGGTTCGATCCCTGCTCCAGGAAGATCCCACATGCCATAGAGCAACTAAGCCCATGTGCCACAACTATTGAGACTGCACTTTAGAGCCCATGAGCTACAGCTGTTGAGCCTGTGTGCTGCAACTACTGAAGCCCACATGCCTAGAGCCTGTGCTCTGCAACAAGAGAAGCCACAGCAATTAGGAGCCCGTGCACCACAATGACGAGTAGCTCCCCGCTCGCCGCAAATAGGGAAAGGCCGTGTGCAGCAACAAAGACCCAACACAGCCAACAAATAAATAAAGGAGACATATACCATGCTCTTCAATTAGAACATCAATACTGTCAAGATGTCAATTCTCTACTAATTGGAATAAAAAGAATATAGAGTCTAGAATTAGACCCACCCTTATATGATCATTTGACTTTCCCTATTCAATTCAATGTGGAAAGAAATGTATTTTCAATAAATGGAGCTGAAGCAACTGGATAGCCATATGGGAAAAAAATGAACCTAGACTCACACCACACATCAAAATTTATTCAAGATAAGTCAGAGACCTAGATGTGAAAGCTAAAACTATAAAGATTTTACAAGAAAACATACTAGAATATCTTTATAACCTTAGAACAGGCAAAAATTTCTTGGAAGGACACATAAGTCACAATCTATTTTAAAAGTTTAGAACTGATAAATTGAATGTCATTAAAATTAAAAATATCTTTCATCAAAAGACTACTGAAAAGGCAAGCCAAAGAATGGAATAAAATAGTCTCAACATGTATATCTGACAGAGAACTCATGTTCAAAATATATTAAGAAATCCTACTAATAGAGAATAAAAAGATAACCCATTTAAAAGTTGGACAAAGGACTTAAATAGGTACTTCATAAAAGAAATTATACAAATAGCCAATGAGCATATGAAAAGATGCTCAGCATCATTAGCTCTCAGGCAAGTGCAAATTGAAACTACGATATGATACCAGGACACACCCGCAAGAATGGCTCACATTTAAAAGGCTGGTCATACTAAATACTGAGAAGGATGTGAAGAAACTGGAACTTTCATTCATTGCTGGTAAGAGTATAAAATGTTCCAAGCACTTTGGTAAACTGCTTGACATTTCCTTTTAAATTTAAACATACTCCTATCCTATGATCTAGAGATTCCACTCCTATGTATAAACTCAAAAGAAATCAAGGCATACACTTAAAAAAAAAAAAAAAAGGCTTGTACAAGAATATTCATGGCAGTTTTCTTGTTAACAGCCCTAAACTGGAAACAATCCATATGTCCAGCAACAGGAGAATGGACGAATTATGGTAAATTCATTCAATATGATTAATAAAAAGGGATAAACTACTGAATGAATTACACACAACACATTATGTTGCGAGAAAGAGGCCAGACACGAAAGACTATATATTGTAATATTCCATTTATATGGAGTCAAGAGCAAACACAACTAATTTACGGTGACAGAAGTCAGGGTGGTGGTTCTGTGGGTGGATATTGCCTGGAAAGGTACACGAGAGAATTTTCTGGTGGTAATATTTCTATTAGTAGACATGTTAATATATTTATTATAGCTCTGTATATCATGACCTGGATAGTGATTGCAAGGGGGACAATGAGCTTAAGCTTTGTGAATTTTACTCTATGTAAATTAACAATCAATAAAGTACTGATAGAAAAAAATAGCAGCATAAACTCTTTTTAAAACATGGAAGCAAGCACCAGAAAATACTGTCAAAAGAATTTAAAGTGGTTGCTACTTGTCTTCATAATAAACCTTTTAGTATTATTTAATTTTTCATATACTTTATAATAAAAAAGTTTAAAAATTACCTTCCACCAAACAGTTAGAGGGAGATGCCATTGTCTGACGTATGTCAATAGTAAGTGCTCAGGGATGATTTATGATTTGAAGGAAAGGAAAGAGGGGGAAAGGAGGAAGGGAGAACAGACCCTGTTGCAGTGTTTGGCATTTTGGTGCTAGACTCCTGATGTAAGATTTGTATATTGAGCATTGCATATCACTGAATAAATAGATCACAAAATTCTACCCTCTTCTCCACTAACCTTATCCTTTTTTTTCAAGGCACCACATTACTAAATGTCATGGATACCCAGAATCAAGGTGGTGGTCCCAGTTGGCCATGCGAACTGAGGTGAGTCCCTTTACCTCTAAAGACTTTAGTTTGTTCATCTCAAAAGGAAACCAGAGGCTGGGTGGTCTCATAGGTCCACTGCATCTAAATTGCAAGGATTCCAGCCCTTAGGCTTCCCGTTCTTTAAATTTTCAGCCTGCATTGCCCCTTGGGACTTACCAGCTAAAGAGGTTTCACATAAAATGTTTTCCAAGGAGCTGTGTCTGCCCTGGCCAGCTTCCTTGAGTTTATCTGGGTGGTCTTTCGTGACATATTCTTCACCCCATTCTTTACTGTCTTTCGGCAGCCTCCACACACCAGGTGGGAGGTGGCCCTTGGGTTGAATATCAGCCGGGAGGCAAGACTTAAGGTTTTCTTCTGCTTCTGGAGTCGTCGGGTTCATTCCTGAAAAATGACATCTGCCATCAAGTTCTGATTGTTTAAAATGTATTTGTTACTAATTCTTAAACATTATGCCTCTGCTTGGGTGCAACTATCCCTTGAGGACTAAATATATCAATTAAGGATTAAAAGTCTCTATAGTTGCAAAGGATCACATTGCTCTGTTTCTGGTCTATATTCTTTTTTTTTTTTTTTACAGTTTTGTGTTAGTTTCTGCTGTACAACAAAATGAATCAGCTATATGTACACATATATCCCCATATCCTTTCCCTTTTGCGCCTCCCTCCCAACCTCCCTATCCCACCCCTTTAGGTCTTCACAAAGCATCCAGCTGATCTCCCTGTGCCCTGTAGCAGCTTCCCACTAGCCATCTATTTTACATTTGGTAGTGTGTATGTGTCAATGCTACTCTCTCACTATGTCCCAGCCCCCCCCCCCCGCTGCCACCACCCTGTGTCCTCAAGTCCATTTGGTCTATATTCTTTACTCTTTGTACACGGTTTCTACTGAAAAAGGACTTAAAAAAAATTAATTTATAAAATAATGTAACTAATTTATAGTAGTATTTACTGACTCCTCATATCTGCTTCCTTTCAGGTGAGCACACCTGGGAAGAAAATACAGACAGAGGAGGAAGAAGGGTGCCAAAGACAATGTCTTATTTTGGAATTTGTCCTCCTTGGCCCTGATGACAGTAAGTTTCCAAAAGGCAGGAGGAAGGGAGGGAGGGAAGATGAAATAATATGTAAAATTCTGGTGAATTCTCTCTTAAATAAACAACTTTTAAGTTACATAAACTATAAGATGTATGGTCCACAGAAAGTTTACGTCATGCTACCTCCACCTGTGAGTTCTCAGCAAGTGTTAATTCATTGGTAAGTAAGATGAGCCCGAAGGAACCAAGAATACTGGTTTTGTCTTAAACTTCTCTGCTCTTTCTTTGCGTTTAACTGAGTCACTGACCTGCTCCAGCTCACATCTTGGAATCTTAGTAACCATAGTGCTTTACCTTGCTTGGGTTCTTTCATGCCTGGTTTGGGACTGAGGGAGTAGAAGCAGGGAAGATAGAAGCAGGGAAAGGGGGGAATTGCTAGAAGAAAAGAGAACTCAAAGAAGAGCCACTCACCAGGACCCATCATTCCCTTCACACCGCTGTCTCCTACATGTATGGATCTGGACTCTGCGGCTGCAGAGGAAGGAATGCTTTCAATCAGTATTCATTCCACTAACACAGACTGGTACCTTCTATGAGCTAGGAACTGGGATAGACTCACAGAGCTTACCTTTTACTGGAGGAGCCACAGCAGTTAAAAAAAAGAAAAGAAAATTACCATATAGTGTGGCAAGTACTACTTTCTCATTTCTAAAAAGATATAATAAGTGATACTTAACTGATAGATAACCATAAGAACTAAATTAGGTGACATTTCTAAACCACACACAGCAAGAGCAAAATTATTACTTAACTCTGATGGGTAGCAATGCTGAGCAGAGCCAGAACGATGCTTTTAAAATGTAAGTCAGACCCTGTCAAGTCTCTGCTTAGACTCCAGCAGCTTCCCATTTCAGTACAAAGACCAAAGATCTTAGAATGATCTTAAGGCCCTGAAATACCTGCCCCCTCCCCTGCCTGCTATTTTTCTTTCTTTTTTTAAGAAAAAAAAACACATCTCCTATTGTCTCCCTGTTCATTCTGCTTTAGCCCCACTATTCCTTGAACACATCAGTTGTGTTCCTACAGGACCTTGGGGCTGTTCCTACCACCACCCCCTTACCCATAAACTAACTTTCTCTCTTCCTTCAGGTCTTTACCTGACACTCTCTCTAAAATTACACCTGTGTTTCCTTATTCGTCGTCTTATCAGTATCTAACATACTACATATTTTGTTTGTCTCGTTCGTAGTCTGATTCCTTCAGAACAAGAGTTCCATGAAGGTAGGAATTTTTGTTTTGTTCACTATGCCATCCCACCACCTAAAACAGTGCCTGGGGGAGATGGATGGATGGAAGGGTAGGTGAATGGATGGATAGAAGGAAGGGTAGTGGGGCGGCAACACCTTGACTGCACCCTCATGAGGGATCTTCAGCCAGAGGCACCCAGCTAAGCTGTGCAGATTCCTGACTCAGAGAAACTGTGACATAATGAATAGTTGCTATTTTAAAATACTGAATTTGGGGTCAGTAGATAACAATGGCACCATTTTATAATTACCAGTGGGTAAGCCGACCCTTTCTGAAAGTTTGCTCCTTTGACCCTGAGTTTTAACATAACCTACCACCAGTCGTACCCAGAATGTCTTACTGTGGCACATTATCCCCAAATTTCTACAGCGACTCAGTAGAATAAACTATGCTATATAAGCCATACCTATATAACAAGGAAGCAAGGAGAATTTGCCACCAAACAGCTAACAAATCCATCTGGACATGTTGCAAATATAACTTTTAATCTTTTATCTTGTGAACATGGTCAGCTGCCCCAGACTTGACATTGATCTGACTTCTACCTTCCAAGCCCATTCTATATTCTTCCCTAAGAAGATCATCCTTTTATGTCGTGCTCTCTAAGATGTGCAGCAAAGAAAGTAGGACCACCTGTGATGAACCCACTACCCAAATGGAACAAAGTAAGTTTTCCCAGGCTGTACCTATTGAGTCTCTAAAACAACTACTCAAATTGGTAAAAAATAAAAATAAAAAAGCAAATCTGTACTTGGAAGTTAATACTGATTAAAAGCCACTTGAATAGGATTTTTAAATTCAGTTATCCAAAGCACATTTATTGTCTTTGAATATATGAGCAACATTGTTTTTAAAGCCATAAGGGTAGAAAACCACCAGTTCTACCCTTAAGGACCTTACAATTAGTCTAGCAGTCATTGAGACTCTTTTGGAGACTTTCGACATGAGACCAAAAAAAAGGAAAATTCATCCATACAATGTTAATGTCTACATTCATGCTCCTGTGTATAAGGTTCTTGCTAGACATTGTTGAGGATACAAAGATGTAGCAAATGTAATCGAACATGGTTAGTGACATCACTTGGAAAGCCAGTTTCTTCAGTACTGCCACATACAATTATTTTCTAACATCTGTTCCATCATCCCTCAGATCAGGGATGTGGCTGTGGCTGTTTCAGCCCACAAACAACACCAGATCAATTTTCCAGATAAAAGGGATTACAGAGTTAGATTGTCACTGTCATCACCGTTAGAGCAGATATGACTTTCTCATATCCATGAAACCTTTGCTGGAAAAAAAGAACACACAATTTTATGTCTAGGCAGAGAGATAAGAATTAGGAAGTAATGTAGAAAATAGAACAACTTATTAGAGTGAATAATTTTAAAAATGTTTCCTCCTGTGGCTGGTATAGTATTATTGTGCAATACATTATTTCCAATCCATTAGAAACTTAGAATACCCAGATTAGAATTTCCCCCCAAAGAAAATCTTTTAAAATTGGGCAGACTCTCCTCATCTCTTAGATCCTCTGGGTTCTTATACATTCTAGTTACAAAAGGAAAAATTCTGAGCAATACACCATTTTACTCTAATAAAGATGGAGGACGTAAGCCTATTCTCAACTCTACTTAAGCCCTAGGAACCAAGGAAGAACTACTTGGCTAATTCAGTATGATATGTGAACTGTACCTTTTTCATAGGCCTGAGAAGGCAAAAGGTTTGTAAAGTCTTCACTTGGAAGAACAGGCTCAGGGATGTTGATGGAACGGAAAGGACTTCCTTGTGCTTGAGCAGGTCCGGCCTGTGAGCCATGTTCTTCTTTCTGAGTTTTCCTAAGGAAGGAAAACAAAGGATCTTAATACATGATGGGGTAAGAAGAGAGTCAGTTCAGAATAGTCGATAAAATGTCTAAACCACACAAAATTGCTGTTTTTGTAAATTAAAAATAGTTAAATAGTAGCAATTCATGTGATTCAGTGTAATTCATCACCGAAGCTGGAGAAAAAATTTCAAATATCTACAAATCACCTTCTAATTGTAATATCTACATTCTTATGTTTCTGTCACTGGCTTCCGTGTTGTCAAGATCTTTACAGAGTTTACAGCGGTGACAGCTTGCTTGGGATGATTTACATTCTCTTCACAAAGCAACACAAAGGCAGCAGGAAGGAGCAGGTCCTCAGCTGAAAACAATGAACCATTCTCCAAGCTCACGCAGATATTGTTTCTGTTTTAAATCTGGTAGTACTAAAACATGTAACCATGAAGATTATGTCTGTTTAGTGGCGAAGCTTTACTTGATTCAGCCTGGTTGAGACACTGTTTAACGTAAATTTATTTTCAATGGTCAAAGTAAAATAATATTATTAGAGAAATTTCGGAAAACTAATAAAGAAACTCACTGGTGATGCCACTATCTTAACACAACAATTATAATTTAAATATATCTTTCTAGTTGTTATTTTCTATGTTTTTACAGTTGAAATCAAATTCTGCGTGCCACTTTACATCATTTTCATTTAACTTCCTGTTGTATGAAGTGCGTTTTCTGTTACCATTCATTTTTAGCGTTAACCAACTTTTATGCTGCATAACCTCCATCACATGCTGACTCGTGGAGCCCAGTGGCCAGCCGTACACCAACAGTGGGGAAGGTGTTCCTGGTGCCTCTGTACAAGCCATTGCTTTTGGGTTGCCCTCTGGTCAGTTTTTTGGTCAGACACTCACTTGGCTTTAACTTTTCGAGATTCTCTTCGCTTCTCCTGTTGAAGCTGTTCAATTTTCTGTTGCATTTCTTCTTGTTTGGAAGTGATGGCCTGGATCATTGACATGGCATTGCTCAGCTCTTCCTAAAAAATAAGAATTGATATGTATTTAACCTGGTATATGAAGCAAAACTGTATAACATAATATCTAGTACACAGTAAGCTTTTAATACATATTGATATTTGTTGAATCAATGAATGAGAGATGAACATTTTACTTCTATTGTAGCTTCTAATTTTAGCACAGAGATCCAAAAAAGTAAAACATGAAATAGATATTTTTCCATGAAAATTGGTCAATGGGCCAGAGGAAAATTCTTATATTTGGTTGCTAGGCAAAAAAGGCAAGTTTTCTCCTACTGTTCCTAAGACCAGTAATCTCTCTTCAGCAGGTAAACAGGAGAGGGGCCCACCTTAAAATAGTTCAATGAATTCTTCATCTCAGTAACTTTTTCTTCCATGGAGCACCTGCAGCTCTTAACCTTCTCTTCCAAAGCATATTCTCCATGTTGAATTCTTGACAGTTCTTGCATTGCTTCTGTGAAGCCAGTTTTGAGTTCGGAGGCTAGAGCCTGCAACTAAATAATACACAAAGAGTGAATTCAGTTTGCTACAAATTATTATAAATGGTATCACTGACAGCTCCGATGTTTCTTTTGATTGAGAAACCAGGCTCTTGAACATGTACAGAACTCATTTACTAGAAGATTAACATTTGGATAACTTAAAGCAACATTGGCCCCATTCATCTAGAGAAAAGAGGGTCTTCTTTACATCACATACTGAACCTTGATAGTGACAAAAAAGCAAGCAATTCATTGTTTGCAAGTGCTCCTGCAAGCTATTATTTATTCTAACACCTTTGATTAAAAGGAGATTTACTTGAAAAGCAACATATGCAGGTGAAAGACAGTGTTAATCAGTAACTCCTCAAATTCCATGAAAGAAGGGATGTTGAAGAAATTCAGATACTTTTTCCTTACAAAAACGAAATGATAAAAAGTAATAATTAAGTATATCTGAATATTTCTTTGAAAGGGAAGAAGGTTTTGTTTTTTGTTTTGTTTTTTTTTTTTTTTTGAGATTCTTGGATGATATCATGGAAAAGGAGACAATGGTATTTCCAGTGGCAGGAAATAGCTACAAGGGTAGAATCTCAGCACGTTGATGGTGATGTGAGTCATTTTCAGCTGTCAAGCCCAGCTGTGTAGGAATGCACACTTAGATTTTTTACTGTCAACTTCTAACCATGAAAAGGGTGTCAGTTTTGGAGTCAGATAGGGTACAAATCCTAGCACTCTCCTACAAGTACTAAAACCTGAGGCAAGTTGGTTAACCTCTTTGTAGCAGCTTCCTCATCCATAAAAGAGCTGTGATATCATTTCACAGGGCTGGCTTGAGAATTAAATGAATAAATGTAGGTAAAGTGCCTGCCACAGCATATGCTGGGTACATAAAATGTGTTCAAGAAATTTTAAATCTTTTCCCCCTTTAAGCAGCAAATCAGAAAGTTAAGTACAAACAAAAATGTGGAGAAAATGGAGCACTTCTAAAGTTCAGTTTTATTTATTGAGTAAGTGAAAAAGGCAGTTTTATTTATTGAATAAATAAAAAAGACAGAAAGTTAAGATAATAATAACAATAGGATAGTAATAACATTACTTGCATGATATTTCTGATCTTACACTCTGCTAAGTAGAGGAATGCTTAGCTCCAGATTGCTTTTTAAAACAGAACTTTTTAGAAGCTTTATTGTATAATTAAAAGTAGCCACTAAGTATACTTATTTTAAAGGGATGGAAATTAAAGTCCAGGTAACTTAATAAAATTTCTTCAAATGTGTATTTCTAAACATTTTTGGAATCTGGTTATCCAGATGGTTCCAACTTGCAGTGGCATCTCCAATTATACAATGACTTACTCTCCTACACCATATTTTCAAAACATAGGGCTTTGTGGTTCACTGTGCTTCACCAAGTTTTATTCCGAAGGCTAGGAGGAGGGGTAATAAGAGAAACCAAAGAGATGATTCTGACGGGGAAAGCAAACCCTGTCAAGTGTTTGGAGCTGAAAGATTGAGAAACAACATGAACAATCTGTTTTTCATTCCAGTCATTTTTAATTTTAATTAATCTCTGTGATGGATTTCAGCACATGTCCTAATACAGTTGTCATGATGGATTAAATTACCAAATCAACTGCATTTGATCTGGTAATTTTCATTATATAAAATCATCTTCTATGAGCAAAATGAAATCGATGGCCATATCATATCAAAGCAAAACCTAGGCAAGTTTTAAAATTGAAGGAAGGAAATCTGACATTCACTCATGTTTCCTGTTTGAAAAAAAAAAAGGGAACCACTTTCCAACAGAAATAGGTTTCATTTTCACTGCTCCCTTAGGTAGATGTGTGGAGTTTCCCCCAGGAGGCAAAAGGAAGCAGCAGGGTCCTGGGGAAAGGATTTTCCTCACCTGTAGAACCCCAATGCTCAAAAAATTAAGAATTATCAGTACATTTCACTAACAGCCAGGTTATATAGGGACTTCGGGAATTCTGAAACAATTTTGAGCAATGAACCCATTTCCTTTCCGTATATTACTTTGAGCTTCTTAGATACCTGCCACTGAAGTAACACTACTGCTTTAAAAACAGCTTCACAACCACTGATCAGCCAGGGAGGGGATGCCATAGTGAGTACAATCACACACCTGAGACAACAGGTCACTTTTAAGGTGCTTGTGGCTCAAAATCTTTAGCTGCTACAGACCGGTTTTCCGGTACCAACTGGCCATTCCTTTGTGAATAAAAAAATACTCTGAAGACATGGGCTTGTCATCTCTTTCTGCTCTCTCTCCAGCTTTCTTATTTGACAGCCCACAGCCCACCCCCAGGATTAGAAATGGGTGTCTACCTTGTTCTCCAGCGAGTTGAACACGTTCCTCATCTCGTTGATTTTTTCATGAAGCTGCTCTAGAGAGGTTATGATCCCTCCATCCTGCCGCTGAAGGCGGGCTCCCACTGGAGGCAGGTTCAGGGAAGACTTGTACTTCGAAGCCTACGGTACCACAGAGGGCATCTTAGGCTCAAAGAAATAGGGGAGAGGAGTCCGAATTCTTCCTATCCCCTGCTCTTAATTTCTGTTTCTCAATTTCCTTTACTTTCTTGGCTTCTTAACTCTTCTCAAGATGAATTTTAGTCAATGTCTTCCAATTTTTTTTTTCCACCAAAGATCCCTCAAACTAAATTTTAATGAAGTGTGCAAGTTGTTCCAACTTGTTTTTTACACAGACTTCTCTCTCCTTCCTTTCTGTCCCATTATTAAGGTCAGAAGGCTACTATGAAGCAAATTCAGGGACTGGGCCTGTGCCTTGAGAACTCTGCAAAGTCATAAATGTCAAGATTTGAGAAATCTCCACAAGGTATGCCAATTCCTGTAACACCTGACTAAAGGCTCTACAGGACCAAGAACCTAGGTATTTTGAAGTGGCACATGATGACAAGGATGTCAAGGTAATTGCTTTGGCTTCCCCTAAATCAGGGTTGCTACAGAAGGAACAGGATCCTTCTGCCAGCTGCCACTTCCTAATTTTAGATCTCTATTAATCAACCACTGTAATGGATTAATCCATTGCAGTTAATTTAATGCGGTGATTTAAGACACAGTAGGCGAGTCATTTGAACAGTCAGGAGTAAATTTCCCAAACCTACTCCTCTACACTCCCTGCAGAAGTTGATCCTTAAAGTCATCCTTACAGGGCACTATTGAGGCTGATATGAAGCCCGATGTGCTGGAAATTTATCATATCCATCCCTGGATGAACCACACGTCTAGCAGAGTTAACCTCTCTGGAGTTAGAAGAACATTCCTCAATGGTAAAAAGAGACTGAGGCTCAAACAGGGCTTACAAATTCTAGACAACATTCAATGGCAGTTTTGATGATGAAACCTATTACTGCAGGACTGGTTCCCATAGTTTTTCAGTTAGAGTTTCTTTGGGCACATAACTCATTTTCTTAAATTATTTTCATTACAGAGAAAGATAAAGAAGAAAAAAGAGAGTCACCCCAAATCTCATTACTTTACTATAACCATGAACATTTTGGCATATTTCCTTCTATTTTGTGCTATGAATATGAATGTAGATATTTATATTGTTGAAATCACACTAAAGATATATTTGATTCTGCCCTCATTTTTTTTTCTTTTGGCTAATGTTCTTATAAGCCCTTTCCCTTAGCCTTCAAATTTTTTTCTAAGTAGATATTTTTAATGGCTATATAATATTCCATCCTACACATGTGCCAGTGTTTACCTACCCATTCACCCTTGGTGGAAATTTTTGTTGTTTGTATTTTTCAATATAAAATAATGCAATGAAATATAATACTTTATTTAAAGCTTTGTATGTATTTCAGGTTACTTCCTTAGGATAAATTCCTAAGTGTAAAATTACTGTGAGTCAAAGGATGTTAGGCAGTATTGACCCAAAGGGAAATCTACCATATTAGAGGGAGACAACATATTCAATTAATGAATAATTATACAAAATATATTTGACCAGAGGGTTTGAAAAGTTATAATAATATGGTTGTATATTCCTGGAAACATACTGTATGATGTGCAATGTCCTAAATTAGTGTATTTGGAGAAACATGTTTCGGACAGGACGTATGAAACATAAGTAGTATAACTGGTGGGAGCTGAAGAGTCTACATTCATAAGGCTACAAGTGAGCCAGAAACACAGCTGGAGTTCAAATCATTAGTGTGGGGGTTGAGCTAGAACTAAATTGTGCAGTTAACGACATCTGTTGCCTTAATTGGGAACCTTCAACCCCCCACTTCTCATGTTAATGGAATCATAATTTTAAAATACATATTCAAAATGAAGTAATCAAGGCTGAAGCAACACAACGTGACTCTGGAAAGGAGACTGGGATGGACTTTGAGAAGGCCATGTGCAGTGGGCAAAGGACGAGATGGAAAGGGGTTAGACTTGGATTCAAATAAAAGGAAGTATACTAAACTAAGGAGCAGTCAGTGTGTCCACACTGATTCACCTGGTCCACAGTAATTCTACCTGGAATGAACTGGGAGATGGTAGTGCTCATTTTCCTGTTGACCTCTGTGACATGATTTAGGTCACAGTACCTTTCTCTTACCAAGGAGGTCACATCCATCCAAAGAACAGGAAGACAATTAGGGGTATGAACATTTTAACACTTTCACTGCATTTTAACTAATAATTTTCATAAAAGCTTCCACCAATTTTATACATACTCATCAGATCTAAATACTATTTAATTATTGTATTATTTGCTAATTAGGTAGTTAAAAAATAATACTCCTTATTTAAATCATTGTTTCTTTGAGCTTCAACCTTTTCTTCCATTTATTAGCCATCTGTAATTTTACTTTGGGAAATTGTGTTCTTTGCCCATACTCTACCAGGGTTTCGGAAGTTTCCTTTTTATTGATTCTATGAACTATTTATATATCATTAAACCTCTGTAATATTTTTGTAGGAATTTTTCCAATTTTGTTATTTGTCCCTGAATTTGTTGAAAATATTTTTACATTGGGAAGATTTTTAATTGTGATGTGATGAACTCTCTAACAATTTCCTTTGTGATCTCTTCCAGTGCTTTTTCACTTAAAAAGACATTTCACGTCCAGAGACAAAATAAATATTCACTAATTCTAAAGTTTTATGGTTTCTAAAAATACTTAATCCTTTAATCCACTTTTGAGTTTATTTTGATTAGAATGTGAAGTGAGGGTCTCTTCTTTCTTTTGCAAAGAACCAGACAATTTTCCAAACACCATTCGGCACCAGTCTAAATGACTGCATTAGACCTCTTGGCTCAAAGCAATGTACACATCTCACAATATTCATTCATTCATTCAACTAATATTTATTGAATGTGTATTATATTCCAGGCACTATGCTTTATTCTGAGAGTACAACAGAGAGCAAAATGTACTAATCCCTGCCCTTGGAGCTTACATTCTAGAGAAGGAGACAAACAATTAAAAAATAAATAAACAAGTTAATATTTACCATAGTGTCAGGTAGGGATGGGGACGTCTATTGAGAAAATAAAATAAGGAAATAGAGAATGACTGAAATGTCACATGTTGCTTCAACTTTCATATTTTGCTCTCCGTTTTTAGTATAGATTGTATCTATTATAGTTAATTTCTCCCTGCATCCCTCCTTCCTCTTCCTCTTCTTCTTTCTTTACTTCTCCTCCTTCATCTTCTTTTGGTTAAATGTTGCTTGGAGTAAACAGACTGGGGCTTAGAAGACATTCTTTTACAACAAGGATGGGGTTATAATCACAGCATCACAGAGGTCATATAGACCAACTCCACTTCACTGCTTCATTTGTTCCTCTGTGAACAGATGTACTTGGATTTGTGATACAATAAGAGAATGAGGCCACCCCCACTGCAGCTATACTTAGCCAACATTCAGGGAGTGACCTACATAAAATCTATAATAGACTTTAAATCATACCTGAGTTTAAAGAGATAGTCACACTCATTCAAATGCCATACACAGGTCAGATGTTAACAGAGGGGTGGTAGGCGGGGAAGGCTTTTGGAGGCCTTGGACAAGTGAGGCATCAGATCAGCACGGAGTGAAGATTCACTCTGGTTTCCAGGCCTTTGTTCAGGCTAGTCCCTCTGCCTGAAATACCCTCCCACACATCCACTTACCAATGATCAACTTGTCCTTAAGTGCCTGGTCCAAATCCTTTAGTCAATATTAATTCATTCCTTGTCCATATTCCGTAGAATTTTATCAATGCCTCTGTTGTAATTCTTCCAACAGCCTACCTTGTATGAGCTATTTATTATTGGACACTTAAATATCAATGAGAATGTCTGTTTCATCCCCCGTTAGGCCAAACAGTAGACTTTGCACATAGTAACTGCTCAATAAATATGCATTAAGTTGAAATGAGGCTGTTTCCTTCACCCCTTCTCATTGCTGGTCTGGTTTTAGGGGCAATATGACTAAGATGCTTTCATAATCTTGTGCTGACTTGCCCTAGTTGGGTCCACAGCAATGATCTCTTACATGATATTTTTGGGAACTAGTTATTCTTTTCAAGTTACTGTTACTTAAACTCAACAAATCTAAATTATATTTCCCCCAAACTACCTGCCCCTCTGGATTCCGATATCTCTATGCGGGAGACCACTCTTTTTCCTAATTACCAGGTCTTAAAACCTTAGAGCCAACTTTGAAATCTTGTTTTCTCCCAACCCCCATCAAGCCCTGTCAATTCTTCCTTCTCATGTATTCCAGTTAACAATGCCTTAAGTTTAGAGAGGAGCATGGGTTTCCCTAGCCCAAGCTGCTTTTACAGAATAATCTCTATGATTTTTAAGAACAGAAATTTACTTTAAATTACAGTTGGAAGACAGAAGCAAAAGAAATACTATGTAGAGAGCCAAAGCAGCCCAATGTGACTCTCATTGCAAACATATTACATAAAGTTTTGCAGAATGTTTATCTCCCCCGCAAATCAAATTATTCCCATTGTTTAAAAAGAGCTTAATTTTTTTCTATTATCATATTTGAACATTTGTGATATTAACCCCTTTTTATTCTCTGTCTCCCTGCTAAAATAAAAAACTAAAAAAAATAGATCTTGCTCTCTCCTCCTGATGGAAGTATCATGGCACAGTATAATGGCCAGACTGATGGTGGCAACAGGATGAAAAGCAGCATTGACGTGGGAGCAGTGGTCCTGTAATTTATAAGCTGGATAGGTTGTCCTTCAATCACCAGTTTTCTCAAAAGTACAATGTGAATGTACTCTCAACCCTGCCTACCCCACCGTCTTAAGTGAACAAATACAATGATATATGTAGACACTTTTGTGAGTGCTAAAAAAATGTGTACATAAAGGACAGTCGTCACTGTGATATACAGGAGAGTTTAAAGCAATCGATGTCTTTACCTGGTAAATCTGCGTGGAAGGATTATTCATCGGCTTATGTTCATTCTCTCCTGTAGGGAGAAAAAGCTTTGTTTAGTCAGCACAACTCATTCTGTCCCTACTCTCTTCAGATGCACGCAGGGAATAAGGGGACTTATAGGCTCCTAAATCTGTGCCTGCATAACGAGAAATCAGTGATTCAACAAGAACAGAAGATAAATTGGCGTAGGGGATTTTGTATCACATCCTAAAGTCCAAACCACATCTACCTGATATAACTCTCATAGTAGAAAACCATGTTCTACCATGGTGGGGAAATCTCTCGATCAGACTGAATGATGAACAATCATTAATTAGCCAGAAGGGAATGCCCACGAAGGGTGTCTCTCTTATTCTTGGGGCTGACTGAAGTGTACTTGAGGGGCTAGTTCCACAGTCAGGAAGGCATCTATTCAGTTGTCACTTCATTGTTCTCAGGAGGCCTCTGTAAAATATCCCTTACTTCTCCTGCCTCTGATCCTTGCTAAACTTCTGAACTCTGCCTTTCTGTCATTGCCTAGATCAGCTGAGGGACTCCTGCTGTCCTCCTGGGCAAGAGGGTTGATAGAAGGGAATTGTGAATGCAAAAGATCTGGGAAGGATGCAGGCAGAAAGAAAACAGTATTGTCAACACCAGAGACTGTGAAACACAGGTCAAACACAGAGAAAGTAGTAGGTTATAAAAACCATTTATACTTAGGGAGGAAAAAACTTGGCCTAGAATATACCTTTTGGAATCACATTGGTTGGCTCTTAAGACAGGTAATCCGTGTAAAACATGCAGCCCACATGAAGCCCTTTACTCATTCACTTTGCTGCATCTCCTTTGTGTCACACTGTATGAATCAAGCAGTTTATAGACGTTCTCCTGAGACATGCAGGTATAGGGAATCGCTCCTTAGAGGAACCAGCCTCGGTATAAGTTCATAAATAATACAAAACCTCAGCCCAGAATTTATACACACCAAGGACTGTCCCTATAAAATCCAGATGGTTTGAGATTACCAAAATTCCCCACACAAGCTTGAGTAAAGATTACTTAGCCCATTTTATGCTATGTCCCCAACAGCCTGGTATAATGTCAAGAACCAGAACTTGGGAACAGAGACCAGGCTCCTGGATCAAATGTTGATACTTTGTGGTTGTAGCTGACTTCTCTATGACTGTTTCTTCACCTGTCAATTGGAGATGATAACAGAACCTACTTTTATGTGGTTGATTCTATATGGTAACGATTAAAAGAGAAAGCCCTATGTTTCTAGGCCAGTCTAGAAGGTGTGGGATGTCCGTTAGCTGAATATGTATCTTTGCCTTTTTCAGCAGGTCCTTCTGAGGCAGTCCTAAAGTTATTGCTAAGAAAAGTAAGATCACTACTCAAATTATAGGTATGCATCTAGCATTTCCTGTTTCCCCAGCACCAAGTCTGTTCTCTTCATGGTCATTCTACTATGACAAGGAAGTGAGGACAGTCAAGTTAACGTATTATCATGTTTTGAGACAAGGGCAAGACAAGCCTACAACCTACGTTTCTTAAATCCTGAGTCTTAAAAATCTAACCTTGCTTGGTTTTGGTTTTTTCCATGGTGCCTGTTGCTTCTCTCCTCCACCTTATTCTTCAGCATCACATCTTCATTGTCCCTGAATCAGGCCATCCTCTCCCCGCCGGACCTGTCCACTGAAATCAAGAGTAAGGGAACAGGTGAAGTGACTGGACTTACCTTATGTGTCAACTTTAAAAATTGAAACAAACACAGCTATTAGAAGCAACAGGTGTTACATGCAATTTCAGAAGAGTGAAAGTATTGTCGAGTAAATATTTAGCTTAAAACTCAAAGGTAACTATTTTGTCAACAAGTATGAAGTCCATTACTTAAAATTATGGTAGTTTTTAATATACTGTATTCTTTTGGGAATCAAATCAGTTAATTTAACCCATTGACTTTATTAGAAGGGTATAGTTTAAGGAAATTAACTTGAGCAAGTATAAAGGCTAACATATCTATTTCTATTTCATTAAAGAGTAAGTTCCTTGATGGCCTTGTCCCCACTTTCAGCATCTGGTAGACTTCTTTACACTAGGAGATGCTTGTCAAATGTGACCTGGCTGTTGTGACCATTAGACATGAAACTGCCAGTTCAGAATGCAATCTAGCAAGCAAAAATAGTATTGTGGACATTGGCCCACTTTTTATCCATCTAGAATTTTAACCCTTTCCAATGACCGGGGAATTCACCAACCTCATGAGGCTTGATTGGAGGCCTCCCCTATATAGAGGCTGAAAGTGCTAGGTTCTCCTAGCCTCCTTTGCAGCTAAGGTATGATGGACACATGGTACCACTTTGATACACTCACCCCAACTGACACTGGCAGTTGCAGAACAATTTCCTAAGGCAGATATACTTGATATACTTTCTACTTAGAAACAGAAAGAATTCTCAAGACAGCAGCAGCAGCAGCAGCAAGGGTGGGGAGCATGATCTCGTACAGATAGCTTAGGTAACTCAAGCTGCTGCTTTTGGTGTTTTTCTCACCAGAACAGCTGTACTACGTGATGTGGGCCATTGCTCCTGGTTGCATAATCCCAAACTTGGTTCTTCAGTCTCCTAGCAATTCTATGAGCTGCCCATATCCTTTCAACAAATTCTTTTTCTGCATAAATCAGCCAGAACTATTTTCGACTGCTTTGCCACTAAGAAACCTAACTGAAACAATAAAAATATGTTAACAGTATCCAAGATTGAGAAAACACTAGTTAAGACTCTATTCATTGCTCTAGAAAAGACATATCTAATCCATAGAGATAAAATGCAGATCAGTAGTTGCCTAGGACAGGACGTGGGAGTTTAACTGGGGAAAGGCACAGGGAACTTTTTAGGGTGATAAAAATATTCTGTTGCTTAATTGTGCTAGTGGTTATACAGATGCATAAATTTGTCAAAACTCATCAAAATGTATATTTTGACTGAGTGCATTTTATCCTATATAATTTATATCTCAAAGTAGAATTGATCTTTCATTCATATATTGAGGTCTGTGAAGCAAAATGATAAACTGACAGAGTTTGGAAGGTTCACATGGATGAAACCTGGTCGATAGCTACACAATTATAAGTGAGGAATCGAAAGAAAGGCCCAAAGTGAAGGCCACATGCTGTTTGGAATCTTGTACATTTTTCATGTGAGCATGGAATTTATGTCAAGGTAAGGCATCTTCCCTAGCTATCTGAATCTCTTCCATAGCTGATATAAGCATTACCAAGATGAAAAGTTTCTGCTCCTTAGCAATTGATCATTTGGTATTTAATGAATTCCATGACAAATATAATTAAATCACAGAATGTTAGAGCCAAAATGCACTGAGGAAATTATTTGATCCAACTTCTTCATTTATAGGAGAAGCAACTGAGGCCTGGAGAGGGGAAGAGAAGTGACCTGCTCAAAACCACACAGCTTTGAAAATAATTGTAAGAGATGATTTCTGTTACTATTTGGGGGAAAAAATCTTGAAATACATGAAGCCATATTTTAACAGGATTTTTATGAATAATTAATTCCAGATTTACTGATCTAATCTACAACTAATTAAAAACAAACCCAAAAACCTCCATCTATCAGAGATAAATGTAAATTTATGCATATTTCAGAGGTAAGACATCATCAAGCCCACAAATGTACAAATAGTTGCTGATTTCAGGAAGTAATAAAAGGTATGTGGTTACTGGAAAATAAATTAGAAATTTTATTTTATTTATTTAATTACAAAAGCAACCAGACCACATCATAAAACATTTAGAAAACATAGAGGGGAAAAAACAACTATAATGCCTCTACTTAACGATCACAATCACTTGATTGTATTGCCGGTCAATCATTTTTCTCTTGAATGTTTTAGCTGATTGTTAAAGGAGCCTACCTATAATTTTTTATCTACTTTTCCACCTACATTATAGCATAAGCATTTTACTTTCTTTTACAAATGGGACATTTATTATTCATGTTGTTTTTATTGTGGTCATTTGGGTAGAGGGTACTAGTGTTCCTCCTTAGTCCCAGTCAGTGTTAAGAATCTGCTGGAATTCTTCCATTCCTTTCTCCAGCCTCATAAAACCACATTCAAACATATACAGAATATACATAAATGGGGTGAAACTGTCGTTGTAGGTTCATGCTGTACCTGTCTGCATCATCTCTCTCACTTAATACATCATGGCAATCTTTCCAAATTAATTGGTATAAATCTAACAAATCACTTGTATTGGCTGCATAATATCCATGGTAGGAATGACCTGCATTAATTATTCCTGTACTGATGGACATTCCCTTTATTTCCATTATTTTGTCACTGTAAACAATGCTACAACAAACATCTTGGTACATAGAGCCATATATATTGGTGCTTTTATGTATGTGGGGGTTTAGTAGATATGACTAGGTTGCTTTCCAAGAAGACTCTATTTATTCTCACTTCCTCCAGGAACATGGCAAGAGTACCTTTTCTCCTGCATCCCAGCCAATAGTGGATGTTAACACTTTTTAGTTCTTGCCAGTCAGATGGATGACAAGTGATATTTCATATTACTTTTGCTAATTTCTAGTGCTATTAAGCATATCTACATACACTTACTGGACATTTAGATTTACTCTTCTGTGATTATCTATTCCTTTGTTTTGCCTATTTTTGCTAGAGGGTCATCTGCCTTTTCCTTATCAATTAATAGGGCTTTTATATAATATAGATTAAATATTTATTTGTCACATGATTTATGAATACTTTTCCCATCTATCTTTTTGTCTTTTGAATTTGTGGACACTTTTGCTATTGACACATTTTTTGTTATGAAGTCAAATTTTTTCCTTAATTGCTTCTAGGTTTCTTGAGTGGTTTAAAAGCTTTCCTCAGCCCCAAAGTTTTATGTATTTTTTTTTCCTAAATTTTCTTCTAAGGTTTTTATTATTGTTAAGTATTTAATGCATCTGGAATTTGTTTTTATGTTTGGGGCAAGGGAGTGTTCAATTTCCTTATCTTCCGGATAGCTAACCACTTGTAGCTGCACCAGTTATTACATAAATCATCATTTTCCTCCATGGAATTGAAATACCATTTTTGTGATGTATTAAATTCTCATATATACTGAGATCTATTATGGACTCTCTATTCCATCCTGATTTATCTACCCATTCCTATTCCAAAATCACAAATTATATGGTTCTTCAGTGGTTTAAAAATATTTGGTGAGTCAAGGCAACTATTATTCTTTTTCTTTTTTTAAATTAATTAATTAATTAATTGGCTGCATTGGGTCTTCATCACTGTGCGTGGGCTTTCTCTAGTTGCAGCACTCAGGGGCTACTCTTCGTTGCAGTTCGCAGACTTCTCAGTGTGGTGGCTTCTCTTGTTGGGCTCTAGAGCATGGGCTCTAGGCACGAAGGCTTCAGTAGTTGTGGCACATGGGCTTACTTGCTCCTCAGCATGTGGGATCTTCCCGACCCAGGGCTCAAACCCATGTCCCCTGCATTGCCAGGTGGATTCTTAACCGCTGCGTCACCAGGGAAGCCTGGTTATTCTTTTTCTAATTTGCTTTTCCTGACACTTATTTTTCCATATGAATAAATGTACTGCATTGATTATTTTACCCATTACAAAAAATGTTGAAATTTTCATTGAAATTGCATAGCTTTATATATCAATGTGGGAGAATTGGCACTTTTCTTACATCAAATCTAGTCATCCAAGAGCAATATAGTTCTCATTTGTCTAAATCTTGTTTTAGGTTTTTCAATCAGATTTTTTAGTTTTCTCTTAAAGTTTCTGTGCTTTTACTGTTAAATTTATTCTTTTTTATTGCTACTGTGCATGACATTTTTTCCATTTCCAATTCTCTCTAGCTGATTTTTGTATTCTCTCTCTCTTTTTTTTTTATTTATTTTGTACTCAGCCACCTGACTAAATTTTTATTAATTATGGAAGATTTTTAAAATAAGTATTTCTAGGTGATTTTTATCCTTATTTTCAAATTTTATATTGGTTATTTCATTGTTGTATTTTATTGTATTTGCTAGAGCTTCTAGAATGTTTACTAATAATAGTGACAGTGGATATTATTTCCATTGTCTTATTTTAATGTAAATGGCTTTAAAGTCACTTAGAAGCATATTTTCTACATTTGGTAAATAATCTATATCATATTTAAGCAATTACTCTTTAGTCTTATTTTACTAAAATTTCTTATTAGGAATGGCTACTGTATTTTATCAGCCCTTTTACAGCTATTGATAGAATTGCCTTTTTCTCCTTTAACTTATTATTATAATGAATTATATTGATTCCCTAATGTTGAATCATCCTTACGTTCCTGGGATATTTGCTTGGTCATAGGATATAGTTTTATTCATACTCCACTGGATTCTATTTGTTAATGTTTAGGAATTTTTGCATCTGTATTCAAATGAGTGATTTTGATTTGTGGAGGATTTATTGCTTTTTTGTTTTTTATTTTGTGGGGGTACATTAGGGTTATCCTAGCTTTTTAAAATGAATTAGGGAGTTTTAAATTTTTTTCTATAATCTTGAAATTTTCCAATTAAATTGGAATTATTTGTTCATTGAAAGATAGTTGAGCATAGCTATGAAAACATTTGGTTTTAGTGCCTTTTTAAAAAAGTATCCAAAAAATAAAAAGTTAAAAAAATTAAAAAAATTAAAAAGTATACAGATCTTTAAACCCTATTTAACTTCTTCAAAGGTAATTGGTCTACTCAGCTTTTTCACTTAATTTTATAATTTGTATTTTCCTAGGAAATCATGTATTTCCTTAAGTTTGTCAACAAATCTGTTGATAGAGAATATGTATCTAACATTTATTGAAGAGCTGCTATGTGCCAAGCGCTATGCGCCAAGCGCTATGCGTCATGTTTTATTGATGCTATCACCTCTGACTGATACTCCTGTTGGTCCTGTCTGGTTTGGATCATTATCTTCATTTTATAGATGAGCATGTTGAGGCCTGGGAAAAGGAGGTGATGCTGTACGCAGGGTCACAGGTAAGAAATGACAGAGGGAGCCAGAATTGGAACTCAGGTCTCTGTGATTTCAGAATTGGTGGATTTCAGAATTGGTGGATTTACTCCTAGATTTCTCCAGATAGTTTCACAACCATTATATTTAATACTGAAACATGGTTGTTTGAGGAATTATATCATTGTTTTCTTTCCCTCTCCCTATTACTGAATATTAGGATCATTTTCTATTTTTCACTGCAATTAATGAACATAAAAAGGAATATAGCTTTTTTCTCCTTATTTAAGACATTTGTAAGGCTAGGTTTAGAGAAGAGAATTACTAGTTTGAAGAGTATAATCATATTAATGAGTAATATATATGGAAAGGTACATCTTAAAAGGGAAAATAACAGGATTACATGGAAAAGTAGTATGACTTTTTCTGGAAAGAGCTATACTACATTGTAAAATTCCCTTTGATATCTTACTTGTAGTCTGCTTCATTGTCTATGGGCATCTGTCACTCTCTGAGCCCAGTAATTCTTTTTTTTTTTTTTAAATTTATTTTTATTTATTTATTTATTTATTTTTAATTTTTTTTTGGGGGGGGGGTACACCAGGGTCAATCACCTGTTTTTATACACATATTCCCATATTCCCTCCCTTCCTTGACTCCCCCCCCTCGAGTCCCCCCCACCCTCCCCGCCCCAGTCCTCTAAGGAATCTTCCATCCTCGAGTTGGACTCCCTTTGTTATACAACAACTTCCCACTGACTATTTTACAGTTGGTAGTATATATATGTCTGTGCTACTCTCTCGCTTCATCTCAGTTTCCCCTTCACCCCCCGCCCCCTCCCATACCTCAAGTTCTCCAGTCCATTCTCTGTATCTGCATCCTTGTTCTTGTCACTGAGTTCATCAGTACCATTTTTAGATTCCGTATATGTGAGTTAGCATACAATATTTGTCCTTCTCTTTCTGACTTACTTCACTCTGTATGACAGATTGTAGTTCTATCCACCTCATTACATATAGCTCCATCTCATCCCTTTTTATCGCTGAGTAATATTCCATTGTATATATATGCCACATCTTCTGTATCCATTCATTTGTTGATGGGCATTTAGGTTGCTTCCATGTCCTGGCTATTGTAAATAGTGCTGCAATAAACATTATGGTACACGTTTCTTTTGGGATTATGGTTTTCTTTGGGTATATGCCCAGGAGTGGGATGACTGGATCATATGGTAGTTCTATGTGTAGTTTTTTAAGGAACCTCCAAATTGTTTTCCATAGTGGCTGTACCAACTTACAGTCCCACCAACAGTGCAGGAGAGTTCCCTTTTCTCCACACCCTCTCCAACATTTGTGGTTTCCAGATTTTGTGATGATGGCCATTCTGATTGGTGTGAGGTGATACCTCATTGTGGCTTTGACTTGCATTTCTCTGATGAGTAGTGATGTTGAGCATCTTTTCATGTGTTTGTTGGCCATCGGTATGTCTTCTTTGGAGAAATGTCTATTTAGGTCTTCTGCCCATTTGTGGATTGGGTTATTTGCTTTTTTGGTATGAAGCTGCATGAGCTGCTTGTATATTTTGGAGGTTAATCCTTTGTCCGTTGTTTCATAGGCAATTATTTTTTCCCATTCTGAGGGTTGCCTTTTAGTCTTGTTTATGGTTTCTTTCGCTGAGCCCAGTAATTCTTTACTCTGCCCTTCATAGTCCTTGAATCACTGCCTACCTTTGAATAAATCAGATGCTGCCACGTTTTTCTTACCAAGTTAACATGCTTCTGCTCCTCCCCAGTCTTCCTCCTTTCTTTCCATCTCTACAACAGCAATGCTAACCTCTAATAACATCCATTTGGGCCTTGGCAGACCTTTGAGAAAATACTGGTAAGTTTTTAGACCAAGGCTGTTTGTCTGTAAACCATGTCTGATCATTATATAGAGCAATGGTTTTTAGTCTGCATTTTGATGCCCTCGGGTTTTTTCGAGCCTACCTTGGAAGTAGAGAGAAAGCCACCAAGCTGGTGGGGTCCTGGGCCCCCCTTCCCATCCCCTTCAACCAGTCTCTCTGTTTTCATCTAATTAACATACTGTAGCTTTGGGAGAAGAATTTTCTTTTAAAATGAGTTTCTGCTGCTCTAAAAAGGTTCTAAAATGATCACAATAGAGAAATAGGAATGTTGAAACATTAACCTAAAAAGTTATAGCCAGATTTTTATGAAATTAATTCCAGTAATAAAATTAATAACATTACTAAAGTTAATAGAAGCCTAAAGAATACCGAAAAACATCCTCACCCTCCCCCAGACTGACCTAGAATGTATACCCCACACACAAATGCAGGCATAAGACCACAAAAACTTAGGATTGTCTATTACCTTCCAATTACTGCTGTGACAGAAAAGGAAAGTTTGGCACCTTGGGGAATTGAAATTAATTGAAAGCAGACTTGAGTTAATTTCCATTCCAGTGTCCTTTATTGAATGGGTCTTTAGTGCACATTTCTAATTTAGTAGAATGAGAACTTTTTATGTTGGGGGGAGGGTGACAAGGAAATATTTTCCCCTGAAACTAAAATAATTCATCAGGACAAATCCTGCAAATGTTTTCAGGGAGGAAAGTCTATATAATCTTTGTGAAATAGAAAAGTGCTTTGAAAAAAATTATAAAAGCAGTTGTTTATTTTTTCTATACAGCCTAAAAGCAACATATGTTTCATGAAATGACATATTTCATGACCTTGTTTGTACCTGCATCATAGTTTCCAAAGCACTCTCATGTACATTATCCCCCCCTGATTGTAGCAATGCTGTGCAGTGGGCAGGACACTTTACCATCCGTTTTATTTTATTTTATTTATTTTATTATTTTTTGGCTCTTTATTGGAATATATTTGCTTTACACTCTTGTACCAGTTTTTGAGACCATCCATTTTATATAGAAGGAAACTGTAGCTCTGAACAACTAAGGAAGTATCTCCAAGTAGGATCATCATTCTTTCTATTACTCTATCTTTAAATAAACTGCTTCATGTCGCAGGGTTCCAAAGCACTGCAGGATCAAAAGCCACTTTCACTGTCATTAAAAATGTATCAATTCCTATGTGGGGTCTGATAGCTATTTGATAAAACAGATTGAATGGATTGTAAAACGAGAAGTTTTGACAATCTAATGAGAGATATGGAGATTGAGAGAAAGAGAAAGAATACAAAGTAGAACAAAAAAATAGGATGTAACCACTGATTCAGAGGCTATGAAACATTATCATTAAAATCCTAGGTGCATTTTATTGCCAATAACTTTTAAAGCTAAATGAAGTGGACAGTTTTTTTGGAGAACATAGATTGCTGAACTTTCTTTTAAAAACTATAAAGTCAATTACAATAACTATCTGTAGAAGATATTGAAAGGGGGATGTGAAATATCTCCCCCCAAATAAGAAATAACCCAGGATAATATCACAGGAAATTTCTATAAATAACAATGACTGTGTTATTTAAACCATACCCCAAAATAAGATATATATAAATCACTAAATTCATTCTACGAGGTTCTGATACCAAACCCCTTAGGATAGCCTGAATAAATATACAAATATTCTAAATAAAATGTCAGAAAACAAAAATACAACACTATGATCAGTAATTTGTTCTAGGTTATAAAAATGTCTTGGTGCTTAGAAATCTATTAATGTAATTCATTGATCAATATATTGCAAAAAACAAACAAAAAACCGAAAACAAAGAGCACAGTGTGACCCTGAAAAGCAAAATAAAGAGGTAAGACAAATTTTGCAATATGTAAATATATACACAAGTGTTTAAAATGAGGATGCCTCATTTACAATGTAACTTTTTATACCCACTTCCCCCAAATATATATAATCAAATCATCCTTGAATACATAGCAATTTATGATGGCAAAGGCAATAAATTAAAGAATTAAAATAGGGGTCTGTCACCAGACAATTCAAACAATAAGTAGTCTTATTTTGAAAATAGTTCTTGGTCCTTAAGTCAGCCTCTTACTTGACCTTTTCTCAAATATACGTGTTGCTAGAAACAGGATGGCCCCTGCCACTGAATCAGGTCACAAGGCCATTGTCACATCCTTGGTTAACTGCCTGAACACTAGTTCCCTCACCAGACTGTAAGCAGAGGGTGTGTTTTATTCATCTTTGCATCCCCAGCTCCTTGCCCCAGTCTGAGCCTGTGCCCAACAAATGTTGGTGGAAGGGAGTTGAATTCCCACCTAATAGACTACAAGAGAAACATGCTCTTTATCACACATGCTTCACATAAGCAAAAAATAATCAGTGGTAAATATAGAAAGAGTTTAGCCTAGAGGTGATTTTTGTTAGAAAAAAATTCCTATTTTATTTTATCAAGCAAAGTTTCACTGGCAGAAGTATATCCCCTGCGCCCACCACTGGGCTTGACAAACCAAAAAAGAGTAAATAGGATTTCCTAACAAACGGTTCTGCACCAAAACTAATTATAACTGATACTCCATGGTTGCCAGCAACTTCACAGTGCCCAGAGCCAATGAGAAGAGGGCAAAGCACAGAGACTCGGCAGTTCCGTATCTCACAAAGCACACAGAAGCTCTTTACATCTGTATATGGAATAATAGAGGTCCTCCCACCTCCACTCCACAGGCACGGTAATTTTTTTGTTTTGTCTGCCAAATATCGGTCAAGATAGAGTAATTTGCTTGAGTTGCTATGTGTCAACTCAATCAGGAAAAAAAAAAAAAACACCAGCATGCTATTACACACACAAAAAAATCCAATGGCCAGCGATAATTATTTTACGTTTAAGAATGCTTCATTTAAGACATCAAAACTTATCAAAAGTTTCAGACCGTATTACTTCCAGAAGCTCTTCTGACTCCATCTTTATTGATTGGCCCACATAAAGTGGTTAGAACATGCTTTTGCAAGCCCGGATGCTTCAGGGGCTATGGGTCTGGTGAGGAAGGTGTGCACTATCTCTTTTCTTATCCTGGTTTGACTCACTCTAATTTCAGCATTTTAAATAGGTTCTCTCCCTGGATTCATCTGAATGGAAGTTAAGAGCCTCACAGAGACACTCTGCAAGAGGCAGAGGTCACAGTGTTGCCTGAATACAAGGTAAATACCTACTTCAAAAGAAAATTGACTGTTGCTATATTTTAACTAGGTCAGTCCTGATTGAAAGAGAGGGAAGACAGTGAAGAGCAAGGATCCTGGGAGAATTGTGCAGGGAAGGAGTCCTGAGCTCCTGCTAGAGCTCCCTCCAGCCCTAGGGATGACTCTAATTTGCAGAGGGTAAATCCTTAGCTAGTCCTCAGGAAGTATTCTTCCTTCTGCAGCAGAGGCAGTGGCAGGACTCACAAGATCTGAATCACATAGCTGAGTTAGTAGTACCTTGTGAAATAGAGCATCAGTTACCACGAACAGCCTATTTTAGGTGAGAGGGGAAACCAGGTTACTGCTGACACTCCTGGGAGAATTTTTTTCGTAGTTCAGATGAAGTGACATCCAATTTGGATCTGCCTTTGGCACTTTCAGAACTGCTAAAAAGGAGACTAGAGTAAAATCCAATCTTCAGAATGACTAATTTCTTACCACCTCCCAGTAAGCTCCAGGACTTGGAAATCATAGAAAATCCTGCAAATCTATGACCCCAGTAAGAGGAATAGCCCACAGCCCATGCACCGTTGACAGGGGTCAGCAATGTTCCCTTGAAACTTCAGCAATCTCCCTGCAGAACCAGTCCCCCAGAGACCTCATGCATTCCTACCTGCAGTTCCCCTGCCTAAAACCCGCTGCCCTCTGCCAACCCAAGTCCTGCTCACCCTTCAAAGATCATGACTCATACCCTTCATAAGCCTGACTTGGCCATTCTCCTCAATTGTCTTCTATCCTCACTAGGGCAAGGATCATCTAATAACCTGTTCTTATTAGAGTCCAACAGCATAGTAACCTAGATATAGGAAATATTCAACATTTTTACTGATTGATAACAAATATAAATCATTAGTTTAATAATTTCTTCTTTAATTTTAGCCTATTCCATACATGTCCTCCTTAGAGCTAAGGCATACTGAACCCAATCAATGGGTAATTTCTTACCACATCTGTTAAGTTTGGTACAAGGAAAAAAGGCCTAGAAACATGTTGTAAAGAGACCAGGGGCATATTGGGGCTGATTTTGCTAAGAGGCTATATTCTAATTCCTAAATCTCATGTTGCACTATTTCAATTTCCTTTTTGGAAAAAGTTGGGACAGGAATAAGTAAATAAAATATAGAATAGAAGTGCTGCATCCTCCTGCCTCCAAACTGAATTACATGCTTCTTCCATCCCAGGTAGTTGGATAGCAATCCTCTTCTTCAGAACTTCTAAAAATATGTATGGAAAGACACTGAGCAACCTCACTTGAACTGCATCTAGGGATGCTTAAATGTACTATAGGAAATCATTCCCTGTGTAGATTATGCCCATTTCATCTTGTTCTGATGTCATTGGAAAATGGTTCCCACGCACGCTGCCCCACATCATTTCCTGCCTCCGTTGCTATGCTCTTAGTGCTCTTCTCAGGCCGTCCATTTTGCTTGTTGATGATGCAATCTGTGAACATTTTCATCAGGCTTCCTACCATAGAACTATGTAAAAATGTTCCCTAAAGAGTCAGGAAGGTAGGACACCTGCTGACCAGCAGTATCCGGGAAAGGAAGGAATACTGGACTGAGAACCAATCCTGACTTCTCACTCGCTGTGGGGCTGTGGGAAAGCCAGGCACCGTCTCTGGGCTTCCACTTCATCATGTCTAGTATGCAGAGGCCCTCAAAGTCCTTGCAGCTCTGAAGTGCTGAGGCTAAAACCTAGCAGGGCATCTCCAAATACTACTCAGCAACATGGTGATATGGCAACCAATGGCCTTCCTTCCCAGCCCTCAGTCCAGAGCCTTCCATAACTGTCCTTTTGTTCAATTTAAAAAACAAAAAGCAGGGAATTCCCTGGTGGTCCAGTGGTTAGGACTCCACACTCTCACTGCAGAGGGCTCGTGTTCCATCCCTGGTTGGGGAACGAAAATCCCATAAGCCACACGGCATGGCCAAAAAATAAAACAAAACAAAACCCAAAAGACCCACTGTACCCCAAACCAAAATGAGGCTAAACAGTTCACAATTTCCTAATCCCTAGTTCTTCCAGTAAGTAGTTTTTGCTATCTTTTTAGGATTCAGGTCTATATTCTGAGAGAAGGAAACAAAACTGTCTTTTCTTCTGTTCTTTTTTTGTTTTTCTGCTAAATGAATATCCCTTGTTGGACTTTTCTTTCTTTTCAATGAAGATTTTCCCTTGGCTGTCCCATGGTCACCTCAAATTCAACCTGTTTAAATCACATCAGTCCTCTTCAGCCTATCCAGTTACCCTCTTCAGATTTCATTTCCCGGGCTCTGTCACTAATACCACTATTGACTGAGTCTTAAGACCTTGGAATGATTTTCCTCTCATCCTATGATCCACCAGTAGTGAAATCCTTCTGAGTCTTCCTTTATATGGTTTCTTACATTTTCACCTTCCTTTTCATTGTCACTCCATTGTTTCAACCTGACTGCTCTGTTTCCAGACATCTATAGGAACATCCTCATTAGTTTATCAACACTCTATACTGCTACCAGATTATTTTTCTTTAAATATCACTTTGATCATCTCCTGCCCTTGTTCATGCTCTTGAATAGCTCTCTTCTTGAAAAAAATATACAACAAACCTCAAGGTCCTCCACCATGTCCCTGACCTTCCTCTCCAACCTTGTTTCTGATATGTAGGAGGTATTCCAGCCTCCTAACTCTTATCGCCACTTGCATTCCTACCTTTTCTCTCCTCTTCCCTGCAACCTGGTCTGCCCTCCTCATCCTACTCCACTGTCAAATCCTTACTCATTCCCCAAAGTCTAACTCAGGCCCATTCCCTTTCTGGGACTTTCACCTTCAGTCCAATAGGAAATTATCCCAGTCTTGGAACATCTGTAGAGCTCAACTGGAACCAAAAGCATGATTTTCTACTGTATGTATCTTATGTATATAGTCTCATCTTTTAAATAGACTTCTTGAGAAAAGAGGCTAGTTTTTCCATCTCTTTGTGTTCTTGGTGCCTGTTTTATATTCTTACATAGAATAGAAGCTCAATAAAAGCTTGTTGACTGAGATGATAAACCTGCTAAACATTGTCAGTAGCAACTATTTAGCACATAAGCGTCCTCTAATTAATTAGTTGTTAATTATTAATAATCACTTGTTTTTGTTTTTGTTTTGGCCATGCTACACATCATGTGGGATCTTAGTTCCCCGACCAGGGGTCAAACCCGTGCCCCCTGCAGCAGAAGCACAGAGCGTTAACCACTGGACCACCAGGGAAGTCCCATAATTACTTGTTAAGTGTTCTCCTACCTAAAAATCTGGCAATCAATAGTCTTGAACATAGAGACTAAGGGAGAAAGAATTTGGCCACAGGAAATCTAGGCTGGGAAAGTAGAGCGAAGGGATTTAATGCTCTATCTCAGTCCTAAAGGGCATTTTCAGAGTGAGGGGCTAAAATAAGATGATCTGAAATGGCTTAGCCTTTGTTATATATATTAGATTATAATGTTTTGGATTTAGAGACAAAGTCAATCCTTTTCTTCTCCACCCATTTTGGAATGCGCCTTAGAAATCTCACTGCGTGGGGCTTGTCCACTTCTTTTCTCTTAACACTCAGAGACCTGCCTTTGGCCTGTAATGTCTACCACTCATCTTCTTGGGGATCCATGCTCCTAGTCTCCAAAACAAATATGAGATAGGCAGAGAACGAGCCTGTAGATGCAAGATGTAGGAATCTAGGAAAAACACAAAACCAAACCATACCCACTCCTTTGAAAGCCGTGTTTCCAGCCCAGTCCTTGAATCTTTAACTCCTTCCCACACATTCTTAGGTCCCTCCTCCAGCCTGTGGCTTGTGAAGGTAAGGAGAGAAATACTATAAATCTGGATGCAAAGTTTACATGCAAATCAAATCCTTGCTTCTTAAAATCCTGTAAATTCAGATCTCATAGCCTTTTGAATTTACTGTTAATGGCCATAATCCCCACTGGCAAAAATTATATAAGTAAGTAGACGCAGTACATTTGAAAAGTCATTAAAATGTTAATATAGAATATTTAGAATCACAGAAGCAAGAAAACGCATTTGTGAAAATCCTGGGACCCACAGGATGTGAGGGGAAAATGCAAGATTGAAACTCAAACTCTTATGCACCTCCACCAGGGCCCGTTTTTTTCCTATCTCTCGACAATTTCAAGGTTTTGTCAAATTTACAATATCCCACAATCTTACTTTAAGGATTAAAAAATTCTAAGGCTCCTGGTCTCTGTTTAAATGTCACCTCATGTGTGGCCTTCCTTGACCGCACATGTAGGAGCAGGACCCAGCTTTCACTGCCTATCTCCTTTCCATTGCTTCGGTTTTCCCCATGGTGTTTACCACCAAACGACAATGCTCTGTTTATTTGTCATGGATCATCTTGGCCCATCACCTCCACTTCATGAGGGCTTGGGCGTTTTTATTCACTCTATATTCCCTGAGGTCTGAAACAGGGTCTAGCACAGAATAGACTCCGAATAAATAGGTGTGGAATAAATGAATGAACCAATATCATGGTTTAGAAAGATGAAACCAAACCACACCCAACCAGAACGACTTGCAATACAAACTAAGGATTGAGCATATGTGGTAAAGAAGATCAGAACCGAATGATGACACAGAGATCAGCCAGCCAAACCTTATCACTTCACAAACAAAGAAAATGAGGTCCATGTTTAAGTGACTTGACTAAGTCATAAGCTCTTGTTTTGACAGAAATAATAAAATGGTTCACTGCAGAGCTCCAATTTCTTGTACAAATATAGTAATTATAGAATTTGATAACACCATTTTCATCTCAGTGAGGTGGGCCTCATAAATAAGTGGAATAAAAAGCCTGTCAGGGGATTCCCTGGTGGCACAGTGGTTAAGAATCCACCTGCCAGTGCAGGGGACATGGGTTCCATCCCTGGGCTGGGAAGATCCCACACACCACGGAGCAACTAGGCCCGTGTGCCACAACTACTGAGCCTATGCTCTAGAGCCCGCAAGCCACAACCACTGAGCCCAAATGCCACAACTACTCAAGCCTGTGCAACTAGAGCCCGTGCTCCGCAGCAACAGAAGCCACCACAACGAGAAGACTGCGCACCGCAATGAAGAGTAGCCCCTGCTTGAAGCAACTAGAGAAAGCCCATGTGTAGCAAAAAAGATTCAATGCAGCCAATAAATAAATACATAAATTTATATTAAAAAAAAAAAAGGCTGTCAGGTCAGGCCCTTTGCCCAAATATACCAACCCCACTGTCATCAATACTATGACTTCATTCCTTTGGATCTTGAGAGATTTTTTAAAAAACATACTTTACTTATTCTGTTGTCAGCTAACACTTTAACTAGTTGAGAGCAACACTGAGAGCCAAGCTCGGTGCCAATAGTGGGTGGGGATGGGGAATCTGAGCGTTGAAGTAGGGAGCACCTGGACTCAAGTCCTGGTCTATGATTTAAGTAGTTGACTGGCCTTGGGGAAATGGGCCTCCCTGAGAGTCTGAGGAGCTCAGTCTCTGGTATGATTATACATCTCTGGCAGTGATTGCTACTACCCTTTGCAGTTTTGTCTAGGACAAAGCTGGAAGCTCTAGCCTAAAATCGATAGAGATGAAAGGAAAAGCAAACACTGGATCTCCCGAGGAGTCTAGAATCAACAGTCTTTAAAGGTAGGGACCATGTGTTAAGCTTCTTCTGCGGTCCTGAGCACCTAGCTCACGGATGAGCACTGTGTGGGTGCCGGTTGCCACTTCGGGAGCCAGAATTGAGAGCTTGCATCCAGGGCAGCAAGCACAGCCCCGCTGTGGAGAGGGAGGGAGCCCCCAGCAGTCAACTGCTTGGCAGTCTCGGGCCTGCACGTGGGGCTAGAGCTAGATTAGGGAGCTGTACGTGCACCTGTCCCTCAGACGTGCCGAAAGAGCCTGGAAATGCGAGAGGGAGGAAACCATACTTGTCAGGAATTCTCTCAAGGCAAGTATCTTGTGTGATTAAAAGGACTGCTTCGATAGGCATCTTGAGGGTGTGTATGTATGTGTGTGTGTGAGGTGGGGGTGATGGGGTATCCTAGATGCAGGCTTGAGTCGCAACAAATGGTTGCCAAAAAGCCTTCTTAGAAGGGCGAGTCTGGTTTTCTTGTAGGATTTTTGTTTCGCTGAGTGGTGTAGCCAGTGTGAGGCCAGAGCTGAACTGCTGTTGACCCTGGACAGAAGGCTGAGTACTGCCCTTGGGAGTCCTCCTTTCCCACTCTGGCTCCATGGAGGGATCAGCCTGTTTTCTACTCAAATGTTGAATAATGAAAGAAAATCTGTTTGAATGAGTGTTAGATTTTAAGCCTGCCTCATGTCTCTTGATCCAGCTCTGCCTACGGGACCTTAATTTCATGCCTGAGTGTGGCTCCCAATGTGTCCCTGTAGCCAGTTGGACAATAGTTGATACGATTTTGCTACTTGTAACAGCTAACGACTGTACTTGCTGAACTTACTTGATTTATATCTCTATTTCATAGTATTTCAAATAAAACTTCGTAGTATTAGTAAATATGATACGGATGTGTAGATGATCACCGTTCATGCACTTCACCAAACCCTTGCCTGTGTACCTTTGCTCCTTCCATCCTCTGTGCCTCAAATATCTTTCTTTACCTAATGAAATACTTCTCATCTTTCAAGGTTCAATTCAAGCCCTTCCTTCTCTATGAAGCCTGCCCTGGTCCTCCAAGTCATCAATAGTCTTTTCTTCTCATACCATATTATTAGTGTGTCTCTTCCCATTGGGGTTTATAGGCAATAGTATCTCTCTGTTTCCCACATGACACTATAAGCTCCACCAGGGCAGGGACTATTTCTTATTCATATGCATTGCACCTAGTGAGTTTCTGGTTCCTACCAAACTAGAATGCTAGACTTTAAGCCTCAGGATAAATATAGATTATCTCTTTATAGTAGCGATTTTACTCAATGGTAAGCAATTTTTTTAATTATTACATATTTTTAAGCGTTCAGATATTTCACTGAAAGGCAAAATTAGCTTGAGTTTTAAAGATAAATACATTTCTATCATTTGTTCACATTCCTCTGATATGAAAAGTTTGAGAACTTTTTGTGGTGGGAACTCAACACAAATTTGAATTTAATTTAATTCCAGAGGATGTTTATAGTTAATGACTTCTTTCTCTAAAGAAAACAACAGGGAGAGGTTGGTAAAAGGGTACAAACTCTCAGTTATAAGAAGAATAAGGTCTGAGGATCTAATGTATAACATGGTGACTAGAGTTGATAAGACTGAATTGTAAATATACTCAAAATTTGCTAGAAGAGTAGAACTTAAATGTCCCCACCAAAAAAGGAGGGGGGATCCTTTCACAATATATATGTATATCAAATCATCACATTGCTCACTTTAAATATCTTACAATTTTATTTGTCAATTATACCTCAATAAAGCCAGGGAGAAAAGAAAACATAGAACCTTATTTATTTTTATTAATAGCAAGGAGATGAATTTTTTAAAATAATGAGCTAGAAAGGCAAGCTGGAAAAATCAATGCTATATCACCTAAATTGTAAAATTTTTTTTAACAAAAGTTCACTTTCTATACATGTAAACTGAGAAATCTTTCAGAGCACTACCCTTTGGCAAAGACCAAATGCTTCTTGTATTTTAAAAAGTTCTTATGATACATCATACACACAAAATAGCATGTATAATATATGTACAAGTTTAGTCTTCAAAGTCTTTATAGCATCTAAGTAAAATTTTTCATGAATAATAAATATTTATCATGTGAAATATCTTTGAGACTTTATAGCCTTACCTCAATTATGAAGCCATTGCCAAGAAGTAGGAGGTGAGACTAATATTGGATTTTTAGGTACATATATCAGGTGAAATACAACCAAATAGAAAAGAACTGGCTATGACATTATTTGTAAGCCTGGCTTTATACACATTACTTTAAAACAAAATTACAAAAATAACCACAAAACTGATAACATGCTCAGTTTAGAAAAATTGAGAACCTGACCTATTTTACCTTCTTTCTCTTTCCTAGTCTTTGCAAAATCAATAGGAAACCAAACAGTCCATCAGGAGTCACTGGAGGACAGTGGAGGGCAGGATGGTGTGGCAAACCAGGAGTGACATGGACACCCCAAGGCACTGACACTAGCTTGGCTGTGCATGGGACTCACTGCAGCAAGGGGGGCAGATGTATTGCCCAAATTTTATCTTACAGATGCAGTCTCAGAGCTTCAGTCTCCCAATCTGCTTTGTAAAAGCTGTGACCTTCCACTCAATTCCACTTGATTTTAGCAACATATCTTTTTAATAGCGTATCATTTCATCAACAATCCCCCAACAAATCTGAATCAAATGGTCTTATATCCTTTTTATATCTTATTCTATCATCCACATTAATATTCCCATGATCATTTATTTAGTCATGCATTAATTATAGACTTCTTCCCTACCAATGAAAATCTTGATCAAAACCCTTCAGTGACTCCTAAAGTTCAAATGTCCTAACACAATGGACAAACCCCTTCATGATCTGGCCTCTACCTCACTGTGCAAGCTTATCTTTAGTCACCTTCATATACATACTGGGCTCTCAACACAAAGACACCCTTGTGGTTTCCTGTCCTTTCTAGTCTCTAGGATTTATAAGTGTTGTTTTCTCAGTGGACATCCTTCCCCTACCCTGCGCTACCTGTCAAACTTCTTGTGTTCTTCAAGATTCTGTGCAAATATCACTCTTCCCTTTCTTGACATATCTCAGTAAAGTCCTTACTTCTCTGTGCTGCCATAGCGCCTTGTCCACACTTCTATTATAGTATTTATGTTAAATTACTAATTTAAAAATCTTATTTCTACAAGGTCAGGGGTCTGTATACTTTCCGACTATCCATGAATCCCCCAAATTATAGGCAGAATTTTATGCAGATTTATTTTCTTTTGGGGAGAAGTTTCAGAGCTCACATCAGACTCTCAAAAGAGTCCATATTTACTCTCTTAAAACCAAATTAAGAACAACTGTACTTGATTATGAGTCCCTAGGAAAGAAAGAGTTCTGTTGAGTCTTGATAATTAGATGCCTATTGTTAGCTACATGAGCTTTTTAGTTATTATTTAAAGATAGATGTTTATACTAGTACAGATATATGGTAAATTCAACCACCTCTATTCATTGATGTTTTTATGTAGACAGGAAGTGTGATACAGTGAAAAGTACATTGAACAAAAGGAAAGATATGGAAGGGTTTATACCAAACTACTAACAGTGGTTATGTTTGAAAAGACAGTAGGGGTGGAATGGGCTTTTACATCTTACTTATACTCTTCTGTCTCGAACAAGTGTTTATTTTATAATGTGCACTTTTGGGATTTGAAATTTAATAATAATGCTTTGAACTGTGGGATTTTAAATGCATTAAACATCTAACTTCAAATTCCAGCTCTGTTACTTATTTAGTTTTGTGACCCTGGTACCTTACTTAATCTTCATAAACCTATGTTTCTTCAACTGTAAAATGAGGATAAGATTTACCAATCCCATAATCTTCGTTATTATGTTACAAAGCCTAGTATAATGTAGGGACTCAGTAAATATTAGTTGAACGTAAAGTAAATGTTGTCATTCTTAAGATTTTTTCGCAAAACATGGTCACTATTGTCTATATACTGTGAGTAAATTCATAAATACAGTAAAAGTTTGATGTAACATAGCTGGCTTATTAGGTGGCCATTAGCTCTGACTGCTAACTAATAAAGGAATCCCACAATATGTTCATTTGTTTTTAAACAAAGAAGGGTTACAAAATTCTTCAAAACAATTTATAATATTTGTACTTCAAGAATGAAGTACAAGCACTGGTTTAAAGTACAAGTACATGGGTTTAAACTGCGTTCTCAGTTTATCTGTGTTCTTACTAGTAAGAAGTTCTTTGCAATTTTCACTCACCTCGTGGCCTGTCTCCACCTGTAGACATCACACCATGTTTTGTGAAGCTTTCCTGATTTCTTTAGAGGTTCTATAAAAAATAAAATGCCATTGATAATGACAGGTAGCTTGTAATTTATACCATCCTTTTTTCCTATAATTTTATAATTGTTTTTATTATACATGCAATTGATTGTTTAAAATTTCTAATAGTTAAAAATACATAAAGTAAAATGTAAAAGTTCTTGTTTCTCTTAGTCTTTTCATTTTTAAGTCGCTTGGCGCTGAGTAGGCACAATGATTTGTATCTTTGGGGTGACTAATAAAAATAAATTCCTATGTATTTAGAAACATAGCTGGAATACTCTAACATGGCTTAGGGGGCTTTGCTGAATCAGAAGAATTCAGAGCAGTTCATCTGACCTGAAAATAATGAAAGCCAAAAAGCTAGAGATTTTCCTAACTATCCCACATTAAATGAAATCACCTACATCAAGTGACAAGTGAAGTAGGTTTATAATAGGTTTTTCTGTAGGGGCTAATTGAGGTGATCTACAGTCAAAAGTAAGTACAAATCCTTTGGGAGAACACTCTATGAATTATATGGTTTTGTGAGCAGTACAGCAGGTTCCAAGCCAGCTGTATATTTTATTTTTTTTCATTATCTGAAGCTTCTTGGGCAGTTTGGCCAAGTCTCTGAATCTCTGGGCTTTCAGTTTCTTGATCTGTGTAATTGGCACAGGAGTAGTAATAGTCACCTCACAGCACAGAAGTGAGGATTAAGGGAGATGAAGGCTGGGGGGGCAGGAGCCAGGATGCAGGAGTGGGCAGTGGGGGGACCAAAGGCTTACTTAGTCACCTTTGTCATTTTGTCAAGATCCCTGTCCTTTATCCTAAGTGAATCTATGTTTATTCTCAGCTTGGCTTGCTCTTTTCTTCCCCTTAACGTTATAGAAAATTTTTCTTAAAAGATTCTCTTTTGTGCAAATGCTGTTCTTTATCCTAAAGGAATATGAGAGGCAATGGATGGCCTTACTGGCTCTGTCAGTCACTGCTAATTGCCACCCACTATCCATTTTCCCTGTTTTCTATAGTAACCCAGTTAAAAAACTATATTCCCCCTTCTCCTTCACAGGTAGGTGTAACCCTGGGGATAGATTCTACTCATGAGTTACAAGTAGAAATAGTGTGAGTAACTTTGGGGAAGTCTCTGTAAAAGAGAGAACACATCTTTTTCTTCCCATTCCTCCTTCCTGCTGGCTGAACACCAATGAGATAGGTGGAGTCCTAGCAACCTCCTTAGACCAAGAGGTGAGACATTAAGGATGGCAGAGGAGCAAGATAAAAGGAACCTCGGTCTCTCACACCAAGGAACAGCTTGAATAACTCTAGATTGCCTGTGGACTTTTTTTTTTTTAATGTAGGAGAGAAATAACCTTTTAGCTTATGTAAGCCACTATTATTTTGGTTTTTCCAACATATACAGATGAGCCCAACCTTACTGATATGCTGGTCCTCTAGGAAGTTGTCTTGAACCATTTTTAATTCTTAAAAGTGTTCTTACATTTCCTTTGATCCTATATGTGCCTCCTACATACCAAAAACAAATTTTCTATTCTTCAAAAGCCTCTAGTGTATCCCTCCGGTCCTTGTTTTTACCCTTTCTCTCTTGCATCACTCATATTTTGGATATTATACACTCATTTGAACTCCTCAGATAGGAATTTGGAAAATAGGACCACTCAATTGGGGAAGAAAGAAGGAATTTTGGCTAAAGTTAAGTTTTTAGCTTTTCTTGTGGATTATAGGAAAAGCAGAGTTCAATTCAACAAAGATTTATTAAGCACATACCATGTAAAAGGCATTGTGCTGGGTCCTGGGAGGAAATATAAAGATGATATTGTTCCTGCTTCAGGGAGCTAGTAGCAAAGATGAGACACACAAATGACTACAACATATGATGGAATGGAAAAAAATGTCATAAGAAAAGTATAAAGTGCCTAAAACTTTCAGAGGAGAAAAGATGAGTTCCAGTTGTGGGGATTAGAGAAAATGTCATGAAGGAGATAGGATTTGAGCTGGGTTTTGAACAACATGTAGAAATGGTAAAAAGCGGATTGGCAAAGGATCAGAGATAGACAGTTACAATGC
Organism: Hippopotamus amphibius kiboko; assembly: GCF_030028045.1. Taxonomy (NCBI): domain Eukaryota; kingdom Metazoa; phylum Chordata; class Mammalia; order Artiodactyla; family Hippopotamidae; genus Hippopotamus; species Hippopotamus amphibius. Next base: position 117,814,504 of record NC_080192.1, read on the forward strand.
ATCAGTGGATTTAGGGATCCCAGGGAGCATTGAGTGTAGAGTAGAAGGTAAGGCTAGACAGGGGGACTAGAGACAGATAAAGGGCGGTGAATACCTTCTTGGGAGCCTGCTCTGACATAGAGAGAATAAGGAGTCACTGAAAGCTTCTAAGCAAGGGAATAACCAGATTATGTATCTTCAGTAAGAAGATGATTCTTCCTGTGACTGCAAAGACCGGCTGCAAAGCAGCCAGGAGTGGGCACCTTTAATAATCCAAGTAAAAGGTAATGATGGCCTGAATTAGGGAAATGACTATTAGAAAGGAAAGGAGGGCACAGGTAGAAGCAATATTTCAAAGGTTACTACATGGGCTAAATGTATGCTTTGCCCAGGAAGAAGAGTCAGACTGTAATTCCCTGATCCAGAAGTGGAAAATCTATCCATAAAAGAATTTTAAAAATTACTCTACAGTTACTTAAACTGGGAAACTAAAAGGGGACTGAATATGCTGTAATAAAGAACTTATTGGTTCTACAATTTTAGCAGAGCCTAACTTTTATTTTACCCAGATGTCAATTCGGGGATACACTGACTGACTGTGCTAGATGGGGAAAGAATATTGAAAAGCATCTCAGGAAAGAAATGCAACCATCCCTTCTATCCCATTGTTCATCCTTTGCCCAGGTGTTATGGTAAATAGCAGGTGGCAGGGTAAAGTTCTTTCACTTCTCCTCAGTTAACCCTTTACCCACCCTTATGCACCATCTCTACTCACCCTCGCCATCCACTCACTCCATAAGAAATCCAGTGAAAATTTAAGAGAAGGAGGCTTTCTAAAGAGCATAAGAATTTTCTAATATTTGCCTCTTCATTACTCACTAAAATCATGCCAGCATAGCCCCCCTCCCCCCCCAAAAATGAAAAGGGCTGGCATAGACCCATATGAGGGTGTTGTATTCTCAAATAGCTTTCAGATAAATAACACCCCCCTCACCCGAATCCTAAGTAGCTACTCCCTCATTCTCAGGGGATACAGTCTAGAGATTTCCTCCAAAGGACAAATTTGACCATCTGATCAGCTGCCACTTTCTCTTTTTATTTTTCTGATTATTGAGGAAGATTTAAATGGGTATTAATACCTACTAATCTCTCTTTTCTCAATAAGGGCAGGAGCAGACAACAAAATAATCAAGAACCTATGAATCAGAATAGTGTCCTGTGTAATATTTTGCAATTTATGGTTTAGTTCATCTTATGTGGGGCACTGAGAGCAATACATGAAATAAACGGATGAAGGTTTTTTTCCTTCGGTGATCCCCAAGGTGATTCCTGGCACTCTTGGAAGCAGATGTGATTAGTCAAGTCGTTGGGGACAAGCGGCAGTAATGTGATTGTCAAAACTATGGATATTGGTTAAACTGTGTTCCACTCTCATGTAAGTTGTGTGTGTGTGTGTGTGTGTGTGTGTGTGTTGGGAGCTGGTCAGTGGGAGAACTGGCATTTTCAACATTGTCTCTGAGAAAAGATTAGAAGAAATTATTAATCTAAAAGACTTTTATATTTTATAAAAATCAAGAAGCTAAGAAAAATATTGAGCAACTCATACTCCAGTCCTAAAATTCAAAATGAAAGGTCCTTAACCTGGGGTCCACGAATTATGTTTAAGGCCATCTGTAAATCTCCTGAAGTTATATGCAGAATTTGGTGTGACTTTATATTTTTTTGCAGAAATGTAGGCTGGTTTCTAAAAATTCTTAGAGTGATCCTTGACCCTCAAAAAGGTGAACTCCAGTCATTAAAGAAAAGAGGAGGGAGGAGGAGGGAGAGAGAGAGGAAAGAAAGGAAATAAAGAGAATCCAGAAGTCTCATCAATTCTGTCCCAAATCAAATCAATCAAATGTGTGTGAAATTTGTACAAGGCACTTATCTATTAACCTTTGCATTTGTATTGAAAGTTAACAATAGTATCATCATCTTCCTTTCAAAAGCCTCTGAGGTTTCAGGCTGGTTTAGATTGCATTTCAGAACCCATGGTATTAGCAAAAATGTTGATGTTAATTAAACTCATGGAAACTATTTAGGATAAATATGTCAAAAAGTTATTTCTTTAGTATAAATTTCTGATTGTTTATGTTAAATCCCTCAGAAGTGCTTTAGTTAAGTGGCTATACCATTTGCAGCAAATATAGTTTTGTATTAAAAGGGCAAAACTATAAAAGATCAAAGCTATAAAAAAGACAAAAAGGGTTATACAAAAGCAAATTGTATTTTTCAGAATACTATTGTTTCAGCATATAAAATACTGATCAAAGTGGATTCCTATTCTTACTTAAGAATAGAAAGCTTCCAAGTGAAACCTAATTCTTCTCATCGTGCTCCCAAAACCCCTGCAAAGGGTTTAGAATTTTCACTAATGTTCCTATGCAATTAATTAGCACATATTTTTCTGTCCGTAGAGGAATAAACTGATGGAATTCTCTGTCCCTTTTCTGTGTTACAAAAGACATAAATTAACCTCCCTCCATTCCTAATCTTTTTCATTCTTTATTCTTAATCTCAAAGAGGCATATACATATTGAAGTTATCTGCCTTGTAAAACAAGCATTCAGTCATCCTTTCTTTAAGATTGCTCTCAAATTTTAATTCAGCTTCAACTAAATATGTAAATATGCAAAACTCTTCAGTCTAAACATTTCATTAGTTGCCAACCTGCAAAGGCAGATTATGACATCATATAAAAATTAAGCAAGAAAGTGAATGAATATTTTACAAATTGTTATAACTTTGAATAAAAAGTAATTTCTTTAAATGACTTCCTTAAATAAAGGTTAGCATATTTTGAATCTAAATTAGTAAGGATTTATGGGATTTCTTCTCTTATGAAAATATTTGCCCTCTCAAAGCACATAAAAGTACATACTTACCCCATGTTGCTTGCCGTGGTTATATCATCCTCGGCTCAAGCCTTATCTGGATTCTGAATTAACTTAAAGGTTATAAAAAGAAGCAGTAGAGGTTTGACTTCCCCGGAAACGAGACTGTCATATGCTAACTAGGCTTTTAAATGAGGAAAACTAGTGTCTCTTCTAATTATATAAGCTCCAGGTCAAATTCTAGCATCAACTAATCAAATAACTGAACTGCATTTAGTTTCAAGGAGTGAAAGAAAGAAAGAAAACTGTTTAAGGGGAATGCCTTTAGAATCTTAGAAAACTAGACACTTGAGCATTGAAAAGTTATACATCAATAAAAGTTAAATATTTTAAAAACAAAGTATATATCTTGCTACCTTAAACAATTTGAAGAAAAATAGTGGGGAAAATTAAGTTTGCAGTAAAGCAGATATTTTTCTATATTTTCCAGAAGTTTTAAATTTGCATTGTATGTCCTGGTCCCTGAAAACAGATAAGGTGAGAACCTTAACTTGTCCAGTATTTATCTCCTTATAAATTCTAGTACAATAAAAGTATTTAATTCTAAAACCATACCAGTTAATGCTAAGTAACATATCCAAAAATGTCTAATTTTTAAAATGTATCTTTGCACACTTATAATTACGGTCTTTTGAAATTAAATACAACGTTATTATTATGAGAAACCATCAAAAATACCATTTTAATTTTAACATTTTCAAAGACATTTCAATCCAAATTTACAATAGTACAACAAAAAATAAAAATAAAAAAGAATTTGGCAATGATATTAAGAAGTATAAATTTTCACAATATTTTGAGGGAAGAAGTATAATACAGAAGTTATCTATTGCATATACCATTTTTGGGGAGTCAGTTTTGAAGAAACAGTTTCACCAAAACACTAGGGTCTTTACTGTAATTTTTAATATGTAACTGTCATGTATGTACTGCTTCGGTAATTTTAAAATAATTTTATCTAAAAGGTAAAGAAGCTTTCCGGGCATAGAATATGTGAGCACACACTGATTACTTTTTTAAAAACTGAGATATAATTCACCTATGTCAGGGATAAGTAAATTTTCCTCTACCCTTCTAGATTGTTCTGGCTGGTGTAAGAATTACAATAAATTTGACATGAGACAGATTAACAGGAGAAAATCAAACAAAACTATAATAATATGGGAAAGAATCAGGAAAAGTGATTAGCCCACTAAAATGGCCAAAGCCCTCCCCTAAAAACAGTATCAGCAAAACAAAAACAAAAACAAAAAAATCATATCAGCTAAAGACAAAAGAGGATGTTGAGGGTAGTGCTTTGGGACTTCAGAGGAAGGCAGTTCAAGTGGAGGTGGAAAAGCAAATGTTTGGTGGGCCACCAGAGATGATGAGACACAGAGTGGACTCTAATCTCTAGGCCTTGCTGAGTTTACCCCACCACACCTAGCCTACCTTCTTTGCAGATATTTCTGGTGATACCTCTATTCTGGGAATAGGTCCTTTAAATTCTTTAGGCAGCTAAGGGCGAGGTAAAAAGACTTCAGGAGGCTTCTGTTTCTTAAAAATAATCTCCCTAAATTAACCCTCAAGCCAAAGAGACACCTTTTGGGGTGGCAAATTTTGCTCCCCTACACATAACATACGTAAAATTTGCCCTATTAATATAAACAATTCAGTGGTTTTTCATATTTACAAGTTGTGCAACCACTAATTCTAGAAAGTTTGCATCACCCTAATGAGAAACCCAATGCCTCCCAATTCCTCCCTCCCTGGCAACCACTAATATACTTCCTGTCTTTATGGATTTGCCTATTCTGGACATTTCACGTGAAAGGCCGTATCATATGTGGCCTTTTGTGACTGGCTTCTTTCACTTAGTACATTGTTTTCAAGGTTGATTTATGTTAGAGCATGTGTTAGTACTTCATTCCTTTTTGTGGCTGATTAATATTCCATTGTACAGATATATCACATTTTATTTATCCATTCATCAGTTGATGGACAGCTGGGTTTTCAGTATTGGGCTGGTATGAATAATGCTGTTATAAACACTTGAAAAAAACATTTGTGTGCAAGTCAATTCTCTTGGGTGCATACTTAGGAATTGCTGGGACATATGGTAATTATATGTCAACTTTTTGAGAAACTTTTCCACAGCAGTTCTACCATTTTTCATCCCCACCAGGAACATTTGAGGTTTCCAATTTCTCCACATCCTTGCCAACCTTTGTTATTATGTCTTTTCAAATATAGCCATCCTAGTGATTGGGAAGTGGTATCTTATTGTGGATTTAATTTGCATTTCCCTAAAGAGTAATGATGTTGAACATCTTTTCATTTGCTTATCAGACATTCGTATATCTTCTTTGAAGAAATGTCTATTCCAATCCTTTGTCCATATTTAAATTGGGTTGTCTTATTTATACATATTTGTACATAAGAGTTCTGTATATATTCTGAAAACTAAACCTTTATCAGATATATGATTTGCAAATATTTTCTCCCGTTCTGTGGATTGTCTTTTCATTTTCTTGATAGTTTCCTTTAACACTTTTTAAAGATGACAAAACTTAGGCACAAGATTGGAAATTAACTTTGTCAAGATCTTCGTAGTTTTTATTAAAATGAGGGAACTTTCAATTGAATCACATAATTTATTTCTTTTTTTGTTTTTTCCTTTTTTTGGCCATGCCACATGGCATGTAGGATCTTAGTTCCCTGACTTGGTATCAAACCCACGCCCCCTGCAGTGGAAGCATGGAGTCTTAACCACTGGACCACCAGGGACAGTCCCCACATAATTTATTTTAAACTAATTATAAGATGATCAAAAGAAAGTTCAAAAGGCATAAGTGAGTGATGGTTTCATTGGCAAAATTATAATATATAGGTAGTGTATGAAGTTATTTCAGATGACCGATTTAGTTGTTTTCCTTACAAATAAAAACTGCAATTACCACATTAAAACTTTAATGCAGAGTATCTACATGTGGAGCTTTAGCCTCAGGCCTGGGGCGGCCGTGAAATGAAAGTTACCACACCACTCTAGTCCTTGGATATCAGTATATTGTCCTTCACCTTCCACCCTGAAATAGTTAAAAAAAAAAAATGTGTGTTCATTAACGAAGACCAAAAATTTACAGTCCAGATACGATTCTATAGTATATTATATACTAATGTCTGAAGAATTATCTTCCCACTTTCAAAATTTGATTTAAAACCTGACATCCTGATTTCACATCCTACAAAAAAAAATATTACTATTCCAAACAAATATTGTCATTATACAAATTTTGGTGTCTAAGATTTTAGGATCACATATGCTTAATTTAGACAAAACCAAAGCAGTCAAAAAATGAAAAGTTTATATTGGTTATCTGGCTTAATTAGTTCATTCATTTATTCAACAAATGTTTATTGACCTTCAACTATGTTTGAGGTGCTATGCTCCATGCGGATGTTTTCTGGACTCTCTGGAGTGGTGAAAGTGCACTTCACATAACCAAACAGACCTTTATCCCATGGGTTAGAGTCTTCTCCCGTTATTAACATCAGTGGAAAAAGTTTACATGTTGTCATCACAGACTTGGCATCAGAATAGGTGAACACTTTTCTACCCTCCTCAATATGTACCAACCACTTCTTAACAAATAGGTTGCATTTTCAATTCTGGAAATAATAAACGGGGTAGTTATAAATGAACATGAACCTCTGGATGACATGGCATGATATCTGCTGTGAGGATTAAGCTTGTAAAGATATGTGGTTGAGGGTGGGGGGTGGGGATTTGCATGAAGGTGGTCAAAGGTACAAACTTCCAGTGAGAAGATAAAGTATTAGGAATGTAATGTACAACATGATATATATAATTAACACTGCTGTATGTTATATATATAAACGTTGTTAAGAGAGTAAATCCTTAGTTCTCATCACAAGGAAAGGTATTTTTTCTTTTTCTTTTATTTTGTATCAGTGTGAGAGGATGAACGTTCACTAAATTTACTGTCGTAATCACTTCACAATGTATGTAAGTCAAATCATGCTGTGCACCTTGAATGTATACAATACTGTATGTGACATATCTCAAATTCGAAGAAAAAATAAAATAAAATTTAAAACAAAAAAAAATTATCAAGATATTTCAAGTGAAAATAATTTTTGGCCTAAATTTTCTCAATAATTGCAACAAGCTTTCCATTTCCAATATGACTGCAAAAAGTTCTACCCAAACATGAGTCAAGAGGAAATAAATGAAAAGTCTAATAGATTATCACCAAGAATGAGATTTTCTTTTGGAGGCTCATGATGGCCTTAGCCGCTCTTATAACATTTTTTCCCCAAAATATAACCCAACAATTCTTCCAAAATATATTATAAATATATTTTAACTGAATACATGCAAAAGAAATTCAGCATTAACTAAATTTTTAAGCAAATGTGCCTGAAAAGAATTTTTTAGAATTACAGTGACTATTTTAAACTTACCTATTTTCATTGAAATTTCCAGTGTACTTTGCCCCAGCTGGGAATGTATAAGTCCCCAGTCCATGAAACATATTGTCTTTAAAGTGTCCTTCATATACTGCTCCTGAAAAATGCTCAAGTCTTCCAAAACCATTCATCTGTTTGTAACAAAGGAAATTACCTCAGTAACTAATCTTCAGTTTCCCTAGAACATTTAAAAAATGTACACATATGTCTATCAACCACTTTGTTATTATTTAATCTATCACTGTATCATCCTTTATTTCCACAAAAATAAGACAACGTTTTTCATTGTTCTTTGGATGTATCTCTCTGTGAAGCCCACCAAGCCAATGTTTCTGATCTGGGGCACTTGAACATCTTGGAGGTCCTCAAGACACCTTGAAGGACAACCAGCTTAGTTAGCCTGGAAATGGCACAAAGAAGTTGTTAAGAACAAAAATTTGTATTCAAGCAGACCTGAGAACGCATTTTTATTTCATCACTTACTAGCTGGGCAAGAAACCTGAGCCTGATACCCCTCAACTATAAAATAGGAATATTAATGGTATCTAACTCATGAGGCTGCTAAGAGGATTAAATGAGAAAATTATGTAATGAGTTTAGTTTGCTCAATGGATGGGAAATGAGAAAGATGATGATGATGATGAGGTCTCTGCAAGAGTTTTACACTACTCTTATGTTCATATACGTTAGAGATAACCATTTGCTTTTTTTATTGCATGGTCTACTCATATGTGTGTTTTGATTAATGGTGAAATGCCTAGAATCATTTAACCAATAGAGTTACTTATCCACTGTCAATGTTCAAAACAACAATAATACCTTGTCATCTTTCCAGCTTCCTGTGTAGACAATCCCATTAGGAGTGGTATGAATACCTATTCCATTTCTCTCAAAGATTCCAGAAGATGTTCTTGTACAGTCCCCATCTAAACAAGAGAGAAATACTGAAGATTATAACAGGGAACGCTGTTTGACTAAGTAATAAAATATTTATGTTCAGGCTTAATCAGAACTGCATCCCTGTGGGTCTCTTTGGCTTCCTAGCACCGAAATCAATGAGACCAGAGATGAGGAGCTCCATGGACCTAGAAGGTGTTGTAATCATTGACTCTCAAGGGCCCGGAAGATTGATATATGGCTCTGGCCCTCCCATAGCTTTCCAAGGCACAATGTCTATACTTAACATTAGAGTTTAGATTTAAAATCTGTTCCTCCATTAGTATTTCTATGTTATTTTATTTAATGGAGTTAATATCTCAATAGTAGTTTTATAGTGTCTCAGTTTTTTGTCTCAATTTTGTACCCTTAAGTTATTTGATTTTAGTCTGTATAGAAAAAAGTAATTGAAATGTATGCTTACCATACTTGTCTCCATTTGGAAAGATAAAGTTTATCTTAAATACTTCAGGAGCTGTTTTAAAAGATTTAAGAAAAGTCACATAAGTAAAATGTTTTTACATCCTAAGACCTATAACAAATTTGCTGTAAGAGCTAACCAAATAGACTCACTTCATATGATCACAAGCATATCATGATTACTTGGCATTTCCATAGTCTAGTGTAGGGTCCTGGGGGAATAAATAATTTTGTCTAGATGATCAACTTTTACTTGTTTGTTTATTATAACAGCTTTATTGATATATAATTCACATACCACAAAAGTTCCCCTTTAAAAATATACAAAATTCATTTTTTAAGCATACTCAGAGTTGTGTAACTGTCATCACAATCTAATTTTGGCATATTTTAATCACTCCCAAAAGAAACTGTATACATATTAGCAATTATTCTCCACTACCCTAAAACCCACCCAACCCCACCCCCAGCCCCTGGAAACCAGTAATCTACTCTCTGTCTGTATGTACTTGTATATTCTAGACAGTTCATAGAAATGGAATCATACAATATGTGGTCCTTTGCGATTAGCTTCTTTTACTTAGCTTCAAGGTTCATCCATATTGTAGCATGTATCAGTATTTCATCACTTTTTATTGCTGAATAGTCCACGGTACAAAAATAACACATTTTGTTTATCCATTCATTGGTTGATGGAGAGTTGGGTTGTTTCCAGTTTTCGCTGCTATGAATAACGCTATGAACATTTATGTATCATTTTTTGTATGGACATATGTTTTTATTTCTCTTGGGTATGTGATCTATTAATTGTCTCACAGAGGTAAGGTAGAGTGAGCAATCTCTGATTGGACAGTAGGAGGAAACAGAAAATAAAGAAAGATAGTGAGAAGGGGTGAGGGAGGGAGTGGGGTCCAAATAGAATGAGACTGAAATGGAGACCAGGTTAAAAAAGGAAAAAAGAAAACCACAGGACTGGGGGGTGGAAGGTGGGGTGGAATCTATGCCTCAGAGCCCTGGGACATTTAGTGGACTAAAACATTAGAAACTAATTTTTTTCCAGTATTGAAGAAAACATAGATGTGGAGAAGAAAGTAAACTATAACTTCTAAGACAATAGTCTACTAGAACGTTACTCAAAGTGTGGCCCATGCATTAGAATCATCTAGGATGCTTTACAAGTTCCTACGCCCTTCCACACTACTGAATCAGAATCTCTATGAGTGAGACAAGAGAACTGATTTTTTTAATTGAAAAATTAATGAGTGCCAGTTGAGAAAGGCTGGAACCTCATCCCCTCTGAAGAAACAGAGTTAATAACACAATAGGCAGAAGACAAACATCATCAGAGAGAAAGGGAGGGTACAGCAGCCTTGAGACAGGAGCAGAGGCTTTTGAAAAATAATCAATTAGAAACCTAGGAAATGAATAATATAATCGTTAAAATAAGCCTCCTTAGAAGGGCTGAATAGCAAAATGAAGACCGTTGAAAAGTAAATTAGTGAACTGGAATAGAAGGTCGAAAATTTTTCCCAGAAAGAGGCATAAAGGAAAACAGAGATATCACCTGACACGGCCTTTCATAACTCCGCTCACCCCCAGACTCTTCTAGGCGCCCCAACACTCTGGTCTATCCTTACTGTAGTACTTAGGGCCCTATTAGTACTTAGGGCCCTATTAGAATAACGCTTTTGTGCTGGAGTCCCTTCTCACACTCCACTCCTCTGGGTCAGGATCAAGGATTAGCCAAATCTCTTTTCTCACCCTAGTGTCCAGCTCAGTGCTTAGTATTTACTATTAGGAATCGAAAGTTTAGTGCATGAGTGGCACCTGAGAAGCAATCGTTAAGTGCTTACTAAGCAGAGCACTAAACGTGATGATACAAGAACCCGAACTGGTTTCAATTGCCCTTAAATGGTTCCTCATCCGAGACTTTCGAATATTAGAGCCAGAGGGAGGGAACCTAAGAGACCGAGGCTGTCTGGCAACAGAGGAAACTGAAACCAGAAACGCTGCCCCTTGCCTAAGGTGTCACAACAGCGAATCGACGGCCGAATGAGAGCTAGAATCCAGGTCTCCGGATTCCCCCACCAGGGGCTCTCCGTGCCCCCCGTCCACCCGCAGTGTAGACGACGAGGAAATAGGTCACGCCCGTACCGGAGTTGCCAGGGGCCGAGCTCCGGCTCAGTACGAGTACTGTTGAAAGGGGCGTTGGGAGGATGGGGCACTCACTTGACACAGGGCTGCTGGAGAGGTTTTCTGGACTCTGAGACTCCCCCTGGGCCGCCAGCTCTGTGGCCGGGAGGAAAAGAAGCAGCAGCTCCCCACAGAGTGCGACTTGGTTGCTAGGGCGACCAGGCACCTCTCACCCGGAAGAGAATAGGCAGGGCCCGAGGTCGAGCCAATCAGAAGGCGCCAGGGCTGTGAGGCTGCAGCTGGGCCGCGGCGGAGCCGCTCCAGGTGAGGTCCGGGTGGGTGGCGGCCTCCAGGCGGGGCGGCGGGCCGCTGGGCGCCGCGTCCTTACAGCCGCCCCGGGAAGCAGCGCTGCGAGCCCGGGACGGCCTCCCCTTCCGCGGACGGAGGATGTAGGCCCGTGTGCGTGGTCTGCGCGTCACCCCGCTCGTCAGTGTGCGGACCCGTCTACCGCCTCCCCCTCCCTGAGTGGTCAGGATCTGAGGAGCCTCCCGGCCCGGTGGGGTCCAGCCTGACTGGCTGGGGCCGGCGAGTCTGGAGCGATAGAGACCCGGGCCCTGTGACCGGGCCGGGCGGGGGTCGGCAGCTGAGGTTGTCCACGCTCAGGCTGGAGGCGGGGGAGTTGAATTCAGGCTCGGAGCGGGATAGCAGGTTGGATTGCAAGGGCTCGGGTTTCGTTTCCTGTCTCTCTCTCCGTCCCCAGTGGGTGGCTATTTGGGGAGAGGATTTGCGACGATGTATGCTGGAAGAAAGGTACCGGGCCTGAGTATCGGCAAGGAGCTGGGTATGTGGAGTCAGTCAGAGATTTGCCTGGGAGGGGAATGGTTTGTGGTCAGTTTTCAGCGCCCAGCTTGGTTACTCTGTTCCTGGGAGCCAAACTTGGGGGTGAAACAAAGGATGCTCTTCCAGCCAAAATTAGGTTCCTGTATCCACGGTGAACAGAGAAAATTTGTGATGTTTTGGCATCTTGTGGGCCTATCTGGTCAGGAAGAAACTGCCATTCCCAGGGCTAGCTCATTAACAGTTAACCTGTGAACACACCTTTCATATGCAAACAAACCAATCCTGCATCCCTACCTCCAACCACCTCCTTTGTTTAACCACCAAGCCAGTAGTTCCCCTGCACTAAATTGGTCCAGGGCCAGGTACCAGGCAACTAGGGACAGCCCCAGTGCCTCAGAGTCTGTGGGAATTATTTAAACTAGCCAATCCTAAGCTGTTTACTCTGCCCTGCCTCACCTTTCCAGTGGAAAACTCAAGAAAGGCTGTGGCCTATGCCTTACCCCTGTTCCTTTCTGCCTCCTGACTGACACTGGTGCTTCCCCCTGTGGCCCACCTGGCATGGCATGCCTCTCCTTTCTAGGGGGACTGTAAGTAACAAACTTTTCTTTCAGTGGTATTGATCCCTTTATGTCAGCACTCAGTCAACTTTATAAATTAAGATCCAGGCACAAATCAAAGGGGGGCTAGCTTAATATTAAATTTTGAATTGAAGATGTAAAGTATGTGTTTGGGAGGGAGGTGTAAGAGGGAAGTATGGGGGAAAGAATTTCAGCTTTGGAGTCGAATGGATTGTTTCAAACCTTGGCTCTAGACTTTGCTTCTGTAGTTGGAGACATTAGACAAGTCATGTAATTTTTCTGTACTCTAGTTTTCTCCTCTATAAAATACAGAAAATAAAATTTCCCTTATAGGAGTTTTAGAGAATTAAATGAAGTAATTTTACCTTTCCCCTCCATGCAGACTTGTATATCCAACTACCTTCTGCATATCTCTGTTTGAGTACCTAAAAGATACTCAAGTGTAACATCCATTCTGAACTTGTGACACTCCCCATATCTTTTCCTCCCCAATCTTCCCATTCTGATCACATGGCTGAGCACAGAACCCCTATTCACCTAGTTAATCTAGGCCCTAAAATCTTACAGGAATTCTAGACACTTCTTTATCATACCTTTCATCCAATTCATCTACCATTAAATACATTGAGAATCTGCAGCCACTTTTCAACTCCACTTGCTCCCACCCTAGTCCAACTCACTGTTTTTTGTTTTGTTTTGTTTTGTCTTTTATCTCCAGCTTGAACTGCAGTAGTTTTCTAACTGGCCTCCTGGTTCTCCTTATCTCCCTACAGTCTTTTTATTCTTCACATAGCAGCTAGAGTAATTTTTTTTAACTTTTTTCTAGATAATAATTTTAATGTAAATCTGAATTTATTTTTTTAATCTTTTTTTATATTGGAGCATAGTTGATTAACAATGTTGTGTTAGTTTCAGGTGTACAGCAAAATGATTCAGTTATACATATACATGTATCTATTCTCTTTCAAATTCTTTTCATGTTTAGGTTATTACAGAATATTGAGCAGAGTTCCCTGTGCTGTGCAGTAGGTCCTTGTTGGTTATCTATTTTAAATAGAGCCGTATGTACATGTCAATCCCAAACTCCTGATCTATCCCTCCCTCCCACCCTTCCCCACCGGTAACCATAAGTTCGTTCTCTAGACCTGTGAATCTGTTTTTGTTTTGTAAATAAGTTCATTTTTATCTTTTTTTTTTTTTTAGATTCTGCATATAAGCAATATCATATTTGTCTTTCTCTGTCTGACTTACTTCACTTAGTATGATAATCTCCAGGTGCATCCATATTGCTGCAAATGGCATTATTTCATTCTTTTTAATGACTAATATTCCATTGTATATATGTACCCCATCTTCTTTATGCATTCATCTCTTGATGGACATTTAGGTTGATTCTGTGTCTTGGCTGTTCCAAATAGTGCTGCAGTGAACATTGGGGTTCCTGTGTCTTTTCTAACCATGTTTTTCTGTGGATATATGACCAGGAATGGGATTGCTGGCTCATAGGGTAGCTCTGTTTTTAGTTTTTTAAGGAACCTTCATACTGTTCTCTGTAGTGGCTGTACCAGTTTATCAATACACTCCCACCAACAGAGTAGGAGTGTTCCCTTTTTAGAGTAATTGTTTTAACACCTAAGTCAATCATACCAAGCTTTTTGCTCTACTCTCTAGTGACTTTCTATTATATTTAGAATAAAATTCAAAGTTCTTCCCAGGGCCTGCATGGCCCTCTCTACTCTCTGACCTCATCTCCTTTGCTTACTACATTGCAGACCCACCAGACTCCTTATTGTTCATCCAGCCCAGTGCATTGAAGATGTTCTGAACTTGGCCCCTTTTCATCTACTATTGCTTCTGCTTAGAATGTTCTTTTCACAAATATTTCATGACTCATTTTCTAAACATTCAAGTGTCTGTTCAAATATGATCTCAGGAAGATGACCACTCTTACTTGACCACTCATACTTGACCACTCTATCTAAAATAACAATCTGAGTTTTTCATTTTCTTCATAGCACTTAACAGATATTATATATTTGTTTATAGTCTGTCTTACTCTGTAGAAGATAAGCTTCATGAGACAGGAGTTTTGTCATCTTTACTTTTATATCTGTAGTATCTGGCATCTAATAAGTGCTCAATAAATATTTGTGGAATGAATAAATAAATGAATGAATCTCCATTCTAATATCAGTCATCAGTATTCCACCTTCAGCCATTCCTCAAATACATATTGAATTCCTACTATATGCCAGACACTGTGTTAGAAGTACAGTGGTAATCAAAATAGATATAAGCCTTCAGAGAGCTTTCGGGGTGGGGTGGGGGGAGAGAGAAACATAAAGGAAACAATATATGTATATAATTATGAAAACTTTTTAAGAAAGGAATATCAAGAGACCTAGTTTAATTTCTACATGTTTGTAAGTTTCCCACATATTTCCCTGCTTTTGATTTCAAATTTCATTCCACTGTAGTTGCAAAACATACTTTGTATCATTTCTGTCTTTTAAAATTTATTGAGGTCTGTTTTATAGCCTAGTATATGGTCTATCCTGGAAAATTTTCCTTGTCCACATAAGAAGAATGTATATTTTTGTTGGGTGTTAGGTCTAGTTGGTTTACACTGTGTTTCAAGTCTTCTGTTTCCTTATTGATCTTCTATCTAGTGCTTTACCATTGTTCAAAGTGGGTACTGAAGTTTCCTACTGTTATGCGTTGTCTAGTTCTCTGTTCATTTCTGTCAGTTGTTCTTTATGTATTCTGGTGCACCGTTAATAGGTGCAGTATATTTGTAGTTGTTAATATCTTCCTCGTGGATTGATTCCTTATCATTATGAAATGTTCTTCTTTAAAGTCTGTTTTGTCTGATATTAGCATAGTCACTCCAGCTTTCTTGTGATTGCTGTTTGCATGATTTGTCTTTTTTCATCTTTTTACTTTTCATGTGTATATCTTTGAATTTAAAGTGATAGACAGCATTTAGTTGGATTGTCTTTTGATTGAATTGTTTAATACATTCACATTTAATGTTATCGGTGTAGTGGGATTTACATTTGCCATTCTACTCTTTGTTGTCTAATGTCTTGTATCTGTTTTGTTTCTCTGTTCCTACTTTGCTGCCTTCTTTTGCATTGTCATTAAATGAATATTTTCTAATGCAGTATTTTAATTTCTTTAATGTTTTTTTCACAATATATTTTTGAGTTTTTGGTTTGCTTTTTAATGACTACTTGAGGGTTTATCATGTGCATCTTAACATATCAGAATCAGCTTCACATTTATACTAGCTCAAATTTAGTAATGTATAGAAGTGTTACTCTCATATAGCTATATTCCTTTTCCCTCCTTTTTGCAGCATTATTGTTAAACATATTATATCTATTAATGTTACAAACCCAGCTGTACTTTTTTTTCTATTTTTTTTTAATTGAAGTAGAGTTGATTTAAAATGTTGTGTTAGTTTCAGGTGTATAACAGAGTGATTCAGTTATATGTGTGTGTGTGTGTATTCTTTTTTGATTCTTTTCCATTATAGGTTAGTACAAGATATTGAGTATAGTTCCCTGTGCTATACAGTAGGTCCTTGTTGCTTATCTATTTTATATACAGTAGTGTATATATTTTAATGAAAACAATTTCCCCCTTCCCTCTTCCCCTTTGGTAACCATAAGTTTATTTTTTATGTCTGTGAGTCTATTTCTATTTTGTAAATACTTTCATTTGTATCTTTTTTTTTTTAGATTCCACAATATCATATGATATTTGTCTTTCTGTCTGACTTACTTCACTGAGTCTGATAATCTCTAGGTCCATCCATGTTGTTGCTAATGGCATTATTTTATTCTTTTTTATGGCTGAGTAATATTCCATTGTGATATATACCACATCTTCTTTATCCATTCATCTGTCAGTGGACACTTAGGTTGCTTCCCCAACTGTATACTGTTATAGTTGTTACTTTTACCATTGTAGTCATTTTCTTAACCCAGTACAGCTATGTGCCCACTGACTTGCTTTGTTCTGTTACTGGCAAATATATTACATTTCTGTATATCACAGGCCCAATATTACATTATATATGTATTATTGTATACAATTGCTTTTAAGTTGCTCATGTGAAGAAAGGAGAAAAATATACATTTACACTGTTCAGTTGGTTTGGGGGATGGGGTTGTTTTTGGTTTTGTTTTTGTTCTGTAATTATACAGTTACCTTTACTGGTGCTTGATTTTTGTGTGGATTCAAATTACCATCTAGGGTCACTTGCTTCAGCTTGAAGAACTTCCTTTAGTGTTTTTTTGTAAAGCAGATTTGCTGTCAACAAATTCTCTGTTTTTATGAGAAACTTTTTATTTCACCTTCATTCTTGAAAGATAACTTTTCTGGATATAGGATTATTGGTTGACAGTTCTTTTCTTTGAGTCCTTTGAATGTATTATGTCACTGCCTTCTGGCCTCCATTATTTCTGCCAGAAATTTAACTGTTAATCTTATTGGGTTTGTATCTGTAAGTGACAAGTTGTTTTTCTCTAAGTGCTTTCAAGATTTCTCCTTGTCTTTAACTGTCAGCATTTTTATGTATTGTGTCTATTTATGGATCTCTTTGGGTTTATCCTGCTTGGAGTCCTTAGAGCTTCCTGGAGATGTTGGTTATTGTCTTTCAATAAATGTGAGAAGTCTTCTGCTGTTATTTCTTTGAATATCTTTTCTGCTCTTTTCTGTCTCTCTCTCTCTCCTATGCTTCTGGTGTTCCTAATATGCGTACTACTAACTTTGGACTTAGTTTGGGGGTTAGTTTGGCTTAGTTTGTTCTTTTTTTCTGGTTCCTTGAGGTGAACATTTAGGTTGTTTATTTGAGATCTTTTCTTTTTCTTAATGTAGGCATTTATTGCTCTATACTTCCCTCTTAGAACTTCTTTTGCTTCATCTCATAAGTTTTGGTATGTTGTGTTTCCACTTTCAATCGTTTGAAGATATCCTAAAGGTTCCCTTTTGATTTTGTCTTTGACCCATTAGTTGTTCAGGGTCATGTTATTTAATTTCCACATATTTATGAGTTTTCCAATTTTCCTTCTGTTATTGATTTCTAGTTTCATATCATTGTGGTCAGAAAAGATACTTGATCTGATTTCAATCTTCTTAAATTTGTCAGAACTTGTTTTATGGCCTAACATGATCTATCCTGGAGAATATTCCATGTGCATTTGAGAAGAATGTGTAGTCTGCTGCTTTAAGTGGAATGTTCTGTGTATGTCTATCAGGTCCATTTGATTTAAATCATAGTTCAAGTCCAATGTTTCTTTACTGATTTTTCTTTCTGAATGACCTGACCATTGTTGGAAAGTGTACTATTAAAGTCCCCTATTATTATTGTATCGTTGTCTATTTCTCTCTTCAGTTATGTTAATATTTGCTTTATATTTAGGTGCTCTGATGTTGGGAGCATAAATACTTAAAATTGTTAGACTCCCTTGATGAATTGACCCCTTTATCATTATATAATGATCTTTGTTTCTTGTTACAGTATTTGACTTAAAGGCTACTTTGTCTAAGTATAGCTACCCCTTCTCTCTTTTGATTTCCATGTGCATTTACTATCTTTTACATCCCTTCTCTTTCGGTCTATGTGTCTTTAAAGCTGAAGTGATTCTTTTGTAGGCAGCATATAGTGGGTCTTGTTTTTTTATCCATTCAGCTACTCTGTGTATTTTGATGGGAGAATTTAGTCCATTTACATTTAAAGTAATTATTGACAGGTAAGGGCTTACTGTTGCCATTTTTATTGTTGTTTCCTGGGTGTTTTATAGATCCTTTGTTTCTTTCTCTCTTGCTGTCTTCCTTTGTGATTTGATAATTTCTGTAGTGGTATGCTTTGATTCCTTCCTCATTATTTTTTGTGTATCTACTATAGATTTTTGCCGTGTCATTTGTTTTGTTTTGTTTCATTTTGTTTGACTTTTTACCATGAGGCTGACATAAAACATCTTATAATTATAACATTCTATTTTAAGTGATAACATTTTAACTTTGATTTCATACAAAAGCTCTACACTTCCCCCCCCCCCAGGCAAAATCTCTGAGCCAGAGCTGTGTTTCTGAAAGTGTATGTGTAAATATAAATTTTACTTATCAAATCATATATTAAATACATGAAAACATCTCTTCTCAACTAGAGTTTTTTAAACCCTATGCCAGACCTAACCAAATCAGAATGTGGTATTGAACCCTACATACCCTGTGTGTGATTTGAAACTTCTACATGTGTTTCTGATGCACATCCTGGTTAAGAAATCTGTGTCAGAGTAATGCACTAAATATTAATCTTGAGGGGGATATGCTCATAAATCTTTTGTGAAGCAGTTTATTCATGCTTCTCCTAAACTGGCCCTTTTAAAATGTGCATTTTCCTTTTTTTTTTCTGAAACAGGCTATATCCATTACTTTGACAAACAAAGGATTATTATACTTGTCTAGTTTTTATAATATCTGTATTACTTTTTTCTCTTGCAGGTGAAAATGAGTTCTTCAGTAAGAAGAAAAGGCAAGCCAGGGAAAGGAGGTGGAAAAGGGTCTTCCAGAGGAGGAAGAGGAGGCAGGAGTCATGCTAGTAAATCTCATGGGGGTGGCAGCGGTGGCGGTGGCGTTGGTGGCAATAGAAAGGCCTCAAGTAGAATTTGGGATGATGGCGATGACTTTTGTATCTTCAGTGAATCAAGGCGTTCATCCAGGTCATTATACTCTTTGAATGTTCAAATATGAAAACAGTATCAATTCCTGATCTATGGGACAACAGATGGCTAAGACAAAGGGGGGAAATGCCAGATAATTCTGGCCAAGTCAGTCTTCCTCCTGTTTTAAAGCCTTGCAGTCCCCATCTTTGTAACCCTTTCTAAAGGCATAATGACAAATAACACCTTTTGTTGGGAGTGGGAAGGTGCATTGAGATCTGAAGTTAACTTTAACTTCCACATGACACTGTGAATTGAATATAATATTGTTACTGTAATCAATATTACTAGGAAAGTAAATATTGGAAATGGTGAAAGTGATGAAAATTATTTTAAGTATTTCTTGGGCATTGTAGCTGGAAGCTCCCCAAATGAGATCTGGCTGTACTCCATCTGTCTAGTTGGTGAATTATCTATTTTCCAACCAGATCAACCAGATATTTACTGGAGCTTCATGTGATGACCAGTGATAGATATCATATCCAGGCTTCTCTCATGTTCAACTTTTAATTAGTGAATAAATTGTGATAATTCTAATGCATGTTCAATGAAAGTAAAGATTTTACTACTGCATGTTATGCAGTATAAATATAAAATTCTCATTGTTTTTCAAATTGCACTTCAAGCTGTTTACTTGAATTTTTAGAGATGGAGAGACTTCTTTAGAGCTACGTATGTACACACATACATGCACACACTCTTTCATGGGAATAATTCCCACCTAAATATTAGTTAGATGGGAATATATGAGGGTATCTCACCTCGTAGGTGAGTGCTGAAGTTCAACTGCATCATATGTGTTTTTAACTTAAATGAATTCAACTGTATGCATTCAGAAGAAAAAGAAGAACAAATAGTGTTTAAGTAGTTAAACTTGCCACCAAATGAATCTGGGCTCCATAGGGAACAGGATATGGAGAGAGGAATGTGTTTAACCCTCAGTCAGTCTCATTTCCAAGTGCTTTTTGCAATTTAAGCCTCTTGATGCACTGAGTATGTGATATTAATGTTTAAATATGTATTCTTAAGCATGGTCTCTACCATAACCAAGTACTTCATCTGGTATGCAACCAGAGAATCTACTTTTTTCTATTCTAAAGGAAAAAATGGTCATTTTGGACATACTGAGAGATAATGTATCAGTCTCAAACTTGACACCTTTTTAAGGAATCTTCCAGAATAATTTAAAATTCTATTTTCACCTTAGCTGCTGACTTAAGAACCTAACTGCTAAGTTAGATGCAGCTCCATTCTTTCTGAAGACACTGACTTTATAGATTCTTAGAATCTTAGACACTCATTTATGGAGGAAATATTTGTTCAGTGCCTCCCGTGCACCGGGCACTGTTTTAGGGACCAGGATTATAGCAATGAATAAAATATGGTCCTTGTCTTCATAGAGGAGGTTTGAGGTATAAAGACCATAAACAAAGATATAATAATATGTCAGGTGGTAAGTGCTATGGAAAAAAATAAAGGATAAATGGATGGAAAATACCAAAATAGATTGCTGGTGTTTTTAAATGGTTGCCGTTTTCTGTGATCAGAGAATACTTCTCTAATGATGTGTCATTTGAGCCAGGATAAGAAAGAAGTGAAAGAGTAAGCCTGTGCAGCTATCTGAGGGAAGAACATTCAAGGCAGAGGCAACAGCAAGTGCATAGTTCCTGAGATAGGAGTGTACTTGGAAGATTTAGGAGATGGCAAGGAAGCTGTATGCCTAGCGTGGATGGGTAAGAAGTGATAGGCAGTTGGATTCGCAAGGCTATACTGTATAGGATCTTATAGGCCATAACAAGGATTTTGTTTTGTTTTTGTTTTTTAAGTTTTAAAAGTCATGTTTATTGAAGGGTAATTTACATTCAAGAAAACTCACCCTAGAATTTGACAAATGCAGTCAGCACTGTAATCAGTAGTTCTTCAAAACTCTCCCCGTGCCCTTTGCAACAAACTCCCCCCTGATCCTTAGGAATCCATTAATCTGTTTTCTGTCAAAGGGGTCAAATGTAATCATTAAGATGATTTATTACAGAAAAAATTGTAAGCACATAAAACCAAGTTTTTAAAAGGGTACTTTGAATATATAATCGAATAGTCAGAAGAATGAGATTTTAAAATAACCTTTGAAAATTAAAGCACAGTTGACAAAGTTGTCTTAAGATAGCTATAGAATAGCTAGTCTAGTTTCTGTGTCAAGCTTCAGGCTGAGGGTGTTTGGTAGAAAAACTATTTTAAATAATGGAGTTGGATTCTGCAGACATTCTCTATGGGGCAGACATTACCTTTTCACAGATATTTGGCACCTTCTCAAAAGTTCACCCCTGCTCCCACCATGAAAGGGACAAGGAAAGCAAAAACATCTGTATATATCAGTTGTCACATGTTCAAACACACCCTATCTACTTAGAATGCTTCTTTCAAGCACCACAATTCTGTCTTCCAAGCACCAGTCCTGAGGTTTGTCAGCATCGTGAACTGGACTGAGCCAAGTTGTGCACTGTGGCCAAAAAGGCCATTATAAGGACTTTGGCTTTTGCTTTGAATACAGTGGGAAGCCACTGAAGGGTTTGAGGCAAGAGTGTGTGCCATCAATCACTCTGGCTAGAGTTAACTGCTATTCAGTGTATCCCTTCATGTGAACTAGAAAATGCTGCCCATTTCTTTGGGCAGTTATAGCTCCAGGGCGCATGTCTTGGAAGCAGAGCATAGACTGGATTTTAGCTCTCGCTGTCCCCTGCTTCCCCACTTTGGGACCCTTTGCATAGTGTACAGTATGTGCACCCATACTCAGTAGCCCTGCCTCACTGTGCTGTGTGGAGAATAGGCTACAGGGGGACATGGGTTGGAAGCAGGAAGACCAGTTAGAAAGTACTCTCCAAGTAGCAGTGTCACAGACAATTTAATATATAAGTCTGGAGTTCAAGAACGAGATCTAAGCTAGAGAAGTAAATGTATAAGTCCTCTATGAGTAAATGCTATTTGAAGCTATGAGACCGGATGAGATAGGATATAGAGAAGAGGTCTGAGTTTTGAGCCTTGGGGCACTCTAGGCTTTAGATCTGAGAGAGATTAGGAGAATCAGACAAAATAGATTGAGGAGTAGGAGGTGCCAGTGAAGCAGGAGAAAAACTAAGAGAGCTGATTTCCAGAAGTCAAGGGATAAAGGCTTTTTAAAGGGAAGTATCCAATCAGATTGGATTGGATGCTTAAAAGTGCTTGTGATAGGTCAAGAAAAATGTGTTCCAGGAGTTCCCTGGCGGTCCAGTGGTTAGGACTTTTACTGCTGTGGCCCAGGCTTCAGTCCCTGGTGGGGGAACTAAGATCCCACAAGCTGCGCAGCCAAAAAAAAAGAAAAATGTGTTCTGACAGTTGTCCACTGGATTTGGCAATGTGGATAGCATGAGTAACCTTGACACGAACTGTTTGGTTTAGTACAGTTGGTGTGGAAGAAACCCTGTTGGAGTGTGTTTCAGGAAGAAGAGGAAAGGAAGTGGAGACAGACAATGATTTAAATAACTATTCGGGGAGCTTTGCTTTAAAGGGCACGGGAGGGAGGGGAGATTAGAATAGCTTGAGGAGGATCTGCATTATAGGGAGGATTTTTTTTTTTTTTAAGATGGTAGATGTTATATAGCATGTCTATACACTGATGGAAATGATCCAAAGGAGAATGAAGAACTGATGATGTAGAGAGGGGATAAGTGCTGGAATGATTTCCTTGAGAAGATTAAAGAGATTGAGATACAATATAGAGGGACTGGCTTTAGGATCAAGGGTGGTTCAACCTTAGTAACAGGAAAGAAGGCAAAGTATAGGGGTTTACAAATAAGTGGTAGATGAGATAGGCACATATGGAAGTTCTCCAAGTTCTCCACCTACACCGGCCCCCCCACCCCTGCTTTTTTTTTTTTTTTTTTTAACTGATCATGAGGAAACAAACAGATTGAAATTGCGGAATTCTACAAGACAGCTGGCCTGAGTGCTTCAAGAAAGTCAGTGCCAGGAAATATGTGGGGGAACTATTCTAAATTAAAGGAGTTTGAAAAACAGATACCTAAATATCCTTTTTAACTAGATACTCAATCAGAAAATCCTTAGAAGACATGATTGAGGTAGTTAGGAACTTTTAACATGAATTATATATTAGATCATATCAATGTAAAATCCCTTGTGAGTGAGAATAGGATTGTTAAATAAAAGTATGTCTCTGTTCTTAGGGAATAACATGCTGAAGTATTTGAGTGAATATGATGTCTGCAGCTTACATTCAGATGGTTTAGCAGAACATGCATGCACATATATGGGGGAATATATATATATACACACACACATATGTGTGTGTAGAGAGAGAAATAAGAGAAGCGCATAAACGTGTGTGTGCATGTAAGTATGGCAAGTGTTAACAGTTGGTGAATCTTGATAAACGGTGTTAATTTCTGTAGATTTAAAAATTTTTGAAACAAAATGGGGAAATGATGAATTTTGGGTAAGATTTCTTTTCAGAAGTTGTAACTAAGTGGTTAAAAACCACAACCTATCCTATTTTCTCCTTTACTACTCAGTTTTGCGAGTGTAAATGTGTGGTTCTTCTCAAAGTCTCAGTAGTATGTTGGATTTTCAATACAGTGAAAGTTTCTGACATTTCCCTAGATTTGTGAAAATTTATAATGAAGCATGCCAACTGAAAAAAGAGAAAAGAAATTTAGTGAGTAAAGTTAAACTTTAGGGACTTCCTAGCTGACACAGTGGTTAAGAATCCACCTGCCAATGCAGGGGACCCAGGTTCGAGCCCTGCTCTGGGAAGATCCCACATGCCAAGGAGCAACTAAGCCTGTGAGCCACAACTATTGAGCCCATGTGCCACAACTACTGAAGCCCACGTATCTAGAGCCTGTGCTCCATAAGAGAAGCCACTGCACTGAGAAGCCTGTGCACCACAATGAAGAATAGCCCCTGCTTGCTGCAAGTAGAGAAAGCCCGTGTGCAGCAACAAAGACCCAATGCAGCCAATAAACAAATTAAATAAATTAATTAATTAAAAAAATAATAATAAAAAATAAAGTTAAACTTTAGAACTGATTATTGTTTTAAATACTAAAAAGTGTGCCTAAAAAAATCTAAATTCCAAAAATGAAAGATTAGTGAAATAAATTCTAGTACCTCTATATCTACATGTAACCATTTAAAAATTAAGTTGTAGGAAAATATTTAACTTGGGGGAAACGCCAGTTTTATTTTGATGAGTAAATAAAACAAGTTATAAAAGATTATATATGCTGTACAATTTTATAAAAAATGTATGTGAGAAAGAATGATGTGATTTAAGGTGACTTCTGTTTTCTTCTTTGTTCTCTACTTTTCTATAGGGAACATATTGTGATCAGGATAATAATTTAGGCAAATATTTCAAACTAGGGCCTACTGTTCATAAGACAGGACTCTTGATTGTTCTCAGAGCAAGTGCCTCAAATGGATTGAAATATATCCTCTTTGTAAGTCACAGACTTCTTTTGAAAGTCCAGGGATGCGAAGGGAGCCATCATAGCATCGCTTTCTCCAGAGAACTCTTGAGTAGTGAAGCCAGACTTAATGATGAAGAATCTAACCAGGTTTTTCCCAGCAGTTTCAATATAATGAAGTCTGGTAAATACTGTAGCAAATGGGGAATCTCTCCACATTCATGGTCTTCTTTTGTAGGACACTTGACAGTCCAGTCATGTTGTATATATTTGCAGACCCTGAGGAGAGTGTGTAAGTTCTGCTCACAGATAAATGTGTAATTTTGTTCTGTGTCCTTTGCAGACCTAGTAACAGTAGCGCGAGAAAAGGAGATGCACGCCCCAAATGGAAGCCTGAAGCCAAAATGCCCCTTCAGACTCTACATATGACTTCCGAGAATCAAGAAAAAGTGAAAGCTCTCCTCCGAGACCTGCAAGAACAAGATGCGGATGCTGGATCTGAGTAAATTCTTTAATTTGAGTAAATAATTATATTGAGGAAGATGAATTGGCAGTGTGATGGTCCTTTGTGTCTTTGGAATACTGTATCAGTACTGATCCTGTTGTGGCTATGTAACTAGTTGAAAGTGAGCCAAGAGAAATATAAGAATAATTATTCAGCAGTAGCTTTAGAGTGAGTTTGTTTGCAGTATCTGTGAGCAGTAGTACAGATTGCCTTTTCATCTTTATTTTTTCTAGGACAGTGCTAATGTGGATTCAGTAATTGCTTTATTGATAACCTTCCAAATAAAACCTTGTAGTGAACTAGTAGAAGTATTGTTCTAGGAGCAAATACTGAGTTGATCAGATGAAGTCTTATGATTACACTTCTCATGACAATCTGCCTAAGAGAAAGATATTTTTAGTCTTTCGGCTCTTTTGCTGTGTGATTTCAGTTGGAGAGGTTAATTCTTTCTATTTGCCAGAATTAATGAATAGTCAGTCATGAACAGCTCAATTTCCATCCTATCTGCAAATCACTTATCTGTCCTAGGTTTAGGAAAGATGGTTATGCAGCAAAGCAAAAAGATAGCAATGGTTTTTATGAAGGAGAAGAGAGAGAGGTTAGCCAAGGCTTCTGTGGTTAAGAACACAGACTCTGGGTCACACTGCCTTGTTCTTTACTGTATAACCCTTGGCAGTTACTAATCTTCTCTTAAGTTTTATTTGATCATCTGAGAAAAAAAAAGCGGAGATTCCAATAGTATCTGACTGGGTTATTGGGAAGATTTTCAAAGAGATAGTACATAAAAAACATTTAACATAGTACCTGGCAGGTAATAAATGCTGTTCGTGCCAAGATATAAATGAATAGGTCAATAAAAAATTAAATCAGTGACTGCATAGTGGTCAGGATCCTGTGTCCTTTGGTTCCTTGAATTAAATTCTTAGACTCTTACTAAATTTTTCTGTGAAGTAAGTAGAGATTAATATGTGATATATGAAAATGTTACTTTTGCCAGAAGAGGTATTTCTGGGGAGGAAGAAGACGATGAGCTTGATTATGATGATGAGCACTACTGGTCAGCTGGACGAGAAGCTTCCCTTGTTCCCGACACGGATGCTTTGGAGTGCGCTGGCTCAGGCCTGGTGGAGCCTCATCATCCAGAATTCTCAGGCTCAGCGTTTGTAGTGCAGAAACTTTCCAGGTTTGCTTTCATCATTTATGGGAAAATTGAAGGAAACTGAAATTGTGTTAAAAACACAGCTACCTCTTCTTGAATACTTCCGTGGTGTGTGGGTTCCAGCAGTACCTGATATGCCCAGTATCCTCTTTTTTAGGATAGGGAGGTGAAGGAGGAGTTAGTATTATCAGGGACACTTTTTCAAGATACACACCCTGCCTGTGTATAGTTATAACTTCACATGTACGTATTTAAATGAATTTCTCTTCTGTGGTTTGGTATTACTCAGTCATTTTTGTCGTTTCACATATGGCAGGTATGGTTTCAGTGCTGAACGCTGTCAAGCAGCCCTGAGGATTTGCGATGGAGACGTGGGGGCATCCCTGGAGCATCTACTCACCCAGTGTTTTTCAGAGACATTTGGAGAGAGGGTGAAGGTTTCTGAGGCAGTTGCACATATAAGCTTGGATGAGTGTGTGGAACAGCGACAGGAAGAGGCCTTTGCTCTCAAGTCAATCTGTGGTGAAAAATTCATAGAAAGAATTCAGAACAGAGTCTGGACCATTGGATTAGAACTGGAGTATTTGACGAGTAAATTCTGCAAATCCAAGCGAAAGGAAAGTACCAAAAATATACAGGAGACTTCACTTGAAATCTGTAAATTTTACCTCAAAGGAAATTGCAAATTTGGATCAAAGTGCAAATTCAAACATGAAGTGCCCCCAAATCAAATTATTGGAAGAGCAGAAAGGAATGTAGATGATTCTCATCTAAATGCTAATGAAGATGCATCTTTTTTATATGAACTTGAAATTCGATTTTCTAAAGACCACAAATACCCCTACCAAGCTCCCCTTGTGGCATTTTATTCCACCAATGAGAATCTACCTCTGGCTTGTCGTTTACATATTTCTGAATTCCTTTATGGCAAGGCCTTGACGTTTGCAGAAACTTCAGAACCTGTTGTGTATTCTTTGATAACCCTTTTAGAGGAAGAATCAGAAATAGCCAAGTTACTAACAAATACCCATCACAAGTACAGTGTCCCTCCTGTGAACTTTCTGCCAGTATCTTCTGGGACCAGAATAAATAATCCTGTCTGTCGTAAACCAGTGATTCCAAGTAATTCGTTTGTTTCAAATCAAATTCCAGGAGGTATGTAAGGCATTGATCAGGTGTTGTGGAGGGGGGATTTGGAATGATGGGTTAAATCAGAGGTTCTGAGGGCTGGTCTAGGGTCTCCCCTGAACTGAGACCTGACTTTAATTGTAAGGCCTAATTGTGTCACTGTGTTTTAAGCTCCCTAAATTGAAAGTTTGTAGTGATGTATGTATTAATTCTAGTAGTTGAAGGCTAAAAGAACCTTAAACCATCCTTCCAGGAAATCTGTTTCTTTAATCCATTTGGTTTCATATAATTACTTCTGTTACTGTATATAGGATTACTTGCAAATGAGTTTTTAGAGATACTTCTCTTTCTATACCACTATCCATAGCTTCCTGCTTTTAGTACACTAGACCCCCAAAATTCATTAGGGAAGGGCTCCCTTTATGAATCCCTAACTCCTCAAATAGAGAAAAGTTTGTACAAGCCTCTGGCTTTCTGCAGATCCAGGTGTACTGTACAGATTCTTACACCAAAAGAATAACCCCCCTTTCCAAGTTCACCATAGGATTCTTTCTTATTTTTTGCCATCTTTCTTTCAGAGAAACAAGTTTTATATTTCCCAAGAGTTCCTAGGTAAATATCAACAGGTAGAGAACAGTGAAACCACACTGAGATGCAGGTGCTGGACAGATGGCTGGGTTCCCTCACTGGCCCCTTGACTCTCTGCCAACCCGCAGTGAGTTCTAGCACTCAGATGTGTTCCTCAAGAAATGACAAACTGTGTGTCATGGACTTTTTTTAAGATAACAGCTTTATTAAGGTATAATTTGCACATCATAAAATTCAGGCTTTTGAAGTGTACAATGCAATGGTTTTTAGTATATTAACAGAGTTGTGCAACCATGACCACTGTCTAACTCTGGAATGTTTTCATCACCCCAAAAAGAAACTCTGTACCTGTTAGCAAGTCACTTCTCATTTCTCCCTTCCCCCAACCCCTAACAACCATGAGTCTATATTTTGTCTATGGATTTGCCTGTTCTGGACATTTGATGGAAATGGAATCATACAGTAAATATGTGGCTTTTTGCGATTGGCTTCTTTCACTTAGCGTAATGTTTTCAAGGTTCATCCCTGTTGTAGCATGTATCAATACTTCATTCCTTTTATTACTGAATAATATTCCATTATATGGACATGCCACATTTTATTTATTGATTCATCATATGATGGACATTTGGGTTATTTTGTGTCATGGAATTTTAGGAACACTTGCAGATATTTGAAACTTTAATTCCTAAATATGAAGAATCTGCTGGGTTAACAAGGCAGGCCATGATTTTCTCTTCTTTGTTTTTAATTTGGTTTAACCAAAGCCACTTATGCTTGATTAAAGTTTATTTGAAGATGCATTTTAAGTTCTCTAGCAGTAGATGTAGTAGTGTGGAAATGAATGAACTTGTTTTATTCAAGCTTTACCTTTTTCTCCATTTTATGATTTTTTGTTGTTGTTACTTTGTTAGATAGTGACTTTCCCCCTTTGCTAAAGAAAGGGATCCATATCGAAAACGTTTCCTTTTATCCCCTTCAAGTTGAAAAAGAATCAGAGCCTGAGGAAGAGACAGATGAGGATGAAGGTCCTGCACCAGTTATGGTGGAGAATGAAAGCTATGTCAACCTTAAGAAAAAGATTTCCAAAAGATATGACTGGCAGGCAAAATCAGTACATGCTGAAAATGTCAAAATCTGCAAGCAGTTCCGAATAAAACAGGTAGGGTATTCTGAGAGAATGGCTAGCATTGCCTCCCTGATGTACGGATGAAGGGATTAGGAATTAGGAAGCTTTGGCTACCCTCCATAGTTTACTTTCAATTCTCCTTTACTCTGATTGGTCGGAGTTTCTGCATGCCACAGCAAACTTGGATGCATGTCCTAGAGAGTTTTGGAAAATACAAAGGCTGATGAAAATGAACCACATATATACCAGATATTCTGAGAATCATGTGGCTTTGGTACTATGATAGAGATCTGATAAGTGAAAGAAAAAGTAGTACTGTGATTTACATTAGAAATAGCAGTATAGAAGAGGAGAAGGGTAAGGAGGGACTCTTACCCGATTTCAAAGGCTCACAGGATAAATAATTTGCCCAAGGTCACAAAGCTGGTAACTGGCAACACAGAGTTTCAAGCTGATTCTCTCTGTTTTCACAGTCCATGTTATTTTTACCCCATTCAGGGGTGAAAATAATGAAGATTATTTTAAAAGAACGCATAAGTGAAGTGTTAGGGCAGAGTTGGATGTAGGATAAAGACGAGCTGCTTAACCTATTTGGGGATTAGATGCTGAGGGCCCTTCCAGTTCTAAAGTTCTATGATTCTGATTTTTGACAGAGTATAACACTAGTACATACATATTGCAATACTCATAGAATGTTAAATAATAAGATGATAGAAATAAAAAATTACACGTTTAGAGGTGATAACTTACGTGATAAAATTGTATGCAGAAAATGTGTATGTTAATATAAATGTTAGTGTAAGTTTCTTACATTAGTCAAAAATACATCCACAGTTTTAACCCACAGCACAATGTTTATAGCACTGGCCATTAGATGTCAAACTGAGTTACATAGATGTGGTGACTGGCCAAAAAGAATCCTTTAAATGAGGGAGTATTAAAAAAAAATAAAATAAAGATGAGGGCATGTCAGAAGGACTCAGGAATCAACCTGGAAAAGCTCCCAATGGCCAAAATGAAACACTTAGAGCAACAAAATAAATTGGATTATATCCTAAGTATTGGATGTACAGAATTGGATTATAACCCAGGAATAAAAAAAACAAAATTGAATCCACACCAATTTATTTTTATTTATTTATTCTCGACAAATAAAAATTGTATGTATTTAAGATGTTTAAAAAAAAAAAGAACCATTTACTGAGTGCTCTTACTATTAGTGATTTTGGTAAAAATCTGATACTATGTAGAACTATGCCGTTCTGTATGGTAGCCCCTAGCCATATGTAGCTATTTAAAGTTAAATTTATTAAAATTAAATAAAATAAGGAACAGTTTCTCAGAGTTATCTGGGATGCTGTCTCCCGGGCTGCAGTCCTCATTTTGCCCCAAATAAAACTTAACTCATAACTCTCAAAAAAATAAAAAGTGAAAAAAAATGAAAGATTCAGTTCCTTGATAGCACTGATAGTATTTCAAGTGCTCAATAGCCACATGTAGCCAAGTTTCTATATTGGACAACAAAAATATAGAACATTTCCATCAACATTTCCACACTGTTCTATTGAACAGTGCTGGTATAGAGACTCTTAGAGAAAGAGCTGGATAGGTGCTAAGCAAGAGGGGTTATTTCTCTTATAAGATCCTTCAGTTTATTCAGATGTAGGAAAGCCACATGGATTCCACAGCTTATTCTTCCTGATTCTCTGAACAGCCTTCTGACTAAAGTCATCAGCATCCAACCCCCAACAAATCTGCACTTTCCACCTCTAAACAAATTGGTGAAGAAAGAGCAGAAAGGGTAGGTCTAACTAAGGGATTCAACATTTAGAGCTTTGCAAAAGGTGGTTCAAAGTAACCAAACTGATGTCTTATCTTTTATTTTGTTAGGCTTCCAGACAGTTCCAGTCAATTCTGCAAGAAAGACAATCACTCCCTGCTTGGGAAGAAAGAGAAAACATTCTTAAATTGCTGAGCAAGCACCAAGTGCTTGTTATAAGCGGTATGACTGGGTAAGAATGTAATTTATTCGTCATGCAGCTTTCATCTGTAAATATGGTGTGTGCCCTGGTTACCACAACCAGTTCTACTTTGGGAAAAAAAAAAAAAAAAAACAGTAGCTGGTGTTATTTGTGTTTTTTCCTGTCGGATATTAAATAATATTTCACAGAGGCAAATAATGTGGCAACTGTAGCCAACAGAGCCAAATTACAAAAAAAAACTCATAAATTTAGGAATTTATAGATATTGTACACATCTGCCTTGAGACAATTTTAAGGCAAAAGGCCTAGCTGAAGGCTTTTAGCAAGGCCCATTTTAAAATATAAAGGATAGTTCCAGAACATTTAGCTGGAAACTTTTCATCATCTTAAGTTTATTCTGATTTCCTTAAAGCTTTTGTTTAGGAACAACTTAGGGTACATTCTTTTTCCTGTTTCACACTCTCCATGTGTTATTCAAACCTATTTAGCAGGGACAAGTTGCAGGCTTAATTTAATTCTGTATTCAGGGGTCTTCAATTTAATAATTACACTTGTGCCCAGGCCCACAGATATAGTGGTAACTTCGTATCTTCCAGTTTCTTATCTTTTTTTTTATAATTTTATTTATTTATAATTATTTTTTGGGAGGTACACCAAGTTCAATCATCTGTTTTTATACACATATCCCCGTATTCCCTCCCTCCCTCGACTCCCCAACAGTCTTCCAGTTTCTTATCTTTTTAACCTCAGTCCAGTTATAACCAAAGCAATACCACGTCAAGGGGATGTGGTATAAAAGTATTTTTATAATCATAAGATAACACTCTTGTTTCTGTAGGGTTCATATGTAGAGTTCACATTCCTGGAGGCATTTATAGACCTTAACCTAATGTTTATTCAATAGTCCCAGTTTTACAAATAATAGTAAACTATTATTTGATTGCTCTGTTAATGAGTGCAAATTCCTGGGAGTTATCAGCTGTAGGTAATAAGTCAGTAGGTAGGTTTAGAAAATAGATGAAGCTAAACAACTTTTATTCCAATTAGCTTCTTACTTTCCTCCTTGCATATGATTGCTTCTTTAGTTAACTAGCACTTGAAAGCTCTCATTTTAGGACTTATTTGTTTTGCCATACAGATGTGGGAAAACCACACAGATTCCACAGTTTATTCTGGATGATTCTCTGAACGGACCACCTGAGAAGGTAGCTAATATCATCTGTACCCAACCCCGACGAATCTCTGCCATCTCTGTCGCTGAACGCGTTGCTAAAGAAAGAGCAGAAAGAGTGGGTCTGACTGTGGGATATCAGATCCGGTTAGAAAGTGTCAAGGTTTGTATGCTCTTCTCATTTCCTGATGGCAAAAATTTGCCATTTTCACGTATAAAGAGCCCTTGGGGTATGGAGATTCTGGGCAAGTTGGAATATATATTTCAATAGGGCTGAAGTCCTTTTAGAAGTATTTGGGTTGAAACTCTTATTGGGTCGTACTTAATTTCCTCTGTAAAGACCTTCTGTTCGTTATTGGCAGAAGTGATCTAGTAAGTGCTGCTTTTGTTCCTAAACCTGGGACTTAATCCATTTAATCAAACATGGAATGAACAAAATCAGAACTGACTTCATCACTCACTGTCGTTTTTATGTTTTATAATAATTTTTGAATGCTTTCTATGAATCTTAAAATTTTGATGTGAAGTAGAAAAGCTTTCGTTGTTGTTGCCAGCAAGAAACTATGCATTTAGTTTCTTGGTTTATAGTAAATGGAATTACTGGTGTTTTCAGTATTTTTTATCCCTATCTGTTAAAAGTGGCTTTGCCAGGAAAGTGTTTCCTTTTTTCAAAAATTTCGCTAAAGCTTTCTATGCCCTTTTACATGTAAGTCCTCAGCCACCAGACTGTTATACTGCACCACAGGAGTGCTGCTAAGAAGGCTAGAGGGAGACACAGCTCTACATGGAATCACCCATATCATTGTTGATGAAGTTCATGAGAGGACAGAAGAAAGGTAAAACAGATGTTCCAGATGAATACCCACACACGTAAAATGAAGACATGGCTGGAAGAATTTTATTCAGCTTCCAGTTCAGTTCCTTAGAGCTAGTAAGTAATGGTAATTGCCATAGAGAAGGTTTAAGTTAGAAAAGAGGAACTGCTTTCCTGGTCTCCAGGGTCTGTGACGCACAGTATGCTAGGAGAGGACATGTTCATCACTGAAAG
Organism: Hippopotamus amphibius kiboko; assembly: GCF_030028045.1. Classification (NCBI taxonomy): domain Eukaryota; kingdom Metazoa; phylum Chordata; class Mammalia; order Artiodactyla; family Hippopotamidae; genus Hippopotamus; species Hippopotamus amphibius. The sequence goes on from NC_080192.1 coordinate 117,847,693, forward strand.
AGTCATCCTATTAGATGGACATTGTCTAATAAGAGACACCATGCTGAGCTGGATGCTATGCTCAGCAGGAATATCAGATGTAATGCATGCTTTAGCTGATGGATTGGTCAGTATATGCTTCCTTCTTTGTTCATTTGGTCAGTCCTTCAGTCCTGACATTCATTCATATATTTATTGAGCCTGTATTAAGTGCCAACTGGCCTTTCAGTTGCTGGGGATACTATAGTGAACGGACATATATGGTTCCCCCTCTATCTCTTATGTTCCGGTAGGAAAAACAAGTAATAAACAGGTCAATAAATAAGTAAATAACTACAAACTGCAATAAATACCATAAAGGAATAAACAGGATGCTGTGTTTGGGGGAGAGAGCCATGAGATAGTTAGAGATTATATCTCTGAAGAGATTACATTTAAATTAAAAACAGAAGGATGAAAAGGAATCTCATGAGACATATGAGGGCACGGCCAGCATTTGCAAAGACTCTGCAGTAATAAAGGGCTTCATGAGTCCAGCAACTGGAGGAAGGCCAGTGCAGCTGGTGTGTAGTGAATGAGGGGAGAAGTGACAGCCGGAAGAAGGCAGGAGACTGTGCACCATGACTTTGCACTTACTTTAATGGAATTAGAAGTCATTAAAGGGTTAAGGTATAAAATCAAAATTCTCAATATTTTAAAAGGAAGGGCCAGGTAAATAGATGGCCTTAATCTTAGTTTGTCATGTAGATCATACTCTAAAGCAGTAAAAAAGTAGTGGGAAAAAGAGAGATGATCCTGTGAAAATCACAAGACTTTCCCAAAGAGGACTATGCTATTATAAATATCCTGAGAAGAAGAAAGAAAGTCTAAGTAAAGTTGATGGGCTGACAGAGAAACAGAAAATAGATCATAGCAAAACTAAAAACAAAACAAAACATGAAAAGAGGTCCCAGCTACTGCTGATAAAAAGTTTTTAAGAACTGAACAGGCAGACTTCCCTGGTGGCGCAGTGGTTAGGAATCTGCCTGCCAGTGCGGGGGACACGGGTTCCATCCCTGGTCTGGGAAGATCCCACATGCTTAGGAGCAACTAAGCCCATGCGCCACAACTACTGAGCCTGTGCTCTAGAGCCCTCAAGCCACAGCTACTGAGCCCATGTGCCACAACTACTGAAGCCTATGTGCCTAGAGCCTGTGTTCTGCAACAAGAGAAGCCACCAAAATGAGAAACCTGTACACTGCAATGAAGAGTAGCTCACCGCAAGTGGAAAAAGTGAGCGCACAGCAACAAAAACCCAAGGCAGCCAATTAATTAATTAATTAATTAATAAAAAACTGAACAGGGAAGACATGTAACCAGAAGATTATTTGTTAGAAGAAATAAATACACTAATATAGTAGTAAGTAGGAAATGTAAAGATATTTGAAACTAAAGAAAAAGATTTTTATATAAAAAGAATACATCAGGAAATTCCCTGGCAGTCCAATGGTTAGTACTCAGTGCTTTCACTGCTGGGCCCCAGACTTGATGCCTGGTTAGGGAACTAAGATCTCACAAGCCATGTGGTACAGCCAAAGAATTTTTTTAGATAAAAAAATAAATAAATTTAAGAAATAAAATAGATCAAAATAAAAACATAATTCCTAGAACAAGACAATAATAGTTTAAATAGCTATATAGAAAACACTGAAAATCTTTGAGGGGCAAATAATCTTTTTGTAGAGACTCCAGAAAACAGTGGAGAAAAAAAGAAATAATATCATTTTGCAGCTAAATGTTAAAATGAACATTTGAAAGAAGAATTTTTTTAAACAGAACCACTGGGCAACTTGGAAGAGGGAATCAAATAAAACATTCAACCAAACTAATAATATTTAAATGATTGTATTATAAAAATAAACTTTAAATTTTAGGGGAAATTATATCAAATGTAATTTTGAGCATAAAGAATAGCATTGGGTTTCATAACATTTATACTTCCACAAACTCAAATAAATTGGAGGATAGCACTGGATCTGGTTCCTGACTGCAGTGGTGTTCTCAAAAAGAAATTTTTTTTTTGGCTGTGTTGAGTCTTTGTTGCTGTGCATGGGCTTTCTCTAATTGTGGTGAGTGGGGGTTACTCTTTGGTGTTCAGTGGCTTCTCTTGTGGTGCACGGGCTTCAGTAGTTGTGGCTCACGGGCTCAGTAGTTGTGGCTCTCGGGCTCTAGAGCACAGGCTCAGTAGTTGTGGCGCATGGGCTTAGTTGCTCCATGGCATGTGGGATCTTCCCAGACCAGGGCTCAAACCAGTGCAATGGCAGGCAGATTCTTTTTTTTTTTTTTTTTTTTTCAAAAATTATCTGCACTCTGGCTGTAGAATTTATTTTAATTAACTTTTAGAAAAGACAAATACATCTTTTTTCGACATAATCTCCTTGCTTTTCAGTACAATTTATTCATCTGTCAACAAGCTTTCATATTCCCTCATTAAAAAATATTTTAAGCTGAGCTACGAGCCACGAATACACTGCTGTCTTCACTTCTTCATAAGAAATGAATCTTCGTCCTCGTAGGGCTGCTTTCAGGGGACCAAATGGGTAAAAGTCCAGTGTAGCAAGATTAGGACTCTAGGAAGGATGCTTCAACACCTCAAAACGAAGTTTTTGCAGAGTGTTGACAGTGTGGACAGAAGCGTGTGGATGTGCATTGTCATGCAAGATCACAATGCCCTTGGATAGCAGTCCTCTGCATTTAATCCAAAGTTTAGGCTTCAGCACAAACTTTTTGAAACCTAAGTCTGTCGTGGATTATTTCATAGGCAGAGCCATGGCTGATTTGCAAATGATTTTCCACATAATCCACTGTCACTTGTCTATTCAACAGAATCATTTCATGTGTACGCTCAGTGTTGTCATCAGCCGTGGACATGGACGGCCATCTGGCTCCTTCTTGATGGCTAACACTTGTGCGACCTTCCTTGAACTTCTCTATCCATTCAATCACTGCCTCAATTTCTGTACTTGTGATTGCTCTGTTCATGGTTTCTATTTCTTCCTGGTTCAGTCTTGGAAGATTGTATTTTTCTAAGAATGTATCCATTTCTTCCAGGTTATCCAATTGATTGGCATATAGTTGCTTGTAGTAGTCTCTCATGATGTTTTGTATTTCTGAGGTGTCCGTTGTGACTTCTCCTTTTTCATTTCTAATTCTGTTGATTTGCATCTTCTCCCTTTTTTTCTTGATGAGTCTGGCTAATGGTTTATCAATTTTGTTAATCTTCTCAAAGAACCAGCTTTTAGTTTTATTTATTCCCTTCTGGCCTGCAGAGTTTCTGTAGAAAGGTCAGCTGTTATCCTGATGGGTTTTCCCTTATATGTTGTTTGTTGCTTTTCTCTTGCTGCTTTTAATATTTTTTCTTTGTGTTTAATTGTCGTTAGTTTGATTAATATGTGTCTTGGTGTATTTCTCCTTGGGTTTATTCTGTATGGGACTCTCTGTGCTTCTTGGACTTGGTGAATTATTTCCTTTCCCATGTTGGGGAAGTTTTCCACTAGAACCTCTTCAAATATTTTCTCAGACCCTTTCTTGTTTTCTTCTTCTTCTGGGATGCCTGTAATTCGAATGTTGGTACGCTTCATGTTATCACTGAGGTCTCTGAAGCTGTCTTCTAGTCTTTTTATTTTTTTATCTTTTTCCTGCTCTGTGGCGTTTATTTCTCCCATTCTATCTTCCAACTCACTTATTCGTTCTTCTGCCTCAGTCATTCTGCTGGTTAGAGCATCTAGAGTATTTTTAATTTCAGTTATTTTGTTATCCATTGCTGTTTGTTTTTCTGAGTTCTTATGAACTGTTTCTTGTACTTTCTCTATTTTGTTATCGAGATTTTGTATCATTTTTACTATCATTACTCTAAATTCTTTTTCAGGCATTTTTCCTATTTCCTCCTCATTTATTTGGTCTTGTGGGTTTTTTTCCTGCTCCTTTGCCTGCATGGTGTTTCTTTGTTTCCTCATGGTTGTCCAGGCTTTTGGGGTTGCTTGTCCTGGTGATAGAGGTGTTTATAGAAGACTGTCCAAGCCTCAGACTAATGTCCAAGTATTGGATTAGACGAATATTCAGTCTAGGAAACACATACATGTATAAGACACACAATTATTGAATCCGTTAGGACATAAGGCTCTAGAAAGACCTGACAGAACCCCAGTGTGCTATCAGATATTCAAAGAGAAACCCAGCAGAAATTGACAACTGAAACAGAACAAATCAGAGACAAAAGCAAAAGCAAACAAACAACAAATAACACCCTACACATACAAACATCAATCCAGGGAGATTTTGTAAGCTAGGTTCAAATATAGAAATGAGCTGGAGTACCACCAGAGAGAATGGAGATTCTCAGAATGTAATTAGACAACTGTACTAAGAACTAAGATAAAGACAAAAGCCTAATATTAGTACCAAGGCAGTGCATCATCTGAAGAATAGAGCAAGGAGTCTGAGCAGACCGATAGTGTTGCTTATAAGTATGTTAAGATAAAATACACTTAAAATGGCTAAGAAAGGGGAACAGAAGAGCGTAATGTGGTTGGAAATATGCAAAGAAAAAGAAAGGAATAGAAGTGTATAAAAGAAAGGGATGAAAGGAAAGTATGAAAGATATTTTGTCTGTACTACCAAAAACTTAGCTAGATATAGAAGTATATAAAAAGGCAAAAAAAAAAAAAAAAAAAGAGTAAAAAATATCCTTAAAAAATTATGTTGTAAAACTTGTAGATCCCTTAGGGCTAAGATCGTATTTAATAAATCAAATAAAAAAAAAAAAAAAAGAGAGAGAGAAAGGAAAAAAAAAAAAAAAAAAATCCAGAACTGATCCCCGAATGGACCAGTTCAATAGGTATTGATACTACTATTTCTGTTTCCTTAGCGTCTCAGCTGTAAGTGTCCTTCTCCTTGCCTTGGGTTTTTTTTTTTGCGTTATTCTGTGACCAGCAGAGGTTCCTTTATTGTTCGTCTGTGAGCCTCGGTGTGTGGGGAGGGAGAGGGTGCAATAGTGGCTCCTTCTCCTGGGAGGGAGTGAGCAGTGGCGCACTGTTGCTTCAGTCAGGCTTGGAGGTGCCTGTTGCAGAGGGCGCTGGTGGCTCAGGCGCACACAGAAAGTCTTAGAGTTGGGCCTCTCTCGGGGTTTTTTTTTTTGATGCTGGTTTTTTTTTTTTTTTTTTTCTCTCGGCAGCCTCCCTGCTGCTGGCGTTGCAAGGAGTTTTAATCTAGCCCCGCCCGAGTGCCTGAGGGTGGTTGTTATCCCTGAGCGCCTTAGGTGGCCCGCAGGGCGTCTCTCCACTGCCTGTTGCAGAGGCGCCGAAAGAGAGGGAGAGGCTATGCGCGCGGCTCCTCCCCCCCGCCCGGGAGCCTGCAGCCTCCAGCCGCCATCATGGCCGGGCAGCTCTCAGGGACGGGCACTCCTCTCCGCGGACCTCCTCCCTCCTGTCCTCTACCGGCAACAATGTTTCTCACCCTGAACCAGCTCTCCGTTTCCCACGCTCCCGCTCCTGGACCCTCCGTTCAGCCGCGGATCGATGTCTCGGTCCGGGAACGCTGAGCTGCGCTGCGGACCCTCCGTATGTTTCTCACTCCCTCCCGTCTGCCACAGCTCCGCCGCTTCACCCTCTTTGAGCCCTTGTAGATGCCTCCCTACCGGCTATGTCAGGCTCCCCGCAGCCCTTTCTGGTGTCCGAGGCCGTCTGCTGGTGTTCAGCTGGTTCTCTGTGGGAATGACTGCGTCCTTCCGTGCATTCCCAATGCATCTGTGGAGAGGGATGCACTCCACGTCTCTCTACTTCGCCGCCATCTTTTTTCCTCCTCGGCAGGCAGATTCTTAACCACTGCACCACCTGTGAAGTCCCTGAAAAGAGATTTTTATAAAACCTAATGACCTGTAGAATATCAACAGTTAAAAACTCAAAACATTTTCACATCCAAATAAAGATAAATTATACACTAGAGAAGGGAGATTTGAGCATTTACAAATACCAGCCTTTGAGAGTGGAGTGTACAAATCATAAAAAGTAGGGGAATATTTGCTAGCTCTGACTTTAAAAGGCAGAAAATAGGAGTAAAATCTAGGAACCAAGATCAGTTGAAAAATAAATAAGATAAAAGGTTGAATATAGAAAAATTATAGTTACATTTGTTTAAAGTTTTTAATACATTTTCTGATCATAGAGATAACATTATCCTAACACATTTAGGGAATATTAAAGAAATGTCAAGAAGAAGAATTTCTGTCCCTTATAGAATTGCTAATTACATATTAACAGTTGGGTCTGTTTTGTTCTGGGAGTATATTGGGAGTTAGGAGAGAGATGTATCTCCACAAACACTATTGGGATTACACAGTGTTATGTACAGCTTTTTTTTTTTTTTTTTTTTAATTTTTATTTATTTATTTATTATTTTTTGGGGGGTACACCAAGTTATGTACGGCTTTTGATCTAATATTTAATATGATAGCATGAACTGTCTTTGAAATTATTACTAATAATTGCATGAAGAAATTCTAACATGTGGATGTACTGTAAATTCCTTAACCATTTACCTGTTGTTGTATTATTTTCCTTTTCCCTAAAAAAGAAACAGAATAGTCATAAATGTAATTGTTAGCTCATTAAAGAAAACTTAGTACAAGAATATACTCTCATTAAAAATTTTAGAATATAGGTAAAATGAAAGTCCCCTGAAATGCTCCCAAAGCATTCCCAGTCCCTTCCCCGGAGATAACTACAGTAGTCTATTGGTGATATATCCTTCTGTACATTGACATATGTGTTTGCTTTGTCAGAAATAGGTACTTTTATTCCTGACCTTTTTTTCTTATGCAGATTATATATTCATTTAGTAAATAAACAGCCATTTATTGAACACCTACTATATCCCAGGCAGTGGTCTAGATACTGAAGTAGTATATTGTAGAACAAAATAACCAAAATCCCTGAGAGAGCCCAACAATAACCAAGATAAGGCAGTAAAATATAAAGTATGTTTGTTAAGTGCTAAGAAGAGAAAGGGTAATACGGAATGCAAGGGAGGGGAGCATTTGAAATTCTAAACATGGTGGTCAGGGAAGGCGTAGCTGAAAAGGTATATTTTGAGTAAAGACTCGAAGGAAGTGAGTGAGCTACCTCTGTGAATGTCTGGGAGAAGCCCTTTCTAGGCACATTAATAACATGTGCAAGGGACCTGAGGTCCATGTCTCAAGGATAGCAAGGAGAACAGTGTGGCAGGAGCCAGGTGAATAAGGGGGAGAGAGATAGGAAATGAGTAGTGGGGGTACAGATCATGTCACATAAGACCTCATTAGTGGGAACTTTGATAAGAAGTCATTGAAGGATTTTGAGCAGAAGAGTGGCACAATCAGATTTACATTTGAACAGAATTGTTGGTCTACCACATTGAGAGTAGATTTCAGCGGGGCAGGGGCTGAAACAGGGAGACCAGTTAGGATGTTACTGTTCTACGGTACATATTATTCTACAACTTGGGTTTTTTTCACTAACAATATATCTTAGAGATGTTTTCATGTCTGTATCTAGAGTTCTACTTTATTCCTTTTATCTGCCTCATGTTATTCCTTAGAATGGATGATAGTGTCATAATTAACCATTTCTTGATTGATAGACATTTCGGTAGTTTCCACTGATTTACAAAGAGTGCTGTAATGAAAATCGTTGTATGTGCCTCTTTACGTACATATAGATATCAAGAAATGGAATTATCAAATCCAATGATAAATCCTGTTGGTATTTTGATTGGTACTACACTGAATTTAGTTTATTTGGTGGGACATTGATATCTTTATAACATTAAGTCTTTACCTCTAGGAACATGACACATCTTTCTATGAGTGTTATAAATTTTTTTCACATAGGTCTTACACTTACTTGAAATATGTCAGTTATTAATTTTCATGTATTAAATTTGTTTGATCCTCAGGTGTTTCTTTTATTTCCTCTAGTGACTTCTTACTGCTAGTTTTGAAAGACATTGCATTGCAGAGACCAACTCTTCAAGTTATCCTGATGAGTGCAACTTTAAATGCTGAGCTCTTTTCAGAATATTTTAATTCCTGCCCAGTTATCACTATACCAGGTGATTAAAATGCATCATTAAATATGTATTGTCCTAATAAGCAAATATAATTATTTTAAAGTTCATTTGAGATACAAATGAGTATTTATATCTCTTTCTAGAGAAGTGATTAGTTTATAACAGTCATAACCATATAATGAAGTTAATAAAGAGGTAATGTTATATTCATCTGCTGGGAGATTTTAATTTATATGTGCTTAAAAAAAAAGTCTAGGTTATTAGGATTTCTAGGATTCTGTTGTGTTTAACATGAAAGTATGAGTTTATAATGGTAATCTATCAGTAGAAGAAAGTTGTATCTGTGTATAGCATATTTGTTCATTGCTGGATTCTGCTAAATTTCTGGATATTGGTCCACTCTAGGAGTAAGTGAAATTGGATAGTCTGTGTCTTCTTTTGGTGCTTTCAGTCTCATTGTGGGATTAATTTATCACCTTGGGCTTTGGTTTATCATTTTTCAGTTGATTGCTAAAGGAGCAATGTGGAAACACTGACTGATGCGTAGTGGTACTATTTGTTTTAGTTATAGAGGATATCAACAGTAGATTTAAAGATGAAGTTATATGTTTGGTCTGGAATACAATTGTTGACTGTTTAAAGGTCCCCTGAAGGGAAGGAGGGAGTGATGAAAAGGTATAACAGATTTTTTTAAAAAGAGGTTAAAAAAGAAGTCTTATTAGCAAATAATTGTCTCTCCAACTATACACTTCTGTTTTATTTACTAACTGGAATCTACTCCTTCCAATTTTTATCATCAAAAGCTTTTTTTGGATACTTTTAAGATCACAGAATAAATAGTACTTTATTGTGCCAGCTTTTGTTTTAAGAGAATTTTACATATACAGTTTCAAGATAGTTGAACAAGTATTCTGAGACTTTTCTGTTTTACTTTCTTGTCTTTCTAGGTCGTACATTTCCTGTTGATCAATTTTTTCTGGAAGATGCAATTGCTGTGACAAGGTAAGAAAGATATTAATTAAGATTTGGCAAAAGTCCTTGAAAACAAGCACTTTTTTTGTTGTTGTTGTAATTCCAGGCCTTTACCTGGCTGACACACTGGAGGCCAGCTCTGGAGGGCTGGGCAAGGTGGCCAGAGGGCAGAAGAGGTGGGGCAGCCCCGCCTGCCTGCCCTGCACCCCGGTCAGCACCCTGTGTGTGTGCCCTCATCGGGATAGATGTGTTAATTTTTCTTTTCAGAGTTTTTAATTTGAGCATTTTGTTTTCCCCTTTCAGTGAAAGGGTAAATTTTGAAAACAAAATTTATTATATAAATTATTTTAATTCACAGGCAATATTATATATTAAGAGTACTGACTCAGGAACCCCTAAAGTAAACTAAGGACTTTGGGTGATAATGATGTATGGATGTCAGTTCATCATTTTTAACAAATGTGCCACTAGGTTATGCATGGGGGAGGTGGCAGGGGGTATGTGGGAAATCTCTGTACCTTCTGCTCAGTATTGTGTGAACCTAAAACTCTCTAAAAAGTAGAGTCTGTTTTAAAAAATGATGGGGAATTCCCTGGTGGTCCAGTGGTTGGGACTTAGAGCTTTCACTGCAGTGGCCTGGGTTCATTCCCTGGTCGGGGAACTAAGATCTTCACAAGCCACATGGTGTGGCCAAAAAAATAAAATTAAAATAAATAGAAATTAAAAATGGTGGACCAAATCTATGGAGAATTTAACATGGAAACTAATTCCACAGACAGACTGCTAGTATTTAAATCCCTCTACTTACTAACTGTAACATTGGTGAGTAACGTAACCTCTCTATGACTTAGTTTCATCATATGTAAAATGAGCATATCAGTAGTAGCCTCTTCACAGAGTTATGAGGATTAATTAATTAATACTTAGAGTTAATACTTGCAAAGTGCTTAGAACTGTGCCTGGCACATGCCAAACGCTTTATATGTGTCAGCTACTATTATCATTACTGTTCTACTTTCAAGGAGTTTGCAATACGTATGAATGTTAAGATGTCTGTGTAAGTTTAGTACCGGGTGGAAGACGGTAATGTCTGTTGGATACTGACAGATATCTCCCCTTTGAAAGCTCTGCTTCCTCTTCCTACTCTTTGACCGTGAGGATTCCTCAGGATTTTATCCTTGCACTGCTTCTTCTCACTGTTAAACTCTTGCTTGGCTCTCTCCGACTCACATGATTTCAGCTGTCACCCCTGTGCCAAGAACTCCCAGATCAGTATCTTCATTCCTGGCCTCTGAGCTCCACAATGAAAACAAGTTTGATGTCTGACACCTTAAACTCAACCGAGAATCTTTTTCCTTCTCTCTGTTCCTTCCATTCCTAATAAGCCCCCTCCTAATTCTATATTTATTTAATGATACAGTATTCTTAAGCTAAAAACCCCAAAAGAATGGCTCGCAAACTTTAGTGTGCAGTAAGTATACTTAGGGAGCTTATTAAAATTGTTGTTTTGTGGGCCCTATCCCACTTCCACTGAATGTGAATCTCTGGGAAAATCATCCTTCAGCTAGTTTCCCTGTCTTTTTTCTCTCACTTTTCCAAACTCACTGCCTCCAGGATTATCTTAAAACAGAGCCAAAAGCATTCCAGTGTGTTCCCTGCCAGCAGTAGGGCACAGCCGACAGAATCCTGGACTGGTGGGAGAATAGCAAGTGAATTGGGCAGAAGCGGGGCAACATTCTGCTGAATGAGCACATGAAACAGGCGCACGTTGTCATTCCTCACCAATAGACCCACACCCACACCCACACATTCCTTTGTCTTCGTTCCTCAGGTACGTGTTACAGGATGGGAGCCCATATGCGCGCTCCATGAAACAGATGTCAAAGGAGAAGCTCAAGGCGAGGCGTAGCAGAACCGCCTTTGAGGAGGTGGAGGAGGACCTGCGCCTCTCCCTGCACCTCCAGGATCAGGATTCTGTGAAAGACGCAGTGCCAGACCAGCAGTTAGATTTTAAGCAGCTCCTGGCCCGCTATAAAGGTAATGTGCTTCCTGGGGGAATACTACAATTATGCAAAAGACAGCTAGTTTTTCCCCCATGATTCAGAAGAAGAAAAATGTGGCTCTTGTTTCATAGTTACCTTGTCTTTAATTCATCAGAACAACCTTAAACTTAGAAAAATAACAGTTCCAATGCATATTAGATTAACATTGTTACTATATTTACCACTGGGGTTTTTTCTGATTCTAAAAGAAGTGTGTTCGTTATAGAAAAATTGGGAGGTAGTAAAATATAAATTATATCCTTGAGTATTTATAACTTTGTATTTTGATATGATTTCAAATTCAGAATTACAATTTGCAAGACTGAGTGAACTACCATGTATCCTTTACCCTGATTTACCAATTAACATTTTGCTTTATTTGCTTTATTATTTGCTCTGGGTGCATGTATGTGTATATTTTTCCTGATTCTTTTGAGGGTAAATTGCAGATATAATGCTCCTTAACCCCTAATATTTCAGTATGGATTTCCTAAGAACAAGGACATCTTCTTACATAACAGTAGGACATGGGAATTTCCTGGCGATCCAGTGGTTAGGACTCAGCACTTTCACTGCTGGGGCCCAGGTTCAATCCTTGGTCAGGGAACCAAGATCCCATAAGCTACACAGTGCGGGAAAAAAAAAAGGACATGATCAAAATGAAAACATTTAACACTGATACAATACTACTGTTTAATCCACAGTCCATATTCTAATTTTGTCAGTTATTTCAGTAGTGTCCTTTATTGCTATTTTTTAAGTGGTACAGGATCCATCCCAGGATTACATATTGCATTTAGTCATCATGTGTCTTTAGTTTCTTTTGATCTAGAAAAATTTGGCAGCCTTTACTTTTCTTTTATGATTTACATTTTTAAAGAGTTTGTGCCAATTATTTTGTAGAATGTCCCTCCATTTGGCTTTGTCTGGTGTTGCCCCATGATTAATTTTAGGTTATTCATTTTTGGTCAGAAAACTGCAGAAGCAATGTTGAGTCCTTCCCAGTGCATCATATCAGGAGGCACATGATGTGGGTTTGTCCCATCATTGGCAGTGTTAACTTTGATCACCTGGTTAGGATGATGCCTATATTTCTCCTCTGTGTAGTTACTATTTATTCCCTTTGTAGTTAATAAGTCAGCTATGGAGAGAGATTGGAGACTATTTAAATATCCTATGATATCCTCAAAATTTCACCCACTAGTTTTAGCATTATTCAGTGGGCCTTGAAAATTATATCCTTTTTTAGGGACCACCCTGTGCTGAGTTGAGCATTTTTATGTATGTTGTTAGGTGCTCCCTCCTCCCATGCCAGACCCCACCCAGCTTTATTCCTAGATAGCCTTCCATATGTTCAGCTGGGCTGAACCCATATAAGTCCTAAGGTTACTACTTTTGCTTTCTTCCTAAAGCCTAGACAGACCTCAGCTGCCTTTCCTGTTCTTTTCTCCCTGGACTGCCACCCCAACTCCTCTTGGTCCTTCCAAAAAAAAAAAAGAAAGTGTTTACCTTTCAAGGAGTAAGAGCTTCCAACCCATGTTACTGCTTCTCTAGCAGAAAATGGAAGTGAGTTTTCCTTTTTCTCCTTCCACCAAAGACTCAGTCCTGCATGGGAAATGGTAGTCAAAGGAACTAGGGCCTTAGCCATTTGTTCTGCTGTTTATTAGGAAGTTTATGCATAGCTCCCAAACATTTCACTTAATCTTCCCAACATCCTGAGAAGTAAGATTAAGAACACAGACCTGTATCTTACAGACCTGAGTTCAAACTCCCCAGGCTCTCATAAAACCAGTTATATGAAAGTTCCTCATCCTCTCTATTCCTCAGTTTCCTTATCTATAAAATGCAGTTATTTAGAAGATTAAATAAGACAGTACAAATCCACAGCATAGTGCCCAGCTAGTAAGTGCAGATTTGTTTTTGTTTCTCATGTGTGTGTTTTGTTTTTTCTTTTTTGCCTCACTGAGTGGCTTGTGCGATCTTAGCTCCCCGACCAGGGATTGAACCTGTGCCCCCTACAGTGGAAGTGTGGAGTCTTAACCACTGGACTGCCAGGGAATTTCCTACAGATTTGTGATTCTAATTAAAATGTCTGACTCAAATGTTTGTGTTCTTTCTGTACATCATACCAGCTGACAGTTCTCATTTTCTTTTTCTATTAAATTAGTTAACAGGAAAATCTCTTTGGTTTCTCTTTTGAAATTACAGAGTTTTCTTTAAGAATTATGACTGGATCTAAGTCACAGTCTTTCTAATGTCAAGCACAGAGATACCAAAGTTCAGAAAGTACCTCTGAGAACTCTTTTCTAAGGATTTGAGGTCAGGAAAGCTGGCTCTGCCACTAGCTTCTGTATGATACTGGGCCGATCGCTTAGCTTCTCCGAGTCTCCCTTTCGCTGTGAAACAGAGACTTAATCTAGTTGATCTCAGTGCTTTTTCACCTTTCAGAAAGTTAAATGATGTTCCCTAGCTCGATTTTTAAAAACTTTTTCTACTTAAAAAATAATAATAATCAGTCTTCTAAAATATATAATTGATTAGTAAAACCTGCCGAACTATTAAAAAAAAATTTTTTTTTACAATTTTCGTTTCCCTTTCTTTCAATTAGTTGATTTCTTTCTCCTTTTTGAAAAGTCCAGCTATTTGGAATCTTGGCAAATAAGAATGATTCCTACTCTGCCTTCTACACCAATCACACCTTTGCTTGTGTAGCCTATTTCTTCCTTTCTTTCATTTTTTTACCAACATAGGCTTCACTCTGTCAGAACAACATTGTTTAGAAACAGCTTTTGCCTCTCTTCAAGCTTTTCAACAAAGTGTAGGAAGCTTCCCTTCCTTGATACCAACTACAGTTATTTTGCCCCAGTTAGACTCTATTTCAGGTGATGGGTCATTAGAAAGGCCTAAAAAGAAAGGGCTGCTGTCTTTGGAGGGTTAGTCTCCCCAAGCATATGCTGTTTGTTTTTAAAAGAGCTGAGGCTTATAGTACAACACGAGGAACTATATCTTTTACCTGGCCTCAGATGAATTAGAAGGAGATTGAAGATCCTTGACCTGAGGGTCTGTGGGTAGACTTCAGGGGTGTTGGTGAAGCCACTAAAATTACATGTATTTTTCAGGAAAGATTCATAACTTTTATGATTTTCTCAAAGGAACCTAAAGGGTAAAAGTCCCTGTTGTAAAGATGCTGCTGAAATCTGTGGTCTCTGTGCATTGATTTTCACAGTTACGGTTACCTGGACTGTTGTCTGATCTGACTCACAAGTTGAATCTGAATATTTGACTTTGACTCTTGTTTCTAGAACTTAAACTGTCAGTACATGTGTGATAGATAAAAGGGGAAGGAAGGAGGAAAGTTAAAAGTTGCCTTTCTGGGCCTTTCCAGCAGGGACAGGAGCCTGTTCTTTGGGTCATTGTTCAAGCAAAAAGTGCTTCTAGTGAGCATGTATTTTCTGAGAGACTGAAAGAAAAAAGTTCATTTCAGTACATTAAATGTGAACATCTGTGTAATTAAATCAAATCAAGACATTCACCTAGTTCCCAGGCATATTTCCTTCCATAAGGTATAACTATCCTTCTGGTTTTTACCTTTCTTTCAGGGATTAGCAAATCAGTCATCAAAACAATGTCCATCATGGATTTTGAAAAGGTCAACCTTGAATTAATCGAGGCCTTGTTAGAGTGGATTGTGGATGGAAAGCACTCCTACCCTCCAGGTAACTGCTGCCTGTCTTCATTTAAGTGTGGGACAGCAAAGGGCAGGAAGTCTACTTCCTGAGATGGTGGGGATTGTGGGGACAGCCTCTCTTCCTGGAGGCCTCGCCCCAATTCCTTACCTTTTCACCCCCAGTTGTGTGTAAAGTTGCTTATTAGATTTTTCAGGAGGAAATTTTACCTTTTACCTTTTGAGGAAGTTTTAACTATTACCCACTGAGCAAAAAGATGTTAACAATACAAAGTCCAAAAGGAAGAAGACTGAAAAGAAGGCCTGGGTGTCCACATACCAGCACTCAGTCGCTAGCTAAATGGGAGTCTAGTAATGAGTGTTTGAATTGTGTGAAGACTCTGCACCTGGAGGCCACAGGGCAGTGGGGTTAAGACAACAGCCTTTGGAGAGTCTCATAAACTTTCCTGTTCTGCTACTCCAAGCTCTGTAACCTTGGATAATAAAGTCCTTTTCTGTGCCTCAAGGCTCATTGTTTGTAAAATGAAGACAATAATAAATCCTCTATTTTGAGGATTAAAAGAAACCATATATAAAGTGCTTAGCACAGTGCCTGGCATATAGTTAATGCCCAGTAGCTACTACCCCTCACCATATTATATTTATGCTAGTACATTTAGCATCATTATTCTTACCGCTGTTACTGCTCCTTCTCCTACTGTTACAACACAGAGCCATCCTTACTTTCCCCTTGCTTACTGTCTTCCCAGTGGCCTTCTCACCTCATTGGCAGTCCCTGATCCCCAGAATGAATGCCCCAGATCTTCTCATAACTGAGTCCTTCACATCATTCGGGTTTCCATCAAATGTCTTCTCTTCAGAGAAGTCTCTGACCACCCTATCTGTTGTCTCTCCCCTCACTCTATCCTCATATCCAAAAATGGTTTTCATCTTCGTTGTGGCACTTGACACTATCCAAAATCATAGTTCTGCCTACTGATGGCCTCCTTCAGTAGAATGTAAGCTCTTTAAGAATAAGGATTTCTCTTGCACCCTGTGTTCCTCAGACCCTAGAACAGTACCTGAATATTTGGATATGGAGTAAATATTTGTTGCGTGAATAGATGCAGCCATTGTTGAGTGATAATTAATTGGAATCATAGATCAGAAAATTACATTGTGCTCATTATACAGTGCTTAATGACTGCCCTCTTCTGTTTAGATTTTAATCATTATGTGGCATTTTCTAAAGAAACATGTGAGCCACATAAAGTTATTGAAGTGCCTATTTCTCGTTTCTTGGCAAGTAGCCATTGTTGGCTAATGCATTATCACTGGATTGACTATCTTATTTCATCTGAAAGGAAAAGACTATTACTGAAAAATATCAAGTATAGCAGCCAGAAAGAAATGTTAGAAAATTATCTGAATTCAAAGCAAAGTTGATGTAGTGATTAGGCAGTTGGTGATATATTCGTGACTGTTAAAGATATCCTTGATGCAGATGGCCAAGCCATGAGGGCAGAGCAGATCAGAAGGCATATAAAAATATAGACAAATTTTTTTCCATCTGTGTAGATTTTACCACTCTTAAATTCTGTGTTACTTTAGTAGCGAGAAGCATGGGGCATGTAATGGAAAGAGAATGAATCTAGTACCAGAAACCCTGTATTTGTGTTCTTACTTCCCTCTTACTGAGCGTTGTGACCTGACCATGTTACTCAGTTACTTTAAGTGTACTAATAATCTTCTTCTTCTTCTTACTAATAATCTTCTTCTTCTTCTCCTTCTCCTTCTTCTTCTTTTATGAATAGAATCATAAGACGTCTTTTTTTCCTAATTCTTTATTTATTTATTTTGGCTGTGTCGGGCCTTAGTTGTGGCACATGGGATCTTTAGTTGCAGCATGTGGACTTCTTAGTTGCAGCCTGCAAACTCTTAGTTGTAGGCCTGCATGCGGGATCTAGTTCCCTGATCAGGGATCGAACCTGGGCCCCCTTCATTGGGAGCACAAACTCTTACCCACTGGACCACCAGGGAAGCCCCCTAACAATCTTCTTAACGGGTGGTTAGGAGGATCAAATGAGATAACGTATGTGAACATTCGTTGTAAACTATGAAGTATTAAAACCAATCCTGAAAGATATCTTTTGTCCTTTTACTTCAGAGTTCAATTTTTGTAATAATTTAGTTTCCGTATTTATTAGCGGGAAGAATAACCGTGATAAATAATTGGTCGTGAGTTCCCTGCGGGCAGATGTTTGTTTTATATTCCATTGTACCCAGCACAGAGCTGACAGAGATGCCCAATAAATATTTGTGGGATTAAAGGAGGGGCTATTGAAGATGGTGTCAATTTCCTCTCTGAATAAAGCACAAAAGGAGTTGACTATTGCTGAGTAACTGCTCTTTACACAGAAATACACTATAATCAGTTATCACTGCTTATTTTCTTTAATGTAAAATTTTAAAGCCCATAAACCATTATTATGGCATGGTTAATATACCACCTCTTCAACACGTACCTGAATTTAGATTACCAGATTGGCTGGCCAATTATAGTTTTTTTTTCTCATTTCCAGTAAAATGTTTATGGCTTTTATTTACTAATGGAGAGAAGAGTCTTCCTGTTATATAAGAAGGATAACTTTCTATAGAAAAAGAATGTCAGTGGCCAGTGCACTGAAGAATTATGTTTAAAGAGCTTTGCTAATGATTCTTGTATAATGTAAGGCATTATGTTTTTCTGCACATCATTTTTTTTCTGTCTTAGATATAATACCTCATTCATTTTATAGTTGTCAGAAAATATACTTTAAAAATTTATTTTCCATTGAATTCCCTGGGGACTTTATAAAGAAAAGAATATTGACAGTGAAAAATTTCAGATTATTACATTTTCCATTTAAAATTATAATCTGTATTAGTTTTTTCTTTTTTGCATCTATCATTGATTCTTTTTATATACCCAGGTGCTATACTTGTATTTTTACCGGGACTGGCAGAAATCAAAATGCTTTATGAACAGCTACAGTCTAATTCTCTTTTCAACAACAGACGTAGTAATCGGTAAGTTAAGTTGCTTTCTCTATTCTTAATCATCTGTTGAAGTTATATGTGAAAATGAATAACCAGAAAGATCTCTTGACTGCCATCACCCTCTTTAGACCCTGGTGTCACTCCTCAAGAATATGTTTGTTTATGCCAAAATATATTTGTTTATGGGAATAGACAGAGCAGTTTGTTCCAGGAAGTCAGTCATTTCCATTACATTATATAAAAATGTTTTTCTTCACTTAGCTTAATTCAGCAAAATTGCATGTGCAGTTAACTCCAGAACAACATGGGTTTGAACTGTGCAGATCCACTTATACACGGAGTTTTTTCAGTGGTAGATACTATAGTACTACATGATCTGTGGTTGGTTAAATCCATGGATGCAGAACCACAGATGCAGAGGAACCACATATACAAAGGGCCCACTATAAATTATACGTGGATTTTTGACTGCACAGAGGATTGGCCTCCCTAATCCCCATATTTTTCTAGGATCAACTATAATTTCAGTTGCCAGATACTGGGGATTGGAGAAGCCAGTGTTAATAACAGCAAAAAAATGCTACCATTTTGAGAAAAATTAATTTTCAGCGGCTCCTATTCCAGTAACAAGACACACTGGGTGTGTCTTCATATCTAAGGAGACAGCTGCTTGACAGATGAACACCCCCTAGAAATCTAAGACTGAAGTTTCTCAGCATGCACGACTGTCTCTTTCTCTGGATTTAAAGGTAGGGAAAAAAATGATTCTTTGTTGGTTCATGTGCTCTAGGCTTGTTACTTGTAGAATATCAACTATTTAGTCCTCTTGATTATTTACTACTGAATTACACTCCAGTTTTTCCCAAGTTGATACAAGGTTTTCAGTTCATAGAGCTGAGTAAATATTTTTTAAGGGTCAGAAAGAACTTTCCCATTTAGAAGACCTGGGCCTTGAGGACAGGTTGTGGAGAAGCTGCTGATTTTTGGAGTCATGTTGTTAGTTTTAATGGAAATTCACCATAATAACCCAATTTCAGTGTTTTGTGCTAGAACACTGAATGTGTTTTTATTTTTTTTCAGATGTGTTGTTCACCCACTTCATTCATCTTTATCCAGTGAGGAGCAGCAGGCTGTGTTTGTAAAACCTCCTATGGGTGTAACTAAGATTATAATTTCCACCAACATTGCTGAGACATCCATAACCATCGATGATGTTGTCTATGTCATTGATTCTGGGAAAATGAAAGAAAAGAGGTATAATCTTTTAGTGATGTAAGAGGGGGGCTAAAGAGGCCTCATTTGGAGCAACACAGCTGTTAAAGGCTAGTGCTATTAAGCTACATGGAAAAGTACTTTATGAAAACTCTCTGTAGACATGTGAGTGATTTTGTAGCTAGGATCACGAATCCTATATTCAGACAGAGATGGAAAGTTTAAGTTTTTACCTTAGAAATAATTATTTTTCCTCTTTTTCTCATAAGCTTTACATATGCTTAAATGAAAAAGAATTGGTATAAGAGGTGATGCGTGTGTTAATTACCAAAAGATTGGTAATCATTTCACAGTGTATATGTATATCAAAATATCACACTGTACACCTTAAATATATATAATTTTTATTTGTCAAAAATAAATGAAAAAGAATTTTTTTAAAATTTGAATAAAGGAACTGTATATAATATATAGTAAAGAAACCATTTAAATTAGTACTATGTGCTCCTACTAGGGACTGAACTATCCCAAAACACGCAGGACACAAGTATCTCTTTTTTACCTTTTCTTTTATTTTATAGATATGATGCCAGCAAAGGGATGGAAAGTTTAGAGGATACTTTTGTCTCTCAAGCCAATGCCCTGCAAAGAAAAGGTCGAGCAGGTCGTGTTGCGTCTGGGGTCTGCTTCCATTTATTCACCAGCCATCACTTCAATTACCAGCTTCTAAAGCAGCAGCTACCAGAAATACAAAGAGTGCCATTGGAACAGCTCTGTCTAAGGTACACCTTGATCCTTGTGTTCTGCTTCCAGAAGGTCCCAACATTTCTTACCCTAAGTTCCATGTTTCCTTTTTCTTAGTAGGAGATGTTTTGCTAAGAGTGGACTTGGATGAACTCATTCATTTGCAAAGAAAGAGCTCTTCAGTGTTGCCTTTACCATTCCTTTTAACTTTCTACACATAAAGATCTCTTGCATTGCAGAGGGTGGACCTAAAATAGAGCTTAAGAATGCATTTATAAGTCAGGAAAATAACTTATCCTGAAATTTCTGCTAGGGCAACACCAATGTTAAATAATGAGCGGGCAAAATTTACACCTTCATTATCAGTTAGAACAGAGTGAACAAAAGCAACTTGAAAACACCATTATTTATTTGATGAACAAATAGGAACATATATCATAAAATAGGACTTAATGAATGAATGATTAAACTCAATGTTATTGAAGCTGGGGAAGCTTTGGTCCAGCCTTTCTGAAAATTTGCATAGCGTTATATAAGAACTCTAAAGCTATCCATGCCCTTGGACCAAGTCATAATATTTTGAGGGAGTACGCTCATAAAATTTTAACCCAAAGGGAAAAAAGTTACTTATACAAAGATGTTATAGCTCTTGTTTTATCCAGTAGGCATATTTTGAGAGCCTTCCATTACATTAGTAAAAATGTAAAGGAATTATAGGTAAAATAAATAAACTTTATTAGATTTTGCCTAAATTCATGATTTAAAACAGCTTTTCAAGAGCTGTCACAAGGCAGGACACAATGCAGATTAATTTTGTAAACAATTACTCTGCAGTTTTAAATGTGGGAAAGAGTAGGTGGATCATTTGAATTTTATTTCATGATTTGAACCCACTGTTATAGAAAGAAGCATTTTGGAAGTTTATAGAGAGACTTTTATTCTGAATTTCAGTAAATTTCAGAATCTGAAAGTGTTTCTGCAGTTTATTGCTAGGAGAAGTAGAAGACATGAGATGTTTTAAAATTTTATTTAAACTAGCATCATTTGGTTTATGAAAGCATATATTTGGGAACTTATAAATTATTTTCATTCACAGAAGAAGCTTACTTCTTTGTATCATCCCACTAGAAATAAAATTGACAAGTTGTTGTTTTTGTTTTCTTTTTTCAGAATTAAAATTTTAGAGATGTTTAACACCCATCATCTCCAATCCGTGTTCTCTCGGCTCATTGAACCCCCACATGCTGATTCTCTCCGCGCCTCAAAAATACGATTACGAGACTTGGGAGCATTAACTCCAGATGAAAAACTGACGCCTCTAGGGTATCACTTGGCCTCTCTGCCCGTAGATGTGAGAATTGGCAAACTAATGCTGTTTGGGTCTATCTTCCGCTGTTTGGATCCTGCTCTCACCATTGCTGCCAGCTTAGCTTTTAAGTCTCCTTTTGTAAGTAAACAGCATTCATCTGAACTGGGGTCTATAAGTCTCTAAGGGGACCGTGGGGGCTTCAGGGTTATGGGAACCCCTGTAAAAATTTTCTTGTGAGTATATTATATGTGAATCTTTCAGGGCACAATGTGTATAACTTTTATAGGATCCTCAAAGAAGTCCTTGCCCCAAATAAAGATTAAGAACTAGAGATCCAGCTTATTTAAATCATCTAAATGTGCTTTTTATGTATCTGCCTTACTTGCTCATTATAGAAAAATCAGAAAAGCAAGCAAGCAAAAAGTGCCCCTGCATGATTTTAAAAACGATAAATACATTGGACTACTTTTTTTAAACAGCTTTATTGAAATATAATTCACCCTTTTAAAGTGTACAGTAGTTTTTAGTATTGTGCAGTCATCACCCTAGTCAGTTTTAGAACATTTTTATCACTTCATAAAAACACCTCGTAGCTGTCACTCTCCTATTTTCCTCCAACCCTCCCATTTACTCCATCCCTAGGCAACCACCAGTCTACTTTCTGTCCTCATAGATTTGCCTCTTCTGGACATTTCATATTAATGAAACAATATAATAGTGTTTGGGGTTTTATTTATTTATTTATTTACTGGCTGCATTGGGTCTTCGTTGTGGCATGCAGGACCTTTTGTTGCGGCGTGCAGGCTCTTTGCTACAGCACGTGGGCTTCTCTCTAGTTGTGGTGCAGTCTTCTCTAGTTGTGGTGTGCAGGTTTTCTCTTCTCTAGTTGTGGCACGGAGGTTTCAGAGTGTGTGGGCTCTCTAGTTGAGGCACATGGGCTCAGTAGTTGTGGTGCGCAGGATTAGTTGCCCCACGGCATATGGGACCTTAGTTCCCTGACCAGGGATTAAACCCGCATCCCCTGCATTGCAGGACGGATTCTTTACCCGTGGACCACCAGGGAAATCCCTAATATATAGTGTTTTGTGATTGGCTTCTTCACGTAACATAATGCTTTTAAGATTCATCTATGTTATAGCATGTATCAGTACTTCATTCCTTTTATGGCCAAATAATATTCCTTTGTATGGGTATACCACATTTCATTTATCCATTCAGCACTTGAAGGACATTTGGGATTGTTTGCACCTTTGACTATACACATTCATGTACAAGTTTTTATGTGAACACATGTTTTCATTTGTCTTGGGTGTATACCTAGGAGTGAAATTATTGGGTCAAATACTAACTCTTTGACTTTTTGAGGAATTTCCAGACTCTTCCAGACTAGCTGCATTTTACATTCCAGCAGCATTTTATCAGGATTATAATTTCTCCACACCCTTACTAACACTAGTTATTATCTGACTTTTTTATTATAACTGTCCCAGGTGGTGTGAATTTGTGGTTTTTGATCCGTATTTCTCTATGGCTAATGACGTTAAACAGCTGTTCATTTTCTTATTGTCCATTTGTATATCTGTCAAGAAATGTCTATTCAGATAGTTTGCCTAATTTTTAATTGGGTTATTTGTCCTTTTATTATTGAGTTGTAAGAGTTCTTTATATATTCTGGATATAAGTTCCTTAACAGACACATGATTTGCAAATATATTCTCCTATACTATGGGTTGCCTTTTTCACTTTCTTGACCTATTCTTTGAAATACTGAAGTGTTTATTTTTATGAATTTCAATTTATCTGGCTTTTTGTTGCTTGAGCTTTTGTTGATGTCATGGTTAAGAATCCATTGCCAAATCCAGAGTCATAAAAATTTATCCCTGTGTTTTTTCCTAAAAGTTCTATTCCTTACGCCAGTTTACACTGTCTTGATTCAAAATACAAAACTGTAGTTTTGTAGTAAGTTTTGAAATCAAGAAGTGTGAGTCCTCAACCTTTTTTCTTCGTTAATGTCTTGAGGATTTTTACATTCATATTCATAAGAGATACTGGTCTGTAGTATTCTTTTCTTGTGATATCTTTATCTGGCTTTGGTATCAGAGTAATGACCTCATAATGATTTGGGAAGTGTTCCCTCCTCTATTTTTTTGAAGACTTTGTGAGGAATTAATATTAATTCTTCTTTCAATGCTTGGTAGAATTCAGCAGTGAAGCCACTTGGGCTTTTCTTTGTGGGTAATTTTTTTTTTATAATTAATTCAGCCTCTTCATTTGTTACAATTCTATTCAAATTATCTGGGGTTTTTTTGAGTCAGTTTTGATCGTTTGCATTTTTCTAGGAATCTGTCTATTTCATGTAAATTACCTAATTTATTAACATACAAACATTCGTAGTGTTTTATAGTCCTTTTTATTTCTGAGAGTTTGGTAGTAATGTCCCCTTTCCTATCTGACTTTAGTAATTTGAGCCTTCTCTCTTTTTTTCTTGATCAGTTTAGCTGAAGGTTTGTCAATTTTGTTGATCTTTTCAGAGAACCAGCTTTTAGTTTTGT
This sequence comes from Hippopotamus amphibius kiboko, assembly GCF_030028045.1. NCBI lineage: Eukaryota > Metazoa > Chordata > Mammalia > Artiodactyla > Hippopotamidae > Hippopotamus > Hippopotamus amphibius. The sequence continues at coordinate 117,871,288 of NC_080192.1, forward strand.
TGATTTTCCCTACTGTTTTTCTGTTCTCTATTTTGTTAATTTCTGTTATTTCCTTCCGTTTGTTTCAGTTTTAGTTTGTTATTCATTTTCCAGTGTCTTAAGGTGGAAGTTTAGGTTATTGATTTGAGATCTTTCTTCTTTTTTAGTATAGACATATACAGCTATACATTTTCTTCTATGGACTGCTTTAGCTGCATCCTATAAGTTTTGGGTACGTTGTGTCATTTTCATTCATTTCGAGTATTTTCTGATTTCCCGTTCTAGTTCTTCTATGACTCATTTGTTATTTAGGCATGTGTTGTTTAATGTCCACATATCTATGAGTTTCCCAGTTTTTTCCTGTTATTGACTTCTAATTTCATTCTGTTGTGGTCAGAGAACATACTTTGTATTATTTTAGTCCCTGAACACACATTAAGCTTTGTTTTATGGCTAAGCATATCCTCTATCCTGGAAAGTATTCTGTGTAGACTTGAGAATGAATATTCAGCTGTTGTGGGTAGAGTGTCACTCTGCCTTTATTTTCACCTTGGCTTAGCTCAGATAGGGGAATAGATAGATGTAATAATTTTCTTCAGTTTTAGTGTTATACTTCATGGAATTGTAAACTCATAGATCTGCCAAGAGATCTTAGTTCAGCCCCCTCATTTAACAATAGGTGACAAAACCAAGGGCTAGACTAGGTGACGTAGCTTGCTCATAGACATACAGTCAGTATTGCTGTGAACAAGACCTCCATTGCCTACTTCTCAAATCATCTAAATAACCTCTCACTGGCTGTATTCTTTTATTGGAGTACAGAAACTGTTCATTAGAAATATTGTTGTCATTCTTAGCCAAAACTGAACACCTGTCCTTTGCTGGGTTCTACAAACTTAATATTAATTTCCAAATGCAATCCTTTCCCACTAGCCTTCCTAAAAAGGAAGAAATTTTATTTTCAAGTAGAAAATAAAATTTTATTATTGTTGTGTTAGCTATAAAGGTGTCTAAATATACAAAAATTAGAATCACCACAGTTGGTTTAGAATGATTTTCAGTGTGATACAACTAGGGCCTCAGTGTAGCTTGCTCTTGCTGGTGTCTTTAGTACATGTGTATGTTGCAGCGGGAAAAGGCAATGAAAATTAAGTTCTCAGCTAATTTTACTAATTCGCAGGGAAAAGGAGGACCTGTAAACATTATTTTTAAAAGGAAAAAAACATGAATTATGGGTATAGAAATAGGGGAGACTTAAGTGTAAAAGATGAATAAGAATCTGTAAAATAAAGATACGACAGAGTTAACAGAATCTTAGATTTTAGATATAGTTTTTAGAATGAGTGGCTCCTTGATGACGTCTTGCCAGTAGGAAGTAAAAGACCCAGTAGAGGTTATTTCAGTTGGGCAGATGGACCCACAAGGACAAATAGGACTGTCAGCTTGGCACTAAACCACCATAATTACTTTTAACCAGCTACCCGCTGTGTACTCTGTTCCACACAAAACACTTCCCGAGGCACCTGGCTTCAGCAGTAGGAAAGTTGCATTTGAAACCTTGGATAAAATGTGTCCTTCAAACTTGGTTTTCCACATTTAGGTGTCTCCCTGGGACAAAAAAGAGGAAGCTAACCAGAAAAAGCTAGAATTTGCATTTGCAAACAGTGATTATCTGGCCCTTCTACGAGCATATAAGGTAAGTATACACCCTAATAGCTGAGGTTTATTATCAGAGTTGGCAGTAAAAACAGAGTAACATTTTGATTTTGTCTAAAATTTAGGGATGGCAGCTAAGTACAAAAGAAGGTATGCGTGCAAGTTACAATTACTGCAGACAAAACTTCTTGTCAGGAAGAGTTCTTCAGGTGAGTTGTTTCTGTGGAAATTTGTTTTCATTCATTTTCTATTGTAGTAGCGCACCAGAGGGTGTTGCAACTTTATCTTGCTTGTCCTGCCTTGACATTGAAAATGTTATTTTTGGAATATGCTTGCCTTTACCAGCTGTGTAAAACAGTCTGCTGAACTATGACATCAGGCCTTCTGTGCTGAACCTTTCAGCTGACCCGTTTTTCCTCTTTTCAGTAATTTGTATTTACTTGCGCGGAGGTTAGGAGGCTATAGGCACTCTGAAGATTACTGCTTACTGGAAGTCAGTGTTTTCAGTAATTGCACCAAACATTCTTCACCTGGATCCATAACCCCCTGCAAAGTCATACCCATATACATATACACATTATTCTGGAGAAAGGGATCACAGCTTTCATCAGATTCTCAAAGTGGTCTGTGACCATCACCAAACCCCTTACCCTCTCCCTAAAACCAAAGAACAAATACTGAACCAGATTTTCTTTCTTAGTTCTTCTTCTGACCATCAGAGGCTACTACGTCAATAATGAGTACACAAGAAAGAGGAAGGTTTATTATCTTCTGTGTAATAATAGGGCTCTGTCTTCTGTTGTGAAAGTATTTTAGTCCCCCTTCCAAGGTGGCATGAAAAGCCAGAATAACAGTGCATAGCTTTACAGAGCATCTATTTTTACTCAAAGATTTTGAGTCTGGGGAAGGGGAAGAATTTTATTTCCATATTAGATGATGTCTTGGAATAGAACACAAAATTAATGTTTGTAGAACTTACCACTACCTGACAGCTAGTTATCTCTCTACCCCAAAAGCTCCACCAGAGCAGAGATTTTATCTGTTTTGTTCAATACTGTATCCCCAGTGCCTGGAACAGCATTTAGCACATAGTTAATGCTCAGTCAAACTCATTGAATGCATGAATGAATGAACTTGGTTATTTAAAATGAAGTAAGAGACCTCAAAACCATCCCAGTATTTGCTTTCATTCTTCTCTGCCTTTAGGTGTACTACAGTGAGACATTTTGAGAAAACAAAGGCTCTGGCTTTATTCGAAGTACAACAAAAGCAATGATTTTCAGTCTTGGCTACACATTAGATTCACCTGAGGAAGCTTAAAAAAAAAGTGAAAATGCCCAAGTTCCACCCCAGGCCAATTACATCTGGATCTCTAGGAGTGGACCCTGAGCATCTGTTTATTTTCCTGGTTGTTGAGTACACGAGGTGATTCTGATATGCTGCCAGGGTTGAAAACCACTGGTCTAAAGGGTATTTTATATGTAAGGTGCAGTAATAAATATTTCCTTGAGTCATTAAGATTTTTAAGTGTAAAATAATTTCTTTTAAATTACACTTTTTACTAAATTTTTTTAATATATATATAGACCTTGCTGTGATCTGTGAGGACCATCAGTTACCTCTTTTCATTAAACTCCAGCTTAGATTGTATTATAAAATTAGTTTAAGATATCAGTGAAAACCTTGTCATGAAATAGAACTCTGGTATATTTAACTCCTTGTTATATTTTGCCATGTTATCCATCTGTACTTGAGACATTCCAAGAAAATACTTAAGTTGTCATCAGAGACAGGGTAGCATTGCTTAGTCTTCGATTCCCTCGTCATTATCTGCTTCTCTGTTTGATATACAGCATATATTTGAACAGAAGCCAGAAAGAGGTTTGCACTTTTTGTTCTCACACTTGTGCTCAGCTACAGAAAGGCGTTTCTATAGCTAAACCACTCAGTAGTGTTCCTATTTGTAGAGAAAAATGTGAGCCAGCAAGTCCATAAGGTAAGAGAAAGAGGGAAGGTTCTAAGGTGGGTGTTCTTCATCCATTGAGAGAACACTAACCACTCTAGGCTCGGGTAAGGTGCTAAGAGGACCTGAGCAGAAAGGAAGTAGGAAGAACTAGACAGTGTCACAGCACCTTGAGCTGGGGTTCCAAACAAAGTAAACTACATTTTTGGCTGTCCTAAGAATTGCCAGGGAAGTCAGACCTACCCAAATCCAATTAATGGGTTTTGGGTTTTGTTTTGTTTTTTTAATGTAATCTAGAATTAAATGATCTTTGGGTTTTCTGAAACTTGTGAATTTCTGTGTAACGGTTTTACACTGTCTGCTGGTTTGTATAAGTGAAAACTGCCCTTTTGGGAATGAACAGACCAGATAATCTTCATACCTATTTGGTAAACCCACGTGAGTCATTACTATCCACTGAAGTAATTTGTTTTTATAGTCATTCTTGCCTTTGATATGTTGATGACCCTGCTTAAAGATTTTTTCTATTTCTTTCAGGAAATGGCCAGCCTCAAACGACAGTTCACTGAACTGTTATCGGACATAGGCTTTGTAAAAGAGGGACTCAGAGCAAGGGAAATTGAGAAAAGGGCCCAAGGAGGAGGAGATGGTATCTTGGATGCCACAGGAGAAGAGGTAAAGAATGTGTAGTTAGTTGTTTTTTCTTTAATGATCACACTTAGAGTCTGTTACCTCAGGAACACTTGCAGCCCTACGAGCAGTGGGTTAGTGGCATTCTTGATTTTCTTTCCACAAATGTCAGCTAACACTCATAAAAACAAGTTTATCTGTTAATTGCTTCTCTTTTTGTTTTTGCTTTCACAGTGGTTCTTGCTAAGTCCATCAGAGGTAGAATGGACTTTCCAATAATGTCTTCTTAATCAGCTCAGCGTTTTTCAAACCAAGGATAGTTTTGTATCTAATAACTATAGGAAGAACAGTTCAAGATGAACCTGGTACTACTCTGTTCTGAGTGCAGTTAGTACTTTTTGGAAATTGTGAACATCTCATGAACCAGAATCTTTCTTTCCACTGATCCTTAGGCACACTGGCTTTTTAACTGCTTTGCAGAGCACTAGAAAGTAATCAGGGCTTCTTGGAATGGGTCCTGTGTGGATGTGGTCCAGTAGATTTATTTTTTACTTAGAAATAATTTTTCTAGCAAAGTGATCGAAATTAGATGCTTTTAAGATACAATTCAAAAGAAATATAATAATAAATTCCAGGGCACAGACAGAAATAGCCACATTACTTTTAAGATTAATGCTGTATTTCTCTCATAGGCAAACTCAAATGCTGAGAACCCCAAGTTGATATCAGCAATGCTGTGTGCTGCTCTGTATCCAAATGTAGTGCAGGTAAGGAAACATTTTTCCTGGGTCCTCCTACTTCTTGTTTGATTTGTAGCCAAAGGATTAATCATCTTAAAGATATATACCACCTTTAAAAGGCTGTGTGTGTATATTTCTAGTCCTTCAATTCCCCAAATGTGTTTAGATACATCATTTAAGAACACATTTATTATATAAAATAAGTGGACTTTTTAATCTTTGACGTGACATTCCAGAAATTAAAATGGACATAAATGTCACTATCAGCCAGTCTGTGCATAACTGACCTGTGTTAGGTGGAAATTTGATTCTATCACAGTTTCCATTATGGCCTCTACTCTGGACTAAAATTAGATAAGAACAAAATCAAACAGGTCAGTGTTTTGCCATGGGGCCAGCCTGTGAGTCCCCCTCTTCTGGAAAACCTACCTGAATGTACTGTTGGACTTTTACCTGAGGTTTGATTATCTAGTCCTTGTCAGACTTAGTATGTGAATTTGTGAGAGTACTAAAGCATTTCTCATTTAACTTTTTGTTAAATGCACAGTGACATCTGCTGATTCATTTGTGGCTTATTTTTGCTTAGTGCTTGCATGCTTTTCAAACCATTTGAAATTACCTGAAAAAATCATTTGGAGAAAAGCTATGGAGACAATTAAAAAATCAGGGGTGGGGGTGATGAACAGGCAGAGCACAGAAGATTTTTAGGGCAGTAAAAATAGTCTGCATGATACCATGATGATATACATGTCACACTTATCCAGACCCATTGAAAGTACAACAAAAGAGGACCCTAATGTAAACTACAGACTTTGGGTGATATCTGACAATTTTTTAATGAAAACTCCTACTCCTGTTAAGAATATAAATTGATATACCCTTTCTAGATAGCAGTTTCATTTCTAAGGATTTAGTATTACAAAATAATTGCATATATGCATAAAGATAGAGCTAGGAAAATGTAATTATAAATAGCACTAAAATGAATGATCTAAAATTCCAGTAACAGGGAATTTATTGGTTAAATTATCATATATCATTATAGTGAAGTGCTATACAGGCACTGAGAATTAGGTTTTAGGAAAATATAGAAAATGATCCTATATTAGTTTCAATACATATATATTTTATATTATGTTTGTTTCCATTTCTATATATAAATATGAATCTAACAGAAAACTAAAATATTTGTCAAATATATTAATGTTAGTTATTTCTTAATCATGAGATTACAGTTTTTCTATTATAGATTATTACAAGATATTGAATATTGTTCCCTATGTTATATAATACTGATGTGATTTTCTACAGTAAATATGGAGGTATGTGTATACACATAAAAAAGAAAGAAAGAAAAGCTTAAGTGAAACAATCTGTTCATAGAATTTTTTTCACTGTTTTGAAAAATTCTTTTGGAAATATTGGATTAGAATTGGAATTGTCAGCAGATTCCTGGTCCAGTGTTGCTAGCTAGACCTCTTTCCCTGGTAATCAGGGCAGACATGAAACATCAATGTGGTTTCTCCCCCATGTGGTTGGTGTGTGATACAGTCATCCAGAACTACTGCATTTATATCCACACTTCTTCCTGGTTAAAAAAGAAAAAGAAAGCATTCTTATACTGCTTCCGAAAGGAAACTAAGAGAGAGGGAAGCAGCAGCAAAGGCATTCAAACAAGACTGGTTTTGTGTGAAGGGATACATCCTACAATGGAAATACGTATTATATATCTATTTTTTTTATAAATACCTGTTTAGGTGAAAAGCCCAGAAGGGAAATTTCAGAAGACCAGTACAGGAGCTGTCAGAATGCAACCGAAATCAGATGAGTTGAAGTTTGTCACCAAGAACGATGGATACGTACACATTCACCCTTCATCAGTGAACTATCAGGTCAGGACAGCTGGGTGTACTTGCAGTCAGTTCCACATCCACAGATTGAACCAACGTGGATCGTGTCATACTATAGTATTTACTATTGAAAAAATCCGAGTATAAGTGGGTGGACCTACGCAGTTCAAAGCCTTGTTGCTCAAGGGTCAAGTGTATTTACGTGTGCCAGGTCCTGGCATGAGAAGCAGCCCCTTCGATTCAGCCAAACCTTGTCCTATCACTCGCTGTCTTTAGCAGCAGCACTGGCTTGGAGAAGGTTGAATAAGCACAAACATACTGGAAATTGAACTGTTAAGCCTTCTTTCAGATATAAAATCGTTTCTTTGTGATGGTGATTTAAGAGGTCATGATGTTATCTTGTTACTCCATCCGTGGCTTAAAAAGGTCATGACCTATACTTGCTGATCCAACTTCCTCATCTTTCATTCTTCCTTCAGCCTATTGCTGGGAAGCTTCCGTTCCCATCACTCCGTTAAATTCATCAACAGTCATGAATAACCTCCTAGTTGTCAAATCTAGGGAACAAATTCCCTGGTTCTCATCATCCTTGACTCATGTAGTATTTGACACTGCTGACTTCCCTACTCTTGACACTATCTTTGATATTTTCTGCTTCTGAAATATCACTTTCTTCTCTCTGATCATCCCCCTCTATCTCCTTTACTAGATTCTCTTCCCTTGCTCTGAAATCATGGTTCTAGCCTTGTCCTTATTTTCTTACTATAGTGGACATAATTTTCCTGAACCACCAGAGCACAACATCATGGTTCTAACTGCCACCTGTGTGTGCTGACATAGACCCCAAATCTCTCTCTCGTCCTGGGCTTTTTTCTGAGCTGTCTTGCTAGAAATCACCATCTGGATGCCTCCTAGCCACCTCAGACTCAAAAGGTGAAAAAAATCAAACTCATTATCTCCAAATTCACTCTTTGTGTTCCCTGTCTTGGTGAAATGGCACATCCAAATCAGAAGCTTGGAGTCAAATGGACCCTGGAGTCATACCCCTCCTTTTCTTCTTAGATGCCAATCTAAGTGGTCACCAGGTCCCAACAATTCCACCTTTTTGACATGTTTCAGATTTGCCTGCTTCTTTTGTCCCTGCTGCCATTTCCTCAGTTCAAACCCCAAACATCTGTCTCTTGCCTGAAGAACTAATCTTACTTCTGGTTTCTCTCTCCAACTTTTTATACTACTGCTGCCAGAATCATCTTTACAAAACACACATTTAATCATGTCATACCCTTGCTTAAAACTTCGTATAAGGAGTCTACTGTTAACTCTCCTATGACCCTTCACCTCTAGCCCCTTCTTAGACCATGTCTGACCCGCCCCCAACTCCCTCCTGTCATTCTTTATGCTCCAGCAATACCAGACTACCAACAGTGTCCCCCAGTGCCATGACACACTGTTCTCTATGCCTGGAATAGCATTCTTATTCTCCAGCAGGCTCCTCTGTATCCTTCAAGTTTCCATTAAATATCCCTTTGCCAGTGTCCTTCTCCAAGTTGCTCCTTGCTTCTGTTCCATCACTGTATAGTGTGCATCTTTCCACTGTTACATTACTTGATGGTTTATGGTATGTCTCATTCATGGACTTGTGAACTTCCTGAAGACAGGGATTGAATTTTATTCATTTCTGTGTTCTCGACATCTAACATGGTGCCTAGGCAGCATGGCTGAAAGCAGATGCTCAATAAAGCTTCATCTCGATAAAGAAACGGAGGAAAGGAGAATGGAGGAAGAGAGTTTGTAGTGTTAGGGCTGGTCAACCCCTGAAACTACTGAGTAAAGTGTCAGCAAAGCATGAAAAAAGTCTCCTTAAGCTCAGAAGAATTTGAGGACCAGGAGGTCATCTTACCCTCTCTGCTACATGTGTACTTGGGAACCAGGGGCCCAAGTTACTTCCTCTCCTGCATTTACTGTGGCATTTCTGCAGTGAATCCAAGACATTCATGCATCCACTCAGTATCTGTTAGCACCTCCTCTGTGCCAGGCACTGTTGTAGGCCATGGAGGACAACGGATGAGCTAGGGAGACAAGGTCTCTGCCTTCAGGGAGCTTACGTCCTAGTGGGGAAGACAGGCAAGAAATAAGTAAACAAATAATCTCAGATTAGTGACAAATGTTATGAAGAAAAATAAAACTGTAAGAGATTGAGAGTGACAGGAGGAGCTTTTTTTTTAAAGTATAAGTTGATTTACAATATTATGTTAGTTGCAGGTGTATAACTTCAGGTTCATTTACATTATGGGTTATTACAAGATATTGAATATAGTTCCCTGTGCTATACAGTAAATCCTTGTTGTTTATCTTTTATATACAGTGATGAGTATCTATTAATCCCATGCATCTAATTTATCCCCACCCCCCAAGAGGGCTACTTACATAGAGTGATCAGGGAGGAACTCTGAGGAGAAAACAATTGAGCATATCCTAAATGAAGTAAAGGGCAAGTCATGCAGATACCTAAAGAGGAAAAAAAACTGACGATGCAAAAGAGCAAGTACCTGGGAAGCCATTGCGGTGGTCTTTGTGAGATGATGGTTTGTACAAGGTGGTAGCTGTAGAAGTGGTGAGAATATGTCAGTTCATCATGTATTTTGAAAATAGAGCTGACAGGACTTAGTGATGACATAGATGGAGTGAGGGGGAGAGAGCAGTCAAGGATGGCTCCTAAATGTGGGGCTTGAGCACTGGGGGAAGGGGAGTATCACTTTCTGAGATAGTGAGGACTACAAAGAGGGGGAAATCGAGAATTCGTTTTGAACTCAAGAAGTCTGAGATGCTTGTTAGATGCCTGAGTGCATCAGGTAGGCAGTTGCACATACAAGGCTAGAGCTCAGGGGAAGGTACAAGCTGAAGATAGTTTGGGGAGTCATTGGACAGGTGATGATTAAATCCCCGGGACTAGTGGAGTTCCCCTTATGTTGCCAGTGACATGACTGTCATATATTCCAGGTCAGACACTTTGACAGCCCCTACCTGGTGTACCACGAGAAGATCAAAACTAGTCGGGTGTTCATCCGAGACTGCAGCATGGTGTCTGTGTACCCACTGGTCTTATTTGGAGGAGGCCAAGTGAACGTGCAGCTCCAAAGGGGAGAGTTCATTGTCTCCTTGGATGATGGTTGGATCCGTTTTGCAGCTGCTTCCCATCAGGTAAGGGATAATGAGTCTGTCCCGTGAGACTCAGACCATGAGGGGCTCTGATACTATGAAGTATATGTAGGGCATTCCTTCAGGGAACAGGGACAACAGAGCTGAGTAGGAGTGAACGATGGGTCTGCATGGGGACGCTAAGCAAGACTGAGGCTGAAGTGAGGCCAGGGGTGGAGCCATAGTAAGAGCTGGAGAAGCACTCTGGGCGGGGAAGCCCAGGACAGTTGGTGTGAAAGGCTTAGAACAGAAGCTGTGTGTGAGGTATTGGAGCTTCCTAATTGTTGTACAAATATAGGTTCAAAGAAAATAAGAAAACATAGTGGAGCAGAAATAAGTAAAAATCACTGATTCCACAACCACCATTAAAAAAAATAAAGATAATGGGTCTCAATGTTTTGATTCTCAGGTCTCAATTATTAACTCTGTGGAGTCTCTAGAAAACATTTAAGGGGGAGTATATTTAAGAAATAAAAAAATTTAACATTTATATCTGTTAGAAATCTTCTGTTGCAGGAGACAGAAACACCAACACAAACATTACAGTTAAATACACCAATAAATTCCCTGTAAAGTCTAAAGCAGCACAGTCCAGAGGAATATATGTACCACATACATAATTTTTCTAGTAGCCACATAACAAAAAAGTAAATAGGTGAATTTTAATATAAAACACCTAAAAAGTTTTAATTTTAACATGTAATCAATATAAAAAATTGAGAGTTTTATATTTTTTCATACTAAGTCGTCAAAATCTGGTGTAAATTTTAGACTCACAGTATATCTCGATTTGGACCAGGCACATTTCATGTGGTCATGAGATTAGCCACATGGGACAGTACAGGTCAGGAGGGCCAGGCAGGGTTGGTTTGATTCAGCTGCTTTTAATAAAAGCCCGGCTAGCCCTGTGGTAGCTCCTGCCTCACATCCATGCAGCATATACTGTCCAAAAGGGGAGACGGAGCACTTCTTTTCCAAAAGTTCCATCACACCTCCTCTCCTAAATCAATTCCTGTGTAGTGAAGAATGTCATGGACTCTATAAAGCCCAAATCACCTGAACCATTCACTCTGGCAGGGCACGTGGCAGAAGCCCGTTTGATTTAGATCAGAGTCTACACTGCAGGGTTGCCAAACGGTGGAGGAGGAGCCAAACAGATGTTAGCCAGACTTCCGCAGTGGCACCACAGCACCACAAGCAAAATGCCATAAAATACATGGTGCTATCTCCCACCCCCCATCCCCACCAACAACAGCATAAAGATTCCAAAGTTAGAGATTTTGGGGTTGAATATCTGCCATTTTTAATTCTCCATTTTCCTGCTTCTCCTCTCGGAGCAAACTGTAAAAGCTGACCAAGCTTTAATGTGGAAAACACTACGTAAAAGCCATATTTCCGGATATAAATCTTTTCTTTAAATGAGATGTGACAGAGGACTCCACTTTTTTATAATGGACCCCACTTAGTATATTACAGAGCGTACATTGAGTGTATGTTCCTCTAAGTGCACCAAGAAATTTTAGAAGCACTTTTAGAAAAAAATGTGTTCAGTTCCCCTACTATGGAATTAACATTAATAGCAGAAATCTAGAATAACAATAATCATAACTGGAGAATTTCCTTTAATAACCTTTCCTCCCCTGTTGGTCCAAGCACTGCTTACACTGCAACTTTCATTTTAGGTGGCTGAATTAGTAAAGGAACTTCGTTGTGAACTTGACCAGCTCCTCCAGGATAAGATAAAAAACCCAAGCATAGATCTGTGTACCTGTCCTCGAGGGTCACGGATCATCAGCCTGATTGTGAAACTTGTCACCACACAGTAAAGACCAGTCTTGGGAGAGTGCTTGCTACTCACCTGCTTGCTCAGCTGGGAAATGACGGCAGCACCTCTACCTCGAGCTGCAGCTCCGTGATGGGGCTGCCCTGGTGAAGGAGCCCGGGGCAGTCACTGCCAAGTCAGCTGAGGTGACGCACACCTTTAGGGAAATTTTCCAGACTAAGTATTTCTAACCAAGCAGTGGGCACTCCCAGCACAATTTGGAGTGTTGACGTGAGACAGTTCAAAAACCAGCTTGCCTGTGTTTTTCTCTGACTGCCCTGGAATGAATGAAATTCATCTGATAAAAGTGAATGTTTAATACAATTCCATTTTAATCTACGTATTGTTTTTCTCCTGCCTTTTACTGGGGTGATGAGATAAGGGGCATGAGGAGAAACACCAGTGTTTTTTTTTTTCTGTTATTAAAGGCTCAACTGAGAGAAGTCAGAACAGAGAAGGAAAAAAAATCATGTGAGAAGAAAAACTAAAATTTCATTTTTGGCTTATAGGCCATTACATAAACTTAATTTGTGAGGGATTTTTATTTTTACTCATTAAAGTTCAGCTTAAAAAAACAAACTTAATGAGCTGTTATTTGTTATTAAAACGTGAGCTGGTTTTATCCATAACACTCTTATTCTTCAAAGCAGAACAATCTGGGTGTTTTCATTTTCTTTTATGTTTTACATTTAGGAATCTTTATCTTATGAACTTACCTGGATCTAATGGCCACATATTACCTGAAGAGGAATTTTAATGGTATTCTCAGAACAGAGTTGGCATGGCTGAGGTAGAAAAGATTGCCATGCTAGTGTCAGATTTACAGCCATAAAAGTACCTTCCATGAGACTGTTTATTTTCAACCACCACTTAGGTTAATGGGGCACTAGCATTTTGGAAGAAAAGAATACATTTCCAACTTCCCTGGACATTTTGCACCGTGGCCAAGAAGAATCCCAAAAAGCTGGGTGGAAAAAGCATTCTTGTATTTATGTAGCCCTTAGGTTGAGTCACTACAGGTTTCCCACTATAGGTAGAATTCACATTAACTCAACAAAACCACTCAGTGGAGGATGTTCACTTTTCAAGGTATTCCTCAAGTTTTCAGGAAACCTCGAAGACTTCAAAACAGTCATTGTGAAGTATGTCTAAGCTTTGGTGCACTTAAAGCGCTTAGGCTGTAAGCAGTGTTTTTAAAAGGCATTAATTCATGTCATCACTTTAAATAAAAACATAAATACGCACAGCACCTACAGTATGCAGTTTTGACTTGCTATTGAAACAAGGCTTCACATTACAGAACCGATTAGGCTGGGACGTTTTGGAGATATGAAGGAGAAAACTGCACTAACCCTCTAAAGTTTTTTTTAAACTAGTTTGGACTGTTGGTGCTATAGCAGAGCTCATGCTGCCCTAGCTAGAGCCATCTGCCCAGGTGGACCCGCAGCTTTGAACGCAAGTTTGCAGCAGAGCACACAGCTGCAAGGTAGTTAATAACAAAACTTTCCATTCAGAGTGCTGAGAAATTGCTCTCTCAGGGAAGCCATGCTGGGCTGGTTACTTGCAGCCACAGACAAATGCACAAATCCATTGCAGCACTATTCACAATAGCCAAGACACAGAAGCAACCTAAGTGTCCATCAACTGACTGAATGGAGAAGATATGGTGTAGGGACTTCCCTGGTGGCGCAGTGGTTAAGAATCTGCCTGCCAATACAGGGAACACAGGTTCAATCCCTAATCCAGAGGATCCCACATGCCCCGGAACAACTAAGCCCATGAGTCACAACCACTGAGCCTGCACTCTAGAGCCTGCAAGCCACAATTACTGAGCCCATGCGCATAGAGCCCGTGCTCTGCAACAAGAGAAGCCACCACACTGAAAAGTTCGCACACCGCAACGAAGAGTAGCCCTCACTCGCTGCAACTAGAGAAAGCCCGCATGTAGCAACGAAGACCCAATGCAGCCAATAAATAAATAAATAAATATTAAAAAAACAAAAGAAATTCCTTGGGACTTCCCCGTGGTCCAGTGGTTAAAACTGCACTCCCAATGCCAGGGGCCCAGGTTCGATCCCTGGTCAGGGAACTAGATCCCACATGCTGCAAAGACCTGGCACAGCCAAATAAACATTTTTTTTAAAAAAATCTTCACCCCAAACTAAATATCTTAAGCTCATCATTAAAATTATGAAATAAAAAATGAAATAGCAATACCTCTTTATGATTAAAGTCAGAGTGCAATAGTATTTCAAGGTGAAACTGGATTTCTAAGCCCTAACAAAATGGTCAGCATTTAACATTAATTTTATGGAGAACTCTAAGTGGTTTCTTAAATATTTGTTTTACTGGAATCTAGTTAGGGAACAATATTAATGAAGTACTCACTATTAGTCTGCACTGCTGTTTTGTACTACGTGTAACTGGGAAGTTCGCAGGAAATGAGAATAGCTCATCACTTACAGGGGTGATCAGGTTGATAAAACATTAGCTTTGTCTTCTTCCTCCTTGAGTTCCATATCTGAATGTTACAGTCAAACTCCCTGACAAGTATGGACTTTGGCCTTTATCCTCCCCATTCTATTATCTGAGCAGTTTAAATAATATATTCAAAGCATGCGACATGTGGATCTGTAGGCATGGTAATTTTTTTTTTCTTTCTAAGCAGTGGTTTGAATATGTCCCTAAGAGGTTATCATAAAATAAGACCTTGTGAAAGTGAGACAGGCTGGCTCCTGGGACCCTTTGTTGCAGTGCTTGCATCTGGACAAATGTCTCCTCCAGCAACAAAATACAAAGAAATCATAAGGGACTAAAAATACCCATGTGTATGCACAGCTGGGGCAAATTATGAACAAGATACAAAAGGACACCAACAAAAGCAGGGTATCAGGAGCCAAAGCAGGGTACTGCACATGCCCCCTGCACACAGCACCACCAAGGGTGCGGACAGACCACCTAAGCCACCCCTCTGGCCCAACCCCTGGACCCACCCCTCCCCTCCCGCCATATAAGGAACCAGCTCACTCCCCCTCAGGGAGCAAGCAAGGGAACCTCTTACTTGTTTTTGCTCCCTCCTTTTGCAGCAGGAACTCCAGTAAAGCCTTGCCTGAATTTCTTGTCTGGCCTCTTGTCTGTTTCTATTGATGAAGGAGACCAAGAACCCTGGTCGGTAACATAGGGACAGAAAAGACTGAAAGAGAGAGAGAGAGATTGCCATTTCAACCCACCTCCCTGTGGGTGTCTATTCAGGCACCAACATATGCGCTTCCAGAAAGGGCCAGCGAAGGCGGGAGCACCCTGTCCACTGCCCACTGGGGTGATCAAGCCTGGAAAACAGCCACTTGTACATCAGCTGTGGGACTCTAACCCACAGGTGGGACTCTCACTCATGCATACACCGGTATATAGAAATCTGCTGCTTCAGCCCGTTCCCAGTGGAACTTCTCTTGGCGGCAGGAAAATAAAGGTGAGAATATTGGTACAATCGGACTTCCAGCCACTACACGATAGGAGGTTTGAGAATCTATTACTCTCAGAAATCTCCCATTAGGGAGAGCCCACTGGACCAAGATCTGCATGGTGTGAGGGGAGCCTCTGCCACCTCTGCTTGTCACCCATCAAAGTGAGCTGTTTGTTGCAAACCAGAGGGAGCAGGTCTCACAAGCTGATAAGTGATGCTGTAGCTGGCTGACATCCACTCTCAGGATAGGACAGAAGTAGGAGAGGACAGAGAGAGGAGAAGTAGATTTCAGGAGAGGAAAAGGGACAAAGGGGAGGGGGAGAGTGTTGCCTGAAGAGGGTACGGAGGCCCTCAGGGGCCAGGAAGGCAGACTTGATAGGGTGACACTGAAACAAGAGTTTCAGGCAGCTTTGTAAATTCAGCACCTGTGGAACATCCAAATGGACAACAGGTGCTCCTGTGGCTGGGACAGTCTGGCCTTAGCAGCCATGGGCTCTGGGGATGCATACGTGCAGGGGCTGGGCCAGGATCTGAGCTGCCTCCACAGCCCCACAGCAGGTCCAGGTACAGGCTACGGCAGTCCTAGAACCTGACTTCAGTGCATCTATGCTGGCGGCCTTCAGCCCCACAGCAGGTCCAGGTACAGGCTACGGCAGTCCTAGAACCTGACTTCAGTGCATCTATGCTGGCGGCCTTCAGCCCCACAGCAGGTCCAGGTACAGGCTACGGCAGTCCTAGAACCTGACTTCAGTGCATCTGTGCTGGCGGCCTTCAGCCCCACAGCAGGTCCAGGTGCAGGCTACTGCGGTCCTAGAACCTGACTTCAGTGCATCTGTGCTGGTGGCCTTGAGAAAACAAAGTCTGAGAGGCACCAGGGCTGACTGCCAGCACACCCGCAGTTGAGGTGAGGCCAAGTGCAGTGCCAAACAACAGTGTACTTTGTGAGCCCACACAGTGGGCGAAAGGTGACACAACAGGGCACACTCACAGGTGGACATCTCCAGTGGAGGAATACTCAGTGGCTCCTCTCCCAATGGGAACATGCCAATTCCGCCTACTTTGCACCACAGATTAGAAACGCAGCTCAGAAACAGATCTGGGGGCTTCTAATCTATCAACTAGGGAGAGGCCCCTGCCCCTGACAGGCAGTGACAACCACAGAACAAGGAGGAGGCCCCGCTCAATATTCAGTGCAGGCTCTGGTCACAACATCAGTCACATCTATCAAGGGGATAATAGCCAGCAAACAATGAGGAAAGAGGGGGCAGGCATCCATACTAAAAACAACCCTCGCACCAAAAAATATTAAACCCATACATGCTACCCAGGAACGTTCCCACATAAAAATAGCCCTTCAAGACCACAGCAGGTAACTGTTTCTCCTAAACTCAGAGAAAGAGAAGTATAAGTAAAATGAAGAAGCAAAGGAACCACTCCCAATTAAAAGATCGAGAGAATTCCCCTGAAAGAACAATGAAACAGACTTCTTCAGTCTAATAGACATCGAGTTCAAAAAGGAGATAATGAAAATACTGAAGGAATGAAGAAAGGCTATCGACAGAAATGCAGAGCACTGTAAAAAGGAACTAGAAACTATAAGGAGGAGCCAAGAAAAATTAGAGAAGTCACTTGAAGAGAAGAAAGTTGAACTAAAGGCTATCAACAGCAGAATGAATAATGCAAAAGAACAAATAAGTGATCTAGAAGATAGAATAACGGAAACCACCCAATTAGAACAGCAGACAGAAAACCCAAATGGACAAAAAGAAAAAAAGAAAACAATATAAGAGACGTATGGGATAATATAAAACATGCCAATCTACACATAATAGGGATTCCAGAATGAGAAAAGGTGATTAAAAATGTATTTGAAGAAATTATGGCTGCAATTTTCCCAAACCTAAAGAAGGAAACAGATATCCAGATACAGGAAGCACAGAGTTTCCGAATAAAATAAACCCAAACAGACCTACACAAAGACTTATTATAATAAAAATGGCAGAAGTTAGCTCTTTGACTGCATGGCTGGGCTTCAAGATGGCACCAAAGACAGACATGAAGCCTAAGAAGTCCACCTGGAAGTTTAACTTGGACCTTTCTCATTCAGTAGAAGATAGAATTTTTGATTCAGGAAATTTTGAATGGGTTCTACAGGAGAAGGTTAAAGTGAATGGAAAAACTGGAAATCTTGGGAATGTCATTCACATTGAATGCTTCAAGGATAAAATCACAGTTGTTCCTGAGAAACAGTTCTCTAAAATGTATTTGAAATACCTTACCAAGAAATACCTTAAAAAGAACAATCTTTGTGATTGGTTTCATGTGTTTGCAATCTGACAAGGAGACTTATGAACTTCGTTACTTCCAGACTAGTTAAGATGAAGATGTATCGGAGTCTGAGGACTAGATGAAGCCATCACGCATAGGGCTTTGCTTGCTAATAAAACAGATGAAGCATACAAGAGAAACATCTTGAAATGGACCTTTAGTTTATCAGTGAATAAGAAACATTACTCTGTATGTTAAGCATTCATCTCTTTTATTTAAGTGTATGCTGTTTATATGGTGCTGGCTTTCCTTTAATTTTTTTAAAAATTTTTGTTGGAGTATAGTTGATTTACAGTGCTGTGTTAGTTTCAACTGTATAGCAAGGTGAATCAGTTATACATATATCCACTTTTTAAGATTCTTTTCCCATATGGGCCATTAGAGTATTGAGTGGAGTTCCCTGTGCTATACAATGGGTCCTTATTGGTCTATTTTATTGGTCTATTTTAGATATAGTAGTGTGTATATGCCAGTCCTAATCTCCTAATTTATTCCTCCCCACCCTTACCCCTGGGTAACCATGTTTGCTTTCTACATCCGTGACTCTACTTCTGTTTGTAAATAAGTTCATTTGTACCCCTTTTTTTAAAAAATACTTTCTGTAAGCAATATTTAAATAGCTTATAGCTAGTGGAATTTCTTCCAGGATTTCTGAAATGCACTGCTTTTACAAATGTCCTTAAATTAGAGTGAAAAAGTGAAGCCCAATTTTGGGTATAACTTTATATAATAAAATATTTAAATTCAAAAAATGGCAAAAGTTAAAGATGAAGAGAGGATTCTAAAGGCAGCAAGAGAAAAACAAAGAAATAATTACAAGAGAACCCCCATAAGGTTATTGGCTGATTTCTCTATGTTGCAGGACAGAAGAGAGTGGCAAGACATATTCAAAGTCCTGAATGGGAAAAACCTGCAACCTAGGATGCTCTACCCAGCAAGGTTATCGTTTAGAATAGAAGGAGAGAGAAAGACTTTCTCAGACAAGAAAAACTAAAAGAATACAGCAATTCTAAACCTATTCTAAAGGAAATATTGAAAGGTCTTCTCTTAATGGAAAAGTAAGAATCTACAGGAAAGAGAAAATCACAATTGGAAAGTAAATCACTTAAATAAGCCAGGACACAGATTTGTAAAAAATCAAAAGATTTCTGTGAAAGCGATGATGACCACAATGAGCAGCCAAAGGATGACCACACAGATGCCAAGACGACATCGGGATCACGAAGAAGGGAAGAGGAGAGTAACAAAATGTAGATTTTTTCTTTCTAGAATGTGTTCGAGTCTATATGGCTACCAGTCTAAACCAAGTAGATATAGGAAGGGGTTAACATACTCGAATAACAGGGCAACCACAAATCAAAAACACACAATAGATTTACAAAAACCAAAAAGAACAGAACATAAGCATAAAACAAAAGAAAATCATCGGGACTTCCCTGGTGGCGCAGTGGTTAAGAATCCGCCTGCCAATGCAGGGGAAACAGGTTCGATCCCTGCTCCAAGAAGATCACACATGCCATGAAGCAACTAAGCCCGTGCACCACAATTACTGAGCCTGTGCTCTAGAGCTCCTGAGCCACAACTACTGAGCCCATGTGCCACAACTACTGAAGACTGAGCACCTAGAGCCCATGCTCTGCAACCAAGGAAGCCACCACACTGAGAAGCCCGAGCACCGCAATGAAGAGTAGCCCCTGCTCGCCACAACTAGAGAAAGCCCACATGCAGCAATGAAGACCCAATGCAGCCAAAAATAAAGAAAAAAAGAAAAGAAGTGGTTAATTTTTTTTAAATTAAGAAAAAATAAATCAATAAAACCAACAGCTTGTTCTTTGAAAGGTTAAACAAAATTGACAAACCTCTGGCCAGGTTTACCAAGAAAAGAGAACCAAATAAAAAGGGAAATGAAAGGAGAAATCACAACATATACCACAAAAATACAAACAACTGTAAAGAGACTACTATGAACAATTCTATGCCAACAAATTTGTAACCTTGAAGAAATGGACAACTTTCTAGGAACATACAGGCAGTCAAAACTGAATCAAGAAGAAATAGATAACCTGAACAGATGAGTCACTAAAAATGAAATAGAATCTGTAGTAAAATAAAATCCCTACAAACAAAAGTCCAGGACCAGATGGCTTCACTGGGGAGTTCTACCAAACATACAAAGAAGAACCTTTACTGATCTTTCTCAAACTCTTCCAAAAGACTGAAGAGGAAGGAACATTTCCAAAGACATTCTATGAAGCCACCATCATCCTGATGCCAAAATCAGACAAAGACATTATAGGCCAACATCTTTGATGAATACAGATGCAAAAATCTCAACAAAATATTAGCAAACCAAATCCAACAACGCATAAAAAAGGTCATACACCACAACCAAGTTGGATTCATCCAAGGGTCACAAGGATGGTTCAGCATACACAAATCAATCAATGTGATACACCACATCAACAAAAGAAAGGACAAAAACCACATAATCATCTCAATAGACGCAGGAAAAGCACTGGATGAAATTCAACATCCATTCATGACAAAAACACTTATGAAAGTGGGCATAGAGAGAACATATCTCAACATAATAAAAGCTATTTATGACAAACCCACAGCTAATATAATACTCAACATTGAAAAGCTGAAAGCCTTCCTGCCAAAATCTGGAACAAGACAAGGATACCCATTCTCACCACTTCTCTTCAACAAAGTACTGGAAGTCCTAGCCACAGCAATCAGACAAGGAAAAGAAAAGGCATTCAAATTGTTAGGGAAGAGGTATAATTGTCATTATATGCAGATGACATGATAGTATATATAGAAAACCCTAAAGATGCCACACAAAAACTACTAGAACTGATAAACGAATTCAGCAAGGTAGCAGGATACAAGATTAACATACAGAAATTGGTTGCATTTCTTTATACTAACAATGAAATATCAGAAAGGGAATGTAAACAAACAATGCCTTTTAAAATCACATCAAAAGGACTTCCTAGATGGCGCAGTGGTTAAGAGTCTGCCTGCCAATGCAGGGAACACAGGTTCAAGCCCTGCTCCAGGAGGATTCCACATGCCACAGAGCAACTAAGCCCACACGCCGCAAATACTGAGCCTGCGCTCTGCCCGTGCTCCACAAGAGAAGCCACCACAATAAGAAGCCCGAGCACCACAATGAAGAGTAGCTCCCGCTTGCATCAACTAGAGAAAGCCCATGTGCAGCAATGAAGACCCAACGCAGCCAATAAATAAATAAATAAATTTATTAAAAAAAAGAAAAAAATCACATCAAAAAAAATACTTAGGAATAAACCTCATGAAGGAGGTGAAAGATTTATATGCTGAGAACTACAAAACATTAATAAAGGATATTAAAGATGACTCAAAGAAATGGAAAGATATGCCATGCTCTTGGATGGAACTGGGAGAATTAATATTGTTAAAATGGCCATACTACCCAAAGCAATCTACAGGTTTAATGTGATCCCTCCTAAATAACCCATGACATTTTTCACAGAAACAGAACGAATAATACTACAATTTATATGACTGTGGCCAACTAATCTATGACAAAGGAGGCAAAGATATACAATGGAGAAAAGACAGCCTCTTCAATAAGTGGTGCTGGGAAAACTGGACAGCTACGTGTAAAAGAATGAAATTAGAACACTCCCTAACACCATACACAAAAATAAACTCAAAATGGATTAAAGACCTACATGTAAGGCCAGACACTATAAAACTCCTAGAGGAAAACATAGGCAGAACACTCTTTGACATAAATCACAGCAAGATCTTTTTTGACCCACCTTCTAGAGTAATGTTAATAAAAACAAAAATAAATAAGTGGGACCTAAGGAAACTTAAAAGCTTCTGCACAGCAAAGGAAACTATAAGCAAGACAAAATGACAACCCTCAGAATCGGAAAAAATATTTGCAAATGAATCAACAAAGGATTAATCACCAAAATATATGAACAGCTCATGCAGCTCAATATCAAAAAAAAAACAAACAACCCAATCAAAAAATGGGAAAAAGGCCTAAATAGGCATTTCTCCAAAGAAGACATACAGATGGCCAACAGGCACATGAAAAGCTGCTCAACATCATTAATTATTAGAGAAATGCATATCAAGACTACAAGGTATCACCTCACACCAGTTTGAATGGGCATCATCAGAAAATCTACAAATAGTAAATGCTGGAGAGGGTGTGGAGAAAAGGGAACACTCTTGCACTGTTGGTGGGAATGTAAATTGATACAGCCACTATGGAGAACAGTATGGAGGTTCCTTGAAAAACTAAAAATAGAGTTACGGGGCTTCCTAGGTGGTGCAGTGGTTAAGAATCCACCTGCCAATGCAGGGGACGTGGGTTTGATTCCTGCTCCAGGAAGATCCCACATGCTGTGGAGCAACTAAGCCCGTGCACCACAGCTATTGAGCCTGCACTTTAGAGCCTGTGAGCCACAACTATTGAGCCCATGTGCTGCAACTGCTGAAGCCCACGCGCCTAGAGTCCGTGATCTGCACCAAGAGAAGCCACGGCAATGAAGAGCCCGCACACCACAACAAAGAGTAGCCCCCACTCACCGCAACTAAAGAAAGCCCACGCACAGAAAAAAAAGACCCAACACAGCCAATAAAATAAATTAATTAAAAAAAAAATAGAGGACTTCCTAGGTAGCACAGTGGTAAAGAATCTGCCTGCCAATGCAGGGGACACGGGTTCGAGCCCTGCCCTGGGAAGATTCCACATGCCATGGAGCAACTAAGCCCATGTGCCACAACTACTGAGCCTGTGCTCTAGAGCCCGTGAGCCACAACTACTGAGCCCATGTGCCGCAACTATTGAAGCCCATGCACCTAGGGCCTGTGCTCCACAAGAGAAGCCACTACAATGAGGAGCCTGCAAACCACAATGAAGAGTAGCCCCCACTCTCAGCAACTAGAGAAAGCCTGTGTGCAGCAACGAAGACCCAACGCAGCCAATAAAAATAAATAAATTTATAAAAAAAAAAAAATAGAGTTACCATATGACCCAGCAATCCCACTACGGGGCATATACCCAGAGAAAACCATAATTCAAAAAGACACATGCACCCCAATGTTCATCGCAGCACTGTTTACAATAGCCAGGTCATGGAAGCAACCTAAATGTCCATCAACAGATGAATGGATAAAGAAGATGTGGTACATATATACAATGGAATATTACTCAGCTGTAAAAAGGAATGAAATTGGGACATTTGTAGAGACATGGATGGACCTAGAGACTGTCATACAGAGTGAAGTGAGTCAGAAAGAGAAAAACAAATATTGTATATTAACCCATATATGTGGAATATAGAAAAATGGTACAGATCAACCAGTTTGCAAGGCAGAAATAGAGACACAGATGTAGAGAACAAACATATGGACACCAAGGGGGGAAAGCCGGGGGGGGGGGAAGGTGGGGGAGAGTGTGGGTGGGATGAATTGGGAGATTGGGATTGCCATATATACATTACTAATAAGAAAAAAATATCAAATTATACACTGTAAATATATGCAGTTTATTGTATATCAATTATATCTCAATAAAAGTTCTTTAAAAAATTTACATGAAACTA
This sequence comes from Hippopotamus amphibius kiboko, assembly GCF_030028045.1. Lineage (NCBI taxonomy): Eukaryota > Metazoa > Chordata > Mammalia > Artiodactyla > Hippopotamidae > Hippopotamus > Hippopotamus amphibius. Next base: position 117,894,532 of record NC_080192.1, read on the forward strand.
TAAAAGACCCAGAATCACCAAAGCAATCCTGAGGAAAAAGAACAAAGCAGGAAGCATTACCATCCTTCCCCCAAGACTGCAGATAATACTACAAGGCTACAGTAATCAAAACAGCATGGTATTGGCACAAAAACACACATATGGATCAATGGAACAGAACAGAGAGCCCAGAAATAAACTCACACATCTATGGACAATTAATCTTCAACAAAAGAGGCAAAAATGTCCAATGGAGAAAAGACAGTCTCTTCAGGAAGTGGTGTTGGGAAAGCTGGACAGCTACATGTAAATCAGTGAAGTTAGAACACACACACACACACACACACGCCATACACAAAAAATAAACTCAAGACAGTTTAAAGACCTAAATATAAGACAAGACACCATAAAACTCCTAGAAGAGAACATAGGCAAAACATATGACATAAATTGTAGCAATGTTTTCTTAGGTCAGTCTCCCAAGGCAATAGAAATAAAAGCAAAAATAAACAAATGGGAAAATCAAACTTACAAGCTTTTGCACAGCAAAGGAAACAAAAAGACAACCTATAAACTGGGAGAAAATATTTGCAAATGATGCAATCAACAAGGGATTAATTTCCAAAATATAAAAACAGCTCCTACAACTCAACAACGACAAAAAACAAACAACCAAAAAAAATGGGCAGAAGACCTAAACAGACATTTCTCCAAAACAAACATACAAACGTCCAGTAGACAGATGAAAAGATGCTCAACATCACTAATTATTAGAGAAATGCAAATCAAAACTACAATGTGGTACCACTTCACAACGGTCAGAATGGCCATCATTAAAAAATCTACAAATAACAAATGCTGGAGAGTGTGTGGAGAAAAGGGAATCCTCTTACACTGTTGGTAGGAATGTAAATTGGTGCAGGTGAGACACACTGGGACCTGGGACCCTTTGCTGCAGTGCTTGAACCTGGACAAATGTCTCCTCCATCAACAAAATACAAAGAAATTATATGGGACTAAAAATAACCACATGCATGCACAGTTGGGGCAAATTATGAACAACAAGATACAAAAGAACCCAACTGCCACTTCTGAAGAGCTGGGAGCAAAAGCAAGGTATTGTGCATGCCTCCTGCACACACAACCACCTAAGCCACCCCTCTGACTCAACCCCTGGACCCGCCCCCTACCTTCACCCCCATATAAGGAACCAGATCACCCCACCTCAGGGAGAAAGCAAGGGAACCTGCAACTTGTTTTTGCTCCCTCGTGCTGCAGCAGGAGCCCCAGTAAAGCCTTGTCTGAATTTCTTGTCTGGCCTCTTCTCAATGTTTATTGATTAAGGAGGCCAGGAACCCTGGTTGGTAACATACTTTGTGGTGACATCACGAAGTATGTCCAATTGTCGTCTTCCCAGGAGAGGATCTAGGCACCACCAAATGCAGCTTCTCCGTGGGTGACAAGCGGCTGCCTGAACCTCCTGTTTGTGTCACCACATGCAGTAAGTCTGCTTTCCGGGCCCCCGAGGGCCTCCATACCCTCATTCAGGCAACCCTTTCCCCCTCCCCTTTGTCCCTTTTCCTCTCTTGAAATCTACTTCCCTGTCCTCTCCTGACAGGGTGGATGTGGGGCAGCTACAGCATCACTGCTCTCCGCTGTGAGACCTGCCCCCTCTGGTCGGCAACAGCTCACCTTGACAAGAGAGGTGGCAGAGGCTCAACCTCCCACCATGCAGATCTTGGTCCAGTGGGCTCTCCCTGATGGGAGATTTCTGAGAGTAATAGATTCTCAAACCTCACATCTTGTAGCGGTTGGAAGTCCAATTGTTCCAATATTCTCATCTTTGTTTTCCTGCCGCCAAGAGAAGTCCTATTGGGAACGGGCTGAAGTGGCAGATTTCTATATACTGGTGTACATGTTGGTGGATCAGAGTCCCACAGATGACGTACAACTGGCAGTTTTCCAGGCTTGGTTACCCCGGTGGACAGTGGACAAGGTGCTCCCTCCTTCACTGGACCTTTTGGGAAGCGTGCGGGTTGGTGCCTGAATAGACACCCACAGGGGCTTTTTCAGTCTTTTCTGTACCTCCTCCCTTTATCTCTCCCTTGATCCTCACCCCTATACTCCCATCCCCTTCATCCTAAAGACTTCTTGTTCGTGTCTAAGTTTTTGTCACCGGTATCTTTGTTTTACATAGTTTTGTCTATACAAATGCTCCTGCAAGTCTGCCGAAATTGTGGGCATGGTGGAGCATTTAAGCCTTGAAATACAAACACAGCGCACATTGCCCAAGACTCTAGCCTTGGGTTACTTGGTGGGATTTTAAGGAGTAAAAAAAAAAAAAAAGAACTTGCATCTCTCTCCTCTGCATTTGCAGTGTGACTATTCTGCCTCGGCTCTCAGGAACTACCTGATCTGTAGTCCCCCAGGATGAGGGGGGGGAAAAAAGAGGTCTTTTAAAATTCAAGCAGGAAAACTATAAGACCTCTGGTTCTGTTTTTATGTAAAAACCAACTCAAATGAATTGTATTTAATCAGCTCAAAGGAAATTAAGCACTTATATACATTCTCAGAAATATAAAAGAAACTCACCAGAATACATTTCAGGTTCATCTGGGAAATATTCAGTATTAAATTAATATCTGGTATTAGGGCTAGCTTAAGCTTATGGGTTTAATACCTGTTTTTAAAGTCATCAAGTATTGATATAATACTCTTATTGTACCTAGGGTTACTGGAAGTCACTAAGTGCATATTGTTTGTTATAAAAATCTGTCAACAAAGAGAGTAGCCTGATATGATTAAACTTTTAAGTAAATATAACTGGGATAAGGGCTTTTTGATAAACCCTATAGGAGTAATTGTATTTTGGAAATGTCCATCTAAAATAATCTCTTCAGATTTTGGTAACTTGAAACTAAATTAAGTTAAATGATAGGAATTCATTGAATAAATATCCAGGCCATTTCAAGTAAGATGAAATATTAGAATGTTAATTGTTAAACAGGTCTAAATTTACCTACTTTTGTCTTCTTGTGAGAGGGAAACTGAAGATGTTTGGGTTTATTAGACACATGTCTTGTACACATACCACACTGAGGAAAGAATTATGCTTTGGGATGATGCATGTTTCTGGAAGTTACGGGATATTCCAATCAGGGAATGCTAATGTAAAAGACAGTTCATAGTTGCTTAAGAAAAGTAGGATGTATGTTTTCAAGAAAAGAAGGTAGGAGGAATATTTTGTTAAAAGAAAAAGGGTGATTTTGTCCTAGAGTTGGTTATTTCTGAATGGGAAAAGAATAAGGGACAAAATATGGCTACAGAAAGTTGTAGAAGTTTTGCAGAAAAGGAACATTGGGAAAATAATTTTGTATGTGATCAGGACTTTCTGAGGTTGGATTAAATTTGATTAGGTAAATGGAATTTATTAAGAGTAGACTTGGGAAAGAAAAAAAAAAGAAAAGAGTAGGCTTGGGACTTCCCTGGTGGTTCAGAAGTTAAGACTCTGTGCTTCCACTGCAGGGCTGCAGGGGCATGGGTTCAATCCCTGGTCAGGGAACTAAGATTCTGCATGCTGTGTAGAAAAAAGAAAAAAGAAAAAAAAAATTGTAGTCTGATGCAAGACTGGATTTGGTTTCTTCTCATAAGAGAACAAAGTTCCCTGGAAGGCTGCTTCTGATAACAGATTGTGTGTTCCTGGGACAAGTTCATGGATGAATTTATCAGGCTGAGGTTGACATTCTCTCTTACCTCGGAGGACATCATGGTTATCCTGGCCCACTGTTGCACCCTGGATGAAAAGGAGCATATACTAAGAAAGGCCGGGGAACACACAGATGGCCTACTGGCCACCAATCCACACCACCACATGTATCAGGCGGATGGGAGCGCAATCCGAGAATGTGACCCACACTGGGACTCTGAATATCGTTTAGGTCAGGCTGGGATGAGACCTCGTATTACTTGTCTATCAGAGAGAATGAAGAGGTATATGGTGAAGCTTGTAAATTATAAGGTCCAAGAAGTTACACAAGAGGAAAAAATGACAGTCTTCCTGAGCTGGGCAACAGAGGCATTTAGGAAGTACACCAATACAGACCCTGAGTCTGCAGATGGGAGGACATTATTGGCCATGCATTTTATCACCCAGGCCACTCCTGATATCCAGAGAAAATTACAAAAGCTTGAGGCTGAACCACAAACCCCGTTGTCAACCTTGGTAGAGGAGGCCTTCAAGATCTATAACAACAGAGACTTAATGAAGGAGGCCAATAAGGAGAAGAGGCTAATAAAGAAAAGGCAGCTTTGGCTACTCTGATTCATCCACTACCCCAAGGCGACCCTGGAGGGCCAAGAAGGCTAAACAGACCACCAAGAAGCAGCCTGGGCCAGAACCAGTGTGCCTTCTGTCACAAGGAGGGGCACTGGGAGGGGGACTGTCCTGAGCGCCCTCCTGTGGGACACCAGAGGGGCAACCCCGCCCCAGCTCCTTGTGACTCTCTCAGATGAGAGATTCCCACACACACCTGTCCGGCCCCAGATCCCACTCAATCCATCCTCATCACTCTAGCAGAGCCTTGGGCCACCCTCCACGTGGCAGCAGGAGAACCACATTTCTTGCCGACTCTGGAGCCACCTGCTCTGCTCTGACATGGCTGGCTGGCCCCCTCTCCAACCATGACTGTACTGTGACGGGAGTGGATCAACAGCTAAAGTTAGGGGGATTTACATCTCCCCTTGCCTGCGGAGTCGGGTCCGTTATTATTACTCACTCCTTTTTTGTATACGCCAGGATGCCCTGTCCCCCTCTTCGGCAGAAATCTGCTAAATAAGTTAGGAGCTAGTACATTCTTAGGACAGGGTGAAGTCCGAGGAGACAGAGAATTCAAACAGAGAATCCACCTATTGGTAGCCCCAGGTGACCCACCTGCTGGTCATCACAATGTTCCCCAAGACACTCCCCAAGAAATTAGAGAACAACAGATCCTGCAGTTTGAGATACCTCGGTGCCAGGAAGGGCAAAACGTGTTCCCCAAATAGAAATAAGGTTAAGGCCTGGGGAGAAACACCCCTGGAAGAGATAACATTCTTTAAAGCCTGAGGCCCTGAGGGCACTGCAACTGCTGCCCACCGAATTCCTAAAACACGGACTCACAGGGCGCTGCCAACCCCCTCGCAACACCGCCATCCTCCTCCTTCAGAAGCCCAACAAGGAGTATCCGTTTGCGCAAGGCTGCCGAGCAGTGAAGGAGGCAGTCATCCCCACACATTCTCCTCACCCAGCTCCTGGGGAGCACTCAGTATTTCTGTTTTGGACCTCAAAGATGCATTTTTCTGTATTCCCCTACATCCAGACTCTCAGTACCTTTTTGCCTTTGAATGCAGGAACCCTGACACCCTGGAGTCTACCCGACATACCTGGACAGTGCTTCCACAGGGATTTCCGGGCAGCCCCCATCTTTTTGGAAATGAGTTGGCAAGGGAACTGAGGGAACTGGGCCTTGAGAAGGGAACTCTGCTACAATATGGTGATGATTTATTGATAAGTAATGAGACCAAAAAAGATTCAGATGAAAATACTGTTTAGGGTCCTAAATTTTCTGACAGAAAGGCGATATAATGTCTCCCCAACCAAGGCTCAGATCTCACAGCAATGGGTTCAATATTTAGGATTTTTGACCCCAGGGGCACAAGCCCTGGTCATAGATCAAAAACAGCAGTGAATACATTACCGTCTCCAACCACAAAGAGGCAACTTGGAGGCTTTCTTGGGATGGCTGGGTTCTGTCGTATCTGGATTCTAAATTATGGCCTTATAGCACAACCCCTATATGAGGTCCTAAAGGGAGAAGAAAGGGAACCCCTTCAATGGAATAAAGACCACCAGTCAGCTCTGAAACTCTAAAGACTGAGTTGAGTAGAGCATCAGCGCTGGGGCTTCCAAATTTGGACAAGACCTTTACCCTATACACTCATAAGAGGTCAGGGATAGCACCAAGAGTCCTGACCCCAAAGCTGGGACCAGATCAGAGACCAGTGGCTTACTTTTCAAAACAACTGGACTCAGTGGCCCTGGGATGGCCCTAGGATGGCCAAGCTGCCTGCAGGCAGTAACAGTCACAGTCCTGTTGGTTAATGAGGCTTCCAAGCTCACCCTGGGACAACACTTAGATGTATTAACCCCTCATCAGGTACCATCTGTGCTGGATGTCAAAGGACATCATTGGTTGACTGGAGGAAGGTTAACAAGATAGCAGGCCCTCATAAAGGATACCCTCAACATTACCTTAAAGGTGTGCCAAAGCCTGAGCCCAGCAAATCTTCTTCCACTGGTCAGGAGTGGAGAAGCCCTGAGGTTGAATGGCTTACTAGCGGGAGCAGTTCTATTAAGATGGGAATCCAAAAGGTGGGGTATGCGATAGTTAGCCTAGATGAAGTCACAGACGCCAAGGCCCTGCCACCCCAGACACTGGCCCAGAAGGCTAAGCTAATTGCACTAATGAGAGCTTTGCAATTAGGGAAGGACAAGCAATTAAATATTTCTACCGACCCTAAATATGGGTTCCATGTGCTACACGCTCATGCTGCCATTGGGAAAGAAATAGGAATGTTAACCACTGGAAATTCCCCCATAAAACGTAAAGATTTGTTTCTGGCTCTTTTAGAAGCAGTACCGCTCCTGACCCAGGTGGCAGTAATCCACTGAGGGGCCATCAGAGGGATGGAGCCTTTGTGAGCCAAGGGAACAACAAAGCTCATCAAACTGCAAAACAGGTGGCTCGACTGCAGGAGCCTGAGCAAGTTATGGCCCCAGTGACGGGCCGCCCTGAGCTCCCTAGCCTCCCCTAGTACTCCCGACAGGAACAGGAAAATGCTGAGAAATGGGGCTATGAGAAAGGAAGCACAGGCTGGTATAAAAAGAAGGATGAGGTTCTAATCCCTGAGGCCCAACAATGGAAACTCACTAAGAGCTTACATGATGCCACCCACTATGCGAGCGATGAGACTTGATATAAAAGGCTTTTTTCAGGGAAGGGACTTAACAGAACAGCAAAACAAGGAAGGCTTGCCTGTGATTTATGTGCCCATAACAACCTACAGGCCCATCCAATCCCCCCTTCATTACTCAGGCCAGAGGGACATATGAACTTGTGAACCCTGGACCAACTTCTTCCTATTGCATTCCTCAGGGACCATGTAGCCCCCAGGAATGGTCTGAGACTTAGAACCCATTTGAAATGACCTATGGGGGGCCTTTGCTTATTCCTGATATTCTATTAGATGAGGAAGTGAGCCAGGCCCTGAGATATATTCCTAATCTAGGACAAGTTCAGAAGGCAATCCAGGACTAGGCCCACAAGGTCCTGCCAGCTCCCAGTAAAAATATAAAGGGGCAGTTCCTTCACAAATAAACCCCGGGGATCAAGTTCTTCTTAAAACCTGGAAAGACAGGTCCCCCAAAGACCAAATATTGCCAAAATGGAAGGGCCCCTATAACATAGTTTTAGCCACCCTCACTGCTGTCAAACTGCAAGGGATATCTAATTGGGTACGTTTGGCCAGACTAAAGCTTTTATCTCCAGAAACCCCACAGGTCACAACAGAAGAACAATACACCCGTGAGCCAGTAGAAAATCTTAAATAACTGTTCAAAAGATAGGCACCGGGACTTCCCTAGTGGTCCAGTGGTTGGGACTTCGCCGGCCAATGCAGGGGGTGCGGGTTCAATCCCTGGTCCAGCTAAGATCCCACAGGCCTCATGGCCAAAAAACCAAAATATAAAACAGAAGCAACATTGTAACAAATTCAATAAAGACAAACATAAAGACAGGCACCATCAACAGATAAGTAAAATGATATAGTGGGTTAGATTCCTATTGCCATTCCTGCTACTGTACTCAGCAGCATCATACATAAGCATCTTGTTAAAAAATACTGTAGAGCTTAATTATCACCATAGTGGTCTGCTGTTCCCTAACTGTTTAAGTACTAACAGCAGCTATGTCCTTCGAGGACTGTCCGCTCTTAACAACCATGAGTCAGATACTCAGGTCTGCACCCCTGAAGGGTTTGTTTTCCTCTGCAGACACCCAAACCATCATATATTATAGAACTACGGCCAGGCCCTGTCCTTTTCCAACCAAGCTATAGCCTATAAATGCACTGATAATGCCCACTTCATAGGAGAGTGCACGATAAGGACTATAGGGATAGAGGGATTTTTATCTATAGGACCACTTCGGGTCACCACCAAACCCAGCGAGCAGTAGGAATGACCTTAGCAGGGGCAGGGCTGGCCATAGCACTGGCAGCTCTAAGGGGAGGATTTACCTATCATGAAGCAACACTGAGAAATCTCACCAGACAGCTTGGTTATATGATGGAACAGATGGGGCAAGCCCTAATGAGACTTAAGTCCTCTCGTTTCTTTGGCTGTTGTAGTTCTTGACCATCATCTAGCTCTTGATTACCTTCTGCCAGAACAAGGTGGAGGTTCTGTGATAATACCTCCTGCTGCACCTGGATCAATGTGACAGGACAGGTAGAAGTTAATATTAAGGAAATATACACCCAAGCAAAGTGGCTTCACAATTTTGGCAGGGGCAATATCGCCTCCACTGTCTGGTCAAGAGTTAGTAGAGCACTCCCAAAGTCAACCTGGTTCCTTCCCTTTCTAGACCCTTTAGTGGCTATTGTTGTTCTTCTCCTTTCTGGCTCTTGTCTGTTCAACCTTTTGGTTAAGTTTGGATTTTCTAGGCTCCAACACTTTCAAGTAAGACTCAAGATGGCTCAAGGATTTCAACCTATTCCAGCAGAGGGTAGCCCAGGTCCCTACAGGTCCTCGGAACAGTGAGGGACTTCTGTATTTCTAGGGTAGGCTAGGGTCTGTGGCCCCTGTCCAACAGGAAGGTTTCAAAAGAGACTTTCATCCCCTCAACCCTTAAGAATAAGGAGTATAGAGGGACTTCCCTGCTGGTCCAGTGGGTAAGACTCCATGCTTTTAATGCAGGGGGCCCGGGTTCAATCCCTGGTCTGGGAACTAGATCCCACATGCATGCTGCAACTAAAAAAGACCCCATGTGCCAAAACTAAGACCCGGCACAGCCTGAATAAATATTTTTTTAAAAATAAGGGGTATAGAATGCCTCAGAGGGAAATGAGACAGGCTGGGACCTGGAACCCTTTGCTGCAGTGCTTGCACCTAGACAAATGTCTCTTCGAGCAATACAAAAAAAATCTATAAGGGACTAAAAATAACTGTGTGCATGGGCAGTTGGGACAGTATGAAAAACAAGACACAAAAAGACCAAAAACCCACCCAGCACCGCCAAGGGTGTGGGACCCACCCCTACCCTCACCCCCATATAAGGAACCAGCTCACCCCTCCCCTCAGGGAGTGAGCAAGGGAAACTGTTACTTATTTTCATTCCTTCCTGCAGCACCAGGAGCCCCAGTAAAGCCTTGCCTGCATTTCTTGTCTAGCCTCTTCTCAATGTCTATTGATTAAGGAGGCCAAGAACCCTGGTCCGTAACAAAAGTACTTTGTAAAATTAAAATACAGCAAATGTAAGCAAGTGAAGACTGAAGGTGCGGTTTTCAGATGCAGCCCAGGCTGGCTCTGTGGGGATGGCGCTCTGTCCTGTTCTCGACTGCTGGGCTGAGGGCGGGTGAGCGTGGGCTGCACACTCAGGGTGTCTTGCGGGGTGTCCCCCAGTTGCCACACAAATAATGGATTCCTGGGCACAGCAGAGTATGCTCACACTACCATTATTATGCTTGAACAAGCCTAGGCAGAGACTGGCTCTTCCCCCCTAAATCATACTAGAATTAAGCTTAACTCCCAGGGTTTATTTCCCCCCAGATGCAGGGAGAAAGTTTGCTTAAAATAATACATACAAGGTGAGCTGTTGTTTTCAGAAATTAGAGCTTGATCGTGAACCTGTCTGTCAATATTTGAGTGCCACAGTACAGAGTGCCTCGGGTAGAAACAACTAGTACAATTTATTATCAAAGCAATAGTTTCAGACTCTTCTAGAGTGATGGGCTTCTTCCATGTGTAAACCTGCAATCGCTGTGTGAACAGTTAACCACAATGAGTCATTAACAGAGACTTTTCTTGCCGTTTCTAAGTTATCACCCCCAATGGTATATCAAAGAGACTGGTCTTAAATAGGCTTTGCAAACAATCACTAATCCTTAAGGTGCTTTAAAATCTTTGCTTTCATGATCTGTTTTATCCGAGAGCAGAAAAAGTTCTTTTGGAGAATAACTCAAGCCGTGTATGTGAACTATCAGGAAAGCGTAGAATCAATGTTTCATAAATATACAGGACAGGCACCCAAACATGAACTTTTTTCCAGACCGTTGAGCCTCTGTGTCCACTCTGTGCCCGATTTGGGCTAGCTCCAGGTCTATTCCCGAGTCAGTTCTGACCCAGCTGCTTGGTAAACAAGCCAGAACTCAGTGCCCCAGGGAGATAGCGAGGAGGAGGATGACTTCGAATCAGTTGACTGGGTTTTTTCACCTCTCAACTTTTTAGGAAAGAAACAAACAACAAAAGCTAGCAGGAGAGGGGTTTGTTTGGAAAAGCAACTGTCTGGGGGTGGCCTTGGAAATTCAGCCCAATCCCATAACTACCAACAACGAGAATCAGTATTTAGGATGAGGACCCTGACATGGTTCAAATACAATATTGCTAAAGACGGTATAAAAAGTATAGAAAAGTGATTTAACATTTTCAACAGAAGCATTTCCAACAGCGAAGTTTTTAAAAATTACTCCTTATGTAGACAATGCAGTTACTGCTACCTCTTCCAGCCTTTTACTGAAAATGGCCTGAAGGAGTTAAAATCATTCAACATAAAAGGAAAATTATTTCAATCAAGAGTCTCTCTATGGCTGTTTTTTTCTATAACAATTAAAGACACGATAACTTAGCCAAGAAGACTCACTGACTTCATGAGAGTCTCCTTTTAATAAGTTTTGTCTCATTCCATCCTTGGGTTTCAAATGTGTTATTTGAAAGGTTGACACTTGTTATAAGACTTTGTCAGGAGAGGTTGATTACCTGTAACAAATACAGGACCTTATGTACAAAAACTGAAGAAGCTTCCTCACGGGAGAAATGAAGTTTTTGTTTTAAAAATCAGTGGTTCTCAACTGGGGGCAATTTTGCCCAGCAGAGACATATGACAATATTTGGAGATTTGTCACAACTGAGGGGGGTGAGGGTATTTTTGGCAGCTAGTGGTTAGAAGCCAGGGAGGATGCTAAACATCCTACAATGCACAAGACATCACAACAAAAAGTCATCCAATCCAATTAATCTCAAATATACAAGCAGCTCATGCAGCTCAATATCAAAAAAGCAAATAACCCAATCCGAAAATGGGTGGAAGACCTAAATAGACATTTTTCCAAAGAAGACATGCAGATGGCTAACAAACACATGAAAAGATGCTCAACATCACTAATCATTAAGAGAAATGCAAGTCAAAGCTACAATGAGGTATCCCCTCCCACTGGTTAGAATGGCCATCATCAAAAAATCTGAAAACAATAAATGCTGGAGAGGGTGCGGAGAAAAGGGAACCTTCCTGCACTGTTGGTGGGAATGTAAATTTATGGAGGTTCCTTGAAAAACTAAAAGTAGAACTACCATATGATCCAGCAATCCCACTACTGGGCATACACCCAGAGAAAGCCATAATCCAAAAAGAAACATGTACCACAATGTTCACTGCAGCACTATTTACAATAGCCAGGACATGGAAGCAACCTAAATGCCCATCAACAGATGAATGGATAAAGAAGATGTGACACATATATACAATGGAATATTACTCAGCCATAAAAAGGAATGAAATTGAGCTATTTGTAGGCAGTGGATGGACATAGAGTCTGTCATACAGAGTGAAGTAAGCCAGAAAGAGAGAAGCTAATACTGTATGCTAACTCATATATATGGAATCTAAAAAAATGGTACTGATGAACCCAGTGACAGGGCAAGAACAAAGATGCAAATGTAGAGAAAGGACTTGAGGACACGGGGTGGGGGGTGAAGGGGAAGCTGGGACAAAGTGAGAGTAGCACTGACATGTATACACTACCAAGTGTAAAATAGATAGCTAGTGGGAAGCTGCTGCATAACACAGGGAGATCAACTTGATGATGGGTGATGCCTTAGAGGGCTGCGATAGGGAGGTGGGAAGGAGTTGTGGGAGGGAGGGGATATGGGGATATATGCATAAATACAGCTGATTCACTTTGTTGTACAGCAAAAACTGGCACAACAGCGTAAAGCAATTATATTCCAATAAAGAGCTTAAAAAATTAAGGAAAAAAAAAAAGTCATCCAATCCAAAATGTAAGTAGTGCCAAAGCAGAGAAAACCAGTCTAAATAAAATGAGACAGGTAACCGCTTATAAGGTCTATTAGTTATTAGTCAGATATAAATTATGCCTATAGTTATCTTTAAAAATGTAAATATATTTGGACTAACAAAAGCGAAACGTCTGCCAAATCAACTCTAATAAACATATATGTGTGAACAGGAGCTTGAGAGTACATCATTTTATAAAAAATACAGAGTACTTGTGAATTTGAGGAAAATATATGTACAAATGGCAAAAGTCAGGCACAGATGGGAAAGGATAAAACATGTTCTACCGTCAAATTTGGGGGTTTTTAAGTCACTTTTTGTGACAATGTAAAAATAAGTCAAAAGATGCTTTTTAAAAATGTGACTTATATGTGACACTAATACTGCTAACAACACTTTCTACTGCAAAAGTTCTCATACTTAGGCTCACATTAAGATGTTTAACACACACACCCTTACCTTATCTTTGTGTTATCTGAACAGAGTCCAACCTAGTAGAATTTGGCCAATTAACTAAAACACAAATAGGATTAATGAAAGGGGGAATGGGAATATACAGCACTGCAGGTGTATGACTGTAAAGTTTAAATCTAACATAAAGCCTAATTAGGAACTATAATTTCTATGCTCAGTAACCCATCTCCCATAGTCTGAACTGGAAAAAAAAAATCAGTTTGTCTTAAGACTTGATTAGTAACATTACCAGACTGAATGTCAAAAATGTATTATGTGCTTTACAAACTACCAGTTACAAAATAAATATGTCCTAGGGATATAATGTACAACATGATGACTAGTTAATCATATTCTATTGAACAGCTGAAAGTTGCTAAGAGTAAATCTTAAAATTTCTCATGACAAAAAAATTTATCACAATGAAAAAAAAATGTATTATGTGCTTTAGAAGACAGATGTCTTTACAAATCAGAGGCCATGCTATACCATGGGCACCAAGGGACTACCCCATGTGAGGAAACTAATCCATTACTTACAGACCCAGAACAAAACAATCGGTAATTACAGACATTTCTGTTAATGCCGCCCTTCTGTCCCTGAAATTCACCTGCGCTCTTTCCCATTTAAACTCCAGCTGTCCCCATTATTTCTAGCCCATAAATCTTTATAGCATCCTTTTCCACAGTAAGCATGGCTAAGCCTGGATTAATTGAAGTAAGCAATCTGATTATTTAACAAGAAGGCCGACTGTCCACTTTATAAGTAATGTGTGCTACATGGCTAGTTTGAGACCCATACTGGAGTTGCAGAAACTCCTCCCACATTTACCCTCCTAATTTCAATATAACCAACCTATTTTAATCAGATACTATGTGCCAGTCACCTCAGGAACTCAGGATACAAAGATAAACAGGGACACAGGAGAAACAAGACAGAAAGAAAGTTTACTTGAATAAATTCAATCAGGAACTAATTTACCACCCCACCCCACAAGAACCTCTGAAGGTTGTAAGGAGACAGTATGCCTAAATGTTGAAATTAATATGGTACTAAATGCTTCAACCAAGCCCCTTAATTCTGTTTTTTGAGACTCTCATCTTGTTCAGCAATTAGGTGTGCTTCTTTAGCTTTGTGAGCAACTTCTGCATATCAAGGAATCCGTGAGGAATAAATTTATGGCCTACTCCCTCTTCAAAATGTATTTGGATAATGTTAGGTAAACAAAGAGGAACTCCAAAGTGTGTGTGTGTGAGACAAATGAGCAAGGCCATGGGATACAAAGATCAATATACAAAAATTTCTATATACAATCAATAAATCAAAAATGAATTAAGAAAACAATTCCATTCACAATAGCATTAAAGAAATACCAGGAATAAGTTTAGCAAAAGTAGTGTAAGACTTGTTCACTGAAAACTATAGAACACTGTTGAAAGAAAATTAAAGATCTAAACAAGAGACATTCCAAATTCACAGAATGGAAAACTCAGTATTATTAGATGACAGCTCTCCTCAAGCTGATCTATAGATTCAACACAATCTCTATGAAAACCCCATAAGCGTTTTTTTGTGGTTTTTCTTCCCTCAGAAGTTGACAGCTTCATCCAAAGTTCACATGGCAATGCAAAGGAGCCAGAATAGTCAAACAACTTAAAAAGAACAAAGTTGGAGGACTTATATCAAATCTTATTGTAAAGCTATAGTAATTAATACAATGTGTAACTAACGTAAGTACACACAAATGGATCAATGAACACAACTGTAAGCCCAGAAACAAACTTTTATAGTTTATAATCAACAAAAGTGCCAAGGCATTTCAATAGAGACAGCAATCTTTTCAACAAATGGTACTGGAATAATTGGATCTCCTCATGTAAAAAAAACTTAGGGGACTTCTCAGGTGGCACAGTGGTTAAGAATCCACCTGCCAATGCAGGGGACATGGGTTAAATCCCTAGTCTGGGAAGATCCCACATGCCTCGGAGCAACTAAGCCTGTGTGCCACTACTGAGCCTGCGCTCTAGAGCCCGTGAGCCACAACTATTGAGCCTCTGTGCCACAACTACTGAAGCCCACGAGCTTAGAGCCCATGCTACACAACAAGAGAAGCCACTGCAGTGAGGAGCCCATGCACCACAATGAAGAGTAGCCCCCTCTTGCCACAACTAGAGAAAGCCTGTGTGCAGCAACGAAGACCCAACACAACCAATAAATTTATTTTTAAAAAAAATTGTATTTGGTAGTGGAAGCAATTAAGTATGTGTAATTATAGTCCTTCACTGCTCTGATTTCTCCCCAAATAGAGTAATCCATAGCTTTGACTCTAGTATTCTAGAATCTACTTCAAGGGGCATCATGAAAACTCTACCAGTTCTCAAGTAAAACTGTGAATGTTTTAAATTTCATTAATTTTATTGAAAACAATTCATGGGAGAAAAAAAATCATTTTCAGCCATAACATTTAGGAGAAGGTGGAGAGTTTTAGGACATCGGGTGAACAATGGGATAGCAAGATACACTGCAGAGGTTGGAAAGTTTGCTGCAAGATCAAAAGATACTCAGTGACAGTCCTAACAACCTTTGGTTCTGAAAAGCATTCTTGACACCAACTGTGTTCAAAGACTGCCCTGGCTACTGCCTTCAGCGAGCAGCAAGCAGAGCCGGCGTTGGGGAGGGGTCGGATCAGAAGCAGGCGCGTTAAACTCCTGGGGAGAACCTGAGCTGAGGAGCCGGCTGGCCCAACTCCCTAAGCAGGCAGGTTTCCGTGGCAGAGCCGGATCACGCACCCTCTTTAGCACTCGGGTTTTGCTCGCCAGGCAAACTTTTAAACAAATCAGAGGGCTTAGTTGTCAAGAAAGTCTCTGTCCCCAGCGCATTCATCTGACGGCAAGTAAATCTAGTAACAGCAGCGCACCCGTCCCTGGCCCGAGGTTCACTCCTGATCCACCCTGTGCAGAATTTCCTACATGTCTTCTTTCAAGGTCTCCCTCATTTTGTCAGAATCCTTTCCATTTATTTAGTTTGTTCTTATTCCGCTTCCCCTATCCGCTGTCGAAAGACATTCCAGGGTTTGAAGGGGAAAGGCTATGCGTTGAATTTCCCTTTTAGGACTGTGGAACTTTACAGTTGTGAGGGAAGGCCTTTTTGTTCCCCAGTTTGTAAACTGCTTTTGCAAGTGTGATCTGGGATAGGCAGCACTACCATTATCTGAGAGTTTGTCATAGATGTAAGTTCCTGGCCCCCTACTGAATCAGAATCCATTGCTGGACCCTACTCCCAATGTGTGTTAGCAAGCCCTCCAGCTGATTCTTAGGCTTGCAAAAGTGCAAGCAGCACTGGGTTACATCCTGTTATTAGACAACTATACAGGAAAGTAACTTAGCTATGTTATCAAACTGCTTTCAAAGACCCCCTAAAACCTGAATATTTTAAAGAATTTCTTCCAAAAGGTACCAAAAAATTCTTTTTGTATGGATGACAGAAAACATAAATCCTTGACCCCTGGCAGACCAGGCTAGTTCAAGGATCTCCTAGAGCAAACTTTTCTATAAAGAGCTGTATTTTTCTGTAAATACAAGCCATATCATTTCTGTCAATACTCAACTCTGCTGCTATGGCTCAAAAGCAGCCACAGACTATACACAATGGGTGTGGCTGTGCTCCAAGAAAGCTCTAATAAGTGGAGGCAGCAGCCTGCATTTGTCCCAAGGCCCTGAAGTGTGCTAACCCCTGTCCTAGGGAGTAAGGAACATGGGGTTCTGATGTAGGAATCTTGGGGTCATTGTAGACATTCTCCTGAAAAAACCCTGCTGGGCTGTACCCCACAGGTATGCAAGCCTGTAGTTGCCCAGCTTTGTGACCAGAGAGAGCCCAGAAACAGCAACAGAGACATCAGTGGTTTGATTGATGGGGAATCTTACACATCCTAAGCAAGGTCCTGGAGCAACACCCCCACCGTGCGTGGCAGACGGCGAGCAGGACGTGGTTGCAGTCTTTGCTACCTGGGGGAGAAGCAGGCTGCCATTTATAGGGGGAATTGACATCAGGTTGGCTCATCAGTTACCAGGGAAACCAGCAGCTGAGACCCATCCCGTAAAGCCCCTCAGGTCAATGAGCATGATAAGGGCAGATGCTTCCCTTTCATAAACTAGCAGGTGGAGCCTTTCTGGCCTAAGGATGAAAACAATTGCGGGCTAGGGCCGGGGCGAGCACGTTCGTGTGAGCAGGGTGCAGGTGCAGCAGGGGCCGGTCGAGCGGGAGCTGTAGAGAGCAAGCAGACAGCCATCTCGAGCCATCTGATCATACACTCCACCCCTACATACCCTGCACTAACCCTTACAATCTTGGTCTGCCCCTCTCATGCGATATTCCTGGCATCAGGTATGTAGAGGTGCACTGCAACCCAGATACCACAAATGCAACACAGGCAACAGCAGCTGAAGGGTATCAAGAGTGCAAGACACGGGCCAACTTTGGAGCCAGGCACCTATCGGGTCAATTTTTCACGGAAGTTCCGAGGAGGACACCTTGCTGTAGACCCAGCAATCAAACTCATTTCACAGAGAGGCCACTGTTATCATCCAGCCCACAAACAGATTCCCTCTGCTCAGACTAGGGATGAAATGTAAGATGTTTAACAGGAAAAACACAGGGATCACGACCATTAACCAAAATACAAGCAGGAACAGCATTCCGAGAAAGAGCATCCCTGCCTGTAGTTTTTGTCCTGGACTGCAGTACCACCCTGCCTGTCCACCCTCAGTCCCCACAGCCAGTGCCAAATATTGGCAAGGTGGTAGAACAGCAGACCACAGGGTTAACATAATGGTGCCTTCCTCCAGCAGGGGCCTGGATTAATTACCTCAGTGGTCTCAGCTGGGGCAGGTAGAAGACAGGTGAAATCTGTAAGTCCCTTTCTAATCCTATTCCCCACGGGGCAGCAAACCCAAACCACAGGGGACTTACCTGCCAGTCCCAGAGCCATTTATTTTATAATGTGTTCCCCTGGGGGTAGATCCTGTGGCCAGGGCAAAAGTGAGTTAATGGCCTGACCGGTAGTTGGTAACAGTCCCTTCGATGGTCAACATTTGAACTTGGATGGTGTTGACTAGTTGTGTCTAGGTTAACACGGGGTAAGCACTGGGACGACTGCGCGTGGGATGTTCAGTTATAGTTCGTAGGGCTTGAGTTAGCCTCCTGGTCCATGCGTGGAGAGTGGGCTTCCCGTCTCAGTTGTTGTAGTCCACTTATCCTTCCAACTAGCCTGGCAGCAGTGGGGTTGTAGGGTAGGTAGCAATGCCCGTGTGTCATTTTCATGGGCCCATTTCTGAATCTTATGGCCAGTAAAGTGGATTCCTTGGTCACTATCAATGTCCACAGGGGTCCTATATGTCACGCACAGCTGTTTAGACCCTGAATAGTGGTTTTTGCATTGCCTGACAACCCAGGTAGGCCTTTCATAACGTCTTCCACCTGTTATAGCGCTTTGTAGACCACATATAGCTGCTGTTCCATCACACTGCATCGCTGCTTCACCCCCTTCCATAGCTGGAAAAAGCAGCCCAAGGGTACTCCTACTATTGTTGCCACAGGCCTGAACCAAACCCTTCTGGGTAACTGGCCATGTCCAATTCACAAGCCTGTCCCTAGGTTAACATCCCTAAAGCCTGTGTCCGTAGTTGTTCGGGGGTGGGGGGGGGTTGGGGGTATGCTTATCCTCCGTAGACAATTCAGGTCCTCGCATTTCATGTGCATTCACCAGCCATCCCTGTGCAGTCAGATGAGCCATGAGCATGCGGCTGTTACTTTTGTTAAACTCGAAAGAGACTGAGTTTACCAGGACATCATCAATACGATGGAAGAGAAAAACCATCTTTCATGGTAGTCAGCTGTCACAGGGCTCCACATGCTAGTGGACGGCCCCCATGCGCTCTCCCCACCCCCACAACTTTCTGTTCCCCACCCTTATTTCCCTACATCTCGGCACTCACGGGAGTTCCCTATGCCTCTTCCTGGTTGGCTTGGGAACTGTTGGGCTGCACCTCGCAGGTCTGCAAGCCTTGTGGATGCCCAGCCTCAAGACCCAAGAAAGAAGCCAGAGACAGCAACAGCTTATTGGACAGGGGCATCTTACATGTCCGAAGCAAGGTCCTGGAGCGACACCCCCACCGTGTGCGGCCGACGGCAAGCAGGACATGACAGCAGCCTTCGCTACCCTGGGGAGAAGGAGGCTGCCATTTATAGGGGGAACGGACGTCCGGCTGGCTCATCAGTTACCAGGGAAACCAGCAGCTGAGACCTATCCCTCATGGCCCCTCAGGTTAACGACCATCACGAGGGCCGATGTTTCCCTTTAATAAACTAGCAAGTGGAGCCTTTCTGACCTGAGGATTAGAGCAGTCACTGGCTGGGGCAGGTGGTAAGCACGTTCACACGAGTAGGGTGTAGGTGAAGCAGAGACTCTTCATGGAAAGAGCAAGAGAACAGCCATCTTGAGTGGCCTGACCATACAACCCCCAAACAAACAACCTAAGGTGCTTTGTAGGCCAGAAACCTCCCCGACTGGCTTCCAAGCGGTAAGATCAGGTGTAGTGAAGCATACTTCCTGCATTCTCTGCCCTCAGTGAAGCCTGACCCGGGGAGTGCAGACTGTAGGCAGAAAGCACTGTGACCTGGAAGCCTGGGCTGAACCCACCAGGCTAAAGAACTGCGGTGAGCTCAGCAGCAGAATACGTGTCACACTTACCTTTTTCCTCAGAGATATCAGTCAGTGCTCACTTTTAAGGCTTTCAGAGTTCTAAGGCTTATGTGTTAAGATTTTACCAAAACGTTCGAGCTTCAACCAAAGAAAGCATATACAAAAGCGATTTCATTATTACACGAAAAAATTAAAAAAAAAACATTTTAAGACAGACACATCTAGTTAGTGCAAGGTATATAACAAGACCGTGATTTTACCTTAGCATTTTATACTGAATCTAACATGTTACATCTTTTCCACATACCTTCACAGAAATGGTGGTGTATCCCCATCAAGAGAAAAGACTCTCATAATTCTGATGTCCCTGTGTTAATTTTATTTTTGTAACTCATCCTTGCCCCGTTCACTTATTAGCACTGATAATCACCATCTTTGATTTTACCAAAAACAACAAAGAATTTTAAAAAAATGAAGTCATTTCAATCCGTGTATCCACAGTTCTTGGCCTCTCATTGGGAAGCTGCAAGATGTCCTTGAATAAGATCCTGAACACGGGACAAAATAATCTCATTAGAACTGTTGCAATTTTCTGGATCATATGGTGGGTCTATAGTCAAGACCCCAGCCACACAGAGAGTCCTTCGTGAAGCTCCCTGTTCAGTAATGGGGATGTGGTTCTTCTCCAGCCATTTCTTCAGGCCGTTCTTTCTCTTTTCCAGATCCTCAGGACTGTATGCCTTGCAGTCTCCAGACATGAACAAAGGCATCAGCTTCTCTCTCACACTATGGTCCCCTTCATTCACAATTTCAACAGTCTGCACAGCATGTCCCATAATTCCGGTCACAGACATGCTGCCATCTTCAAGGAAGTTCACAAGGACAATACTTTGAAAGAAAAGTAAGTTCAGAGCATAGTTGCAAAAGAAAAACCAAAAGGTCCATAAAACTATAGAAGAAAGCAATGAAATGAGAGGCAGCATCAACCCCCAACAGGTCAATGGAATAACAGGGAATGCTCTTCCCCGTTTTAAATTAATCTTCTCATCACCAAATGCTTTTACTTGTTCAATATGAATTCTCTGAGGGTCCTAAACATCTAAGCTTTTGTCCAGCCTAAAGCTAATCATTGTAGGATGTGATTAAAACATTAGCGTTATGAATGCTTTAAATGTGTATTAGGAAAGAATACAGGGTACAGATTTAACTTTTAGAGTTAAAAAGCAAGTGAATAACTCCCCTTCAGAGCAGACCAAAGAAAATAGCACAGCACAAAATTAGTGAGAAAGAAAAGAAAAGAGTATGCAACTAGAGATTATCATACTAAGTCAGAAAGAGAAAGACAAATACCATATGATATCACTTTTATGTGGAATCTAAAATATGGCACAAAGAAGTATAAAAGGGAGACTGCCATAACTCATTTAATGAGGCGAATATAATGACACCAAAAGCAGAGAACAGGATTAAAAAATAAAACTATAAGCTAATCTCACTCATCAATACAAATGCAAAAATCCTAACTAAAATATGATATGATATGATATATGATATGCTGTGATACAATGTGACGTGATGGGAATTTCATTTCTGTGGTACTTTTCCCAAAAACCTATAACCCCAGTCTATGAGAAAACATCACAGGGAATTCCCTGGCAGGCCAGTGGTTAGGACTCTGCACTTTTAGTGCCAAGGTCCCGGGTTCAATCCCTGTTTAGGGAACTAAGATGAAAGAAAAGAAAAGAAGAGAGAAAGAAAAGAAAGGAAGGGAGGAAGGAAGGAAGAGAAAAAAGAAAGAAAGAGAGAAAAAATATTCTATAAAACATCTAACCAGAACTCTTCAAAAGTGTCAGGGTCATGAAAAACAAGTAAGGACTAAAAAACTGTCACACATCAGAGAAGACTAAGGAGACAAGGATGATTAGATGTAATGTAGGACCCTGAACTGGATTCCAAAACAGAAAAAGGCCATTAGTGAAAAACTGATAAAATCCAAATGATTGTAGTTTAGTTAGTGTAAATTTTTAGTTCTGACAAATGTTTTACAGTTGTGTAAACTGTTAACATTAGGGTAAGCTGGAATATATAGGTACTCTCTGTACTTTCTCTGCAATTTTTCTGTAAATCTAGAATCATTCCAAAATACAGTGTGTGTATCACCATCTTTAAAGTAGTCTTGCAAAAAATAAATCTGATCCTAATCAAACCTCTAGATATGGATACCAGTTTATAGGAAATACAAAGGATAAAAAAACATGTTAAACTACACCATGATAATGCAATGACCTACATCCAGAGTGCGTTCAATTCTGTAAGTCAATGACTCCATTTCTTCAACAAATAAATGACATGGAAAACCAAAGCGAGAGAAAGTACAGTTATAGATTAAGATTCTTAAGAGACATATCAACAAATTGACAAGCAAACATAAAAAGAGACTTCGGAGACAATCAGGAAAATCTGAACTCAAAATAGAAATTAGCTAATATTGAAGTTATTATTTTTGTTAGGTGTTATAATGGTATTGTGGTTACATTTATTAAAGAACTAATCTAAGAGATATACTGATGGATTTATGAACAAAATTATGTCTGTAATTGGCTTTAAAATATTTGGAAGGGAGAATAAGATTAGTGTTCATTATACTACTCTCTTCACATATGTGTATATTTAAAATTTTCCAATAAAATGTAATAAAAAAAGGACTTCCATTTCTACGAACTTGGCTGGTCTGACAGAAATCTATAATTAGAACAGTACTTAGATTCAAAGGAAATTAAATTCTTACCTGGGAGTAAGTAGCCTTTCATTTATCTGCTTTGTGAGTATGTATATAATATACAGACAGGGCAAAGGGGTGATTTCTGGGAAGCAGGACCCATACTCACTTGGCAGAGACTGGGTCTGTGGTTAAAACCCATCCTTTATACTCCTTCTCACTGGCTGTCACTCTGACTTCTTTGTACGCATAGTCTTGCCATTCTAAGGGGCCTTTCTTCATCCATTCATTCATGGTTGCCGCTGGCTAGATCTAAAACAACCACCAGTTTCGATTAATATATATGTTCCACCCAGGCAAATGTCTTACCCCTAATCTCCATTCTAGAGGCAGAGAACACCTGCGATGTGCCTCAAGTTCCATATCAGAAAGACAGTTAAATTTTACTATTCAGCCTGAAAGCCACGGGGACATCGAGCTGCCGCGGAGCCCGGTCTGGGGTAACTCATCTGGCACACTTCTATGTCACCTCCCGATCCCATTCCAGAGCACCTTCACGCTGGCTTCCATCTCCAGTCTGCAGATGCTCAAACCCTTGAACTCTGCTCTCCTTCGATCAAAGGAGCTCACTCCACACGACTATTAGCCAAAACTTTAAAAGAAAACTCCTCTGATACCCACCCATTCCCTCCCTGGCTCTGTGTCTCTGCTGGATCCCGTCAGGGAGGGGCCCCCGGATCTGTGACACTTTCATCTTAAAATTTGTTTGGAGGATGCGTAAACCAAGAGGCAGCAGCTAAGGCTCTAGAGCTGATGCCCTGGCGTAACCCGCAGCCGCACGATACGCAGAGCTGTACCCAAACCAGCTGATACTTAACGTATAATCCTGACAAATGAGAAAAACACCGGTTAAAACTCCTAGCAGCGTCCGCTTCTCAGCAGCCACGCTGGGAGGAAGGAGCCCCTCGGCCGGAGCTCGCCGGAGTCCAGCGTGCTTTGCACCGTGTTGTCACTTCCTTCCCCCAGAATTCTCTGTTTTGTAGTCCGTGGCCTAGGTCACACCTCCAGGTCCGAGAGTCCCGAGTCCTGGGGTGATAAAAGCAGGGTTCAGGGTGCGGGCGGGGGCTGAGGGGTTTTGCCATAATAATAATAAACCTCCTTGTTCGCTAGGGTACCACTTTCACTGCCACGATGGACATTTCAAGATACAAATTTTAAGAGGAAAATCTCGTGCCACCTCCTCTTTGGGAGTAGAAGCGGAATTCCACTTTTGCCATGAACCCACCAGGTAAATCCCAAAGCTCTAGAAGTGTGAGATGACATTGCCGTGGAGAAGAGCGACAGAACCAATGTATTTCTTCTTTGGCCTGTGTAAGGCAATTAAGATGCCTGCTCCTTTGGGATGTGCCTTTGGTACAGTCCTGAGGGGGTGCAGAGGCTGGAAAGAAAAGCACAGGATTGGGTTGAATAAACGCCCGAGTGGAAAAATGCAAAAAGACTCGCTTCCACCGCAGATTTCTGGTCACATACTTAGTTCGCTTCTGGCATGGTCCAGAATTTTTTCCAGACTATGATCCTGAAAAGTGGTACAAGGTGGTAAATGTTGAGTTCCTGCAACTGTGAACACCAAAGGAGATGTACAAAAACTGAGTTAGAGGACTGTCAAACCGCGATGCAGAAAACACGACAATCAGCTTTTCCCTTACAACTTGGGATTTGAGTTCCATATAATCCTTGAAGTACAGTATATTGTTTCGTAATGTCATCACTTCAAATAATCCTTCCAAAGCCTTCACTCATTGAATGATTGGCTTATGATATTAATGTGGCTTTTTTGGATTAGATTTTGCCATCTAATCACAAAATCGAATCTAACCAATCAGTTAAAGTCCTCTATAAATCTACAAAGAGCTAATATAAATAGCAATTGTTGTTATTGTACTGTGAAGGAAAATACTTGAACTCATAAAAATTCAGTCCAAAAGAGAGACAACCAATTCATGACAACTGGGGGGACTTCCCTGGTTGTCCAGTGGTTAAGATTCCACTCTCCCAATGCAAGGGGCCTAGGTTCCATCCGTGGTCAGGGAACTAGATCCCGCACGCCGCAACTGAAGATTCCACAGCGGCAATGAAGATCCTGCATGCAGGAGACCCCACTTGCCACTGCAACTAAGTCATGGCGCAGCCAAATAAATAAATACATAGATATTTTAAAAATTGTGTGTGTGTGTGACAATTGGTCATTTGCATTTTAAGCCTACTATCTACTATTTAAGCCTATTGCAGAATGAAAGACTTTGGCCTTTGTTTTACATACATAAAATTCTACAGGTGGAAGCTAGCCTCAAGCTTAACTTAAAGTAACCCCCTTTAAAGCGATGAGTGAGACAGGGCCATTTCCCTCCCTTCTCTCTTCTCTCCCTTTAGGCTCCTAACTAAACTAAAGTCTCACTCCCAGTATCTGCTGATACAAATCACTGACATCTAACAGACTGAGCCCAGCCCATTACCTTACACAATTTCTCAGAAAGGCCCTCTCCTGTAGCCTTTCCTCACTGAGTTCAGAGGATGTGGCACTTTCTTTCCCTGATCAACTCCTACCCTTGGTCCCCCGGAGCTTCCCTCATCCCAGTTGATGTCCCTTCTCTCACATTCTCTACTCTTCTCTCTTTCCCCTCTCTATCCATCCACCTCCTTCCTAAGGTGTACCTCTCTCTCAAACCTTCACATTTAACCCTTTCCTCTACAATACCAAAATTGCTTATTTTAGATTTTGGAGTACATTTAGTTTAGCAAGAAATACATTCTAAAGAAACTTTTCGTAAATTCCCTGAGGAAAATAAGAAGTTAAAAAAATTGGCACTAGTCTGATGCAGTTTACTGTTCTTTATCCTAGTGCAAAGATAAACCTGCTCTGCCCTTGCTAAACTATCACAAATTTCAGTTCACAGTGTTGGGTCTTAAAAGTAGGTAAAACATGAAGTGGGGATGGGGGTGGTAATTTACTAAGAATATTTCATGAAAGGTAAGGTCAGAAGAAAATAACCTTGATCATTTTGGCCCAAGATTTTGTTAGTGTTCTTGATTTTTCATTCATTCAATAAATAGAGCCCATTAGAAGTGTCCATTATCTCTGTTTATTCATCAAGTATATATTGTGTACATATACATGCTACACTTTCTGTTAAGAACTAGAAATTAATAAACTAATTTTAAGAATGTTTTGCCATTGGGGAGTTGATAACATCCTCTTGTGCTTATAACCAAGTAAGCTATCATTCTACCTGGAGGTGGTAGTAAATGGGAAGGGATGAGGAAGGGTTCTTAGAAAAGCTTTTTAAACAGGTAGCCCTTGAACTTGATTTATAGTCAATGAGAAACATCCACAAAAAATTCTGTGTTTATGGAATATAGAACCTGATAAAAGGAGGTGTGGGTTGGAGTGAAGAACAGTGGACAGGGAATTTTAGCAACATTGGTTTCAATTTGGTTAAATCCTATCCTGGTAAACCTGTTTGCCTGAAAAAAGAAACCCTGATTTTTACCATTTGCTGATTTCTTTGGTATAAATATTTGCACCATAACTGATTTCAAGGTACCAATGATTTAACAACTGGCTCAAAAAATTCCTGAATATTCAATAACTGTCTCTTTTGAGCCATTTTAAGCTGGTTCCTGCACACCACTGACTGTGCTCCTACCAGCTTTATGATTTTGGAAGTCATTTGCCTTCTTAAATTTCAGTTTCCTCATCCATAAATGAAAACATGAGATTAGATGACCCAAGATCCTGTCAGCTCTAAATTTTCATGATTAACACATACATAGTCACTTAGTAAACCCCATAAATTCTCAGGGCAGGGGGCATGCCGGTTTTATTTACTGCCATATACCCCACCTCTAGTACATTGCTTGATATATAGTAAGGTGCTCAATTTGAAATGAATTTTTATTTCTTACACATGGATATAGCACCTAATATGTGCCACACACTATTCTAAGAACTTTCAAATATTAACTCATTTTACAAGTGAAGAAATAGACCAAAGACAACAGAAGACATGTGAATAATGGAATGATATGATTATACTGATGTATTAGAAAGGATGCAGAGAATGTGGGGGAAAGAATGTGCGGAAAATAGGGAGGTATAGAACACATACAGCATGAAACTTTACGTAAAATGTAGCCTTACTACTAAAACAAAGCAGTGGTATTAGGGGGAAAAAATTCCAGAACCACTTTCCAAATGGAAATGCAGTTTTCAGGAGGCAGTGTCTCCAAACTGGTTCATTATCTGACCAGCCCAGCTCCACCTAGCCCCACCCAGCCCTGCCTACCACAAAGAGGGAAGATCTGTTTCCCTAGCAGTAGTATGAAGATAGAATGTTTTCCTAGGATAAAAATGATTTGAACAGACTTTGTGAACTCTAAAGAACTAAACAAGTGTAAGGCATAAAACCTGAGAAAACTGCTTCTGTATTGTTGCTTCTCAAATGTGTCCAGGTAACAACTTTATGACCAAAAATCAGTGCCTTTTTTCCCACTGATTTCCTCTTATTCAACCAAATAATCAATCTAAGTGGTAAAGAATATACATTTCACACAGATTTTTTTTTTTTTTTTTTTTTATTTTTTGGCTGCATAGCACAGCATGCTGGATCTTCGTTCCTGAACCAGGGATCCAACCCGTGCGCCCTGCAGTAGAAGCACAGAGTCTTAACCACTGGACTACCAGGGAAGCCCCTGGATTTTCTTTTTATTTGAAAAAAGAAGTGGAGTTAACCATTTAAATTTTTCCCTGGAATTGCCTTGGAACAAAAAAGTATGTTCAGTACTAAGTTTCTAAGAACTACTGCAGTAGTCCAGACAGGAAATAATAAAGTCCTAGCCTACGTTGATAGCAGTGGAAATGAAAAAGAGAGAAAAGAAAAAAAAAAAAGAATAGATTCAACAAATATTTCAAAGGAGAAATCAAAAGATTTGGTGACATCGTTTTGGGGTAAGGGGATGTTGAGAACTTTGACACGAGGCCTTTAACAGGAATTCTCTTTGTTCTCTTATTCATTCATAACTTCCTCTTCCTCTTCATTTTTCCAGTATCTCAGGCCTCCAAATTGTTATCTACTAAATTAGGTAAGAAAATTTCATCATTGAATAAAAAATGCTTCAAGAGCCCTTTATCTGTGTTTATGGCACAGGAAGGCAATAGTGAGTTACCTCCTCCAAGCTCTTATAAACTAACCCTCAACATTACATAAAATGGATGTGATTAGATCTGATTCATTTGCACAAGGAGACCATCTATAACCTGCGTAAACAAAGAATGTGGGAATGACCAAATTCCAAACTAAGTAAACTTGCTTTACCCTCTAGAAGCAGGACTGGAATGGGACTATATTTTAGTAAATGAAAACAATTGTATCCTACTTGGACACAGCAACCCAGGGTTGGCAAAAGACACAGAAGAAGGAAGGTCAGCAAGCAAAAGGTTGGGAGGTATTTCTTAGAGACCCTGAATCTGGAAGGCAGGGACTTTCCAGAGATGTATGTATATTGTGGGGAATGGATGATTCATGAAGTTTCACCCTGGCCTGGAATAGATATTCCTAGAACTATCTGCCTCCTTATATTCTGACTCCATGCTCACCAGACTGCCTGGTGACTCCCCTACTGGCTTTCTAGGTACACAGTTTATCAGGAGAGATGGTTCCCGAGACAGAAACATGAATGCTTTTTAGTCAATAGGAAGGAATAGACCAGAAGTCACAAATTAGGGCCAAAAAGTCTTATCAGGAAGTGCAGATAGGTTTAATATCTGCACAGTGTCAAATTTTGTCTTTTAACTTGAAAGCCTTTAGATAGGCTTTCTTTCTCTTCTTTACAACTAGTTTCCACCACTTTTATTGC
This sequence comes from Hippopotamus amphibius kiboko, assembly GCF_030028045.1. Taxonomy (NCBI): domain Eukaryota; kingdom Metazoa; phylum Chordata; class Mammalia; order Artiodactyla; family Hippopotamidae; genus Hippopotamus; species Hippopotamus amphibius. The sequence goes on from NC_080192.1 coordinate 117,922,682, forward strand.
TTTATACTTGGCTGATTCACGTTTACATTACCTGCCTGATTTCCTACAGGAAATTGAGTTTTCGACTCTGGACTAGCCCCTACTATAAATGAATAAATTATCAGAGTAAATTATACCTTAATCTCTTGTGAGTTTCGTAAGAATCAGCCTCTATGTGTTTAGTCAACTCTTAGGCCAGTTAAAGGCCAGAATCTGGGCTGTGGGTAGCAACTTCAAGGAAATGCCAGTGGCAGGATTTCCTGTTAGATCTCCATACAGACTTCTCCAGGTGATTTCTTTTTATTTTTCATTTTATGTATTTATTTTTTTGGCCATGCCATGCAGTATGTGGGATCTTAGTTCCCCTACCGGGGATCGAACCATGTCTGCTGCATTGGAAGAGCAGAGTCTTAACCACTGGACCGCCAGGGAAGTCCCATCCAGGCGATTTCTTGATCTCATTGTAGCCTTGCCCCCTTTTCCACTGTGCCCCTCTGATACCATTTTGTATCTTGTTATTCACACATGTGTTGTGGCAGTTACTGTAGGTTGATTCGTTTAACAGTCCCTTCCCACAACCTGCTAATGAGTCTTGAAAGCTAAAACTCAATCTTCAGCTTCCTTTGCTCGTAAAAGTGACCATATGAATATTTCTGGCCATATGAGATATGTATGGAAGTCCCTAAGAAGGCTGATCCTTCTGAAATAAAAAGGCAAGATCTCTTAAGAAGGAGAAAGCCTCTTTTGGTCCTTTAACCATTTCTCCTCCAGCCTGACTGGAGGTGAGGTAGCCTCTTTCCACCACGAGGAGACATACATGAGAAGGCCTACATGCCATGCAGAAAAATAAAAGAAAGAAAACGATTCATAGCAGACCTGAACTATGTACCTTTGTATTTATTTTGTTTGGGACAAATAAATTCCTCTCTGTTTAAGCAACTGTTTCAAGTGTTTCCACCCCAACAAAATCCTTTTCTAATTTATCTCCCTAATAAAGTTCTCAGGGGAGAGACCATGCTTTATCTTTATATCCTCAGTACCCTGTTCAATGTCTGCATATAGTAGTCACTCAATATAGATTTGTTCAGCCAGTTAATAAACTTGCTAGCCTTTGGGGAAAGCTGAGACAAAACAGAAAACCAAAATTTAAGAAGAGAGTTACTTATTTCATAAGGGACCAAGATTGGAGTCCAACTCGAGGATGGAAGATGCCTTAGAGGACTGGGGTGGGGAGGGTGGGGGGGACTCGAGGTGGGGGGAGATTCAAGGAAGGGAGGGAATACGGGGATATGTGTATAAAAACAGATGATTGAACTTGGTGTACCCCCAAAAAATAATAATAAAAAATATATATATATATATAAGGGACCAAGATAAACTATGAACAGAAAAAGCAAATCAACAGATCAAATTTTAGATTGGCAAAGCAGGTAACAAAGGGATCTTTGCTTTTTTAAAGAAAGTAATTTAATTCGTCTGCACTGAAGATTACAATGTATTACTATCCTTGCTAGCAGAAGTAGTAATAATAAATGCATATTAACTCAGTCTTAATGAACATAGAAAAATCATGAGATTGGAACTATTATTATCCTTATTTTACAGCTAAGGAAACTGAGGCACAGAAGCCCAAGGCCACATAGCTAGTATAGTGACAGAGCTAAGATACAAACCCAGGCAATCAGGCCAAAGCCTGCCCTTTTAACCACTATACCATACTAATTAAATAATGGGGAATAACTCAAGTATAATTGTTCATCTAAAAGTCTGTTTTTAACTAGTGTTTTTCAAAGTAAGCATTTCTAAATCTGAAATACCAGCTCCTCATTGTGTTCCAGTTGATTGTTTGGACACCCAAAGCATTAAGTTAATGTGTTCCACCCATGTGTTTTAGCAAAACAAACTCTTCCAGCAAATTCTATCTCCAAGGGTGACTGCAAGGAGGATACACTCAGCCAGACTTAATGGTCTGGAAATTAGGGACTGATTTTATCCCTAATGCAGGTAAAACCATGTGAAGCCCTATTCTTCCAGCTGCTGTTTACTCTCAGCTTAGCCCATGAACAATGGCAACAGGGTAGATGCAAGCGGTTTAATGATGTGGAAGAGCTGATCTTCAGGGGAATTATACCTTATGGAGGGCAACTAAAGAGAGAGCTATGTGGTAACTAAACTCTCCCTCCAACAACCTAGTCTTCTCTTTTTCTCTACCCAGTGAATCTATCCTCTTGTCCTCCTCCAATTATCTTCAAAAGGTTTACGTGTGTATGGAATGGAGGCCTCTTTCTTCTCTATTCTGTGGCAAATTATAGGCCCATATTTGAGCTTCCTAATGAAAAAGGGTAAGTATACCACTGATCACACCGGGAAAGATATCTTCTCTGGTATAAAAAGCCAATAAAAAGCATTGTGTACGAGGGAAAACCATTCAGAGTCTATGCTATTCAGTGCATCATTGTTATGAAATGTCAGTAAGACTTTAAAGTCTTTTTTCTTTCTTTAACAATTAAATAAAAACATTTATAGGGCACTGGGATTCCTAGTATAGCTACTTTCCCTATTTTATTTGTGAGCTGTATACATTACCTAGTGAGATGTTAAAAAATATTTTTTGTTTTTAAAAATGTTGTCTAACTTAATCAATAAATTCATAACATATCAGAGAGCCAGTACATTTTATAATGTACATCATTTGCCTTTTCTTTTTCAAGAATGTGCATCACTCCATTTGCCAGTCTAAGACATTCCATTTTATAGGTATGGAGAAGGAAAGAGGGAAAAGTAATGGTCAATTCCTTTCTTCCTTGTTACTGGTCAGTCTTAGCAGCTGCCTCTTCTTGGATTTCTTCCACAAAGGAATTATTTTTCTACCTGTTAATTACCTTGATGATTGTAGATACTTCACTCATAAAAAACAAAACCACACTTTGAGTCTAAATCACTTTTCTTTAGCTATTTGTTCAAGGGCTATGTGAGCCCTAAACTGTAATCGGGCTTCCATGGAATAGTCTTTGTAGTTTTTTATGTTTTCTAGGTTTTTTATTGCATTGGCATAATCTCCTTTTAGATAGTATAGAATTCCCAGCTCATAGTAAGAATATGGCACCAAATAGTGGTCATATTTTAAGAATTTCTCCTTTTGAATGACACGATTAAAGTAGTGCTCAGCCATCAAATATCTGCGCAAGTATTTCAGGCACAGACCTTTCAGTAAATTTAACAAACTTATGTCATCTATGCCGTACTCTTTATTTGGATTTTCTCGTAAAAGTTCTCCTCCTTTGTCAATGATTGATAGCCAGGTTGAAATAAGCTCTAGTTTTTTGCTCATGACTCGGAAACCACTCCAAGCATACATGAATTCCAGAATGGGCTGTGCCGTAAACCAGCCTGCCGTAGTCCCATAGCGCTGACCCTTCTCAGCAACAAACTTTTCTATTGGCACCGAAGTTCCTAAAATTCTGATTCTCAGGTTATCCACATTTAAGAAGAGAGAGCTCAAGTCCTCACTTACTGATTTCACAAAATCGGGAGGAAGCACGGCCAGTAGGGAAGCTTTAGCAAACGAACATATTGCCTTGGACCACCTGCTGTGTTGAACCAGTAGCTGAGCATAGTGGTAAGCCTGCTTCCAACCCAGCAGGAAAATGTGGCACCACATGAGTTCCCAGTAACAGAGGTGATGAACCTGCTCCCATTCGTTCTGAATAAAAATGCACTCCTCTAATGTTAACTGGGCAGGTTTAAAATACCCTTTCAGCATACTGAAACGTGCATGAAAAAATTTAAGTATGACACAGTTTGGAAATTTCTGGAGGTAGATTTGAGAGAGATTCTCGACAGCAGAATTGTGGCTCTTTTCAACACCAAAAGCTATGGAGATATAATTGTAATAAAAGAATAGAGTCAAAGCACTTAAGATATTATTTATATGGGATTCAGATGCACTCTCATGAAGCAAAGTCAAGCCTACCTCTCTATCACCAGAATATCCAACAACATTGAGTATTTTAAGGGTCTTTGGTGGTACAAGTGATAACATCAAATTGAATACTCCAAGTCCAAATTTTATGCCTCCAACCAGGTGTCTGTAGGTTTTGCTTTGGTAATTAGGTATCTGTGTTAATACTTCTTGACAGTCTTTGTATATTTGGTAACTTAACCCAACGTTGATCCCGCTTTTAAGAAAACTAAGCACACTGTCATCCTGTATAAATGTTACGATGGATTTCAAGATCAAACACTCAGCATAGCAGACTTCTGCATGCAATTCCTCTTCTTTGATAGCATTTATTCCCTGCTTATTCACTAGCCGAGAAAAACTCATCATCCTAGATTTTCTTCGGAAACTGTTACAGGTTCTCAAAGCTTCCTTTGCGGCAATCATCCCAATCTCTGTATCCTGTGGATCAAAAGTCAAGAAGGCCTTGACAACCATAAGGATACCATAAACTAGAGCATGGTATATGCTGTTTTTTGACCACGGATAAATGAGATGTATGGCATCTGAGAATCTGTTATTTAGAAATAAATACAATCCAGTTGTGCATTCTTCCAGGGAAGATATTAGATCCATTGTTTTTGCTGCAGGGATACTTTCATAGGCGTCTTCAAACTTGTCCTCCTTATCATTTTCTCCCTTACTAAGTGATGTAAAGCCATCCTCCTTGTTATTTTCTCTTTTATTCAGAGGAGGTGACATATTTGTTTCCCCACTTTAGAGATGGGAAATATCTGAAGTGGAGTGATGTGACTGCAAGGAGGGTAGTTCCTGCTCTACTGACTGGGGTCACTTCTTCCACGGCCTCAAGTGCTGCTGTTAAGATGGAGGCAAACAAACTAAGAGCTGTGAGGAGCAGCACTAGGATATTCTCATCTATGTCAGACAAAGGGGAAAAAAAGATAATTTTATTTATGTAGAAGATGAATTTCTGAAAAGTTCAAATCATTTGGAATGTACTAAAGAAAACATGCTCTTTTAGAACATCATGAAACAAATCCTTTGTAAACCAAAGAGCTCTTTGTTAACCATCCCTCCAACCTGTCATTTTCATAAGATCCTTCTTTTGTGTATTTGTATTGTAGAACTGTACTATGACAGCTGTACAAAGAAAATGAATTCTTTATACGAAGACCTTGGGGCAAGAATCTGGCTGGAAAGAGGAATGTATTTGCATAGGTCTCTAGTTAAGACTAGAGGAAGGAGTAAGTTGTCCAGACCAAAGACTAAAGATTATGGGAATTAAAAATCCACCCCATACTATTCTTAGTACCACTGCTGTGCTTGCATATATTTTCATAGAAAACTAGGTCTTGATAAAATATTATGGTTAGTTGTATAGGACTTTGGACATGGATAGTGCTGTAAAAACTAGGAAGATTTCCTCGCGTTGCTGCAATTAGGAAAAAACCTCAACTGTGATAGTTTTTATCATAAGCAGACTTTTCTGCTAGAGGAATACTCCTGGCCAGTGGGCTGACTTCTGCCTGGGAGTTGATAGAAGTAACTAGGGAAGTGTCCCTCTATGCCTTTTGCATTCCTTCTTTTGGAACCAGCCTGAGCAAAGTCTGAAATCAAAAAATAGGAAGAGTTTGTTTTCTGTTCTCTAGCTACATGTGGGACCAGGTGGGTAAATCTGTTTAATTAAGGGGTGCCACTTTAGTGAGCCCACTTGGCAGCACATCTGAAGTCCCAGTAACTATCAACTTAGTCAAAAAGGTCATATTTTGATTTCCTTCTGCCTGACTCTTGTATCTATATCTCATTGGTTCTGGACTCAGGGAAGGAAAGGGGATGTTATTTGTTGACTCCCCAAACCATCTCCTCCTCCTTCTGCTCTTGTATTCCTTATCTGGGTGGTTGATGCCGTCATTTACCTTAGACTCTTTTTGTTTCTCCTCCCACATCCACCAGTGACCAAACTCTGGCAATTTTACTTTGCTGAATGAGGTGCCTCTCTCTTGTCCTCCAAATCGTCCTCGGTATACTTCTTTAACAAGGCTTATCCCTAAGGTTATAAGAAGGTAAAATGCAAAGACTGTGAAGTTAGGCTGCTAAAGTCTGAATCCTGATTCTGCCACTTGCATGGCCTCTGTTTTCTCATCTGCAAATAGGAAATAATAGTACTTCTACCAAAAAAGTGGTTGGGAGAATTAGGTGAATTAATACGTGAAAAGCAGTCAGGATAGTATCTGGCATGTATAGTAAATAATATATTATTTTATACCCATTCCCTCATAGCCTAGAATATAGTAGGTGCTTCCTGAGTTTTTTAAATGGGATTTGGGATGCAGACTGCTTTGTTTTGGAGTACCAAAGCTTTTGGTGATAGAGACAGAGTCATACTCCTATTATTCTTTTGTTTAAAGTACCCTGTCTGAAATGTCTTCTCTACTTCTATCTGCTTGTCTGTGTTTGGAAGGATCACTCCAGTGATTAGGAAAGGCTAATACTGAGCCAGGAAGATCAGACAGTTAGGGAGCTTGAGTAAGAAAGAGAAAGAAAGGTTGAAGATACAGAAAGGAACAATTCAATTAAAAGGAGATAACAGGGGATGCACAGAGCACAGGTGAAGGGTGGGTAAGAGAAATCTCTTCCACTAACACAGAAGAGCCTTCCTTCCAGTCACTCATTCTACACATGTTTAACTGAGCTCCTTCCACATGCTGAGCACTATTCTTGGTGCTGGGGGTAGAACAGCAGACAAAACAAAGACTCTGCTGTCATGGAGTTAATTTTCTTAGGGAAGAGACATTATGACGGGGGAGGGACATTGTGATGGGGGAGAAAAGCAATAAATAAATGAGTAAGTAGCATGTCAGCTGTTGATATGTGCTAGAAGAAGAATAAAACAGGTTAAGACAGAATAAAGAATTTAGAGAGGGATGGGGTGTGAGGTACCAGCATTTTATGGTGGGGAGTCAGGGAAGGCCTCTCTGATAAGGTGAAATTTGAGCAGAGATGTAGAAGATGTGAGGGTCTCTTGATATCTTCTTTCAATCTAAGATGAGTGAACATCCTATGTGTTCCCATGATGCCCTGTGCTTACCTCTATCATAGCACTTAGTATATATATTTTTTCAAGTGTCTGTCTTCTGACAGCATCTTTTATATCCATCTTCATCACAGAGTACAATGACTGGCACTTAGTCATTAAACTAAATGAATATTTATCACATGACAATTTTCAATTTACATATACTAAGATATATTCAGGATTAAGTAATCAATTAACTGTTAAAACTATAAGAGTCTCCAGAGACATAGAGAAGAGACTTGTGGTTGCTAAGGGGGAGGTGGGGTGGAGGAGGGATGGATTGCAAGTTTGGGGTTAGCAGATACAAACTATTACATATAGAATGGGTAAACAACAAGGTCCTACTGTAGAGCACAGGGAACTATACTGAATATCCTGAGATAAACCATAATGGAAAATAACATAAAAAAGAATGTATATATTTATATACATGTATAACTGAATCACTCTGCTGTACAGCAGATTAACACATTGTAAATCAACCATACTTCAATTTAAAAAAATGAAAAAAAAGAAAGAAAGAAAGAGCTAAACTTGTGGCAACAGAGAGTAGAAAGGTGGTTACCAGAGGCTGGGAGGTAGGGGAATTGGAGAAATGTTGTTTAAGAGTATACACTCACAACTGACAGATAAAAAAATCCTGGAAAGCTAACGTACAGCATAGTGATTCTAGTCAACAATATTGTATTATAAACTTCAAAGTGTCTGAGAGACTATATCTTAATTGTTCTCACCATAAAATAGGAATGGTAAGTAACATGGTAGATGTGTTAGCTAACACTACAGTGGTAATCATATTGCAATATATAAATATATCAAATCAACTTGTTGTAAACTTTAAACATACACCATGCTATATGTCAATTATACATCAATTAAAAAATGTAAGCTTCTGAAAAAAAAAAAACTATAAGAGTCTGGAAAATTTAACAGTGCATACAAATAACAAGTCCTTAATACGGTAAGAGTTCCTATGAATCAGTAAGATAGAAGAAACACTCCAACAGAAAAATCAGCAAAGGACATAAAATGCCAATGAGCACAATGTTCAATCTCACTGTAAATCAACAAAATACAATGAAAAAAATAAGATATCCATTAAAAAATCAAACTTGGTAGGTTAAAAAATTTATAACATCCACTATTAATGAAGGTGCAGAGAACCAAATACCCTTGTAGGTTAGTTGGTGGGTATATAAATGGCTGTAACCCTTTTGGAGAGCTACTTGGCAACATATTTTAAAGCTTTTATATTTTTTTATACTCTTTGATCCAGTAATTTCACTTACGGAATTATTCTAAAGAAATAATCAGGGATGTGTATCTATACAAACTGTATACACTTCAGCACTATTTATAATATAAAAGATGAAAATAATCTAAATTTCTTACAATAGATGATACCCATAGAATGGAATACCATGCAAATATTATAGGGTTGTAGAACATTTAATGACTTGGAAAACTGTTTATGGTATAATACACTATATTAGTCAGGGTTCTCCAGAGAAACAAAACCAATACCAGATATCTGGCAGCATAATAAACATATAAAGCCCATATATGACAAAACTACAGCTAACATCATACTCAGTGGTGAAGAGGTGAAAGCATTTTCTCTAAGATGAGGAACAAGACAAGGATGCTCACTCTCACCACTTTTATTCAACATAATTTTGGAAGTCCTAGCCACAGTAATCAGAGAAGAAAAAGAAATAAAAGGCATCCAAATTGTAAAGGAAGAAGTAAAACTGTCACTGTTTGCAGATGACATGATACTATACATAGAAAATCCTAAAGATGCCACCAGAGAACTACTAAAGCTCACCAATGAATTCAGTTCAATGGAAGGATACAAAATTAATACACAAAAATATGCTGCATTTCTAAACAGTAACAATGAACTATCAGAAAGAGAAATTAAGAAAACAATCCCATTTACCATTGCATCAAAAAGAATAAAATATCCAGGAATAAACTTACCTAAGAAGGTAAAAGACCTGTACTCAGAAAACTATAAGACACTGATGAAATAAATTGAAGATGACACAAACTGATAGAGAGATATACCATGTTCTTGGATTAGAAGAATTAACATTGTTTAAAATGAGCATACTACCCAAGGCAATCTACAGATTCAATGCTATCCCTATCAAAATACCAACAGCATTTTTCACAGAACTAGAACAAATAATTTTAAAATTTGTATGGAAACACAAAAGACCCCAAACAGCCAAAACAATCTTGAGAAAGAAGAACAGAGCTGGAGGAATCGCACTCCCTGACTTCAGACTATACTACAAAGACACAGTCGTTAAAACAGTAAGGTACTGGCACAAAAAACAGACACATAGATTGACGGAACAAATTAGCCCAGAAATAAACCCATGCACTTACCGTTAATTAATCTATGACAAATGAGGAAGACTATACAATGGAGAAAAGGCAGTCTCTTCAATAAGCGGTGCTGGGAAAACTGGACAGCTACATGTAAAAGAATGAAATTAGAACATTCTCTAACATCATTTACAAAAATAAACTCGAAATGGATTAAAGACCTAAATGTAAGACCATATACCATAAAACTCTTAGAGGAAAACATAGGCAAATCTAGAAAAATGGTACAAATAAACCTGTTTGCAAAGCAGAAATAGCGACACAGACATAGAGAACAAATGTATGGACACAAGGGGGGAAAGAGGGGGTGGGATGAATTGGGAGATTGGGATTGACATATATACACTAATACGTATAAAATAGATAACTAATGAGAACCTGCTGCATAGCACAGAGAACTCTACTTAGTGCTCTGTGGTGACCTAAATGGGAAACGATTATACCTGAATTAAAAACAAACAAACAAACAAAAAACCAAAAAACAAAACATAGGCAGGACACTCTTTGACATAAATTGCAGCAGTATTTTTTTGGAGCCATCTCCTAGAGTAAAAGAAATAAAAGCAAAAATAAACAAACGGGACCTAATTAAACTTAAAAGCTTTTGCACAGCAAAGGAAACCACTGACAAAACTTAAAGACAACCTACTGAATGGGAGAAAATATTTGCAAGTGATATGATTGATAAGGAGTTAATATCCAACATATATAAACAGCTCATACAACTCAACATCAAAACAAAAAAACAAAAAAACAAAAAAACCAGACAACCCAATTTAAAAAATGGGCAGAAGATCTGAATAGACATTTTTCCTAAGAGGAAATGCAGGTGGCCAACAGGCACATGAAAAGATGCTCAACATTGCTAGTCATTGGGGAAATGCAAATCAAAATCACGATATCACCTCATATCTGTCAGAATGACCATTATCAAAAAGAACACAAATAAAAAATGTTGGCAAGGATGTGGAGAAAAAGGAACCCTAGTACACTGTTGGTGGGAATGTAAATTGGCGCAGCCACTGTGGAAAACAGTATGGCGGTTTCTTAAAAAACTAAAAACAGAACTACCATATGACCCAGAAATTCTACTCCTGGGTGTATATGTGAAAAAAACAAAAACACTGATTCGAAAAGATACATGCATCCCAATATTCATAGCAGCATGATTTACAACAGCCAAGACAAGGAAGCAACCTAAGTGTCAATTAACAGATGAATGGATAAAGAAGATGTGATGTTATACAGATACATACATATATACATACATAGATAACATGGAATTTTGTATATATAATTATGTATATAATGGAATACTACTCAGTCATAAAAAAGAATGAAATTTTGCCATATGCAGCAACATGGATGGACTTGGAGGGCATTATGCTAAGTGAAATAAGTCAGAGAAAGACAAATACTGTATGCTATCACATATGTGGAATCTAAAAAATACAACAAACTAGTGAATATGACAAAAAAGAAGCAGATTTACAGATATAGAGAACAAATTAGTGAATATAACAAAAAAGAAGCAGATTCACAGATATAGAGAACAAACTAGTGGTTACCAGTGGGGAGAGAAAAGGGAGTTGGTATAAAATAAACTACAAGGACATATTATACAGGGACTTCCCTGGTGGTGCAGTGGTTAAGAATCTGCCTTCCAACACAGGGGACACAGGTTCGATCCCTGGCTGGGGAAGATCCCACATACCGCGGAGCAACTAAGCCTGTGCACCACAACTACTGAGCCTGCACTCTACAGCCTGCGAGCCACAACTACTGAGCCCAAGTGCTGCAACTATTGAAGCTCATGTGCCTAGAGCCTGTGCTCCGGAACAAGAATAGCCACCATAATGAGAAGCCCTCGCACTGCAATGAAGAGTAGGTCCCACTGGCCACAACTAGAGAAAGTACATGTGCAGCAACGAAGACCCAACACAGATCAAAAAAAAAAAAAAAAAGATATATTGTACAACATGGGGAATATACAATATAGTTTTACAATAAGTATAAATGAAGTGTAACCTTTAAAAATCCTGAATCACTATATTGTACACCTGTACCTTATATAATATTGTACATCAATTATACTTCAATCAAAAAAATTTTTTAAAAGACCAATTCTAGGATAAAATAAGAGTTTTTGTTGTTGTTGTTGCTTTAAATACCAACAGTGTCCCACAGAAAAATGGTAGTACATCTGCAGGTTTCACAGGCACATTTTTATAACATAAAGCAAATATTTCACTACAACTCTCAAAGAGTTGATAAAAAGCGAAAATAAATTACTTTTAGGGAGGCAGTGTGGTGCAAAAGAAAGCTCTATGGACTGAGAGAATCAGAGGTTCAGATTTGGACCCTAAATAGCTGTATAACCTTGGGGAAATCACTTGTAAATATTAATTAAGCAACAACCATGTGAAATAGTTTCTTAGTAGAACTCACTAATTCTACAAATATTATTGAGAACCTAGTACTGTATAGGCCAAGCCAATGCCAGACAGTAGGAATGCATCAGTGAGTAAAACAAAGTCCCTGCCCTTGTGGATCTCACACTGTGAGATACTCTCACAGAATAATTGAAGTGGTCAGAGGTGAGAAGAGCTATGAAGGAAAATGAAGTTGAGTAAACTGTATATAAAGAGTGTGGGAGAAGGGCACTTATAATGTTGAAGCATTATTACAAAAGTACTATATTTGTAATAATGTAAAAACACAAAACCCTCAAACAATACAAAAAACTACACTGTACAGTTAAATGATGAAGACTCCTTTCTATCTTCAACCAAATTCCACTTTTCAGAGGCAACCACAGTTAAGTTTGGGAGTATACATATTAATGTAGACTCTCCCTATATTAACTATCCTCTTTAATTTCCCTGTTCTACTTCCACTTAAAATATTTATATTTATTTATTTACATTTAAGATTAATTTAATTTTCTATTATAAGCAATACAGGTCATAGCAGAAAAAAAATTTTAAATAACCAAAACTCACATAAGCTACATTCATAATACCACTCACCCACCCACAAATACCATCATTAAAACCTCCATTTTCTTCTGTGAAATCTTGAGCCTAGAATGACAAGTATAGTCACATGTTCCAATTAACACAATTACTGAACAGTGATTCTCAGTTCAAATTTGGAATACCTCTGTCTCCAAGCCTCTCACTTTGAAAAGAAAAATTATAGGAAATTGTAAAATACAGAAAAATACAACAGGAAAACTTTAATTAATATGACTTATTTTTACAAAACCAGAATTATTCTGTGCATACATATTGTTTTGAAATCTGCTTTCTTACTTAACTTTATACCATTAACATTTTCTGACCTTAAAGTCTTCCACAATGTGGTTTTTAATGGCCGTAATATATGTAACCAATTTATGTGCCATAACATTTAACCCATCCCTTTATGTTTAATTTTCAAGTTATTTCCAATTTTTGACATTATAAATAAGATCCTACCAACATTTTTGCATATAAATCTTTATGTATATCTATGATTAATTCTAGAATGAATTCCAGGAAGTAAGATTGCTGGGCTAAAATACATATACAGTTAATAATTTTAAAACATTGCCAAATTGACCCCCTCAAACGTATTATTTCACATTCTCATTAGTGTGTGTAAGTGCCAATTTCACTGCCCTCCTGACAGAAACAGCATGTTGTTTGAATTTGCATTTTTAGTAAGGGTAGACATTTTTTCTTCTTCTTTTTAAGATTTTCCTGCTGTCTGTTTTTTTCTCAGTTTTGGGCTGGGTAAGGTCATGTTTTGTTCTTTACTAGGGATACCAGACTCTTGAATTTGGGGAACTAGATAGAATAGACCTGAAAAAAATTGGGAGATGGAGGGGACAAACTTTTTCTATTAAGAAAACACATGAGATTTAAAAAAAATTATTCTCAGTATCCTTTCACTTTAAAAAAATGGGGGAAGGAGCATTTTAACAGAAAAAAAAAGACATTCACAGAATAAAGGATGGTTTTTCCCAAGAAAGGGTTCTTGGCAATAGTTTATATTTTTCTGAGATTGGAGAAATTTTCATCAAAGTTCAGACAGACTGACAGTCTGCAGCAGGATTTGGGAACCACTGCACTCATCATGCTGCAATTCTAGGTCTTAGTCTCATTTGAAAAATGAGGTGATTAGACTAGCAATCTAATGAAAATCCTCTTATCTCTGAATTTCAAGCCATTTCTTTCATATGCAGTCATAACTATCTGAGAGTTACAGTGTATGCATCCATTTGTCATAACATTTGAAGCAGATTTTATTCGCTTAAAAAAAAATTTTTTTTTTTAATTTGTTTTAAAAGTTTTTGGCCGAGGGGCTTCCTAGGTGGCGCAGTGGTTGAGAATCCGCCTGCCAATGCAGGGGACACTGGTTCGATCCCTGTTCCAGGAAGATCCCACATGCTGTGAAGCAACTAAGCCCGTGTGCCACAACTATTGAGCCTATGTGCTGCAACTACTGAAGCCCACGCACCTAGAGCCCATGCTCCACAACAAGAGAAGCCACGGCAATGAGGAGCCCATGCACCACAACAAAGAGTAGCCCCCACTCACTGCAACTAAAAAGAAAGCCCGCACACAGCAAAAAAAGACCCAACACAGCCAATAAAATAAATAAATAAATAAATGTATTAAAAAAAAAAAAGTTTTTGGCCAAGCTGCTTGTGAGATTTTAGTTCCCTGACCAGGGATTGAATCTGGGCGCCCAGCAATGGAAGCGCTGAATCCTAACCTCTGGACTGCCAGAGAATTCTGTATTTGTTTGTTTGTTTGTTTTAAAGTATATCTAATCTCATAGAAATTAGCTTCCAAGACTAAATTTTGTAATGAAAGTGACAATTTCCACATTGCTCATGAACACATATCTCCCCATTCCACAGCAAATACCTTTGCATAGAACCCTTAAGAATGTTTCTGCATGTGATTTTGGGATTCCTGGGGATTTACTTTTCATGAAGAAACTTTTTCTTCTTTTTATAAATTTATTTATTTATTTATTGGCTGTGTTGAGTCTTTGTTTCTGCACACGGGCTTTCTCTAGTTGCAGTGAGTGGGGGCTATTCTTCATTGTGGTGCACGGGCTCCTCATTGCTGTGGCTTCTCTTGTTGTGGAGCACGGGCTCTAGGCACGTGGGCTTCAGTAGTTGTGGCACGTGGCTCAATAGTTGTGGCTCATGGGCTTAGTTGCTCCACGGCATGTGGGATCTTCCTGGAGCAGGGATCGAACCTGTATCCCCTGCATTGGCAGGCAGATTCTTAACCACTGCACCACCTGGGAAGCCCATGAAGAAACTTTCTTTTTCTGAGATTTTGTGTTATATGTGTCAGGTTATTTTTCTCTACGTGGATTGGGTCAAAGAAGAAAAGTGACAAATTCCCTTTCTAAAGTTATTGAGTGAAGAGACGAAGACATCATAGGAGTAGCCACTTAAAGCTGGTCACCATCATGTTCCACAGTTTTATCCCCAGTTTTGAAAAAACTTCAATTTTGTCCATGCACCGGATCATATCAAAATTTTAGCAACTGACAAAAGTTAGTCAGACTATTGCTCCTCCTCCTCCTACCGTTTACTGAACACTCAGTGCATGCTAGACACTATGCAATGTTTAGACTTTGTTTACCTCATCTAATCCTAACAACAACTCTCTGAGATAGGTACTATTATTAAACCCCATTTTGCAGATGAGGAAGCTGAATTATCAGGAGATTAAAAACTTGGTCAAGGGTAGGTAGGCAGCTATTTAACTGTCAAACCCAACTCTTGTCACACTCCCTAAGCTTATGCACTCCATCATTACACTATACCACTTCTCCCTAAGAAAAGGATTTATGAACTAAAATTATTTTTATTAATTTCCAGTAGAAGATATTCATTTCCAGGGACGAGTAGCTCAATATCAAAACATCAAACAAAGGAAAGTCAATGGTCTTGCACGGTATTGCTCTAAGTACAGCTGAGAGGTGGTCAATAATGTAGGTTTGCTCCTTCCAAGACGGTGCTAAGTGCTAAACTCTAAGTCTAAGCTAGTCTAGCTCTCTCTAATTAAGATGCCAAGCTGACCAAGTCCCTTTCATTAATATTCTTCCCTTAGAGAAGGAACAACAAAAGTGATTGGTTTAGGGCTTGATGATGTTACAGTTTCACACTTTTTAATACAATCAGGCATTCCTCAGAAAGCCTCCCTCTTCCTGGATTGCATTTTATGCCCAAACCATCCATTGAGGTAATATTTGTATCAGTGGGGCACTCTTGCATCACAATTTTCCTCTTCCTAGCTTACTGCTTGCAGCTGGTTAAACCACTGGTGCTCTTTAACTGTTGCTCCCCTCTCCCTCCTATATACTTCAGTACTGATTGCAGTCTAGTACTTGGCTAATGAGAAGTTAATTTCTTTATACTGTATGAAAGACTTATAAACATGCCTCTAATAATTTTTTCTTCCCAGAATTTGAAAATATTCTAGAGGGAATAGAAGAGTACGAAATGTTGAAAAAAGAAAGTTGTGGTTGAACATAGTTGTTTGGATTGATCTACAGTAGAAACATACATAGAACGTACATAAATACGTATTAAAAGACTACTGTGGTTAGAACTCCAGGCTTTCACTGCTGAGGGCCCAGGTTCAATCCCTGGTTGGGGTACTAAGATCCAGAAAGCTTCGAGGCAAAAAAAAAAAAAAAAAAAAAAAAAAAAAAAGACTACTGTTGATAACACTTTTCTAATATAAAGACTGTTTTTTATACTAAAAAGTAATACATGTGCAAAAGGTCTAAACTTGTTTTTCTTGTTTTAAAGTTTTCATATCCACGCTAAAATGGTGACAATGGCTTAAAAGTGAAACTAAAAATAAAGTAAGATAAAATGTGAATATTTCTTTAATGCTTCTCTGGAAATACTGAATCTAGGAAATGCAGATAAATTTTGAAAGCTGCAGCTTTCAAAAGAATTACCCCTCCCTTCATAAGTTAATAATGTTATCAATATTCAGCAACAGAAACTTGACTTATTCAATAGGTCATATTAGGAAAATATTAGAATATTTGTTGAACTGAATTAAGTAACTTTCACATTCAAATTGAATCTGGAAATGTGACCTTAATTTAACATCAAATTCTAGAGGCAGAAATTTATGTATGTGAAACTGATTTCAAAAGAATCAGCAGGAATAAAACTGCTGTACGAAAAAACTCCCTGATTTGATTGATATTTAGTGAAAAGAATATCTCTAACATGTTCTTAGAGAGTTTTCAATATAACAGTGTACAAAAGTAGTATACAGTACTATTATTTTTTTCATGGCAACGAGGTTAGCAAAGCCCAGCCTAGAACTGGTCCTCCTTTAATAAGAGAGAAATAATACTTAGCTACAGAGGAAGGCAAGTCAGTCGAGGTTTATGCCTTTCCCTATAATGCGCTTGAAATCAGTCTGTTGTAAGTTGGACACCTGCTTCTTTTCATATTGTTTACACTATTATTTGCTTAAAAATTCTCTTTGTACAATAGATTTTGTATTCAGAGCTAAAAATATTGACGCCTATGAGGAGCTATGCAGTATAATAAGCACTGTCTTAACAAGTTACCTATGCTTTATACTTATGCTCTTTCTATATAAAGATATATAAAGGAGTATAAAAAAGATCTTTATTCTTTAAGCCTTTTAAGAAGAAACCTAAGTAGATAACAACAAAGAAAATCAATAAGGGAGAACAAATATAACAAACTCTATGAAACTTCTATTTTCTTACTAGATATTTTCTTGAAATAGACCAATTTCTTCCATAATTTCAAAAATTATGGAAAAAATATAAAGTCGCAGCATTACTCTGAGAATTCATACTTTATTTACCTGAATACATGCTTATTTAACTAAGTTGCCTTTCTCCTATACTCTGTATCCCACATCTACACATACTAAGCGACGTTTCAGCAGATGGAAAAATACAAATACCTAAGAATTTCCTCCTTTTGTGGAGTATTTCCAACTCGTGTACTCCAAGTATTTATAGTGTAATGTCTTTTTTTTTTAATGGATGGTAAAAAAGAAGTTAAATCTGTATTTATATAGTTGGTGTCTAGCAAATACATTGTATAAAATCGAAACTGGATTTTTAATCGATTCTAATAAAGAAAAGATTTTCATTTATTTGATTTACAGAGTGGCGAAGCAGCAAGGCTGCTACTCAGAGAAGACTAAAGTCCTCGTCCTCAGGATCTGAGTATTAGCGGATGAGATGTGGTACTACCATACAAAGCAGAAAGCACTAGAAAGGAAGCACAAATACTTTGTGCTTCAAATGCAAATAATCTCCGAATTGCCACTACCAAAATGATTTGATTTAGGATTATGTAACAATTTCAATACAACAGGGGGAAAAAAAACCCCTCTATTTTTGACTTCAATAACTCGGACCGTGTTGGTGAAAACGGATGGCTGGTTGTGAAGGGGCTGGAGCGTCGGTGCAGGTCTGGTGGTCCCTCGGGGGGCGTCACCTCTTTTGAGGCCTATGGTGCAGAGACCACTACTCAGAACCGCGGGGTTCACGGAGTTCTCACCCTGGCCACACTCCCGATTACCTCTGACGAGCCCCTAAGATCAATGAGTAGCAGCCTAGGCCAGGTACCCCAGCAGAAAGGCGGCGACGGCTGCAACATCAGCGGTTAAATTTTACAGCCTTTCATAAGGCCGGTCTAGTGCACCTGTAGTAAGATTACCAAGGCTGAGGGTCCCTAGATTGGGTAAAACGAAAGCGGGGAGGGAGAAGGAAGGAAAATGAGGAAGGCACAAGGAAAAGGGGGAGGGGAGGGGCGGGACGACGCGGGGAAAGCCAGAGGTTTACAGACAAGATCTTGGCGTTGCCATGGAAACGTATCCCTCCGCCCGTGTGCCGCGTCTTAGCCCCGTCAGTTCCCTCCGCGCCGCTTCTCGGCCGTTTCCGCCCAGCTCCTTTGTGCCGCGCAGAACGTCCAGATGACGCATGCGCAACGAAACCCAGCCGCCGCATATATAAGCGCGAACCCAGGCGCTTCCTCGTAGTGCCGCTAGGACCATTGGCGAGCGTGGCACTGCTGTTCGGTTTGTGTTAGTCGGTCTCTGGGCGCTGCGAGCTGAAAGAGCCGGGCTCGCGGGCCAGTCATCATGTCGCGTTACGGGCGGTACGGAGGAGGTAAGAGGCCGGGGGCCAGTAAGGGACGCTGCTGTGGGTGTAGGGAGTGTTTAGAGGCCGTGAGGTTGGCGCGGCGGTTGGGAGACGGTAATTCCGCGTGCGTAATGGCGGCTTCGGCGCACACCACACGAAGCCGGAGGCGGCGGGGGCGGGGTATTGAGGGAGGACAGGGGGTGGCTGGGGTAGGTCTGTGCCAGGGTTTCTATCAATTCTTGGGCATCTTCGCTTCCCGCCCGGCTTGAGCCAGGCCCTCAGTCACTGTTTTGTTGTTGCCCTTCTTCAAGCCGCCCGCCCGTCCCCCACACCCCCCCGCCCTCGGCTGCCATTTTGCGCACATTGACGACCATGGTGGCGCATTTCCTTGGCGCTTTCCCGCCACTTTGGCGGACAGACGTGGTCGCAGCAGTAAAAGAAGGGGTGAATTTAAGACTGAAGAAAACTGGGGCAGCTTCGAGCTGCGCATTCTCGTCAAACGGTCGAATTGCTGAGTAGGAATGAAGACGTGATCTTTTCGTCTGGCGGCTGGTTTCTTTTTCTCTTTTAGTTCTTTCGAGCGCGGTTTATGGCTCTGGGGCGGGGACCTGGAGTCTTGGGCGAGCCTGCGCCTGGGGCGGTTGCCGCGGAGGACGAGAGCCGGCGCAGCCCCGCTCTCCCGGTCCGGCTTCCGCCGGGGCCCGCTCGCCGCCGCAGACGCCGCTGCCGCCGCCGCCGCCGCCGCCGGCCCGCGCGCTCCCAGCGCGCCTGGGGCTGCCGGGACTCGGGGGCGGGGCCAGGGCGGAGCCCGCCCCACGCCTCGGAGTATCCTACCACGCTGCTGTGCTTGTGTTTTGAAGGTTCCCCCCGCCCCCCGTTTCATTGTTAAGAACTTCGTCGCACGCTTAGCTTTGTTGGTTTTAAGACCAAATTCCGTCCTTGAGAGAGCATCAAACATGCTTTGCAGAGTCTTAAGGATGGCCTCTTTTAAAGCAAAGAATTCAAATTTAAGCCAGTTTTTGCATAACATGCCTTCTTCTATTTGCGTTTTTAAACAGAAACCAAGGTGTATGTTGGTAACCTGGGAACTGGTGCTGGCAAAGGAGAGTTAGAAAGGGCTTTCAGTTATTATGGTCCCTTAAGAACTGTGTGGATTGCCAGAAATCCTCCAGGATTTGCCTTTGTGGAATTTGAAGATCCTAGAGATGCAGAAGATGCTGTGCGAGGCCTGGATGGGAAGTAAGTAAGATATCGATTATGAAACTTCACTGTTTGTGAGAATATTCCTGTGCTAAACTTCGATTCTGCAGTCTGGAGGAGATTTTAAATAAATAGCTAATCGTTTTATGAAGACAGGAACTAGGGAGCAAAGGTGGAGTTTGAAAGGCTTATAAAGGTATAGCTGAAGCTTGTGAGGACGGGTAAAGAAAGAGTGGTTGGAAAGTTGTAAATATAGGAGTGACGTGGGATTTTTTGTTTGTTTTTGTGTGTGTTTTTAAGCATTAGAATTTTGTTGCTTCTATTTTATAGAGTGATTTGTGGTTCCCGAGTGAGAGTTGAACTATCAACAGGCATGCCTCGGAGATCTCGTTTTGATAGACCACCTGCCCGACGTCCCTTTGATCCCAATGATAGATGCTATGAGTGTGGCGAAAAGGGACATTATGCTTATGATTGTCATCGCTATAGCCGCCGAAGAAGAAGCAGGTATTTATTCTAATGAATGGTTGGTGTACTAGTTAATCAAGTAATTTTTTTATTAGCAAGGCAGAAACTAATAATTTTCTATAAACTTGAATGTTAATTATACAGGTTTATTTTACAATTTTTGTTTAATTAAAGAAATGTTAATGTATTAATAATCAACCTGGTCAAAACCTTTCAGGTTTCTTCGTTTGAGTCAGTCGCCTTGATTCAGAATGTCACGAGCCTTATGATATCATGCTGAGGCGCCTTGCAAATCCGACAATTAAGATCCTCCTAGACCTTGAGGTGATCAGCATAAGAGGCCAGATCCCCTCGAGTCATCTACACCTAGCTTCACCTTATTCTTTAAAGGGCAGAAAATTTGAGACGGTGATCGCCGTAACAGTAAATTTGGCTTACAATTGGGGCCCCCTCCGGTTTAGAAAGAGGAACACCAGATTGACCACATTCCCAACTAGAAAAATCTTCTTGCGTCAATCAAGCCTCACCTGGCTCATTTGGCTGTCAGTTTGATCGTCGTTAGATTGAAGAAAACATCTAGATGCAGCGATCGGCTATAGATACTTCTAGATCGTCTAGATCTACTAGACCATGGGCCAAAGAGGGTCGACCTGCAAACTTGCAAGGTTTATTTTAAATACACATTATAGTGTTTTATATTATGTAATTCTAAGATGTAATTGAGCTTTTAACAAATCTTTTTTTAGGTAGTTTAAAAAAAAAAAAAAAAGACAACTAATAGGCCCAGAGTTTATTTCCAAATGAGACACTAAATTTAAATAGTTCTGAGATTTGATTTCAGCAGAGGCACACAAACTCTAAGGAGGAGTTGCCATCTAACATTTTGCTTTTTTCTGACTTGAAAAATAGGTCACGGTCTAGATCACATTCAAGATCCAGAGGTAGACGATACTCTCGCTCGCGCAGCAGGAGCAGGGGAAGGAGGTGAGAGATCTTGTTTAATTCCAGTTTTACCAAGTGATAAAAAAAAAAAGCTTTAATTGAAAGTGGACTTCAACTACTTTGATTTAATTTTTAGGTCAAGATCAGCATCTCCTCGGCGATCAAGATCTGTGTCTCTTCGTAGATCAAGATCAGCTTCACTCAGACGATCTAGGTCTGGTTCTATAAAAGGATCGAGGTATTTCCAGTATGTAGCACCTTTTTTTCCCCTTATTTGTATTTGGATTGTCACGTCTTAACGACAGCAGTGAAGTATCTTAAGGACCTAATTGAAATGGAATGCTTCAAACAATGTTTGAAAAAAGGTTGAATATGTACGCTTTCAAATGAAAAGCCCAACTAAAGATTTTAAGGGCTGTTACAGAGGCAGTAGAGGAGGGTCCAAAGCACAAATCCTGAACAGTGAACACTCTCTGAGTTAAACATGTTGAAAACTTTTCAGAAGCCAGCTTTTATCTGTTGTATAGGTAAATGATAATAGTGCTAAAAGATGATAGTTGCCTGATTCCTGATAAGAAGGCCCATTAGGACCAGGAAGAGATATTTCCTTTGTAGAAGGCATTAAAAAGGTGATGGAAACGATGAAATTCTAGATAATAAGGAGTCAACAATACTACTCATGTCAGTGGTAGGGAATGCTACTGGGAATTACTGCTATTCAATAATAGCACAGTCTTTGTGAGTGCAGGGATTAAAATGCTTGTGGTGCATTTGAAAAATCTCTGAACTGTAGATAAGTGCATTTAACTTGGTTGCAGGACCTCAAGATGTGTATGTTGACCTGATTTGGTTTGTGTGACAAATTGATGGTCCTTAACCATGAAAGTTTGTTGATAATCCAAGAACAAAGCCTTACCCAGTCATGGCTTTTCACTGAGCTTAACACCTGAGGAAATTCAGTTCAGGAGGTTGCCTTGATTCTTTTAAGATAAAATACCAGTTTTCTCAAACACCATATATTTCTCTTGGATACTGCACGCTGTTCAGGAATATTGTACCTCTGTACAGGAGCTGTGACAACCCAGCTCATGATAGATAATTGAAAAGGTGATTCTATATTTGATAACAGAGCTTATTGAAAGCAATTATTTGCTTAGTCTTACACTGATATACAGCATCTTGCTCTGTTTTGGCCCCTTTATTCCTAGCCTACCTAATAATTGGTACTCAGTAGGTATCTAAGGAAATTATTCATTTGGACTAATTGGTATAATTGTATTTGTTTTTTATTAAGATCCCGGTCCAGGTCAAGATCAAGATCCAGGTCTCTTTCACGACCAAGAAGCAGGTAGGGTAAAAACTCTCACTGATGCTCTTCTAGTTATATGGCACCAATATCCAAAGAGTTCAAAGTGGTTTTGAATTGCTGAAATTTCAAGTGTTAGCTGTAAGCTTAGGTGTTGAGTAGGAACACAGTACCATATTAATAAACCAAACTTTAGGACTTCATTTATACAGGGCTTATTCTGGTTGACTTCCTGGACTAGGGCATGTCAAGCTACAAGTGAAAAAGAAGTTGGTGAATTTGGGGTTATATTAAGAGGCCTGAGTTAGAATCGATACTTGCATGGAAAAGCATTCTGAGTTCATTGTACTTAAAGTAGTGTATAAAAGATTATTCATGATAAAATAAAGCAGTTCACTTTATGAAAAACAGGTGTTAGAAGATTGGCTTTTGTTAGCAAAAAATTGGTAGGTTTGCTTTCAATTTAACTGCACGACAGTTTAAGCTGAGCACAGTTTGGAGGTTCAGTTTTGTGGTATTGTGACTTGAGGGGTTGGATAGTACTTTTTCTTAATAGAATTTCTCATGTTTTGACAGCCGATCAAAGTCCAGATCTCCGTCTCCAAAAAGAAGGTAAGGAAAATAATTTGTTACCAAATCTTTAAACTGTCAAGTGTGGCCTCTGCAGAATTTGTTTGCTTACTGCCTACTTTGCAAGCTTTGAGCTCTTTGGAGAATTGGTGCTATATACTTAAGATACTAGATACGAGTTTCTTAGGTGATCCAAAAAAAAAAAAATCCCCAAAATTCAAAGTTGTTCTCTTTAAGTTTTCTGATATTAGTGAAGACACTATATTAAGCCTTACATAATTTTTTAGACTTCTGCTATAGGAACTTAATACCTTTCTCCACCTTTGAATTTATTGAAAGTTGAGTTTTGCCCTGACATGTATGCAAGAAGAATGAGTTTTGGTAGACACTAATTGGTTCCAAACCTAATGTTTTTCTTTTTAGTCGTTCCCCGTCAGGAAGTCCTCGAAGAAGTGCAAGTCCTGAAAGAGTGGACTGAAGTTCTCAAGTTCACCTTTTAGGGAAAAGTTATTTTGTTTACATTATTATAAGGGATTTGTGATGTCTGTAAAGTGTAATTTAGGGAAGGGTATTTCAACCATCTAATCAAAACGGATCTGGACTATTACTCTGTAAATTCACAGCAGTAAGATAATATAAATTTTTGTTGAATGTATTAATAACATCCTATGGTCTGAAAATGTGGGTTTTTATTTGGCACATTTAAAATAAAATGTTTCTAATTAGATTTTTGATTTGTGTTCAGTATTGCTCAATTTGGTACGCTTCAGGAGTCAACCTTGGTATTAATCATATTCATACAGACCTACATTCAAAGTTTAATGGTATTTATTATTTAAGTCTTGCACATCATTGACTAGTGTGAATACACTTGGAAAATTCCTTTTTATGCTTAGAGCTTTGGGTAAGATGGTAAGAACTCGAGTGAGTCTCCCTTAATAGCATGCATGCATCAAGACAAGTCCCTAAATTAATCTTTTGGAGTTGGTGTTACTGGATGTTATCAGGCTAATGATCTCTTCTGTCAGGTTGTAGGGACCACTGACTTGCTATAAAGGGAGTGCAACAGGAACAAATCAAGAGTAGCTGGACTTGATGCTGGAGAAACTGAATTTTCTGAAGCCTGTTCAAGTATAGTAACTAATTGAGGCTTTCAGACTATTAGATGGGATGGTGTTAAATTAGAGCTCTCCATTCTAGGAAGTTATACTCAATGTTCTTTTGTTTCTTTGTTTTCGAACAGTAACCAGTTTTATACCAAAATTTTTGCATGTTTGAGGAATTGTCTGAATTTGGGACAAAACATCTTCATGTAAACCAGCTTTGCAAAATTTTTTGAGCCCAGATATTCTCCTCTGTCGCTTCAAATGAATTGCCTTGTTCTGAGCAGAGATCTGTTAATTCCCAAGTTAGGTTTTTCAGTTTCTGAATGCCAAAATGTTTTATCTTATTTTGCCAGGCTGGTGCAAAGTAATTAAAGATGTCAATCAGAAATGTTAATGAGACTAAAGTAGTTTTGTAAATCCAACCTATATTTAGCAACACCTCATGTAGTTATTTTTTGGTAGCATCTGGTAGACTTTAGAATGTTAGCGCCAGTAGATTCTTTATTCCGACTTTAAATATCTTTTAAGTATCATAGGGCAGTAAGTTGATTTTGAATTTTCTGGTCAGGCTTTAACCAGGTATTCTCTAGCCTTGGTGCAAAAGAAAAATTTAGTGCTGGTGGCACAGCTATCTGCCCTTGTTTGTTATGCTTTTAAGCACAGTTGCTGGAGAGCATTACAATTTGGGCATACTGATCTGCCTCAAGTTTATTTACTGGTCTGAATGATCCATTAGTATGTTGGAAGTTTGGATGCTCTGTTTTTGGATTTTTGACAACTGGCCTCGTTATATGGTTGGTATAAAGCTATGTGTGTAATCAGTAGGCTTATTTGTTGCACTTGGTCAGCTTTAATTGTTCTGTATTATATAAAGATAAGTTTACTCAACAATAAATCTGCAGAGAATAAACAGTCCTGATACTCAATTTTTGGAAGTGGGAGTTCTGAGCCAAGAGTAGGAATCGTTAATCCTCCAGCTTTGGGATGGATTACTAGCAGCATCCTAGCGAGTAGTGTGAAAGGATAAAAATGATATGGAGGAGGGATTAGGGACAAAAATGATTTTAAGAAACAAGCACAGAAAATTATATTTACCTTTATGGGAAAGGGAATACTGGGTATATAGGCCAACACCTTTTGTACTGTTGACTACAGCTCCACACCCTTGTGCTTAGTAAACATCCTAAGATGCTACACTGGTGCGGTGCACCCTTTTTTTTTTATGTTTAGAGGTTGGGACTGCTAAATTGATTATGTGATTGACTTAAAAAGTGCTGGTCTAGACTCATTCCTTCTAAATTATTAACCTGGCATTGATTGATAGCCAATTGAACACTGAGTGCTTTGGGCATAGAACCTTACCTTGGTTCTCTTTCATAGGTAAGTAAAGCATGACTTCACTTTGGTAGTTCTTTGGGCTTTGAACTAAGCTAAGTACCAAGTTAAAGTTTGGTCCTACCATTTTACCATGTCCCCTCTCTGGAGGACAAAGAATGAAATTTGAGAAGGTCTTGAAATACTATGAATTTGTGACTTTGGGTTAAATGAATGGTAGTGTGGCATTGTGATTTTTGTCCTTGTGTAGCCTATCTTGAAGTCTAAAGGAACACTGATTCCAGAATGTATTAAGCTAAGTAGGAATTGAAAGCTCTAAAACTGACATGTTGTTAGTTATCAGTGAAGGACAGGAGTAAAGGATTCTTTAGCTCTGGCTCTGAGTGAGCAACAATTGCTTGGAGACCTTTGCAGGGGAGGGCTGTATAGTCTAGAAGATGTGTACATAATTGTATAGCTGGGAAGACATGATGAAGGTGGTCAGAGTAGCAAGAAGTACTAGGTCTGGCTGGTATTGGAGTGTTTGGAGGGTGGTGAGAACCAGTGACAAGCCGAAGAAATGAGGCAAAGATGAGCCTAGGTTCAAGGTATGGTACTGTTGAAGTTGTTAAATCCAGATCTAAAGGGTGGAGAAGGAAAGCACCTTTAGGCAGTGTCAAAGCCTGGTGAATTTTTTTCACAACTTAGAGGTTTATGGATACCATTCTAGTAAAGATGTCAAAGGACATTGTCAATCCTTAAACTAGTGCTGTTAAAAACTCTCATACAAGAGGAAATGGGCCCAGGGAGGTTGGTAACTTAATACTGTACCATTAAGCTGCTAGAAGGTAGGAAAAGTTTGATTCCTACCTAATGGTTTGAGTGCCCTAGCTTTTTTCATCAATAAAGCACCTCACTGCTCCCTTAAAACAAGACCACATTATGGAAAAGTCAGAAAGTAAAAGAACAAAATAACCCTTGGTCCTACCGATTGTATTTTATGCCATAGTTAATAACATGGCTGTTTTCTTTCTAGATTTAATGGAGAAAAGATGCTGGATAGAATGGGAATTCTAGAGCACAGAGAATGCAGAGCCAATTAACTGTTAAGCCTTCAAGGCCATTTCTCAAACCTGATGCTTTTTCTTTTTCCCACAGACGGCTGGCCCAATCTATTTTCCATTTCATTTCATTTTTTGATTTGGTAATACACTCAAAGGGTATAGCGAGAAGGCATCTTACCCCTGACTCAGCTGCCCAGTTACCTCCCCAAAGGCAACCGTTGTTGTCAGTTACATAGCCTGAGTAAATATACATAGGTATTTTCTCCTTTTTTTTTTCTTTGCCGCACTGCGCAACTTGTGGGATCTTCGTTCCTTGACTAGGGATTGGGCCCGGGGCCCAAGCAGTGAAAGCTCTGAGTCCTAACCACTGGACCGCCAGGGAATTACCACTCCTTTTTATCTAGAACATAAAATACTTGGAGATTTTTCATATATGTAAAACTGGCACTTTCTAAGTTACATGCTTTT
This sequence comes from Hippopotamus amphibius kiboko, assembly GCF_030028045.1. Taxonomy (NCBI): domain Eukaryota; kingdom Metazoa; phylum Chordata; class Mammalia; order Artiodactyla; family Hippopotamidae; genus Hippopotamus; species Hippopotamus amphibius. Next base: position 117,949,701 of record NC_080192.1, read on the forward strand.
AGTTGCTTGGATGGTGCATAATTTATGGCATTAAACTTTTGTGCCCCTTCAACGTGCCAGGTGCTACTAGCTTTGGAATATAGACGTGAACAGTCAGTCTTCATGGAGCTTAAGTTCTGGAGAGACAAAATGAATAAATATCAGGTGGGTAATAACTGATAGGGAGAATGGTGAAACAGAAAGGATAGGGGTTTGATTGCTGTTGTGTAAATGGGAGGCCTCTGATAGTGACAGCATTTGAGCGAGTGAGTAAGCCAGACCAACTTCTGAAGGCACAGTACATGCAAAGGCCCTAAAGTAGTTTCGAGTTGGAGGGTAAGGAGGTCAAGAGGAAGTGAACAGAGGGGAGAGTGGGAAGAGATGGCATAGAAAGGAGGGGGATGTGGGACATAGATCATGTAGGAGTTGTGTGCCTTAGAAGGGACTCTTGTTTCCTTGCAGAGTTTTTGAGCAAAGAGTAACAGGAATTGAATCAGTTTCATACTAAATGATATGAGGGTTGTTTCTAATTACTGTTAATGCTGCAGTGAATAACTTTGTACTGTACATCGCACATGTGACCTTGTGTATCTAGAATAATTCCTAGAAGTTGAATTGCTAGGTCAAGGGGTCCATGCATTTATATTTTTGCTAGGTACTGTTTGTCCTGGTGGAAATGTATAGGAGTGTGTATTTCTCTCTAACATTGCCCATTTTGGTACACATGGTGTAACTACATGGTGGGATATGTCAGCCTTGTTGATTTTATGAATCTTGTGTTGAAAAGCATAGTTTGTTTTAATTGTGGTAAAAGACATGTTTTCCCCCCACTCTCTAAATTGCCATGTATTCAAGTCTGATTTAGGTTCCCTTGCTCTCAACACACTGACCTATAGTAGGACACTGTAATTGCCTGTGTACTTCTTTGCCGGTATGCTACCACAAGACAAATTGCAACAGCAGGTACAGGGCCTTGTTCCGTTTCTTTGTTGCCTAGTGCCTGCTAACACTTAAATATCTGATGAGTGAAAAATGAATTCATGGATGAATGAATGAATTCTAATCTATTATAACCGAACAAAAATTGGAACCTCCTTTCTTCTGTGAGACCTTTATAATTAATCACCATTTCAACTAAAAGTCTATATTTTCAGCTTAGCTGCCTGTAAGACTGATTCCTGTCTGAATCTGCCTGCCGGGGATTTAGATCCTTAGGCTGCTGTTTACAATGCCCAGCTCTACTCTGCAACTCTAGTGCAAGGTTTTTATCACCTCATTTGGGTTAACGCTGAGTTCTGCTCAGAAAGTGTGTGGGAAATTTCTGTGCAGAAAGTTCTCTGCAGAAAGGATGCAGACTTACCTACCACCTCAAGAACAGGTGAGCCCAAGTGAGTCAGCCTAACCCACATAAGGAACATCAAGTCATCCATTTCTTACAACTGTCAGATGCCTAAGGTTATGTCCTATCCACCTCTGTAGATTCCCTGGGTTCTTAGTGACTGAGGCTTGAAGATGGCTGGATGTGATCCTTTACAAAGACCCTGATTTTATAACATCTTTAAGAAATCTGGATTGTAGAGAATGAATCCTTTCACTGCCAAGGATACAAAATTTGGCTGTAAAGAAATAATGTGTGTGGCAGAGATAAAGGCAGATGGGTCTGTTTATCTCGGTCATTGTCAGGGGGCTGTCACCCTGGGCCTCTATAACAAGAATTCCTTTGCCTAAGAACGGGTGCCCTGTGGCTTTGTGTTATAGCAGCTGGGTTGAGTAATTGCAACAGACTGACAGTGCCACAAAGCTTAAAATATTTACTCTCTTGCTCCTTACAGAAAATGTTTGCCAATCCCTGGTTTAGACATTTCTCTCTCTCTTTTTTTTTTGGTCTCGCTGCCACGGCCTGCAGGATATTAGTTCCCTGACCAGGGGTTGAACCTGTGTCCTGAGCAGTGAAAGCCCAGAGTTCCAGAATCCTAGCCACTGGACTGCCAGGGGATTCCCACATTTCTCTTCAACAATCTTCAAAGTAATTATCTCTGAATATCTTGGGTGCCAGGATTATTGGTAGGATTGCCAGGGCCTTACCAAGACATACTTTTGGTTTGGGAAGATTCTCTGTGACTCATTCTTGAGGAAGTGCTTCCTGATGCTAGAGAGCAAATTCTAGCTAAACACATTAATGCGTTTAAAACATTGGTGAATATTATGAGAGTATAATGAGGAAAGCCTTTATGCTAGGGCAGTGGTTCTCATCCCTAGTTACAAATTAGGATCACCCAGGGAACTTTAAAAAACATTCTAATGAAATCAAGATTGCTAAGGGTGAGGCTCGGGCATTAATATTCTAAAAATCTCCCTTGGTGATTCTAATACACAATCAGAATTGAAAACTACTGCTTAAGGGGCTAGTGCTAACCAGCTCCTACTTCACTAGTTATTAGATAGATTGGCCTGGCTGATTGCTATTATTGTAAGAAAGCAGCACTCACGTGATTCAAAGGAGGATTCTATTATACATACATCCTCTAGGATTCTCTGATCCTTCCTCTAACCAAATGAACCTATGCTGGAATGGAACCTTTCTATGAAAAAGGGGTTTATATTAGTACCAGTAGAGGTCACTGTGCTCAGAGAAATACTCATTTTTTAAAAAGGTTAACATTCTGTTTGAGAGATTTGAAGTATTCACCAGAACTATTGTGCTATGTCTGACACTAAGTCAACTCCATACATGGCCTTTGGTCACAATAATTGCTTCAAAGAATCTAAGGCTCTATTGCATGCATACATTTATAATTATATCTTCCTGATGTGTTGATGTTTTTATCATTATAAAATATCTCTCTAGTACTATTTCTTGTTTTAAAGTCTATTTTTTCTGATATTAATATAGCCAGTCTACCTATTTTATGATTACTGTTTGTATGGTATATCCTCCATCCGTTTATTTTCAGCTTGTTGGTGCATACACAATTGCCCCTTGAACAGTGCAGGTTTGACCAGCATGGTCCACTTACATGTGGATGTTTTTTCAGTAGATTCTACATACCTATTTGATCCGCAGATGCAGAAGCACAGATGCAGATGGCTGACTGTACTTAACATATGGATTTTTGACTTGGTGGTCATGGTGGTAGGGTACTTCAAGGGTCACCTATAGTTAGTTGCTAGACCTTGCTTTTTAATTCAGTCTGACAAACTGCCTTTGGTTTGTTTAAACCATCTACATATAGAATTATTGATATGGTTGGATTTATGATTGCCATTTTGTTTTCTATATGTCTCCTGTCTTTTTCTCTTCCACCTTTTACTGCTCTCTTTTGTATTAAACATTTTCTTAGTGTACTATTTAAATTCCTCTTGATATATATATATATATATTTTAACTGTAGTTTTGAGTTATTTCCTTAGTGACTGGATCTTAATTTATCACAATCTACTTCAAATTATACTCTGGTAAAATTTTGCTCCAGTATATTTTCTTTTCCTGGACTTCCCTCCCTGTGCTGTATTATGTATTATAAACTCAGTGATACAGTATTTAATTAATGCCTCATACAACCTTATGTCTTTTAAAGAAAAGATGAGAAAATTTACCATTTCTGATATTCTGCATTTCTCTCCATGTATATGAGTTATTGTCTTAATTTCCTTTCAGCATGGAAGACTTCCTCTAGTGTTTCTTCTAAGACAGCTCTGCTAGCAATGAGTTCTCTAATTGTTTATCTGGGGATGTTTTTATTTCACTTTTGCATTTGAAGGATAGTTTGGGTTGATGTAGAATCCTTGGTTTTTTAAGCACATTGACTGTCATTCTCCTGCTTCCTGGACTCTTGTTTCAGATGAAAAGTCAGATGTTAATTGTATTGGTGATCTTCTGTAATGATGAGACTTTTTTCTCTTGCTTTCAAATTTTATTTTTGCTTTTTTGGCATTTAACAGTTTATGACATATCTAAGTGGGGATCTCTTTGTATTTATTCTTCTTGGAGTTTATTGAACTTCTTAGATGTATAGATGAATGGTTTTCATCAAATTTGGGGAGTTTTTTGCCATTATGTTTTGAAATATTTTTCTGTCCCTTTACTTTCCTTTTGGGACCCCCATTACACATATGTTGATGTGCTCATTGTTGTCCACAGGTCTCTGAGGTTCTCTTCCATTTTCTTAATTTTTTTAATCTTTTTCAGATTGAATAATTGCTATTGATCTCTCTTCAAGGTCACTTATTTTTTTTTCTGCCATCTTTAACCTGCTTCTGAGCCTCTCTAGTGGGAATTGTCATTTGTTGTACATTTCAACCTCAGAATTTTGCTTGGTTCTTTTTTTATAATCTGTATTCAGTGTTTTTTGTTATTTCTAAAAACATTCTTGTGTTTATTTTTAATAGGTGTTTTTGTTTTTAAACAAGTTTATTTCCTACCGGACTCCTCAGACCTTTTTTTGGGGGGGGGGGGGGGCTGCATCACACGGCATGCAGGGTCTCAGTTCCCTGACTATGGATTGAACCCATACTCCCCTGCAGTGGAAGTGTGGGGTCTTAACCACTGGACCACCAGGGAAGTCCGTGTTTATTTTTACACTCAGCTTTGTAAGGGTTGCCTCGCGTCTGCATGGCTTGCTTAGTAGTCAGCAGCTGGGTAGTCGTCATGCTGATACCTCAGCCAGTCAGATTTCTGCCCTCTGCTGATGGATCTGTGTGAAGGTGGGGAGTGGATTCGGTGTTTAGGCTGTTTTCAAGTCTTTTAGCTTTCGCTTTTTGCTAATAAGTCCCTTTTAATTTCCTTTGCACAGGCACGCAGCCTCAGAGTTGGCCCAGGAGTGTGTGAATAGCTTGGCCCCCTCTGGTCTCTGCTATTCATGTGTGTAGCCTCTGACCACTGCTTGCTCCAACCACAGTTGCAACCTCAGGCTAGTAGAGCCATCGGCTCTCCCTGCTCTCATAGCACCAAGATTGTTATTTTTATTGACAAAGCAGTTGGACATGCATCACCTACCACTCCAAATGGAGAAAACTGCGCCCGCCCCTCCCATAGCGATCTCCTGGTCTTCGTTTTGCCCTGGTAGAAGCTTCACAGTGACTGAGCTGGGGGATTAAAGGGAATGGGGGCAGTCCCAGGCAAGAATGCCACAGTCTTCCACTGTTCCTACTCCAAGTTCAGCAGTTTTTCAAACATAAATGTATCTTGGATTGTATGTTTTGGGTCAGTTCCCAGAGCACCAGAATTGTTTTGTCAGTTTTTTTCTACATTACAGTTGCTTTTTTGAGAAGAGGATTTGCTGACCTCCTTTCTTAGCTACAGCTGGCAGTGCTACCCAGAATATCTGAGACTTTATGATTTGAGTAATTGAGTTGGAGACGCTGGAACTTAAGGGGAGAAGATAAATTGGAAAAGAATTGCAGTCCTGTCAGAAATGTCCAAATAGCCCACTGCAAACTTGTGATCCAATTGTTTAAAATGGTTATCACTGATGATGGGAACTGGCTAGCGAACAGGGTATATGCTGTGCTTCCCGCCTGTCTTCTGCTGGTAGTTCTGTATTTTTTTTAAAGTTCTACTTTTTTTTTTCTTTTTGGGTCACATGCGGGTTCTTAGTTCCCTGACCAGGGATCAGACCTGTGCCCTCTGCACTGGCAGTGCAGAGTCTTCACCACTGAACGGCCAGGGAAGTCCCTTAATGTTCTACTTTTTGCAAATGACCCATTTATCCATTGACACTAACTTCCTTTAGTCTTCTGAGATTGGATTGTCATTGGTCACCTAATGGTCACAACAGTTCAACCTCCATAGCATGCCATCTTAGTTTAGACTTTCCAGCAATGTTCGTGCAAATTACATGTTACCTTGTTAGGCAAAATGAGTGGGAACTGGAAAAATGAAAATCTCGCAGTTAATGATAAGAACTTGTATCATATAAATTTGAAACAAACATAGGAATCCATATAGATCATTGAACTGAAGTCAATAACATGCTCAGCTATGAAAGATCAGTACTCAGAATAATACAGCACTAGTCTGGTTGTGGGTGGGGGGTTGTATGGTAAAGAAAGCATGGGCTCCTGGGGACCTGGAGACTTACTCTTGGGGGAGGGGGTTACATGTGAGTGGATATTTGCATTTTCAACAAGGCTTTAATAATTGTAGTTATATATGGTGTTTTCCATATTGAATACCATGTTTGTTTCACCACCTCACTTGAACTGTACTAGTGGCCAGCTTGAGTTCCAGCCCGCAGACATATACTCACCTTCCAGATAATTGTAGTCTAATCCCTTTGCCTTATAGGTGAGAAAACTGAGGCCAAGTGAAATTAGATTGTTTGCCCATGTAGTAAAACCCAGGAGCAAAGTTAGTGCTTAGGGCTTCCGGTTCTGTCATGGTGCAGTTCCACGTCATCTGGCTGTTACTATTATTAGTCTCCCAGAGAGATTGTGATATCCCTAAGGAACATACTACATTCTTGGACATTACCTCTTGAACCCTTTAAACCTAGGAGAGAACTGTGTACACAATAGGTACTCAGAAAATCCATGCTGAAATGAATTAAAAAATAAACACTATCTTTGGTTTACTTTTGTTGCTAAGAAAGAGGGGAAGTATAGGAATCTCCAGAGGCTGCCAGTTAGGTAGTGTTTCTCCAGGAAGATGCTGGGGCTGTATTGGAGAGTATAGTTGAATCCAGAACATACCATTTATATTTGGTCTATTTCCCAAAGGTCCATGCCTGACAGACTTAAAGATCAGTGAAGAAACTGGGAGTTTTCTGAAGGTGCAGATTCTGATTTTATTTCAACTGATTATTAGTGTATTAGTATAAGGTACATTTCTTTAAAAGTCACCAACCCAAGCCCATCACTGATGATTCAATTATTCAGGAAAGAAGGGAAGCCCAGCCCCATATACATAACATAACATCTGTTCTTGGTGCAATGTGCAATCCTCAGCCAAGCCCCTCTCTTCACACTAATACAGCTCCTGTGTCCAATGGCTTCCTTCCCATGCCTTGGCTGGCCTGGGCTTTCTCAGTTAACCCCAAAGGCAGAGAATCAAATTTACAGATTCTTTCTGGACATTTTGATCTTGTACTTTGTCACCATCTGTAAGTCTCAGAGGCAGACTAAAGCTTCTTATAAAAGTGCATCTGGGAAGAAAGAATGGCTCTAACAGAGTAAGGGTCAGCCACCTCCCCCCCCCCCCCCCCCGCGCCCATCAGTGACTGTAGGAATGCTCTGGAAGACTGGAGTGGAAGTAAAGAAGGGGACTTGAATTCACATGACCTGACCTCGAGTACTGGCTAAAATTTTTCCTAGCTCTAGCTCTGTGCCTTTAGGTGGGTCATTTATCCCCTCTTAGCCTCCGCTAGCTCACTTCTCCATCTGTTGCCTTATCGAGGCAGAGAGGTCTCTGCCAGCAGACTGAATGAGCTAAGTGATCTCTGAAAACTCCAAAGTGCTACAGAGGGCAAGGCAGTGTGAGGTAGAGAAGGAAGAAAAAGAAAAGGAGTGAGTAGGATCAAAGAGTGAAAAGTAGAAAAGAAAGAGGCAGAATGGAGAGATGGAGCCAACACAAGGAGCCCAGGTACCACTTCTGGGCTAGGGTCAGGGCTTAGATGGTGACATTGATGGTTGGGTCCTCTTCACTGCACAGAAAACAGGAGCTGGTCATTAGACCTGCCCTGGAGCCAGTCTTTGGGAAGGAAATCAATATTCAGACTGACTATCATGACAGCTACCATTTGTATGATTTTAATTCACAGGATCACTTTTAAAGCCTCTAAATCTTCATCTCATCTCTACATAGGAGACAGGCTGCTGGAGGGGCTCCCAGCCTGGCCCTGGAGCAGATCATATCTTTTCACTTCCTTAAGCCACAGAAAACTTGAACCAAGTCGTGTGGTCATACTCCTCACCAGGCTTCAGCAACACAGGAGGGAAGTGGGGCTGTGAACGGGAAAGCAATACAGGTTACACCGTGCCAGCCCAGGTTGCACCCTTAACCAGGGTGGCTTCTGGACTGGTCCAGACCAGTTCTGTGCACCAGTTGCCAGTGTAAGAACTGTTTATTATTGGTTTGCAATGAGATAAAGAACTTGGACCAGAATGAAAATCAACCATATCACTAAACACACTTGGTCACAGCAAGACTTTCTTACTGAAGGAAGCAGGGATGATTTACATACTGGTGCAAGCTGCAAGCATCTTATGGGATGGAGCTATGAGGAGCGTTACTCTAGGCAATAGCTAGAAAAGAAAGTTATGAGGAAGTAAACAGGGTGAAAAGATTTGGAGGGTCATCTGAACAGTGTGGTTGCAGAAAATGAGTAAATATTGATGAGAAACATTACACTGAATAAAGGCTTTGAAAGTACAAAATAGATTTTTTTTTTTTAACGTGTAAATGCCACTTTAGTAATGTGGTTTCCTGTGTTTATCATGACTTGGAGAAGAGAACACACACAGACTTTTGAATCGTATAGAGCAAGTCTGACTTGAGTGTTGTGACTTCTGTCATCCAATGTGACCTTGGACACACCACCACTCTAACAAGCTGGCTGGCTTGTGGACTTACCTGATTGACTGCATCAGGCCAGTTCTGGGTCTCGAGGCAGAAACCAGAGTGCTTGGGATAGACTGCGCCATTCTTGCCCTTCAGTGTGCCATCCAGGAAATTGCCCGTGTAAAACTGGACCCCAGGCTGGGTAGTGTACACTTCCAGTACTCGCCCACTTCCAGCATGATGGACCCTAGGGGTAAAGCCAGACCACACATGTATAGCTCCAGGGTGGAAAAGCAGACAGGGGAAAGCTGGGAAGCAGCTTTGAGACAGGAATCAGACCCAGTCACAGAGCAGGGACAAGATATATGGAGGAGACAAAGGTGAGACGAGCATGGTGGGAAATTCTCGCAGCCTCTTAGGTGAGGCGTGAGTAGGTGGTTTTGAGGATCCCTGATAGCAACTTCTCACTCTGAGCTTGAGGAGCATTATCCCAGTCAGATATGTTTGTGTGTGTTGGGGGCAGCCAGGTTGGAGATGGGCAGTCTTAGGGTCCTGGTGGGGGGGGCGGGGAGGGAGGCTGGGATACTTTCTCATAAAGAATTGGAGCTCTCTGCTTGGTCTGGCAAGACAACCAGCTATGTCTTTTGAAAGAGAGGAGATGCTTTTCTAAATTAAACTGCCCACTACCCTGGGGCTAGGGCAGGCAGAGCTCTTTAGTCAGATTCTGCCCCCCCCCCAGAATAGATCTGTTCTGGGTTTCTGCTAGACTGTCTCTTTTTTAAAAAAAAAAACCAGGCCGCTACAGAGGGAAGCGTACCTACCTGCTCCTATACTTGGGGTCAAAGGGATATATAGATAAAGAAAGGCTGGGTCTTATACACTTACCGAAGTAAAACATCCCCACGATGTGTAGTCAACCAAGAGGTTCAGGGAAAGATGTTTGGAAAAGAGAAGGGCCAGGATCTGAATAGTGGAGGGGAGGCAGGAGGGTCTTTTCAGGTGGGGACCATGGGAAGAGAAATGTGAATAGGAGGCACAGAGGAGAAAAGCGGAGCTACAGGAACACAGCTGGGGTCTTGGTGCTGGGACTCTGAGGAGAGAAGGCTTTTGAAGTTCTTTCTGTTTCTGCTAGAGCTTAGATCATTTCCTCTGCTTTATTTAAGATCCATTCATTCTACAAACATTTATTGATTATTTGCTAGTGCCAAGCATGGTGTTAGGTGTTAGGGTAAAGGTAGGGATTCACAAAGATAAGATGGCATGAGGGACTTGGAGTCTGGTGAGAAGGGGAGTATGGACACAGATGCCTATCAGACAGGGCTGGAGGTGGTGAGTGCTGTAAGGGAAACATAAACGCCAGTTTTTCATGGAAGTAGGCAAAGCATACATCACAAGTCAAGAAAAGACAAGGGCTCTGGGAGTTCATGGATAGTAGAGGTGACTTCAGTCATCTGAAGTCAGCTGGGGCTTCTAACAAAAATGGCCCTAGAGAACAGGCACAGATGGGGAGAGAGGAAGCAAAGAGACAGGACATCAGGTAGGGGCAGAGGGGGAGATAAATTCACCTGTGGAATAGGAGCTTTGAAAAGACACATAGGATGTGGTAGTTGGCTCCCTGTAGCATAGTAAATAGCATTAATATGGCCAGAGGAAAAGCTCCTCAAATTGGATTTGCTATCTCTTCTTCCCAACAGAGGTAGCAAATGAAAAGTACCTACCGTGCACAAAAACGCTTTTCTTTAGATCCCTTCAGACAGAAATTGTGGTCAAAGCCATTCACATGGAACTCCTGCAGGTGTTTTCCAAGCTCCACTGGCTTCCTCAGGTCAAATGCAGTTCCCTGCACTGGTGCAACTTCTCCTGGTGGGAAGAGGCAGGAAAAAGAGTGATAAATGCCTAAATGAAATCTTTATATCCTAAAGACCCAGTGGTTCTACCCTCCCATCCTTCATTTCAAATTTGTAAAGGAGGTGGGAGTCCAGATCCTAAGAATAAACTATTGGGTCTCCAATAAATTATTGGATCTCCTTAATCCTAACATAGTCAATGTTATTGACTACCAGATGCAGTAGCTTTAACACTCAGAATTATTCAAGTGTGAAAAAAGTACAAAAATCAAGGAAATGCATAATTTCCATTAAGCAATAAACTGGATAAAGGGTGATGGTTGTCCTAATCATTCAGTCAGTCACCTTGTTGACATTTCTTGCTTTAATGCTGAAATATCCCCGGGCTCATAACCAAGCATTAGCACCTGGTACTGGCTAACCAGATGCTAACAATGTCTCTGAGATTAGTGATTTTCAAACCGTTTGGTGCCATTATTAGCCAAAGCGACACTGGTAACCACTCTTCCTCAATCACTTCCCTGATCAGTCTGTAGACTCAAACCATAGAGGGAACTGCTAATAGCAACACTGGGACAAATGAGTTCACCAGGACAGTCGGAGGCAAACTAGAATAAATGGCCACTCTATCATTAGTCAGTTTGAGAGTCAGTCCTTTGAATGAAAGCTTTGAGTCTCTAGGAGTGATACCTGGAGGAGTTACAGTTGGCAAGCACTGTCCCCTTCCTGTGTGTAAGCCAAATTCCTCAACTTCTAATAAATATATTTGTTCCTATCAAGGTGGGACATTCTGAAGCCTCTTTACATTGATGTGGGTGGGTGACTAGTCCTAAGGGAGGACACTGCCATGTAAAGACCCTCAACTCTTAAAGGGCAAAGCACAGAAGGAATCTGGACGGGAGCCCCCTCTTGGTGGTTATTACGCAACGAATGATGCGCAGTCAAGAATATCCCTTCGTGGTGTTACAGAACTCAAGGGTGTTGGGACCAGAAGGGTTCTCAGAGCTCATCTGGTCCAAACCACTCATGTAACAGATGAGACTGAGACCCACACAACTTGATATCATCAAACAACAACCTGTGATACAGATATACCATATTTCCTCAATTTAAGACACTCATTTTGGGGACTTCTCTGGTGGTCCAGTGATTAAGACCCAGCGCTCCTAATGCAGGGTGCCCGGGCTCAATCCTTGGTCAGGGAACTAGATCCCGCATGCTTGCCACAACTACAAAAAAGTTTCCTGCATGCCAGCTACAGATCCTTCATGCCGCAACTAAAAAAGATCCTGCATGCGGCAACGAAGATCCCGAGTGCTGCAACTAAGATGCAGTGCAGCCAAATAAATAAACAAATATTAAAAAGAAAAAAAGAACTATTCTTTAAAAAACACTCATTTCATATATATATAGGCTATAAAATATATATACGTATATATATATTTGTAAAATATATACATATATATTTTGGCTGTGCCACACAGCTTGCAGAATCTTAGTTCCTCCACCAGGGATCGAACCTGGGCCCCAGCAGTGAAAGCACCAAGTCCACTGGACCGCCAGGGAATTCCCTCATTTTCCTATTTTAAAATGCCTGAAATCGTGTCATGTCATGGTTTAACTGGCAGATGTGTTTTTTTTTTCCTTCATGGAATGTAAAATAATGGTGAACTTTACAGTTGGTGGCATCTTAGAACTGATAAAATATGTGAAAATAGTTAGCCACATCTTTCACTCTACTAAAACCACTGAACTAGAAATCAGGGCTTTGAGGGAATTCCCTGGCAGTCCAGTGGTTAGGGCTCTATGCTCTCACTGCTGAGGGCCTGGGTTTAGATCCCTGGTTGAGGAACTAAAATCCCAGAAGCTATGTGGTGCAGCCCCCATATCCCCCCTCCCCCCCCCCCCAAAAAAAACCCCAAACCAAACAACAACAACAAAAAACATCAGGGCTATGAGGGTGAAAAAGAGGAATCAGGATTATCTTATGAATAATTTCTCTGGAGATCCAAGTGAGAGAGTGAATTTCTCAACAGACAGTCCTCTAGACATGTTTGCCAAAAGGCTATAACGTGGGTTTTACATTCTTCTGAATATTGTGCCATTTTGCTTTATCACCTTTCACTCTCTTCCCAACTTTCAGGTCTGTTCTTCCCTATATGCTAGGCTGAGCCATCTCAAATAAGGTACACAAGTATTTTGAATTTAGCTCAATTAAGGAATGTGCAGAAGCCTTCCTCCCCATAGGCACGTTCCTGGAATGTGTCAGAGCCAGAGCAATGGACCAGAAGCCTATTCACTCAGTCACTCTTTTGATCAATCAACACTTATTAAACACCTACTGTATTCCAGGCACTCTGCTAGGCAGAGATGCTACATAGATGAGACACGGAACCTGGCTTTTTAAGCAGCTTGCAGTCTGAAGGGGGGAATGGACACATAAGCCGCTTGTAACTAGAGCACGTGAAAAGTACTCCAGTAGAGGCACAGCTGTAAGAAAGAAGACAGGCAGTGTGACTGGGCTGGCTTAGATTTGGCAGACTGGGGAGATTTCATGGATAAAAGTTTAGTAGTTGAGCGGAGACTTGAGGTGAGGTCATAGTAGGCTGAATGGTGAAGAAGGTTGAAGAATAATCAATGTGGAGGAAACAGCTTAAGTACAAGGTGATGGTGTGTGTGTGTGGTAATAGTAACAGTAGCAGCAGCAGTAGTTGTAGGGTAGAATGCCTCCAATGAGGAAACAGATTAAGTTAAAAGAAATCACTTCTCTGAGCCTGGGGTTTTTCATTAGTGCAACGAATAAATTGGACTAAATCACTGACTTTCAACCCCTACCCCATTCCTGCAGAATTTGTTATTTAGAGGGAAGCTCAATAAACACACACGCGCCTACACACATAAAATACATGTACACATACAGCTGACCCTTGAACAACATGGATTTGAAATGCACGGGTCCACTTATACATGGATTTTTTTCAATAATACATTCTATAGTACTACACTGTCCTTGATTGGTTGAATCTGCAGATTTGGAGGGCCAACTGTAAAGTTATAGGTGGATTTTCGACTGTGTGCATGGGTAGGGACCCTAACCTCTGCATTGTTCAAGGGTCAACTGTATACAACATAAAATACATATATATAAAAGCCAGCGTGAAGCCAGTATAGCCTCTGAGCAACTAACCTAGAAAACCCTAGGAACAGATGACAGCAGAAGTGCACGCTATCCCACCCCCTAAAAGTACAACCCACTTAGGAGTGAGAAGCCCTTGGTCCTAGGATCTTCCCCAAATACAAAGAATCCCAGGTCCCTCTGCAGCAGGCCAGGCAATCTGGCCAAACTTTCTTGATGGGGAAAGAGGAAAGGGACTCTGTTTCAGAGCCTTACACTGTGAGTTTAGTCCCTTTAAAAATTTTCGTATTGTCTCAGAACTGTATCATATATTTCAAAGGTTAAGTACAGACATTAGGTGTTTAACATCCTCCTTCAGGGTGAGAGTTATGTTTCCTTTCATGCAGTTAGATGGAGATGTTTTAGGAACTCGGTTTCTGCTATTTTTAGAGGAGAAATATAGCATACAAAGTGGGGCTGGAATCTTAGGAGGCTAAGAAAAATTAGGAACCTGTACCTTACCGTTACAAAAATGAGTAAAAAGAGAACTGACTTTTAGCCACTTAAAGCATTTGGTTCTGCTTCAGTGAGTTTCTAAACACTAAGAGACATGAATGGGGACTTCCCTGGTGGCACAGTGGTCAAGAATCCACCTGCCAGAAGACCTAAATAGGCATTTCTCCAAAGAAGACATACGGATGGCCAAGAGGCACATGAAAAGCTGCTCAACATCACTAATTATTAGAGAAATGCAAATCAAAACTACCATGAGGTACCACCTCACACCAGTGAGAATGGACATCATCAGAAAATCTACAAACAGTAAATGCTGGAGACGGTGTGGAGAAAAGGGAACGCTCTTGCACTGTTGGTGGGAATGTAAATTGATACAGCCACTATGGAGAACAGTATGGAGGTTCCTTGCAAAACTAAAAATAGAGTTACCATATGACCCAGCAATCCCACTACTGGGCATATACCCAGAGAACACCATAATTCAAAAAGACACATGCACTCCAATGTTCATTGCAGCACTCTTTACAATAGCCAGGACATGGAAGCAACCTAAATGTCCATCAACAGATGAATGGATAAAGAAGATGTACATATATACAATGGAATATTACTCAGCTGTAAAAATGAATGAAACTGGGACATTTGTAGAGACATGGATGCACCTAGAGACTGTCATACAGAGTGAAGTGAGTCAGAAAGAGAAAAACAAATATCGTATATTAACACATATATGCAGAATATAGAAAAATGGTACAAATCAACCAGTTTGCAAGGCAGAAATAGAGACACAGATGTAGAGAATAAACATAAGAATCCACCTGCCAATGCAGGGGACGTGGGTTTGGGCCCTGGTCCTGGAAGATCCCACATGCCGCAGAGCAACTAAGCCTGTGTGCCACAACTACTGAGCCAGCGCTCTGGAGCCTGTGAGCCACGACTGTTGAGCCCATGCACCTAGAGCCCATACTATGCAACAAGAGAAGCCACCACAATGAGAAGCCTGCGCACCATAATGAAGAGTAGCCCCTGCTCGCCGCAATTAGGGAAAGCCCACACACAGCAACGAAGACTCAGTGAAGCCAATTAATTAATTAATTAATTAAAAAAAAGAAAAGAAACACGAATGTCCTGTTTTTGGGTGAAAAGAGGGTATCCTTAACTTAGAACTTCTGCTCAGAAATGTAGTCTTTCTGGCATGTGTGGACTGGGGTCTTTGAGCTCACACAGAGCTGGGAGGGTGCTTGGCATCCAAAGCTCCTGAGGGAGACACAGAGGCCTGACCAAGACCATCCTAGAGTCTGGTGTCCACTGTTCAACCAAAAGAATCCTTCTCTTACCAGAGTCAGCTTTAGGAAGAGTTAGGTAGTATTCTTTTTTGAAACATCGTTTAAAAACATCTATTTCCTTTGTCTTGGTTCTGCTTTTCCAAAAAAGAATTCTTGAGTAGGTAATATTTACACATGTAATCAATTTAGAAGATAACAAATGTAAAAGGTACAAAGTCGTACTCTATAGTGAAAAGAATTTCTTTCATCTTTGTTCCCCGCAGATCCAGTTCCCTTCAACAGAAGTAACCACTGTCTCTTGTTTCTCATGCACCTTCCAGAGATACTACAAGGATAATCCAGGCATCTAAGTGCACATCCATGCACATCCACAAACACACAGCCTGTTTCCACCTTGATCTTTTCACTCAGTTTATCTTGGAGGTTGCTGCTAAATTTATGCCTAGGTATTTCATTAGACAGCTCCATATGCACTCATAATTTACTCTGTTTTTTCTATGATAATCTGTCTGTTTGAAATTTCTTTCCAGGATCACAACTGCAAATTTATGTATTTTCTTAGAAAACTATCCATTTCATCTATATTACTCTCATGTTTATTTGCAAAGAGTTGAGGAAAGAATTTATGATCCTTTCAGTTTCATCTGTCTGTGGCTATTTGTCTATGCTCATATCTAATTCTGTGGACGAAATAGGTCAGCTAATGCTATATCTATTTTATAGGGGTTTTTTTTTCCCTCCAATGAAGCAGCTCTTGGATTTATGAGAACCACCTTTTCTGATTCTTCTCAAAATTATAATTCTTATTTTTGTTAATTTTTCTTTTGTTCTCTTGGCTTTATTTTTTTTTCAAATATCTTGCATTAGATGCTTAATTCATTTAATTTCACAATTTTTGATTAATATAAGTAGTGCTAAAATTTTCTGAGTATTATTTTAACTATATCACATGTAGGAGTTTCCATTATAGATAATTATAATATTATATATTATTATAATACTATATATTCCTATATATTATGTATATATTTCCATTATACATAAATAATTATTTATTTCCTAAATATCCCTAGTTTTGGGGTTTGACTTCCTTTTTGAACCAAGAATTATTAAGAGAGAGTTAAAACATTCCTAGGTCAATATTGGCTGTGTTGTATTTTGTGAAACTGCCCGAGGTTTTCTTCATGGTCTTGGATATGGTCATTTTTTGGTGAACTTCCAGTGTGAATTACATCCTTTATCATTAAAAGGTATCTTCCTTTACGTAACTGAATGCTTTTGTCCTAACATCAGCCTTTTCTGATATTCAGACTGAGACCCCCTGCTACTTTGGCTTTCACTTGCTTCCTTTGCTTTTGAATTCTCCTATTTTCAGCCTTTCTGAGTCACTTGGTTTGTACACAGCATTCTGTTGGGTTTTGCTTTGTGGTTTAATCTGAGAGACTATTTAACAGGGATGTTTTGTGGCATTAAGATGACATATGTATATTCTAAGTGTTCTTAAATTTATCATTATATATATATATTTTAAGAACTTTTATTGAGATACAGTTAACAGACAATAAACAGCATATATTTAGAGTGTACAATTTGGTATCCCAATCTCCCAATTCATTCCCCCCCAACCCTCCCCACTTTCCTCACTTGGTGTCCATATGTTTGTTCTCTACATCTGTGTCTCTATTTCTGCCTTGCAAACTGGTTGATTTGTACCATTTTTCTATAGTCCACATATATGTGTTATTATATGATATTTGTTTTTCTCTTTCTGACTCACTTCACTCTGTATGACAGTCTCTAGGTGCATCCATGTCTCTACAAATGTCCCAGTTTCAAAGAACCAGCTTTTAGTTTTATTGATTTTTGCTATTGTTTTCTTTGTTTCCATTTCATTTATTTCTGCTCTGATCTTTATTTCCCTGTGTCTACTAACTTCGGGTTTTGTTTGCTCTTCTTTCTCTAGTTTCTTTAGGTGTAAGGTTAGATTGTTTATTTGGGATTTTTCTTGTTTCTTGAGGTAGGATTGTATTGCTATAAACTTCCCTCTTAGAACTGCCTTTGCTGCATCCCATAGGTTTTGGATCATTGTGTTTTCATTGTCATTTGTCTCTAGGTATTTTTTGATTTCCTCTTTGATTTCTTCAGTGATCTCTTGGTTATTTAGTATCATACTGTTTATCCTCCATGTGTTTGTGTTTTTAACAGATTTTTCCCAGTAATTGATTTCTAATCTCATAGCATTGTGGTTGGAAAAGATGCTTGATATGATTTCAATTTTCTTGAATTTACCAAGGCTTGATTTGTGACCCAAAACATGATCTATCCTGGAGAATGTTCCATGTGCACTTGAGAAGAACATGTAATCATCTGATATGAGTATTGCTGCTCCAGCTTTCTTTTTATTTCCATTTGCATGGAATATCTTTTTCCATCCCCTCACTTTCAGTCTGTATGTGTCCCTAGGTCTGAAGTGGGTCTCTTGTAGACAGCATATATGTGGGTCTTGTTTTTGTATCCATTCAGCCAGTCTGTGTCTTTTGGTTGGTGCATTTAGTCCATTTACATTCAAGGTAATTACTGATATGTATGTTCCTGTTACCATTTTCTTAATTGTTTTGTTTTTGTTTTTGTAGGTCCTTTTCTTCTCTTATGTTTCCCGCTTAGAGAATTTCCTTTAGCATTTGTTGTAGGGCTGGTTTGGTGGTGCTGAATTCTCTTAGCTGTTGCTTGTCTGTAAAGCTTTTGATTTCTCCATCGAATCTGAATGAGATCCTTGCTGGGTAGCACATTATTGGTTGTAGGTTCTTTCCTTTCATCTCTTCAAATATATCGTGCTGCTCCCTTCTGGCTTGCAGAGTTTCTGCTGAGAAATCAGCTGTTAACTTTATGGGAGTTCCCTTGTATGTTATTTGTCGTTTTTCCCTTGTTGCTTTGAATAACTTTTCTCTGTCTTTAATTTTTGTCAATTTGACTACTATGTGTCTTGGCATGTTTCTCCTTGGGTTTATCCTGCCTGGGACTCTCTGCACTTCCTGGACTTGGGTAGCTATTTCCTTTCCCATGTTAGGGAAGTTTTCAACCATAATCTCTTCCAATATTTTCTCGGATCCTTTCTCTCTCTCCTCCTTCTGGGAACCCTATAATGCGAACGTTGGTGTGTTTAACATTGTCCCAGAGGTCTCTTAGGCTGTCTTCAGTTCTTTTCTTTTTCCTTTATTTTTTTCCGCATCAGTGATTATCACCATTCTGTCTTCCAGCTCATTTATTTACCCTTCTGCCTCAGTTAATCTGCTATTGGTTCCTTCTAGTGTATTGTTCATTTCCATTATTGTGTTGCATATCTCTGTTTGTTTGCTCTTTAATTCTTCTAGGTCTTTGGTAAACTTTTTGATCTTTGCAACAAGTCTTTTTTCAAAGTCCTGGATCATCTTCACCATCATTATTCTAATTCTTTTTTGGGAAGGGTGCCTATCTCCTCTTCATTTAGTTGTTTTTCTGGGGTTTTATCCTGTCCCTTCATCTGGTACAAAGTCCTCTGCTTTTTCATTTTCTCTATCTTTCTGTGGCTGTGGTTTTCAGTTCCACAGGACGAAATACTGCTGATACTGCTTGATACTGCTGTCTGCCCTCTTGTGGAGGAAGCTACCTAGGAGGCTCGTGGGTGCTTCCTGATGGGAGGGACTGATGGTGGGTAGGGCTGGGTGGGCGGAGCTCAGTAAAACTTTAATCTGCTTGTCTGCCAGTGGGTGGGGCTGTGTTCACACCTTGTTGGTTGTTTGGCCTGAGGCTACCCAGCACTGGAGCTTACAGGCTCTTTGGTGGGGCTAATGGTGGACTCTGGGAGGGCTCACACCAATGAGCACTTCTCAGAACCCCTGCTGCCAGTGCCCCTGTCTCCTCGGTGAGCCACAGCTGCCCCCCACCTCTGCAGACAACCCTCCAACACCAGAACGTAGGTCTGGTTCAGTGTCCTACGGGGTCACTGCTCCTTCCCTCTGGGTCCTGGTGAACACACTTTTTTCTGTGCCCTTCAAGAGTGGAGTCTCTGTTTCCACCAGTCCTGTGGAGGTCCTGCAATCAAATCCCACTGGCTTTCAAAGTCTGATTCTCTGGGGATTCCTCCTCCCGTTGCTGGACTCCCAGTTTGGGAAGCCTGACGTGGGGCTCAGAACCCTCACTTTAGTGGGTGGACTTCTGCAGTATAACTGTTCTCCAGTTTGTGAGTCACCCACCCATCATTTATGGGATTTGATTTTAACGCGATTGCACCCCTCCTACCGTCTCATTGCGGCTTCTCCTTTGTCTCTGGATGTGGGGAATCTTTTTTGGTGAGTTCCAGTGTCTTTCTGTTGATGATTGTTCAGCAGTTAGTTGTAATTCCAGTGCTCTTGCAAGAGGGAGTGAGCGCACGTCCTCCTACTCCGCCATCTTGATCCTATCCCCGTCATTATATTTTATAGTATGCTCTCTGTGTTTATGAATTCTAGTTGCTTTTTTTAAAAATCTTTTACAATATAGTTTGTGTTTGTGTGTGTGTTCCTGATAATTTAGAAAGTTTGTATTTTTGCTTTAGTGGTTAAATCTATATACAAGTAACTTCAATATAATATACTTAATTCTCTGTTACTTAGAATCTTCTGAACTTCTCCTTCCTCCCCTTTTCTCCTCTTTGCTCCCTGAGTTGGGTTTCTGACACATTCTAATGTAATTCTAATAAAGGCACTTTTGTTTCCCAGTAGATGGTGCTAGAGACACAATAGAAAGAACTTGCTTTATAAACATTCACCTTGTCTGAATTCAGTCAGTCCTCTAAACCCTGAGCAGTTCTGAACTTTCTGGATCTCTAAGGCCAAATCCTGGATAGCAGTGACCCACTTGGGTGCTGCTGTCCTGTGAGGTCTCGGTGACCAACCACCTCCCGCACTGACTTTAAAAAAGACAACAGTGTTTCCTTATGAAACAATTAGACTGGGAAAAAGAAGCAGCCCTTCTTATGGGCTCAGGAAGATTTTAATCTTATCAACCCATATTCCCAGTGGTAATTTATGTTGTGCTTTCTTCCCTAACTTTAAATGGTGCTCACAATATTTAGTTCTTTCTTAAAGCCATATCTTACTCAAAACGTAACCCTTAAGACAGTCCCAATGTGATTGCCCGGGTCAGTCAATCAATTACTTACTTTTCTTGACTTTAAAGAAAAAAGAAAGTCATGAAATTTTTATGAAGGAAGGACCCAGGGCATATTTCATGTCTATTAACCTGATATTGAGCAATCAGTGTTTACTTTAGCTTTTCTCTCTGCTATTATATGCCACCCCACACATTACATGGAAATAGTTGATAAATGATGTGCTTGAACATTTTCAGGAGGATGGCATAAATAAAAGGGCTAAATTTCAGGAAATATATATATATAAAACACAAAGCAGAGTTTAGAGAGGTAAGGCTTCAAGAATGGCAGAGAAGCCCTGACTTAAAAATTAGATACTTGGGATAATTCTAAAATGAGATTTTTGCTAAATGAGAAGAAAAAGAGAAGGTTCCAGTCTATCTTTTCCAGCCTCCCGCTCTGACACACTCCCTTATGTGCTTAATGGTCAGGCATATGGAAAACTTAGAATTTGTTTCCCAGATTCACTATGTCTTTGGACTCTTTCTTATAACTGGAATGACCCCGCACCCCACCCTGGCAAAGTCTACCAGGTCATTTAAGAATGTTTATTCTCGGGCTTCCCTAGTGGCTCAGTGGTTAAGAATCTGCCAGCCAATACAGGGGACATAGGTTCAAGCCCTGGTCCGAGAAGATCCCACATGCCACAGAGCAACTAAGCCCGTGTGCCACAACTACTGAAGCCCACATGCCTAGAGCCCGTGCTCCACAGCAAGAGAAAGCACTGCAATAAGAAGCCCGCACACTGCAACAAAGAGTAGCCCCTGCTCTCCACAACTAGAGAAAGCCTGCGTCCAGCAATGAAGACCCAATGCAGTCAAAAAATAAATAAATGAATAAATAAATAAATAACATAAGTAAATAAATTTTAAAAAAAAGCTTATTCTCGAATGCTGTTTCCTCTGTGAGGGACTGTATCCTCCATAGCTAGAACTAATCCCCTTTTATACGCTGTTCATCCCACTTTGAACATACTTTCCCCAAAACATTCATCACATTAAGGTGTAACTATAGGATTATATCAAGCTCTATATCTTTAAGGAATGTGAGCTCCTAGAGGGCAGGGATTGTGTTCTCCTGATTTTGACCCTCTGGGCATTAAGCAGAGCCTTTACTTGACTGAAAACCTGATGAATGAATGAAGTAAAGGCAAAAAAAACCCCACAAAAAACACACAAAAAAGCCAAAAAACACACAAAAAACAGGGGCAACTGTGAATGTTGTAGCATCCTGTGACAAAGTCAGAATGAAAGATCTAGAAAGGACCTTAGGAATTACCTCATCTAGTGCCCGCGCTTTGCAGATACGGTTGGAACCCAGACAGCTAAAGGGACTTGCCCAAGTCTCCAGACCCCTACTCAGGCACTCTCCACTTCACCCTGGAGTGACCTGTTTATAGCCCCTCCCACCCCCAGCCCCCAAATACTCTTGATTTTTCTAAGAATTTGGAAAACAAATGTGCAGTTCTTTTAATTTTGGTTTATCTGCATATGTCAATTTGTGCTTTGATGCTAAGAATAGAAAGAGATGTCAAAATAGCTCTCTGAGCAATGCTGAGTGTACAGAAAATGAAGCGGAAATGGAAAGGGTGTCTTCAGAGAGGATGTCACATCACCAGACTTCGGTTTTGAAGCCGCCAGAAAGCTGTGGTATCAGCAGAGAGAAGCTGTTTTCTGATGAGGATTTCTTATCGTCCTGAATAAGGTTGGCTGGGTGTGCGTTTAGGTCTGAGTAGCAATTTCTGGCAGATGGTGGGCTCTGACCCAAAGATGTGGAGTTACAGCTCTGGAGCAGGGGAGTGGTCTGAGGCAATACTTCTGCTTCACCATTTCATGGACAGCCTGATTGCAGGCCCCACTAAGGACCCACTTGAGGTTACTGTCATGAATTTTGAGGGAGACCAGCTGTATGGTGGCAGCTATAGAGGGTCAGGAGGGGTAGGATTCGCCTGGGTTGGGCTTTGTTAGGAGAATACAAAGAAAAAGAAGTCAAGGGAGTGGCGAGCATATGAAAACAGGTGATTCTAATGATAGACTTTTGATCTTAGTAGGGGAGGAGGTGAGGAACAGTGAAAGGGTGGTAGGGTCAAGTGACTACAGGTTCTTGTGACATTAAAGAATTATTGAAGCTGAAACAGACATCTAAAATAATGATCATAAAAGGCTGTATTAAGAGGTAGTGACAAAGTCAAGGGTATGACCCAAAGACCATAGGAGTGAGTAGCTGAAAAGCCTGGAGGACAAGATCATCAGGAGAGGATGTCAAGAAGCTAAAAGGTCAGGGTATCATCAACATGGATAATGAAATAATTTAGAATTATGACAAGAGTGGCATTGGCGTGACAGTGAGCCAGAAATAAGATGAAATCTATAGAGGGCCTCAACAAAGAGAGCTCATGTGCGTGTCACCCTGGCAAGTTACAGCTGCCTCATCCTTGCAAGAAGATGATGTGGACCTGATTATTGGAAACAAGATTCTCTAACATTCCAGATCTCTGTCACAAGCCATTAAATCTGTCACAGGAATGGACGCTTGTCGTCTGTATTTGGGGTGAAGGCAAGACTGTTGTATTACACTTATCCTATGGGCTTCTAGCTCTGACTTAATTTTTTGGGCAAAATACTTAAACAGAGTAGAAGGTAAGTTAGTCCTTATGAACTCCTGATCAAACACCGACCACTGAAATGGTTTTCTGTGTAACATCTGGATATGAATGCTCTTCTCAACATCTGATTGAGAAAATTAACCTGGGGTGAATTTTAATTCAATGCTTTTAGTTTCCCATCATCTAAAATAGCTCTTTTCCCTACCTGGTGGCCTGACTCTCTAAGAAGATGAGCAGATGGTCACTGCAAGAGTCACTGCATCTTCATGTTTATTCATTTTTTTAGCTCCTTCCTTCCTGGCAGGTCCCCTTTCTAGCTCATCTTCACACAACTCAATAACACAAGTACGGTGTTATTGGAAGAAAACCAGAGTACCTCCAGACAGTCCTCAGCACAGGTAACTCCTGTTTATAATTCCAATTAAAAATTATTTTGAGAAAAGAGAAAAGAAAGCAAAAGAAAATCTCGCATAGACTTGTAGAAAAGTTTGGTGGGGGGAAAGGGTAGATGGGAAGAAATGTTCTCCAATAATTTTTTCTCCCTTGAAAAATAATTTTTTTAAAAAATATTAAGTGTTATTTGAAAATTATTTTTTATGATTTGTCCTATATGTTGATTTACAAATCTATGTAATATGTCTTAGGATTTAGACAGACTTGCTAACTGACCTTGGTGAGTTTCTATGCCTCTGTAAGATTCAATTTCCCCACTTATAAAACCCCACTTATAAAATGGAGCTAATATTGGTATTTACCTAATACAGACACTGTGATGTTTAATTGAGAGAATGCTATGAAGGAGGTCATATCTCTAGGCCAGCACCTGGCAAACAGTTAGTGCTCTCTCTCTCTCTGTTACACCCACACACACAAACACACACACACACACACACACACCACACACTCCAGAAATGCAGAGAACAGAGAGAACAATTATTCACTATAGTTTAAGTGTTTAATACTAAAGGAAAGTGCATTCCTGCCTCCAGGGGGCATTGACATTTTAATTACAAAGGATTTTTATTTTATTTTTATTTTTTGAAACTTTCTCTCTTAGGGAGTTTTAAATCTAGAACAATGGTTTTTAAATGTTTTTTGAATCATGGACTCCTTTGAGAATATTACAAAAGTTATGGGCTCTCTCTCCAAGAAAATGCACACGTGCGCACGCACACACACCCACACACATACACAGTGTTCCCAGAACCCTGAAGTCCAGTGGTGTGTGCCTGGTTAAGAATCTCTGATCTACAGGCTGGTAAGTATTTTCTGCCTATACCATTACTTGTCACAAAACAAGCTGCCCCCTCAGGACCTGACACTGAAATGCACATTTGGAATGTTGCAGTCACACAACCTGAGGTGTTTGGGCAGGAAATGCAGAGGGGGAGTTTCCTGGCATATTCCTCCTATAGCAACATGGCAAAGGCTTTGCGTAACACATCAGGGCCTCCGTCTAGACTGTTCATGATTCCTCCATATTCTTGCAGCATGGACAACGAACTAACACGTGAAAGGGAACAGAAGCTTGTCTCAATCTGCGCAACTCCACGGCTCAAAGAAACCCCAGGAAGATGAAGTATCAGAGAAAGTGGAAATTGCCCCAGTGACAGCTCAGAAAATAGGGCTGATTAGGCAAACCACGTCGCATGGTTGCAGGATACATCAGGAGTCATCTTCAGCAATCACTGTTATCAGCTTCAGGAACACCCTGCTTGGTGGGCAAACTCAGTACACATTAGAAAGGATTTTAGAGTCTTGGCTTTCTTTGCTGTAAAAAATTGTGGCGGTCATTGAGCTTCTCTGAATCTTGATTTCCTCATCTATAAAATGGGGATAACAAGAGTGCCTACTCATAGGATTATGAAAATTAATAGAGATAAGGCATGTAAAGTGCTCCTAGTCAGCAGATAGGAAGTCCTTAGTAATACAGCTGTATTATGGACAGTAGCCCGGGGGCAATAACAGCATAGACTTTGGAGTTAGGGAATCTCGGCTCCAAATCTTGTCTCCACCAATGACTTACCTGTTTAACTTTGTGCAGATTACTTGACCTCTCCAAATGCCTTTTTCTCCAAATGAGGCTTAACTGAAGCATAACACTTATTTCAAAGGGTAGTCCAATGAGCTAATGCATGTGTATGCTTAGCTCAGTATCTGGTACACACTAAACACTCAGTAAATGGTGGCAATGATGATAAAGAGGATGGTCATAATAATAAATACTTGCAAAGCTCTTAACTAAATGCCAGAAACTGTTGTAAGCACTTTACACATATTACTTCATTTAATCTTCACAACTAATGAGGTAGGTCCAGTTACTATCTCTACTTCACACATGAGGCCTGCAGAGGTAAAATGACTTGTCCAAAATCACAGAGCTGGGGAGGATTTAAACCCAAGCAGTCAGGGTTCAAGTCTGTGCCCTTAATCACTGCGTTTTCCTGATGATGATGTGTCAAAATCAGCCCTTTTAATCAGCCATTCAAGGTCATACGAAGGACTCACTTCACTGAGGTCAGAGGTCCTTTCCATTTCCCTGGCTGGGGCTCCCTTGCCTGCCCCCGTCAGTTTTCATGGCCTGCTGGGGGGATACACTGCCCAAGAGCAATGCATTGCTGGGGCCGGATGCTGATCTATGAGAACCAAGACCACCTTCCCAAATCCTCCGGGATCCACTGGGCTTGGTCTGCCAGTGGCCATTAACTGCTCTCGTGTGAGAGGGACAACCCTTCTGCCTGACCACACAGAGAGATAGTGTTCAGGGTTTGCCTGATGATTTCAAAAGGGGAACACGTTGGGGCAGAAGAATTCTCCCAAATGCTTGTTTTGCGGCTCCAGAGGAGCTCGAGCAGGCTGCAGTGGCAATGGCGTGATGAGGAAGGCCAGGCTCACAGGAGACCCCTGGCTTCCTGCTCGCCCCCAAGAGTCACAAGACTCCCACAGCAATGTTTCACAGGAAGCCAAAAAGAGCAGCAGAGACAGGTCGGCTGATATCCTGACACCGTGAAAAAGATAGTATTGAACTTAGATAGCCAAATTATGTTAACTGTCTGGGGTCAGAGAAAAGAACCAGTGAAGGAGAGCGGAGAACTCAGTCCAGCTTTTCCGGTCAGTTACACAGGGGCAGTGCCAAGAAATGGCTTTATGTGGGATTTAGCCCCTCTGATCTCTGTCAGTGCTCTCCCCACTCACAAATCACCCCAAGCCAACCTACCACCATCTAAGTTTCAAGGCACACCCCAGTCTCTCTTATACTGAGACTGCTGCCTCAAGCCCTCCTACACAGAAATATTGGTCCCATCACGGCTGCTCAGCCTCCTCTGTTTAGTCTGAACACAGAAGTGCTGTGTTTCTACCAGTGGAGTTGGAGGCAGGCAGCCTTGAAATGCAGGGCCAGCCTCTTCCATCTCACTAACTGCAGGATGTAGTTGCTATCCTCTCTGGGAAATGTGTGCTCTGCACACCCGTAGTTCTATTTGGTCACTGCATCTGGCCCTGCCCACAAGAACAATTTCACGTGCTACAGATTTACAAATTCTGTCCTGGGAAGACTTCTGGTATGGAAACCTGGAAGGAAGGAGCAAGCATGCTCCCAAGGAACCAAATATTCAAATACAAATGGTTCAAATACAAACCATTCCTGGCCACCCCCTAGGCTTCTCAGACTGGGTCACAAGGCTGGTGGCTCAGGGAGCTTGGGGAGATGAAGCATCTGGCCTTCAGTGAGGAGAGTCTGTAGGAAGTTATCAGATGGCCTCTGATCTGTGGCTAATCTAGATGAAGATTCAGAAGGTATTCTTCTCAACCTATGACAGCATGAAGCTGGGAGGAAGATATTGGGAATCCAAAAGAAAGTATAAAGTGGGGGTAAAGCACTGGTTATAAGATGAAATGTGTGGATAACAGGAACAGATAGGGTCCTGCACTTGTGTCTGGAAAAAAAAAAAACCCAAACCAAAGGACACCGCGTAGGTTGAGATTGTAGCTCTAACCCTAGGCACAAAACAACCTTCTGAGGTTCTATTTCCTCAGTTGTGAAACTGGAACAATACAGCCCCTCCCTCATTAAATCGTCATGAGGATTAAGGACAATTATTATAGGGAAATGACGGTCGTGATGGTGACAGCTAACACTTAGATGGTTCTTCATACAGGGCTTCACACCCAGGCAGTCTGGTTCCAGAGCCTTCATTCTTAACCACCACGTTATATTAACTCTCATAAATGTTAAGTCTAGTTACTGCAATTATTATCGACTAGGAAGAGATGGTAGCTGAGCCACAGCATGTCAGCATGTGTGAAAATGACTTTAAGGATGTGGTTGGCAGTAAGTTCAATGGAAGTCACAGGTGTTGACAGTTCTTGTAGCCTAGGCATCACAGGACGACCTGAGGATGTCCTGCCTCAAGAAGAAATGACTTGGGGGTGACATGACAGCTGCCTCTGAAGGTCATAAGCCTGCTCTTTAGGGACCTTAGGCCCAGAACTAAGCCAAGCAGGGGTCAGCTCTAAGTAGACGGATTTCAGCTCAGTATCAGGAAGGCCTTTCTGACGTGCTGGCCCAGGAAGGGCAGTGAGCATCCTTTCCAGAAGGCACCTGAGTATCGGCAAAGCCCATGGTTCTGATTCAAATACTCGACAGGTGGGTGGTGGCTGGAGAAGATAAGGTCCTTCCTAACTGTGACATTCCAGGGCTTTACGTCCAATGGCCCATGTGACAAACACAATGAAGCAAACTGTTCCCTTCTGGTTGATTCTTTCCTCTCACTTTTTTAAATAAAAATTTCAGTTTGTCTTACCTAAGGAAGCCATTGGCTGAGAGCAGGTCTTTGCAGAATGAGCTGTAAAGAACGGCTTTTGATAAGAGAGGCTCAGTGTTGGAGTGTGAAGTGTTGGAGCAGAGAGGAGGATAAAGGTAGCTAAGCGGCAGCAGAAGGACCCAGGGTTGTTGAGGAGAGGGGCAAACGGGCAGAAACAAGTGTCAAAATGGAGGAAAGCAACAGAAGTTACTAGAGGTTACACAGAGCTGTTTAGAGCCTTTTCAATAGCTATTCAAAGCATGGACCTGGAGGGACTTCCTTGGTGGTCCAGTGGATAAGACTCCGAGATCCCAATGCAGGGGGCCAGGGTTTGATCCCTGCTTGGGGAACTAGATCCCACATGCATGCCGCAACTAAGAGTCCTGAATGCTGCAACTAAGAGTCCTGAATGCTACAACTGAGAAGCCTGCATGCCGCAACGAAGACCCAAGGCAGCTGAAAGAAAAAGAAAGGAAGGAAGGAAGAAAGAAAGAAATATAAAACAAAAAAACAAAACACTGACCCAGGACCATCAGCACAGGCACCACCTGGTGCTTGTTAGAAACAGACTCCACCAAACAACAACTGAGTCAGAATCTTCATCTCAACAAGTCCCCCAGATGACTTGTGTGCGCTTTCAAGGTGAAGAGCAGTGATGTGGAGACCATCTAAGGGGACCCAGGCTCACAGGTGCTGTACTTTCATCTCAAAAAAAAAGAAGAGGGGGTGTGGCGGGAGGAATGGTGGGGCTCGAGGAAGAGCACCACAGAGGCGCTGGAGTCTGGTCTCCATGGGGACAGCCCAGCTGCGCTTCCAGCCCAGCTGCTCCTATTATGTCTGTTTCTTTAGTCAGGTTCAGAGCAGTCAGTAAAATTTGCATAAGGAAGCCAGCAGCGGTAATGGGGCTCGTGGGCACAGGTACTCATCTGACACCTAATTAAGCCATCTGGGTAAATCACCTCTAGAATGCCTGTTATTATTTTAGGAAACAACATAAAGAGAATGATAATTAAAAGTAACACCCTGGGTGGGAATTTTGACTTCATTCCCAGTGGTTGGCAAGTTAAGCACCTTGGGATTTTTTTTTTAAGGCAACATTTCTATAAATTTTCATAGATCACACAACCTCAAAGCTTGTCTCTGCTGCAGTTTTTTCCCTTTCCTCTGCCAATGCTTTGAATCTGTGGCTTTATTCTACTGCTGTTTTGTTTTTTTTTTCTCACTGAGCACTTTTTTATTTTGACTTGCAGTGGGGGAGGGCATTGCTTCTGGATATTACCTGCCATCTGAAGCATAAAATGTTAAACACCGTTACATGATGTTTTCAGGTGAGAAGGCAATTTTACATTTCACAGTTGGGCCCACGTGAGGCATTTTCATGCAGAGAATTTTTCCATCCTAGACTCTCATCAAGATGGTATCCGGGGATTTGCCTCCAGGGTAAAGTTCATCCACTGTCTGCAGCCTCCTCACCTTCCCGCTAGACCTGCTCTCCTTCTGAGTGCCGCCACGTTCCCCTGGTCCTCAAGGTGTGTGCTAGGGCCCTCACATCCTTTGTTACCTTCCCAGGGCCCACTGTCTATGACCTGAGCCACTTGGTTAGTAACACACTTATTGACCCTGCCTTACACCCTGTCCTCTCCTCCCGCCCCTCCTTCCAGACAAAACCCAACTAGGGATCCACCCTCTCTGCTTCCGACTCCAGCTGCTGAGAGAAACTGGAGAAAACCCCCAGAACCAGCTGGGGCCACCACAAACTCATGGTCTCAGTCCTCTCCAGGATTCTCAGCACCACTTGACAAACATTTTACTTGTCTTTAATCAGCTCCTCCCCCACCAAAAAACCTCTTCCTTGACCCTGCATCTGCACCTCACAGAGGCACCCTCTTCTTTCTTTCAGAGCTTTTTGAATGCAGATTAAACACCAGTGGCTTCCTTAGCTCATTAGGTAGCTTTCACAAGTTCAGATTCCCTGGCCCCATGTTAGAGCAAATGAATGGGAATCTCTAGGGTGGGCCCAGGATGCCATATTCAAAAGTCACCTTAGCTGGGAACCACTCAGTGGCCTGTGCTCCCTGACCCTCTCCCACCTCATTTCCAGTTACTCCTCCAATTGTCACAGTCTGGCTTCTCCCCTCACACTCTGTGAAATGGGTCATCAGTGACAGCCACTACAGCCCAGGCACTCTGCCCAGGCCTTCCAGACTGGACCCCTCTGGGATACTGACTTTGCTGGTCATCCCAAGACTTCTGGATACCTCTTCTCCTTTTTCACCTACTTCCTCTGACCATCTTCCTCGGTGCCTTAAATACTGGTGGTGGTTTCCTCTGGTTCCCCTGGGTTCAGCCCTCAGACCCCTGATCTCAATCTGTAGTTCCTCCCTAGGAAATCCACAGGGCTTGATTTGCAAAGCACATGCTGATTTATACTCCTGCTCTCGTTTCTCTCCTAGCGTGGTACCCTCCGACCAACTGCTTGATGGACCTCCCCGCCTGGCTGCCCCACAGGCAGCTTAACCTCAAATACCCTGAGACCAAAGCCATAGTCCCATCAGCCCCTTCCATTCCTAATCCCATCCCTGTGCCAGCTCCCCCTCCTCTATTCCCTGCTACTTAATATCCCCATTGCTGCTGCCCAGGAGCTGCCCTAGAAACCTAGAAGCCATCATACAGCCTTCCTGCTTCCTCCTCTACTACATTACATTCAGGCCTCCTGATTTTTACTTCTTAAATATTATAAGACTACATTTCTTCCATCTGACCTCTTGTTTAGGTCCTCCTCATCTCTTGCTTGGACTAAAATAGACTCTTCATCAGTCTCTGTCTCAAGTCAAGCCCCACCCCCAACAGTTGCTGGGGTGGTATCTGTAAAATGCCAGTCTTGCTAGGTCAATCCCTGACTTAAAATGCTTCAAAGTCTTACATGACTTAAAAGATAAAATCCCAGCTAGCTCCTTAGGATGGCACAGAATGGCCACAACGACTACGCTCAATTACAAGGCTGGGACCAGGGTTAGGCAATTGAGGACCCAGGCGGCAAAATTTAAGGAGACAGTCACTCTCAGGTGCTGACCCTGCACCCGCATGACCCTGAAAGTGAGCGCTGCCTTGAATTTTGCAGCCTAGGTGCGGCATCTCTCTTGCCTCACCCTAGCCTCCACTCTGCCCAACTGTTTCGTAGCTTTGACCTAACAGCCCACCCCCAATCCCACATTCTGTGCTTAGTACTCTTATTCTCCTTGTTGCTAGGTCCTCACAGACACTAAGAAACTTCTCGAAGCTCAGGGTGATAGAGAGAAGGCCTCTTCCTACCCTTACCTCTGTGCTCCCTTAGTCCCATGGCCATTACCTCTACCACTGCCCTGACTCCATTAGATTTTCCACTCTCTGTGAGCTTCTCAAGGGCACAGGTAGTGTTTCGATGGCCAGTGCCCCAGGCAGCATGTAGCAATCAGTAGGTCCAGCCTATGGCACAAAGCCCACAGTTACCTCTCATCCCCTTCAGAATGCGGGTGACCTCTAAGGATTGTTATGCACCAGGTATGAACTAGAGCCAGGCCCCTGTCCAGACCTGGGGTGGGGGAGGCATGGGTGTTAAGCCGTAAGCTCTTAAATGGTAGTAGTCAGAATTCTAGCAAATAACTCCCCTTCTGACAAATGTACTTGATGTTAGTCTGAAATTTTCATAGGAATTATACAATGTCTGGCCAAGCGCTAATTTCTGAGCTTTCTTCCTGCCAAATTTTCACCATGCTAGCTCATGATTGCCAATCTCGGAGCAGTGATATTTTCTAGCAGGGAACATGAGTAGCTTTGGGAGTTATTGTTGATTTCTCATAAAACTGTTCTTGGAGCCATTTTATAAGGTGGGATTCAGTAATGCATCCCCTTGGAGGGTATCATTGCTACCAGGAGAGTTCCTTGGAGTTTCTGTATTGAACTTTCTTAGACACTGTCTAGGAGGGACCTGTCATAGAAGAAACAGCTCTAGGGTAAATAACAGTCAGTAGGATCCAATATTACCGGTTTTACTCCTTTAGTGCCACTCGAGTACTTTCTTCACTGCAGCCTTATTTCTCTGAGGACAGGACCTGTGCTATGCGCATGCCTGTACATTCTCCATGCAGCCTGGGTGTACCTGTTTCGCTCAACATCGCCTTCCCCAGGGCTGCATAGTACCTGGCACGTAGTAGATACTCAATATCAGCCGGTGAAGGAGCATGGGAGAAGAAACCTGGGGGACAGACTTGGACCTGGTGGGGCTAGTCTCCAGAACTACAGAGCTGATGGTAACAAATGGAACACGTGCTCTGGCTTTCCAGTTACCGGGAGGCCCCGGCATGCCTGCCTACTTCCACACTCCACAGACTGATGACCAGGCCTAGAATCCTGACTACACAAGGGCTGATGAGTACTGGAAGACAATTTCATTCTTCTGATCAAGCAGAAACAAACTCTGGCCATCCAACCCAGAGTGTTGGCTGCTGTAGGTCCTCTGGGTAGGACCTTGAGGAAGTTACTCTTCTTCCTGGTATGCCATCTCCCTCCTTTAGCTGGCCTTCTAGATCCCTTCAGGGAATTTAATGGTAATGAATTACCAAAAAAAAAAAAAAATTTTTTTTAAACCATCCTGAAGATTGCAAAGAGCAAAATACACCATTGCTAGTCTCAAAACCAATAACTATCTTGCAAACAATGCAACCAACAAGGGATTAATCTCCAAAATTTATAAACAGCTCATGTGTCTCAATATCAAAAAAACAAACAACCCAATCAAAAAATGGGCAGAAGACCTAAATAAACATTTCTCCAAAGAAGACATATAGATGGCTAAGAGGCACATGAACAGATGCTCAACATTGCTAATTGTTAGAGAAATGCAAATTAAAACTACAATGAGGTATCACCTCACACTGGTCAGAATGGCCATAATCAAAAAAATCTACAAACAGTAAATGCTGGAGAGGGTGCGGAGAAAAGGGAACCCTCCTACACTGTTGTGGGAATGTAAATTTGTACAGCCACTATGGAGAACAGTATGGAGGTTCCTTAAGAAACTAAAAACAGAGTTACTATATGATCTAGCAATCCTACTCCTAGGCATGTATCCGGAGAAAAACATGGTTCGAAAGGATACATGCACCCCAATGTTCATTGCAGCGCCGTTTACAACAGCCAAGACATAGAAGCAACCTAAATATCCATCGATAGATGAATGGATAAAGAATATGTGGTACATATATACAATGGAATATTACTCAGCCATTAAAAAGAATGAAATAATGCCATTTGCAGCAACCTGCAATCCAGGAGGGACCTAGAGATTATCATATTAAGTGAAGTAAGTCAGAGAGAGAGGCAAATATCATACAGTATCGCTTATATGCAGAATCTAAAAAACAATGATACAAATGAACTTATCTACAAAACAGAAACAGACTTAGAGAAAGAATTTATGGTTACCAGGGGGAAAGGGTGAGGGGAGGAATAGATTGGGAGTTTGGGATTGACTGTACACACTGCTATATTTAAAACAGATAACCAACAAGGACCTACTGTATAATAGCACAGGGAACTCTGCTCAATATTTTGTAATAACCTAAATGGGAAAAGAATTTTAAAAAGAATAGATACATATATATGTATAACTGAATCACTTTGCTGTACACCTGAAACTAACACAACATTGTTGATCAACTATACTCCAATATAAAATAAAAATTAAAAAAAAAGATGACTATATGTATAACGCATGTATAATAGATAATAGGGCAACCATAAACTATCGTTACCTTGAGAGGAAAAAAAGACCAGAAAACCCCTCTGTGGACCACGATGTGGTCCACATCAGAGTTTGACACAGAATTTCAGGGGCTGGGGATTTCCTTGGCGGTCCAGTGGTTAAGATATTGCCTTCCAGTGCACAGGGTTAGGGTTCGATCCCTGGTGGGGGAGCTAAGATCCCACATGCCGCCTCTTGGCCAAAAAACCAAAACATAAAACAGAAGCAATATTGTAACAAATTCAATAAAAACTTTAAAAAAAGGGTCCACATCAAGAAAATCTTTAAGAAAAAAGAATTTCAGGGGCTCAGGAATCCTTTGAAGTTCTTTCCTCATCTTCCTAGACATAAAAGTATGGACACTGGTTAAGAATATCTGGGTTAGAGGTTCTGTGTGGTCTTTGAATCATTGTTAGAAACTGACAGGACCTCAGTTCAACTCATGTAACCATCTTCTCACGAGATTTTACAGATTAGGTTATGAGGCCCAGAAGGTTTTCATGGCTGATTTGAGAGCATTGTCAGTGGTTGACTTGAGAGCATCCAAGGTGGGTAGCAGAACTGAGATCGGCATCCAGGT
The DNA here is from genome assembly GCF_030028045.1 of Hippopotamus amphibius kiboko. Lineage (NCBI taxonomy): Eukaryota > Metazoa > Chordata > Mammalia > Artiodactyla > Hippopotamidae > Hippopotamus > Hippopotamus amphibius. Next base: position 117,983,880 of record NC_080192.1, read on the forward strand.
TTGCTGAATCCAGTTATCACACAGTAATACTTTAATACACTATGTTTAAAACAAATGTAAAGAAGAGAGAAGAGTGGAAAAGGACTGACAAGGGGTGGAGGGGGAAAGGAAGGAGTAGTTGTGCTTAGCATGTGCAGACTGTCTGCTACTTGATTTCACTTTTCCGTTTATCATAGGTTAGTTTTCTAGCTTCAAGCCAAAGAGACCCAGCCTGAAGCTCCCTGCTCTGGCTCTGTAACTAGTAAATCCTAATAGAACATCTGAGGTAGACTTAACAGAGAGGAAGATAAGGGAGTCTGGGCACAGAAACTCTAAAGCAGATTATGTCATTACAAAAACCCCAGAGCAACAATGAATCCATTGTTTCCAGGAAGTGGGGGAAACTCTTCTAAGGAGAAAATAGGAGCCTTGAAGAGAGTTAGGGGTATATGCAGCAAGGAAGGCACACCGGGTGGTACCTGTGGGCGGGAGGTGGGTACTGAAACAGGGTGTAGTGTGAGTGAGGCACGGTGGAGGATGGGTCTGGGAGGCAGCTGGCGCCTGGCCTGGGAGCTATCTACAAGTTTTTTTAAACTGGAGAGTATCAAAGTAAAATTTGCATTTTAGTTAGATAACTTTAGTAACCAGATGGAGGATATATCTAAAGAGATTTTTTCCCCTAGTTAGAGAGCTATTGTCCAGATTCCTTTGTTCATTCACTGATCCCAATTTATGAAGCTCATAATATAAGCCAAGCACTGATCTAGAGAAGAAAAGATAGCCTACACCAGGAGAGTGATGATGGAGATGGAGCCATGTAATCAACAATACACATTGATAGGACATCCCTGGTGGCACAGTGGTTAAGAATCCTCCTGCCAATGCAGGGGACATGAGTTTGAGCCCTGGTCTGGGAAGATCCCACATGCTAAGGAGCAATCAAGCCCGTATGCCACAACTACTGAGCCTGTGCTCTAGAGCCCCCAAGCCACAACTACTGAGCCCACATGCCACAACTACTGAAGCTTGCGTGCCTAGAGCCCATACTCCGCAACAAGAGAAGCCACTGCAATAAGAAGCCTGCACACTGCAATGAAGAGTAGGCCCTGCTCTCCGCAACTACAGAAAGCCTGAGCACAGCAACAAAGACCCAATGCAGCCAATAAATAAAATTAAATTTAAAAATAAATAAACAAAAATTTAAAAATAATAATAATACACGTTGAGGAGACAGATTCAAGTACTTACTTGTTAAAAATCATCAAGACCTAATGACTAACAATATGGGGAAGTGTTGGGGGAGGGACTGGAAAGGAAAGAGGAAAGATATTAATGGATGGTTGAAACAAATCCAGAGGATTTTTAGGGCATACTCTGTATGATACCATAATGATGGATACATGTCATTATACATTTGTCCAAACGCATAGACTGTACCACACCAAGAGTGAAGCCTAGGACTTCCCTCGTGGTGCAGTGCTTAAGAATCCGCCTGCTAATGCAGGGGACATGGGTTTGAGCCCTGGTCTGGGAAGATCCCACATGCCGCAGAGCAACTAAGCCCATGCACCACAACTACTGAGCTCACCCATTGCAACGACTGAAGCCCACAGGCCACAACTACTGAAGCCCATGTGCCTAGAGCCAGTGCTCTGCAACAAGAGAAGTCACCAAAATTAGAAGCCTGTGCACCACAAAGTAGAATAGCTCCCACTCACCACAACTAGAGAAAGCCTGCATAGCAACAAAGACCCAACACAGCCAAAAATAAATTAAAAAAAAAAAAAAAAAGTGAACCCTAATGTAAATTATGAACTTTGGGTGATAAAGACATGTCAATGTAGGTTTATCAATTATAATAAATGCACCACCCCAGTGGGGGTTATTTATAAGGGGGAGGCTGTCATATGTGGGAGTAGGGGGTATGGAAAAATCTGTACCTTTTGTTCAATTTTGCTGTGAACCTAAAACTTCTCTAAAAAAATTAAGCCTTATTACAAAAAATCAGTAGGACCTGATGATGATGTTGAGTGGGGTGGAGAGGTGGGATGAAAAGGAAAGAGGAAGGCTATTGATGGAGAGTTGAAATTAATATTATATCCACTATTTTACAATTATATAAAGTCTAAGAGTTTTCTGTAAGAATCTCTGCAAAGATTAAAACATGTAGATCAAAACAGTCTTCATTTGCACCGTCTTTGAACCAGGAGACTACTTTGGAATTTATTATTTCTCCAGGTCAGAGACTTAGACCTGCCCTAGGGAAGTAATTATAAAACCAACTGAATTGTAGGTTGAACTCAGAGAGGCTGAAATAAAATACGAATGTCTTGCTGAGCTTCTCTCCACAGCCTCATGGTAAGCCTTTCCTACCAGAATTCTAATTCTGTCAAAATGGGGTTGCTTTCATGTAATTTTAGAAGGAGCTTTCAAAAATGGAGAGCAGCAAGAACTGCAAGTGAACACAGATGGGCTGGGGGACAGAGTGGATTGGGTAAATTTTTATAAAAATAAAAGTTATCTCAAGGAAGAGAATAAGATGGGATTTTACTAATCAAATCATTCATTTTTGCTGTCTTAATTCCTTGTCTACTATGAGTAAAGAATAGCAAAATTAAAAGAAAAAAAAGCTGTGTGCTGTAAATGTCTATAAAGACACATGCTTACTTCTGCACTGTGCTGTATATATCATAAAGTCTTGCTGAGCAGGTGGCCCAGATCGCCTCCAAGTCTCACAGTTCTGTAAGGTGAAAGGATGAAATGTAATATTTACAACTCGGAATGAATTAATCCCTGGAAAAACAGGGATTTTCTGTTTTTCATCTGCTTATATTCAGCTGGCTTAGTACCTGAGCAGGGCACTAGGGACCAGTTTCCTCCTGTTGCCACAGGGCAGGACACCAGACTCAGGCCTCGAAGGTAAATATCTGACGTGTCAGCACAGAGACCCGGCACTGGAGTGTCCTTTCTCTGTGGATATCCACCTGTCCTTCCTGGTAAACAGCTCCCAGGAGTTCCACCTCTGGGAAACTACAGGGACAGCCCTGACAACAACATAAAAACCATGCTCAAGATGACCTGACGGTGCCCCCCAAACAGAGTATGCACCCATCCTAAGTAGTAGCAACTGCTACATGGGCTGCAGATTTTTTTAAGTTGAGAAAAATAGCAGCTCAAAAAAAGCAAAGCTACACTAACTACTGACATGCAAACCCAGGTTTGACAGCTTAGCTGCAACTTTGTTCCTGGTCTACAGGTGAAATGAGCTCTCAGCCTTGCAGAGACCTTCTATTGGTGCAGCAGAGAGGTGCCTGTGAAAAGGGACCATGCCTCATACTTCCTGAGGCATTTCCAGTGGGCTTTGGGAAAAAGACAGCCTTTTACCAGAGCAGAAAAAGGGGAAGAATGAGGAAGCCACATAGTACAGGCTGCTGTCTTTCATGCTTTATTGGTGGAAAGGGCTGAAGACATTCTATATGCCCCCCACCCCACCCCAAACTGTCAAGAGGAAGGAAGGCATGAGTGAAACAGGTGCGCAAGGCTGCTAGAGGTCTGTGGGCCCTGCCCTGGGGGAGAGGTCTAAACGCAGATATAAGTTTAAGATGAGGGGATCGCATCATATCGTGCTTGCTTTGGTTCCCTGAAACTCAATGTCAAGGTACCTCTTTCCTGGGCTTTATCAGTAAGCCTGCGATAAACAAAATGGAGGGGACCCACATGGGGGGAAGGTCCCTTTTTACCAAGTACCTTGGCCACAGTATTACAGCTACTGTAAAATAAGAGGTGCTACTTTCTCATAAATGGGTTTTCCCATCACCTGAAGAATTATTTCCTGAGGGTCTGTAACCAAGGTAAAAACACCCCCAAGTTTAGATCTGCATCAGCATTTCCCTTAAGAAGAGCTCAGGTTACCGCTTTCATGAGGGCAAACAAAAAGGAGTTGAAAACCAAATATAAGTATAAATTAACAGCCACAAAAGATGGAGGCATGGCCTCTACCTTTGTCTTTCTTTTTTGATTTTCTCTTTTTTAAATATAATTTGAACAAACTTGTTTTCTGTTTTCTTTGCCGAAAAGCAGAAATAAATTGAGAAGGAGAAATGGGAAGGAAGACGGTGAGAGAAGTTGCGAGGCCACCTGTAGAAAAGATGGCAAAAGAATGAGAACTGACAACTATCCAGAGCTTTATTTATTTAGTTATTTAGTTTCTGGCTCCCTGTTTCTTGGCTATATGGTGATCTTGGCTATCTACATAGTCAAGAAATTCATTTACTTTTCTTTTTTAATCTATTTTCTTCATTTACCCCTCCCCCATCTAACCCCCGTCTGAAGCGTACAGGTCTAGTTAAGAGCCTGAGTTTTAATACCAGACTACCTAGGTTTGAATCCCAGCTTTCCACTGCTCTTTAACTGAGTGGTCCCCAGTAAGTTACTTAAACTCCTTATGCTACAGTTTCCACATCCTTTAAATAAGAAAAATGAGCAGAACCTACCTTATAGGGTAGTGGTATAGATTATTTATAAAGTCCTCTCTGAAATACCGGCTATTATTATCATAAACCCTCACCTCATCTCACAGATAAACAGAATCTTCCTTTTTCTCAGTTCAACACAACCGCAGTCTCTAGATACTGCACGTCAATTCCCAGAACTCTTAACAAGTGTGGCTGGTCTAACAGGTTTCTTGCAGCATGTCTCAAGGAAGTGGGCTTGGGGTTCAGCCCAGTCCAGTTCTGGCTGAATATCTGGTACACCTGTGAGTCTGCCCTGTGTGGAGTGGCCTTGAACTCCAGACCAGTCTAGGGTCATCCAGGGCCACCCCCATGATTGCAGCCATACCAGAGCCTGGTGCAGATGTGACCTGGCTCCAGCCAACCTCTTACGGGCCCACCCATTTTCTGCCACCAAAAGCGTTTCCCGAATGCTTCAGAAGCCCAGCACTTCCCTGGGGACGGTCCTGCTGCTTCCTGCACTGCCCATTCTTGTTCATCTCCGTGCAAAACACTTTTTCCTTCTGGGTGCGTGGCAAAATTCTACTTTCCCTCCCAAGTTTTATTTCATTCTCCTATACTCTACCCGGGAACCCCCAGGCAGTGCTTTCCTTCTGCACCAAGTCTCTTAGTTACATCTACCTTGAAATTATTTTCCAGGTAGGTGGATAATATTCTGGCTGATTTCTCCACTAGACTGTCAACTCCTGGCAAGCCCAGCCGCACTGGGGAGGCATTTCTGAATGGCCAAATGACTTTGGACCGGTCTCAGGTAAGCCACTTGCTCATGGGCTTTTGGTCAGTGTTAAGAGTCAGATGAAATCTTAGTTTCTAGAGATTTCTTCTTGGCTGAAAGTGGGCCAGACATGTGAATTCTTATATCACTGAAGGGTAGAGTAGAAGTTACTGCCCTTTTTTTGGAGGAAGTTCCAAAGGAATAATACAATTATTTGTTTCTTAAGCATTTCTAAGGAAGGAGGAAGGAAACAAATCCTATAATTTCAGTTTAAGTGCATTGGGCAAACCAATATAACTTATGAGGAACCAGCTAATATATGGATATATATATAAAAGAGAATTACAAATTTTTCATGAGCTCGGAAGTTGGTGCAACGTATTTACTTTTGTAACAGAGTTCTAATGAATTTGAAGGGTGGCGGAGATAGCAGTAAAAATAGCAGTAAAATGTTATACGAAGAGCCTTATAGAATCACAGAATGTAACAGTTACAAGTGAACTTACAGACCAATTATTGGTTCTTAATCATGAGTGCATGATAAAATTTTCACTGGTCCACAGAAAACTAAGATAGATATGGATAATCAGCTGTCACATTTCTTTAAAACGTAAGATACATTCAATGTAAAGGGTCATTTCTTATTCTGAGATTAAATTTTCCCCACTTTAGTGGTATTAATATATTCTTTCTTTTATGAAAAATGGTAATTATGAATGGTAGTTTCAGTTTTTTTAAAAAAATAAACACAGCCTATTTATCTCTGTCCCTAATTACAATCCCAACTGTTTAAATTTTTTTAAATTGAAATATAATATGCATATATTCCTAATTAACTTTAATAGCCCTGTATTTGTAATAGCTTTCTAGCTCGGCAAAATGAAAAGTGGGCAATCCCAGGTAAGTTTCCCAAACTGTTTTTTAAATAAAATTCATGGGTCTGCTTTATGAAAATTTATGAAATCTGATTGAGTTCAACCTCCTATTTGCAGAAAAGGAAATGAGAGTCTATAGAGGTTAAATGTTAAAGTATTATACATGCACTGAAGGTCCTCTAGCTAGTCAATTGCAAAGCCGAGATTAGAACCTGGGTTCTTGCCTCCCTGAAAGTCCAGAGCTCTTACATCCTACTCAACTTCACAGGTGTTCAGTACTAGTACAGGGTGTAGAATTTGAGTCTAAAGCCACTTACAATTCAGAACTGAGATAAATGTGAGTTTTATGCAGTTGATTAGATTGCATGTTAAGCTGTACTATGTTTGCCACAATTATCTCTTACAATCATGACAAATAATCTTTATCTGGCATGAATTTTGCATTTTTGAGATTTTCATCTGATCAAAACTCAGCAGGATAGCATAAAATTTTATAAATTTAAAAAAATAAATATGCCCTTACTTCATCACCTCCACTTATAAGCTACTTGGTTCATTTTCTTTCTTATCAGTCACAAAACAGTAGCTGCCACTATTTTCCCCTTGCAGTTTGCAACATACAGCTCTAACGCAGTAATTCTGCATCTAGGATAAGATGGGCCCACTGACTCATGCCCATCTATTGAGCCATGTCAATGACAGAAGCTAACATGTGTTACCGATACAAACATAAAAGCCCCGGAGCCAGGAAAACATTTAACACTGGGATGCCAAAAAAATTTTAATGCATGTATCTTGATTCCCCATTATTATCCTAAGTAGTTTTGTAGTTGCCTTGTGCATGGGAGTTTCTAATTCCTGATGTTAACTGAATTTGCTGTTCAGTATGCAGGCTCACATTCTTTTTCCCCTTAAGAATTTTGAACTAGCAGCCATAAATACAACACTATTGTTTTAAAGATGCTGAAATAAAGATGCCAAAACAAAAGCCCTTACCTAAAGTAAGGCAGGTGCCCAGTGAATTTTAGCATCTTATTCGGATCTCTGGGTCGTTTTTTTTTTCCAGTTTTGAAAACTTGAAATAATTTTAGACTTACAAAAATGTTGCAAAAATAACAATCTATGTGTACCCGTCACCCACCTTTCTCTGCCCTTTTTCTGCCTCATGAGCCAGTCTAGGATCCCATGTTGCATTTAGTTATTGTATCTCCTTAGTCTCCTCTGTGACTGCTCCTCAGTCTTTTTTTGTCTTTCACAATCTTGATATCTTTGAAGAGTACTGGTCAATTATTCTGAAGACAATCCCTCAATTGGGTTCATGTAATGTTTTCTCCTGAATGGATTGAGGTTACGCATTTTTGACAGAATACCAAACAAGTGATGTGCTTTTTCAGTGCATCACATGAGGGGGATGTAATGTCGACAGTCTTATTACTTGTGATGTAAACCAAGTAACTAACAAAGATGGTGCCCTTGGCTTCTAATCGCTCATATTCTATCATCTAAGCTCTTTACTGGAGCAGAGGTGATAATGAAAATAGTAGCACTCTTACACAAGGTAGGAACACAAGGAGCAGGCCTTCCTGACCTTTTACACGTAGCTGCCATAGCAATGGGCTTCTCGAGGGCTGGAGCCCTAAAGAGAGGACTGAGAGAACGGACCACAGGACATAAGCCATCTGGAAAGGAGCTATGAGGTAACACATCCAAGAAGTCAAGTCACTGTCAGACACAGGCGGGAGATCCTTGATCAGCCAAGGGCAGCACAAAGGCAGCCCTTCCTCCAGAAGGGGAGCTCGTGCAGAAAGTGTTTGCATCTTTCTAGATTTCTGCTCTTCCTTCCCTTCATCCTCTACTTTTGTTTAACTTTCTTTGACGACACTTTTGGCCGATCTCTGATTTTAACAAAATCCCAATAAGAATATTTATCTACCACTTTGGGGATAATTACTTCAAGTTAATTTCTATAAACTGCCACAAATAACAGCACCCCTGCCAGTCATCTTATCATCTATCTGTCCCCTGGAGCCAGACAGGGGCACACGTACAATCTACTACAAACCACACCCTTCAATCTTGGAGATACCACATGAACCAAGGTTCTTTCTTTCCTTTTTTTAAATTGAGATATAATCTACATACCCTTTGAATGTGCACAATTCAGCAATGTTTAGTATATTTACAAGGCTGTGCAACCATCACCACAATCTAATTCCAGAATCCTTCACCCCAAAAAGAAATCTTGTACCCCTTGTCACTCCCCATTCTCCTCTGTACCCAGCCCCTGGCAACTCACTCTTTTTTACCTCTATGGATTTGCCTTTTGAACCATGGTACCTTTGATCCCAAATAATAATTCAGTTAACCCAGGAAACAGACACACACACACACACACACACACACACACACACACACCCCATGAAATTCCACTCTGGCAGCACCTCACCTTCCCTTTTGGTACACTGAACTCCTCCTTCCACCCCATTCCCCAGCTGTGTCTCAGAGGCAATGTACATGCATTTGTCCTCCTCAGGGTACAACCCATCCCACCCTTTCCTCGTCTGTCAAAAACCAGGACATGTTCTATTAGGTTCTGCATTTGTGAGGTAATGCTTAGGTAAATTTATCTCTGCTAAGGTGCTATGGAGTAAGAGATTTACATTTTAATGGAGAACTTCTGAAGTCTAAGGCTCAGCTAGGATGACCATGTGACCCAGTTTGTTTGGGACTATCTCAACTTACTCCAGTTGCCCTGGCTTAATTATTAACAGCATCCCCTTTCCCTCTCAAAAGTGTCCTGATTTGGGTGCTTAAGTATTTGGTCACCCAATCTTAGCCAAAATAAATGACTAATCATGGTAGTTATAGGCATTGTATCAGGCCAACAAGGGAAATATATTTAGGGAAATGAAGTTTTAATGTTTCTCACATTGCACCCCAGCTCTGCATTCCCATAAGAGGTTTAAATTCACCAACCTGTAGGAATCAGGGTTTCATCTACAGGCAAAAAAGCATCAGCTTCTATAATGACTTCATGGTCATATATATTCGGGAAACCCTGGGAGAGAAAAAGTAGAGAAAGAAAAGAAGATTTAATGCTCAGTCTTGTTTTATATATTTGCTTTATAACTTTTGCAGAAATGTTTTCAAGTATTGACGAAGACTTTAGAAATCCCATTTGACCTATGCTGATGAATAATTCGTTCATTTAAGTTAGGTAGATAGGGGCTCAACATAGTAGCTGATACATTTGGAAGAAGCTTTCAAGTATGACCCCAGAATGCATTTTCTTTTCTGAATGGAATTATGAAAGTGAAAAGTCAGAGGGACAACAGTGGTTTGAAAGCTTTTTGGATTTTGACTTATCACAGAAGGTTTTCTTCTACTGTCCTCATGCCAGGCAAACAGAAGAGCAACGGTCAGTGATCTGCAACACACAGGTGCTGGGCTGCCAAGGCAGTGCCTCTAGGCTTGCTAGGGGTGGGCTATGTCACCCCTTCTCTGGCCTAATTCCCACCCAGAGGACCCACTCCCCGCCACATGGCAGAAGCCTGGGAGTCAGAACTGGGGTCCGGTCTCCTCCATAAAGATGCAGGCTGCCCTTCTGGTCACGTGCTGGTACATGAAGCACTGGGCAGTGGTCAGAAAGGCCTGAGGTCTAGTTCTGGCTCCCAGTGAGTGGCCCAGGGAAGTCACTAAACCTCCTAGATCTTATTTCCTTCAGTATAGAATTGGGCTGATGACCCAATTCTGTCCAGTGCTCTTGTGGGGAATAGTTCAGTAAAGACGTGTTGTGCTGCTTGCAAACTGGAAAATACACATGTATGTTTCTAATAAAAAGGATTACATTTTAATAGCAGTATTTTAAAGCTTCACAGCAAAAGATGTGGACAGGAAACCAGGTGAGGGCTTTTGCTGAGTGAATGCTCAAAAATAAACTAAACCAGTAATTTTCACCTAGGGATGATTTTTGCCCCACAGGTGTCTCGAGACATTTTTGATGGTCATAACTGGCGGTGGTAATGCTCCTGGGGAGGCAGCCGTGGGGAGGCCAGGGATTCTGCTCAACAGCCTCCCCACGCCCAGGACAGCCTCCCCACCCCCACAGCAAGGAATCATCTCGCCCAAAATGTCAACAGTGCCAAGGCTGAGAAAGCCTGAGCTAAGCTAAATGGAAGGCTCTGTGGGGTTCCTGAGAAGTAAGCAGAGAGAGGCAGAGCACTCTGGGTTAACTGGAAACATTCTACTGTCAGAAGGCCTCAGCCACACAATCACATGGAGTTGTCCCAAGAAGAAAGGCCAAGATTTCAGAGGCTGTGAGAATCGATGTTTAAACATGACAGAAATTGGTTTACTTACGCTACCAGGAGGCTCTGTTTCTGAAGAACGAATTCTCTTGCACTGTCCCAGCGGTCAAGGGTAGGAGTGGGTAGGAGACAAGGCTGGGGCAGAGGTCTCTGCCCTCACTACCTTAGCTACTTGTTTGGGCCCTGATCTGACCTGGGAAGGCAGGTCCAACATGGAAATGGCCTGCACCCCTGTCTAGAGCTGTTCCAGCCCAGAGGGGTCTGTCTCCTGTGTGGCTCTCCCTACTGTCATCACCTCATGCCTCAGGCTACTGCCAGCACCGAAGAGGCCCCTGGGACTGAGGGCAGCAGCCGTGAGGGAAGAGAATTTGGGATTCTCTCTTTGGCTCTAGCTGTTCAATGCTCAGTTCAAGGTCTGAGTAGTATTCCATTGTATGAATATATCACAACTTGTTTATCTATTCTCCTGCTGATAGACTTTTGGGCTGTTTTGAGTTTTTTTTACTATTATGAATACAGCTTCTTAGGAACTTCCTTTTTCTGTTTGTTTTTTAACACTAGAATAGGAAGAAAATGATTCAATATGAAAATCACATACCACTAAATTGAGTCCAAGATGTTGGGAAGAAGCCTGGGAGGAGAAGGAAAGGAACACTGACTAGTCACCCACTCCCTTAATTGTTGGGTCACTAAACAGCAGTAACACTCCTTCAGTAAAGGAAGAACACTTTTCATCTTATGACCGTTCTGACCTGGAATAGTGCAGTGTCCACGCCGGTGGATTATTGCTGTTGAATTCTTTTCCTTTCCAGGATGATGAAACCCTGGCAAGGAATGCTGACACACAAACAGAACTGAGGCCCATCTCTGAGTTCAGTGTTTGCTTTGGTTAACTTTGTTTGGCTGCTACTATTTGTAACATTAACCATTTATAGAGCTCACTGTGGCTTCGATGGGGTTTTCAAGAACTTTTTGTGCATTGCCACTATCATTGCCTTAATTTAGCTCTTATCACCTCTAGCAGGATATTACAGACACTATTGGTTACTACCCAAAAGCCATCTCAACTCCATTATCAGCACACTCCCTTTCCCTTGGCAGAACAGTGAGTTGTTGATTTAGCCTACGTGACGATATATTCAGGGAAAGGACCCTCACCCGGGCCCCAGAGGGCAAACTTTGATTTGTCTAAGCCAAGCATGGTGGTCTAATTCCCTTGCTGGTGATTGGGTTAAGCAGAGCATAAAACACACTTCTGGCCAACAAAATGTGAGTAAAGTCTGCTGAGGAGCTTCTGGAAAAAGTTTTGCTTGTTCTTAAAAATGAAAGATTAGAGATATGAAAAAAAAAGAATAGGTCGGGTTTTTTTTTTATCTCTGGATTTGACTATATGAAGAGGTGATTCATGGAGCTGTGGCAACCATCTTGTGACCATGAGGGGATGAGCCTGAAGACAAAAACCATACCACTGAAGAAGCAGAATGGAACAATGGAAGAATTTGGGTCCTTGATGACATACTTATACAGTCATACTAGAACCATAACTATTGCTTTTCATCTCAAACTGCCCCAGGCCTGCTTTCATAGCTCTTCAGATAAAGTTTATCTTTAGATAAAGCTCTTTAGATTAAAAAAAAAAAGGTTCTCCCAGTGTTGTGTTAGATAGGAAAAGAACAGCCAACTCCCCCTCCCCCCCAAAAAAACCCAAAAGCACAAAAACCAACCAACTGCAACCTACATACCTTTTCCATTCTTTGAAAAACACAGTGCTCTCCTGCCCTTAGGCCTCCAACACTCAAACTCAGAAGTAATGAGTCAAAGTTTTACTCCTAAGTAAGGCAAAAATCCTGCTTATTAATTTAAAAAACAAAACGAAAATACGTAAGATGAGCTGACTACCTTAAAGCTACTTACCTGGGGAGGTTTTAAGACACACAATAATGCTGTTTTTCTGGGTAAGGCAAGAGATGTTCTGAAAATGCAGAGAGACCCCTTGACCCCAGGCTGGATTACTGCCCACCAACCCTTACCTGATGCTCCAGAAAGCTGGTGGCCTTCACCCACCCCATCCCTGAAGCTAGAAGATGTGGATTTGAGCTGTACTTACTAAAACAGTTGCCCCCTGACCACCCTTCTGTGTGGGGTCTGATCTGGGAAACTATTCGGCCTCTGGAAAAAAATTTAGAAATACCTGTCACTCCAAGTCCTTGTAGGATTGGAAGGATGGAAAATTCTGGTCAGGAGGGTCCTCCTCTCAGGTAAGCAGAAAGAGCCTTAGTGAACCTTACGTTCCCATTTTGTTTCCTTCATTGTAACACATTGGCAGAGTAATACTTCACACCTAATTTCTCTATTTCTGAATCTATTCCTTTAGACCACAACCTTGGTTACAAAAATGTGGAAAATAGTGAAAAATCACCACGATCTACTACCCATATAACACCACTGATATTGTCAAGTTTCTTTCTGAACTTATTTTTAGAAGTAGAGTCTTTATGCTCATGATTGCAGAGCCTCTTATGGCTTGTGTGTGTTAGTCTTGTTTTTATTTTTTGGTTTGTCTTTAATATCTCAAGAAGGATGACAGAAGTTCCTGAGAATAAGGAACGAGCAAGTGAAGTCTTGCTTATTTTCAAATTGTGTAAGAACCAATTAACTCATGCTATTTGAAAAGATTCTAGAAAAAAAATCATTAGATCATCAACAAACTCCTAAAAAGTGTAAAAATGCAAGATATTACTAGCTGGCTGTGAACATCGTGTACAAGGATGAGCTTCTCAGATGAAGAGAAAGTCACAGATAGAATCCATGAGTTTAGCTAGGCCTTTTGTTCTGTCTTATGTAACAGCCTCCTCAGCAAGCTAAAATACTACCATTAGGAGGGAACGACGTAGTTTAGAGGGAATTACCTAAGGGGGGCTGTCAGTGTCTCCACACCACTCTTGGGGGGGCTGTACAGTGGAAGCACACAAATATGGGCGGCATTTACCTAAAGGGGCTGGGCTAAGCCCATCTCCAAGGATCCAATAACGGAAAATGCCTTAATTGGAAGTAATTTTGGCAGGGGTGGGGTGGGGGGCAAGGGGGAGGAGGAGTGAAATTGGCAAAGCAACATACGCACTTATTACAGTTAGATGAGAGGGAGTTTTTGAAATAGCTAGCTACCCGCCTGGGCATGTGGGGCAGCACAGTGTACTCAATGTACACATTCCCTATGACTTCCACTTGCTGAGCACCTACTATGAGCCAGATGCTTTGCTGGGCACTTTTCGTCATCCCAGGGGCGACCCCATCGCCGGGGAAATTCCATACTGGGTTAGTCTCTCAGTCACTCCCCCAGGTCACTCCACAAAGCACACTGCAGGAAAGAAGTGACACTCCAGACTACATCAGGTGAGCAGAGGCAAGTTCACTTACCTGGCCTGCCAGGTTGAAGTAGGAATGGTTGGTCAGATTGACTGGGGTGGTCTGACTGGCTTGTGCTCGATAGTTGACCACGAGCTCCCCACCATCCAGCGTGTATGTCACCCAGACTTTTAACTCTCCAGGGTAGCCTTCCTCACCATCTGGACTGACGCGCGAGAACTCGATGCCATTTGGCAGCACCCGAGGGGTCCAGAGGACCTAGAAGAAAGTGTTTTCAAAGCTGCTGAGTCACTCCAATCCCAAGCTAAATGCCACATTTCAATATTTAAAGACAACTTGGAATCTAAAAAAGTAAAACTAGTCAATATAGCAAAACAGAAACAGACTTACAGATACAGAGAACAAACTAGTGGTTACCAATGGGGTTACCATAGGGGTAAGGGATGAAAGGTACAAGCTACTATGTATAAAATAAGCTACAAGGATATACGGTACAACATGGGAATATAGCCAATATTTTATAATAAATTTAAATGGAGTATCATCTTTAAAAATTGTGAATCACTGTGTTGTACACCTGAAATGTATATGTGATCTTACATGCCTTATCGAGTCCCCATTATGAGCCCAGGCACTTTGCTAGAAACTTTGCAGACACTATCTGTCTCAGGGCTGATGTAAAGTGCCATTATCCTCATTTAAAGATGAGAAAATGGAGGCTCAGAAAGGCTAAACTGTCCCAGGCCACACAGCTAGCAAGACAGTGGATTTGAATCAAGTGATCTAATCCTGAGTCTGCTCCTTATTCTCCACCATCAGAGGACGAGGTAGCCAGAGACCCCCCAGTCCCTTTGGGGAACGCTGGGTCACTAGTAAAGGGGCCCTTTGCAGACATGAGACCTCCATTTGTTAGTCTCACCAGCCACTGACCTGGTGTTTTACATAAAACATTTTATAAGGTAAGGATTTAGTTGAACTAACCAAAATTACCATCTTTGTAGGTCAAAATAGTTGAGCACTGGCAATTTCACATGGCTCCAACTAATATTATTACCCCCATTCTACAGATGAGCAAACTGAGTTCAGTGGAGTTAACTTGCACACTTCTACTTCCCACATTCCAGGGGATGGAGTAGAACCCTTTCATACTTCATGAAATTGTTTAAAGGGGAAAAAAACCTTGTTTAAAGTCATGCATGTAATTAGTGACAGAGCTAGGATTCAAACTTAGCCTGACAGTCTACACTATTTCACATCTTACTTTCAGTTGAATGTTTTGTTCCAATCTTCATTTTCCAATAGCAGAGTTGAGGCCAAACACTGTCATTGCAAATAGAGTTGGAGGATAATAACTTCTGTGGGCTACAAGAACAGCCCACGAGCCCAGGCTCTGCCCACCCACTCCTCGCATGGCCTGGATCTCTCTCACTGACACTGCATTTACCAGGAAGGGGAGCACAGTGGGAACGGAGGTCTCTGCCTTCACCTACAGTGAAAGCAGCTGGTATTTGAAACAATTTCACTGACCTTAGTAAAAAATTAATTTTACACCCTAATTATCTCCCAGAAATGTTGAACTTTCAAAACACTTAAAATGTAAAGCCTGGTATATGTGTGATTAAAAAAAGAAAAAGGAATCACCCAAATGAAAAATTTTAGGAATAAAATATTTGAAATAAAAATCTGGTCTTAACTTGCTACCTAGTTTTTCTCCTTTAGAGAAAGGACACAATGGAAAGATTGATTCTGTGTGAATCAGTATTATCAGATAAAGTAGAAAGTGTAATTCCTATTCATGGGACGATTTCCCCGACCCTGTAGTTTCCAAATTTCCTGAAAATTTCCAAATTTGTATCTCTAGGCCTACTTACACCATTTCTAATCTTGTCAGGTTATTCAAACTTTATCTTTAAAAAATGTGTTGGTATAAATAGAAAAAACACATACCTGCAAACCAACAATTGTTCAGTAATTGTTGAGATCAAATACAACTTAAAATAAAGTCCACGTGGGGATTTCCCTGGTGGCGCAGTGGTTGAGAATCCGCCTGCCAATGCAGGGGACACAGGTTCGATCCCTGGTCCCGGAAGATCCCTCATGCTGCTGAGCAACTAAGCCTTTGTGCCACAACTACTGAACCCATGAGCCACAACAACTGAAGCTGCGTGCCTAGAGCCCATGCTTGGCAGCAAGAGAAGCCACCACAATGAGAAGCCGGGGCACTGCAATGAAGAGAACCCCCGCTCTCTGCAACTAGAGAAAGCCTGTGCGTAGCAATGAAGACCCAACACAGCCAATAAATTAAAAAAAAAAAAAAAAAAGTCCATGTGATATTGCTCACATTGCTACATGACTACCCAGTGTCCTAAAACTTTCAATGGCTCCATGATTACATTCCAAGTCTTTCCCCACCCCTCTGTGGGCTGTTGCACAGTCACTCTCTCCAGTATCCACTTATTATATGACATACTATCTTTTCTTCAAGAACAGTTCAAATCCAACCTCCCCAGTTGCTATTCATATGTCCACACCCAGTTCCTGTAGCACACCACTGGCATCTATATTACGGGGCTTGTTGCCTGTAACAGTTATTTATAAGAGTCCCTCACTATACTGGAGTCTCTCCAAGTCCCTGGTTCACAGAAGGGGCTCAGTTAACACACTACATAGAAGGACATAAATACTCACTATCTTTCTATGTTTGTTCATACAGGGCACACCCCATGAAGCAACACCACAGAAAATTCCATGTGGAACAGAGGGAGCAGGAACAAGCTAGAACAAGGTACTGAGGCTCCTCTGAAGATCCCTGGTCAGACGAAGCTGGGCCTAACTACCTCCGGTTGGGGTTTGCCCACGGACCTCTGCCCTAAACTTGTTATGAGTCCCTGAAAGGTCACACCACTCCTAAGTAACTTCAGGGTAGAGGCTACCCTCTGCCTCCCTGCCTCCCTGGCATGAGGAGTTCCATCATGGAGGAAAGGGGAAGTAATGGGGCAGTCTGGCTCTAAGCCACAGACAGAGAGCTGGTTGGGACAGGAGAAACAGAGAGTGACCTACTTCCCTCAACAGGACGGGTGGCGGTGAGAGGGAGAAAAGAAGAAATTGTGATTCTTAACCGCCATACATGTTCCTGTCGTCTCTGGCTTTTCTCTAGGAAATAACCTGGGTGGTATAATTCAAAGGAAAGCTAACTACCAGAATTACCTCTCCGAAATTAGACTAGTAAGAGAATCGCTGGGGTTCGCCTGCAGACTCCACACAGCTAGGACACAGGAGGCCAGGCATTCCTACCTCAGGGAGAAGCTGTTTGATCAATTTGCTTTCCTAAGCTGGTTTTCCAGGGATTCACTTAGGGAATGGGAGTTTTGATGTGGAAAGGGGGGACTGGGGGGAATCTGAGGTCATTTTGAGGCAAGAAGCACCTCACTGGAAGGGTAACCTGTGTGTGGCACCACAATGCACAGGAAGGGGGCTGACAGCAGATACAGGGGGTGTGTTGGGTTGCGGGCACCCACAGCAGCCGTGGTGGACGCCAGCAGTTGTAGTATAGGAATGAGGGCTTTGGGTCAGGCAGCCCAACTTAGGAGTTGTGTGGCCTTTCAGGGCCTCAGATTTCTCATTTGGTGACAGTTGAGGGTTCTAGTAAGGGTGGGAGGTAATATATGCAAATGCCTTGTGCAAGAAGTGGTGAGTATTATTTTTAATCCATTTTGCTATTGAGCCTAAGGTCAAGCAACCCTGATCCCAAACTGTGAGAAAGGCGCTCTTTCCTAAGTCAAGGGTTGTCAGCCTTTCTCTCGGGGCTCCCCTGCCTATTAGAGTCAGATGAGCTAGTGAAGGGTGGGTCCTGGGACAGAACCAGCACATCTGCTCCCCCGAACCATGGGAGCAGCCTCTTTCCAGTATCACCTTACCATGCATTTGCTCTAGGGCCTAGGATTGTGCCTGGCAAACAGAACGTATGCTTGAAGGTACTCAGGTGAAGGGTGCCAGGTGAGGACTCTGTCCAGTGCCCCCAACTCACCTTGTCAAACCCTCTGAGTCCTCCATGCAGGCTGTTGGGCCCGTTGTTAATGGCCAGTGTATACGTCTTCCCGTCCAATAGGAATGTTCCTTTGGCAATTCGGTTGGCCACCCTGCCAACCACGGCTCCAAAGTAGGGCTGCTTCTGGAGGTACCCTGCAAGGGTATGGGATGACAGTGTGTGTTAAAACTCCAAACCGAAGACGGCGCTGACACCGCTGCCCACCACTTCTTTCTGAGGGCAGCTGCAACCTGGGCATGTCCCCGTCCACAGGAGAGCACAGAAAAATGGTGTTCTTTACACAGGAACTTTTCCCTTTCCAAAAGCAATTCATGTTCTTTACACACATTTTAAAAGAACTTTCTAAAGCACAAAGAAGAAACTTAAATCATCCAGATCTCATCACCAGAGAAAACCACTCTTCATATTCTTATGTATATCATGTATGTGTATCCTTCCATCTGTGTGTATCTGTGTGCAGGTGCTTTTCTTCTTCTTGTAAAACTGGGGTCTTCATATACATGCTTCTTTGTATCTGCTTCTAGGCCAATTTTCTTAACTAAAAATTATATTTTTGTGTAGTCTTGAAAAGAAACTATCTTACGCTTCTTTTTCTTTTTTAAAAATCATACAATTAATACATGAAAATTTCCTTTAATGAGCATTAAACACACAAGTATATAGAGTAGGCTTGCCAGAGGAAACACAGGACACCTGTTAAATCTGAATGTCAGGTAAACAGTGAATAATTTTTTCGTGTAAGTATGTCCATATTATTAGAATACATGGGACGTACACATAAGGCATACTTATTGTTTATCTGCAACTCAAATTTAGGTGGGTGTCCCACACTTTTATTTGCTAAATCTGGCAACTTTAACAAAGGTTAAATAAAGAGTAAAACATAAAAGCCATCCGTCACCTCTCAATTCCTCTCCTTCCCACTGATAATCACTGCTAACAGTCTGGGATATACACTTGCAATTGCTTGTTTTTGTTTTTTAAAATAACTACATATAAGCACAAACAAATACACAAACACACCTATACTACATAAAGAGTATACTATACATATTGCTCTGCAACTTTTCGTTTATCAAATGTCTTAAGACCGCTCCAGGTGACTGCATGTCCTTTTACCACGTTCCTGTTGATGGCTCCACAGCATGCTGGAGCGTAAGCTGTTGTTAGGCTTTTCTGGGGGTGGGGAGGCGTAAAGAGCAGTGGAGCTAGCGTCCTTGTACTCACAATGTTATGCATGGGCATGTTACAGTGCCTTCCCTGTCTTTAAGTTCCTCTGTGCTATAATCTTTTAGTTTAGATCATGATGGCAGAGATTAAGGTTTGGGGGTAGTTCGTTTTTTGTATTACCGCTAAGATTCCTCTCTGCTCTATTTGTCACTCGGCTGTCCTTGGAACTCCATCCCTCTTCATGTTGTACTCTGTAACCATCACACCAACTGTCGGTCAGAAGAGTATGTGATTCAAGTGCACGAACACTTTTTACTACGGCTGGAAGGGGTCTTAGGAGGTGGGCCCTGAACCGACTGGGCCAGTTACAGGTCACAGGTTCCCATTACTCAACTGGTTGGAAATAAGTGAAACGTGAATCATTCTCTTCCGGGTCTTTCCTGGTTCACTTCCTTGCCAATCTGCAGTCCTCAGAGTCCTGCTCATAGACTCTCACAAGAGCTAACAGTTACTGACCGCTTCCTAAGTCTCAGCCACGTTCTAAGTGCTCTACATTAAATCATTCCATCCTCAGAATACTGCTATAAGATAGACAGTATTATTACTCTCAATTTATAGGCATGGAAATTGAAGACAGAAGGTTAAGTAACTTGGCCCAAAACACACAGCTACTTAGTGGCAGAATCAGGGTTTAAACCCAGGCAGTCTGGCTCCTGAGTACATGTTCTTAAGCATCACATTATTTGGAGATCACAAGGCTTTCTGGCTAATTGACCTTATTACCATCTATCAGTACAGGAAAGGCTGAGTCTCCACCAGCTTCCACCTCTCTCCCCACCTTCCTTTCTGAAGCTGTAGCTTTAAAACCCGTTACACTGAGTAACAAAAAGGAGTCTCTGGGACTTCCGGGGCAGTTCAGTGGTTAGGACTCCGTGCTTTTCCTGCTGAGGGCACAGGTTCTATCCCTGGTCAGGGAACTAAGCTCTTGCAAGCCACGCAGCACAGCCAAAAAATAATGATAATAATAATAGGTCTCAATGTTGTTTTAATTTGCATTTCCCTGATGACATATAATTTCATTCGCTACTCAGGAGCTCAAAAATGTGCAGAAAAGCAGAATTTTTTTCAAAAATTGTTTGGCTATATCTCTTTTTGACTCCTACCTTGATTTATTCAACAAACGTACACCAAGCCCCTACTCTCTGCCAGCCACATGCTTGGCATCAGAGACAAGGACAAATTCAACAGCAAGGTTGCTGCCTCATGGGTTTGCAAGAATTCCCTCAGAAGGGACCACTTTCTGGCAACAATTAAAATAAGCCCATGGAGGTAAGAAGCACTTAGTTTAGATGAAGAGTTTTAAAGGATTAAACCATAAGGACAGCAGAAACCACTGCTCCCAACTGTCTCTGAGAAGCTCTTCAGAAAAAATGGATTTTATACATTTTCATATGTTACTAAGCTTTTAAATCAAATCAGAATTACAAAAAAGTGACAGTCCCCAAATTCCAAATAGGACAAAAAGCTTGTTTTTTGAAATGCAGAAAATACTGTTTTCCATGAAAAAGGGCAAAGTTTCTAGGTCAAGCCATGAATGCTGATTTAATCAAGTCAGTTGCTGATGTAGGATAAAGGGTAGAGAACAAGTTTATCCCTTTTTCTGGGCCAGGGACTGGCAAGAATATATTAATAAATGCTTAACCATGGGGTAAAGCCCTTTCCACTCCTCTGATATCCCAAGGATCCCAGCTATGACACCCACCTCAGACAGCCCAAATCTTAGCAAGAGTGCCCTAAAGTCTCAAATTTAAAATTGCTCAGAATTCTCAGTCAAAACCTCCACATCAATGAATGGATAAAGAAGATGTGGCATATATATACAATGGAATATTACTCGGCTATAAAAAGGGATGAGATGGAACTATATGTAATGCGGTGGATAGAACTACAGTCTGTCATACAGAGTGAAGTAAGTCAGAAAGAGAAAGACAAATATTGTATGCTAATTCACATATACGGAATCTAAAAATGGTACTGATGAACTCAGTGACAAGAACAAGGACGCAGATACAGAGAATGGACTGGAGAACTCGAGGTTTGAGAGGGGGCGGGGGGTGAAGGGGAAGCTGAGACGAAGTGAGAGAGTAGCACAGACATATATATGCTACCAACTGTAAAACTGATAGTCAGTGGGAAGTTGTTGTATAACAAAGGGAGTCCAACTCGAGGATGGAAGATGCCTTAGAGGACTGGGGTGGGGAGGGTGGGGGGGACTCGAGGCGGGGGGAGTCAAGGAAGGGAGGGAATACGGGGATATGTGTATAAAAACAGGTGATTGAACTTGGTGTACCCCCCCCCCAAAAAAAAAAAAACCTTCACATCCTGCGTGACTTTCTTTTGGCTTTCTGAGGAAAATAAACACTAGTTTAATTGACAAGCACTTTTGTTGAAGGACTCGGTAGAGGTAAGCAGGACACCGAGGCTTGCAATACAGGAAGCAATGTTTATTGTACCGGTACAGGCCCAGTGGACTCACATCCAAAGACTGAGCCCCGAAACAAAGAAAAGTTTCCCCTTTTATAAACCAGTTCCCGTGCTTTTTGGGAGCCTATAGCTATGTTTATCTAGGCAAGGGCAAGGTACAGAGGCCAGAGTGCAGAAGTTAGGTTTTCCCTTATCTCCTTGACTCAGATGTCTGGGCTGTTTATGGCAGGATCTCTGTAAAAGAGGCCATAAGTTACTTATTCCCTGAGGCTTGCATTCTCTCCTGTTTGCCTCTTCCTTCCCTGCTTTTGTTATTAACCTGCCTCACTTTAAGCATCCAGAACATTTTATATACTTTTAAATGGTTGCTGGTTGTCCCAGATGAATCTCCATGCCATTTTGTGCAGAGTTAACAAAGTGAAATAAAAAAAGTCCAAGTAGTATGAGGGAAGAGATTTGGGGGCAAAAGAAGGAGAGGAGATTAAAATTATTAATTGTTCACTATAGTCAGACACGATCACAGCCAACAGCACGTTTACTCATTATCCATTTGTTTCAGGGGAGGAAATAGATCTAGGGAGGTTAAATAACTTGCCCAAGGTCACACAGCTTTAAGGGACAAAGCAGAGATTTTAAACTAGGAATCCTCAATGCTCCTATAAGGACACCCTTGGGCATCTGTAATATTAAACTGCAACCTCTAAACTGGTCCCTTTTCCTCCCACCCTCTCTTATAAACTCAGGTTTTCTAAAAGCATTAAGTTTGTTTTTTCCAATCTTTCCATAATGGCTCTTAACGGCAGTAATAGCTGGGTGTTGATGGCAACCGGTGGTGGGCGAGGGCGGGGGGGGGGGGCGGGGGGGGGGTTGGCACGCAATAAGGGGAAGGAATCGCATATGATTGTATGCGTATGTTATTTACACCTGTGGGTTATAAGCAAATATTCTCATCATAGGTTTTGAAAGAAGTCATAATGACTGCAGGTGGGACATGCAAATGAAAAACATTAAAAAATATTTTCAATACAAAAAGTGGCAGAAAAAACGTCACAGGAAGAATTACTGATTTTTCTAGCCTATAACTAAAAGATCATATGATTTACCTCTTTAGAATTCAACAGAAGAAAGATTTCATTTTCCTAGGGAGAATTTGAACTATTCTGACCTCCAGTCATGGCCATCATCCAAGTAGTTTACATAATCTATCTGAGAAATTAGAGATAGTTCACATCTAACCTGGCAATTACAAAAGGACCATGTCTCATAGAATTATCCATGCTTAGCTCTTCCCCTTGGCTCAAAACATTTTTGGAACACAGTAATGTGAACATAACCCCTTACTCAGTCACATCTTATTGCTTTAAATTATCTGCCTCAGTTTGTTTATATAATACTTACATACTCAGATGTTCTAAACGACTATACAGTGAAAATCTAGCCTCCTTCCTATCTTTGTACCCCAGCTACCCAGAGCCCCCTCTTAAAGACATCCCCTGTCGCCAATTTCTTAACATGGGTTTTAATACACTAGAATTGATCAAAAGAGTAGCAGACCTCCATTTCACACTATTCTGATTGAGACAATTATGCTTCCTGTTATGATATATATGAAGTTCAACCTCGAAGATGGCTTATCATATCAGAAAGCCTTACTTGATATTCTAAATGGTTCTTTATCTTTTGAAAATAGCTTGCTCTGCTTTTTAAATAATTAAATTACATAATTATAGCATAGGATTGAAAATGTCTATCTTGATCCAGCATCTAGAATACTTTACTTTTTTTTTTGGCCTCACTAGGCAGCTTGTGGGATCTTAGTTCCACGACCGGGGATGGAACCCATGCCCCCTGCAGTGGAAGCTCGGAGTCCTAACCACTGGACCGCCAGGGGATTCCCAGCATCTAGAATACTCTAGATGCTTTGATTCTACTTGGCATTTTGTGTTGACTGTGATGCATCCTGCTAAGGGACTGCTATTTAACTTTCTCAAGAGGTGTTAATAACATGGGGAGCGATACAGTCAATACAAGCTAGATCGTTGTAATCTGAGGGGATCTTTTTTTTTTCTCCCTTTTAAGAACACTTGGGGATAGTACTTTCTTTCACCTGGATTCCTGCAAGACTCATAGATTCACAGAGACTGTATTACTGCCCCCACGTAATTGGTACTTCTATGCCTACCAAGAACCTGTGATTCACGTGTGCCGTATCATCTTGGCGCACGTTTCACATGAATTCCACAAAGATGCCTTATGCTTTAAGATCCATGTGACTCTCACATCAGAACTAAAATTAGTAAAAAGTGAGTGTGTGTAGAGTGGGGGGGGGGGGGGAGGGAGGAGGGTAGTTACCTCCTGAATGGTGATAAGGCAGAGATGGAAATGAGGGGAAAAAAGCAGATGCTTACTGTCTATCATCATCAACGCTTCACTGGCTCAGAAATTCTAGGTCATCTATCCAACTCTCCTTGGACTCCACTGGGCAATTTTGCACCAGTCAAGTAATCTCTTTGTGATTCTGTTTCAGCCTAGCAAATGGTTATGCTACTAACAGAGAGAGGTGACTCAGCAGAAGTGATTCTAAAGAATCCTCTTTTGTCACTTGTCAACTCTCTTGCCTTCTGACTGAAGACAGAAGAAAGGAACACCACCCCCCAGAAGTAGGAGGGGACTTAGAGAGCAAGGGGAAGTGGAGCTGATTCTCCCCTGCACCTTCCTACCAGTGAGTCTCCTATAACAGAGTCTCTGAAATCACCAAAGAAATTCTGCTTAAGGTTACCTAATTCCTTCTCCAAGTCAAGCTGTGGAGGTTCCAAAGCAGTTAAAGACATCCAACCAAAGCGCAAGGAATAGGATCCTCAGAAATATTTTCTATAATACATTTTGTTAAGGAAACGAGGAGCCAATTTTAGTCTCCTAATGGAAAACCAACATTCTCAGTTTTCTTGACCTCAAACCATGAGCTATGTTACATATCTGAAGAATCTAACAGACAGAAAAATAGACACCTAAAGGAAAAGCTCAAGCCTCATCTCTAACAGATTTTGTCCACACCCCTACCACTGAGCAGAGAGAATTAATTCTCAAGCAGTTGCCCTTTGCAAACTTTATTGTGACCTCATTTTCTGTCTAGCTACTGGGCTGAGTCAAGAGACGGCAAGCGCTATGTACATTTTCCATCGCCCCAATCAAACTGCAGTTTTATTTATTTATGCAATTATTTGGCTAAGGTCTATCTCCACCTCTAAACTGCAAGCTGCATGAGGGTGGGGACCTATCTCATTGATGGAGACAATTGAATCAACAGTGTTTGAATGCATGAATACATGTTCTTAATTGTCTTGAGGCAGGTTAATAAAACAGGGAAGGACAAAGCAAAAACAGGAAAATACAAGCCCCAGGGAATAAATAACCTATGGCCTCTTTCACAAGACCCTACCAAGGGCAGCACAAACATCTGGGTCAACGAAATAAGAAAAACTAATGTATGCACTCTGGCTGCTACACATTGCTTCTGCATAGATAAACATAGCTATAGGCTCCCAAAAGTGTGGGCACTAGTCTGTAAAAGGAGACGCTCTCCTTTAGTTCAGGGCTCAGTCTTTGGATGTGAATCCACAGGGCCTGTACCGGTACAATAAACATTGCTTCCTGCATTATAAGGCTCAGTGTCCTGCCTACCTCTCCCGATTCCTCCAACAGTCTACAGATTCCCACTGAACAAAATCCACCCTAGCTATAAGGAGACCCGTTTCTGGATAATAAGTTGGTCTTCCGCATTCTTTCAGCACATGGTTATCGATCAGCCAGGGGGTGATCACAGACCAAAGCGGATAAGCTTCTGCACCCACTGAGCTTACGTTATGGAGCATTTCTGAAGCAACCAAACCTCAAAGAGAATCCAATCAAGGAGAAAGGAAGTAGAAGACGTCCGTCTTTGATCTTTTTTTCCTTCTTCAGAAAGAGCAAGGGGGAGAGCTGGGGGCCACACCCCCTCTAGCCTGCACTTTCCTCTCTCGCCCTTACAAAGATCCGGCCGCTCAAAGGTCGCTCCAGCGTTGCTGGAGTTTTATCTTACCCTCAACTGACTTTTTAATTAAGACAAAGCCTGAATGTATAACCAGAGGCCAAGTCCTACGGCAGTTTCTATTCATTTTGCCTTTCTCCAAACACTGGGTCGCAACCCTGTGAGTTAGCTGGATCCAAGCACCCCTGATGGCCACAAGCTCGGTACTTCCCCTGCACCCCTGTATATAGAGCAACCAGCGTGGGGCAGTGTGGGGGTGGGCCTGGGGCCCGTCCGCAGCCCGGGGCGGAATTCAACCCACCTTCCAACTCTGCAAAGCCGAGCACCAAGTCTGAGGCTCTGCCCCGCCTGTCTTTGACCTCCAGGGCCGTGATGGTGCAGCCCCAGGAGATGATGTCCACTTTCAGCTGGTCTGACTGCAGCTGGAACTTCTCCACCGTCCCTGCCCCCAAGGGCAGATCTCCAAACACGGCTCTGGTCACCGAAACCATGGGGAAAGCAAGGGGTGTGCAGCTGCTCCAGGTCCTTCAAACTCGCGCCGCCAAACCTGGAGCGACAGAAGTTTATTGGAGAAGGGGAGGGACACGGCTCAGACTCCTCCCCTTCCTTGCCTGGATTTAGGGAGTGACCATTCCTGCAAAAAATACCCTCCGGGGGGTTTCTAAATCATTCCTTGGTCTGAGCGAGGCAGGAAGGCAAAGTTTCCAAGCAGGCTGGCAATTTCCAGCTAGCTCTTTTCCTTTGCTAACCCTGACTGCATTGCATGTTGGGAATGGTAGTCTTTGGAAGGTGAAAGTGCATGTTGGGGCCTGTAGTCTTTCAAAAAAAATCCTGGATCTGTAGGGTTCTGCTCCCTTCTCTGACAAGAGGTTCTCAGCATGCAGTAATCTATTCACTAATGGTGGCTGGCTTTCAGATAAAACGCTGGAAAATGACGAGATCAGAATTAGGAATAGTGAGAGGAGGAAATGTCCGGGGGAAATTTTGGTTTTTAAGTTAACTCTTTGATCCAGACGGGAAAGAAGTACAGAGGTTATTTAGAGAAGGCGTAAATAATTACAGGTTTCTCTACACACTGACTGAAGATCCATTCCGTTTGTCCTGTACAAACAACACCTAAACCACTGCCAGCAGCCTGGACAGGGTCAAGTGTAGATGGATTAGGGCCTGGTGGAGGCAATCTATGACTTTTCTTCAGGGAACTGGGAGAGGACCTTGGGTATATACCCCCTCCTGTTTCTGAAATCCAAAGTTCCTTTAACAAGGGATTAAGGATACATATTTATTAAGGTCCTCATTAATGTCAGATACTGTACTTTTTTTAATCTCCTTTCCATAAGCAGAAAAAGGCTTTAAGTGGGACTTCCCTGGTGGTCCAGTGGTTAAGACTGTGCACTTCCAATGCCGGGGGCATGGATTTCATCCCTGGTCAGGGAACTAAGATCCCACATGCTGTGGGGCATAGCCAAAAAAAAAGTGGGGGGGGGGGGGGGCTTTAAGTATGTAGTGCTAGAAGAGGAAAGACACAGAGGTCATAAATGTTATCCTTTGATGTGCTTAATTATCTATGGAGATTTTTTTTAAATGCATATCCTCAGGCCCATATCTGGAATTTTTGATTCTGTGTGTCTAGGGTAAAACTCAGGAATCTGCTTTTCTCACAGGTTCCTCAGGTTATTCTTATGCAATTTATCTGGGACCAGACTTTGAGAAATATTGCTCCAGGTTTTGATGGGTAATCTCAGATTTTTTCCCCTCTGATGGCAGGGGACTAAGAAAGAGCTACTAAAGGCCTTAATAGGACTATCAGATAAAATACAGGGGCCTGGGTATTTCGTTGCTTAATCTGTCCAGATAGTACTGGGCCTAGGAAGGGGGAGGATTTTGGAAGCCTGACACGCTTTACTTGACCATCTGTATACTCAGTTTGTCTTTGCTTGACACTGCTTTTGATTTGGTTCCTAGATGCTTCAGAGAGGATCCAGCTAGACTGTGGTGAACGCTGAAATGCATCTATGACTAGGAAATTAGGAGAATTGGGATCACTTTCCTGGAATTAGATGCTAATAAAGCATAACTGTCTCTCAGCCCTGCCTGTATAGTTTGAAGGACTATTTAATATTCTTGCCACAAAACCTCAATTCTCATTCATGAATCAGGGGAATTCTGATAGCCAAGGAAAAAGAGAGCTTGTAGCAAGCTTCAGTGAAGCATAACATATAATAACAAAAAGACCCAAACAAGTCAAATTATAGACTGCACTGCACTCATACAGTAACGGATAGGCACTCTTGGTGCTGCTTCATCAGAAATTCTCATAAACTCTGCCACCCGCATCAGCCCACTTAACATTTACAGCTGATTCATACACAAGCCCTTTCGGCAACGCTGTGTTAGCAAGGATGTCTTAGAATCTCTTCTGTGAGCAGGAAAACCAAATTTTCTTTTCTCAGCCACCAGTTCTCAATGTTCTGCCAAGCTCATATTGTCACAGAAATAAACAAATGCATTTGGATGGCCAAAGCCAAGTGTCACTAGGGGATGTCTTGTAGCTAGGCTTGGTAGAAAATGAAACATACCATGATGTCTCTCTAAGAGCTACAATTCTTGATTTCATTTTCCTTTAGCTTTGAAGGGTTTAACATATTGTCCCAAATAGGACTACTTTGTGCTGTCAGCTGTCAGGCACAAATTTTGATTTTTCTTACCAAAATATCTTATTTTCCTAAAAATATCTTAATTTCCTAGATTTCCTAAGGAATATCTATGCAGAAGAAGGAGGAGGAGGAGGAGAAGCAGAATAGGCTTAAATATAAGGAAATATTCTCCAACCCAAATGTTGGATTGGGTGAAAAGCAAGGTAGTAATCTTGAGAATGAAGCATTGTCAAATTTTAGGGGGTATTTATTTTTATTTGAGGGATAGGGGCTGAGGGTGAGGTTATGAGGCAAAAGACTAGGAATTGTGACATTTAAGTCAAAGAGGAGTTACTTAAAGTGGATTCCAGTTCTTTCAACCAGAGTGAGGTATCAGGGTGGACAGATCAGGAATAAGGTCTGTTTTTCTTCTCAGCTGGAGGTTAGTTCCCAAAGCTAAGTGCTAGGAGGGTGAGGAATGAGGAATCAGGGCCCTTGCACCCTGGACCCCATCTCCTCCTTCTACATAGAAGTTTCTACATAGAAACTACAGGTGGCCTGCTCCTAAGACCCATTAGACCCTAAGCGCATGAAGATGGCTCCAAAACCTTAAGCTATTGACAGGCTGCTCTGCAGAGGAAACTCTCTGAGATATAATAATAAAACCAACTCACAATACCTCATAGTTTGTCAATAAAGAGACCTAGAATAGATTCTCTTCAGTCAGGTTGAAACATTACCACCCTGCTGTTTCCTTTCCCCTTGCTCAGAACTCCAATAATGTTTATTGTCAGTTCTCTTCATCAGGCACTCAGTACGTATTATCTTCGGTCATTCCTTATCTTTCCATGAATACATTTTGTTGTTGTTATTATTTACTCAATGATTGGCTCCCTGACTCAATTTTTTGAACTCTATATATTTTTTTATAACCCAAACAACACTATATTTGGTTTCAGATGAAAACTACTTGTATCTGGAGCCAGGCATACCTGGGAGAATGCCATCAAGTTCCGAGAGAGGTAGGATTCCTTGCAGTTCAATTCATCTCTATTTCATCAACAATTTTGAAGGAGCTGCTAGGGAAGGTATTATGGGGACAGGTGAGAAGTTGTTGAGGAAGACAAATTAAATTTTGCTGTATGACATGTTGTTCATTTATCAAATAGTTAATGAGTATATGCCAGACACTGTGCTAAGTGCTGGTTGTATATTGGTAGGTAAAACATAATCCTTGCCTTCAAGATGTTTACAGTCTAAAGTGACATAATGTTCATCTGTATCCTCCATAAAAACTTCAGTAAAATCTTCAAAATTCAATTTATAGTCAATGCTAGCTGAAACAAAATACTAGGACTGGCCTCAAGATAGCTGTAATTTCAGACCTGCCCAAAGATGATCAGCCATGTTGGGAATATTTTAGAATTCCCTAGCACCAAGCACAATGACAGGCAATTTTAGATGCTCGATAAATAATTATTGAATGAATACATGATACATTTATACATACAGTGTTCTAGTGGAGAACTGGTTCTGGTGCCAGAAAACCTGGGTTCATGAAGCACCAGAGCTTACTGTCTGGGCAATTTGTTTAACCACTCTGAACCTCAGTTTCCTCATCTATAAAATGGAAATAATATCACGTGATTGACCCATCCAATTATTAATTGATCGCTAGTAAATATAACGTGCTAAAAATTTACTGAGCACCATGATAAGCATCCCTATGAGTCAGACATTATTATCTGATACACAAATTGAGACTTAGAGAGATTAAGTAACTTGTTCAAGATCACGTGGTTGGTAAGTCAGGAAACCAAGATTTGATCCCAGGCAGCTTGACTGCAGAGATAGGAGAATTTAACCACTTCCTTATATGCTGCCTAGTATTATGGTCAACTGAGAACAAGGATTCCAAAACACTAACTAAATTCTACAACATTACACCAGTGTAAAGTATTCATCTAATTTTATGGTAATTACAAGTTTTAAAAAATCAGCTTCTGGAATTAGGTCACATTGGGTTCAAGAGGGCATTGTATTCACTTACTGTAGGTAAAGAAGGGCCCAAGGAGAAGAACTAGTCCTTGGCACCCTAAGACCCTGGGAACAAGGCACTTGTCCCCTCTGGACCTATTATATATTCATTTTTTATTTGTTATTATGTCTCCTGCCAAGAAAATGAAGCGCCAAGAGAGCCGGAAATTTCACTGCTGCATCCCAGTACCTAGAACAGATTAGTAGATCACTAAAAAATATTTGTTGAATGAATGTTTGAGTGCTAGAAAGGATGTGAAACATCTCTTGTACAAAGCTGATGAAAGTCTCAAGTGATAAAACCACTCTGGAGGACAACTTGTCAATATCTAGTGAAGTCAAGTTGCATATAACTCAGCAATGGTCCATAACCCAGCAATTATATTCCTTGGAATATACCCTAGATGATCTTTTGTATATAGGCATAAGAATATTTATGGGAGTAGCATGCATAAGAATGAAAATTTGGTTTAAAAAAAAAGGAATGAAAATTTGGAAACAACCTAAGTTCCATCAATTGAAAAATGAATAAAAATATTGTGGTAGATCCATGTGATGGGATATAACATAACAGGAAAATGAATGCACTAGGGCTCCATGGGTCCTCAAGCATGAATTTCATAATTATGGTGTTAAGGGAGAAATAAATCAGTGGCAGAAGGATGCAGATATATCATTTAAGTCAAATATAAAAATTTGTAAAATAAACTAGATCTCCCAGAATTTGAGCCATTAGTCCAGGATCATTTAGCTTGGTAAGTTGTACAGCTAGGATATGAACCCAGGGCACTTTCCACAATATCAAAATGCCTCTGGTAAACATTGGTAGTCAGATATGGATTAGACCTTCATAGTGCCCTGGAAACCTTGTTGATTGATCTTCTCTTAGTTTGAGTCAGTGGTGGTGCCAAGGGACTGGCCTGGGGGGTGGGGTCTTTTCTTTCCCTTATTCTTTGACATGAATAATAGATGTTTAAGCAAAATTATGCAAAGCAGCTTTAAAACAAGTCCTTCATCCATTCCCTCTGATTTGGTTGTAGCACCTGTTTATATAAATTCTGGAGCCATAGCTAGCCTGAGCACATTCTTTGCTTTTATACAGACTAGATAGCCACTTCTAGGTATCTTTTGTGACAGCAACAGTTTCAAGAGTCAGAACTCTTTTATTTCTGGAAGGTATAAACCACCTCAAGCCTGGCTTAGGCAAAAAGGGAATTTATTGACTAAAGATAGTGAAAAGTCAAGAGATGTTCAGGCATGTTCAGGCATGGCTGGAACTGGGCTAAAACTATGTCGGTAGGACTTGGTATTTCTTTTCCTCTTGGTTCCGTTTTCAACTGTGTTGTCCCTATTTTCGGGACTCCTTTTTCTATATATGATTTCTAGCATCCCCAGGCTTATGTTATCCTGTGATAGCAATCTTAGAATAAACCAAACTTCACATTCCCAATCATATCAACAAAAATCCCAGAGTTGATATTACTGGGTCACAATATACTTGGTCATGTGCTCTTCTGAACCACTTACCTGCTGCTTGGTAGCGTGGAGTTAGGCTGACCCAACAATATGGACTGGGAGAGTGGGGAAGGGTAATTCTTCAAGGAAGAATCTGGATGCTGTTCCTAAAGAGAAAATAGATGTTGATCAGGCAAAAACCACATGTGCCCACCAAAAAGAGTAATGTCATTAGAGTGTTAGAAGTTGGAAATAAAAAATAACTACACAGGGAATTCTTGTAGAGAGTTTGAGCATTTAGAATATTTTGACGCATCAGAATACCTATGTCTCATGAAGAGCTTTCACCATTTTGTCAGTGGTTTCAGTAGTAGGTATTGCCACATCCTCACATCTCTTCTCGTTTTATTTCTGCCTTGGTCTCTTGACTAATGTGGTATTGATGCAACGTTGCTTGAACCTTTCTCAACATTTTCAATTACCCTGCTATTTTTCAAAGGACAAGAGCTACCAACATTCTAGAAAGAATGTTAGCTCAGATCCGTTCTAGCCTGAAGCGCATTCATCCTTGCCTTGTCTGAGGACAAGGTGGATCAAGGAACTGCTCTCCAAGTTTCTCTGAACTCCATTCCTTATAATATGGAATCTTATATCAA
This sequence comes from Hippopotamus amphibius kiboko, assembly GCF_030028045.1. Taxonomy (NCBI): domain Eukaryota; kingdom Metazoa; phylum Chordata; class Mammalia; order Artiodactyla; family Hippopotamidae; genus Hippopotamus; species Hippopotamus amphibius. The sequence continues at coordinate 118,016,146 of NC_080192.1, forward strand.
AAATCATGGTGAATATAATTCTTGGCATAAAATAGCATTCAAAAAACATTTTAAGGGACTCCCCTGGTGTTCAGTGGTTAAGACTCTGCACTTCCACTGGAGAAGGCGCAGGCCCAATCCCTGATCGTGGAACTAAGATGCCATGCGGCACAGCCGAAAAAAAAATTTTTTTTAAAGATATCTTACTCAAATAAATGTGGAGAATTCACTCTCATCATTTTGCCAGCCTGATTCAGTAAGCTCTGATTCAGTTCCTTCCATATCTGCTAACCATGGGAACCAGTCATAGTGTGATCTTAATTCCTATATGCCATGCCACTTTTTCAAGAGGTTCCAACACTCTTATAATTTCTTGCTTTCGAATGGATCATACCTGGCTCAGCTTGAATGATAAATTTCTGACAAGATGTAATAAGCAATTATTATTATTTTTTTTGCCAAATCAGAACTTTGAAAAATTACTCTTTGATTAGTTAGGATTATATTTGGCTGTCTGTAACAGACATCTAAAATGATAGTGGCTTAAAAGAGATACAAGTTGATTTCTTTCCTAAAAACAGTGGAGTGGTCGGTATGTGAAGCTCTGGGGTTTTACTTTACTTGCAAGCTAATAAATTACTGCTTCATGGATGGTGGCTGAAGATACAAGATTCCTAGGTCTGAGACAAAAGATTTTAATACTCACTGCATCCAAGCTGCATGGGCATCATGTTGGTGCTGTTTCCTCATGCCCCTCAAAACCCATGCAGGGGGACTTCCCCTGAGGTCCAGTGGTTAAGACTCCGTGCTCCCAATGCAGGGCGCACAGGTTTGATCCTTGGTTGGGGAACTAAGATCCCACATACTGCACTGTGGGGGGAGAGAGGGAACCATGGAGGCAGCATGCAGGGACCAAAATGGATACTCTACATATAGTGCATTTGCATTTCGACTGGAATCCACCACTTTTACACTGAATGGTAAGCAAGCCTGCTCTTTGTCTGGGAGAACATGTTATATTATCTCTTGAGCCTATTCATTGCAAACTCAAGTCTGAGAAATGGTTGGCTAAAGAGTGGTCAACATCTTGCTTTGCTGGCATACCCAAAAGGGATGTTCAGGGATCCTCAGGCTCACCATTGCTTGCCTCAACAGGTGGTCCAAGGTTGGGATGGCAGTTCTGCTCAGTGTGGTCATCTGGGGCCTAGGCTCCCTCTAACTTGTTGCTTCATCATCTGTAGGGTGTGGCCTAAAGTCCACTTGGCCAAGGAGATATGCCACCATGTCCACAGTTAGAGGAGCAGGGTGGAGGAGAGGAGATAGGGAGAGGGACTGTTGGAGAAAGGGCAGCCCCCCTCCCTTTAAGAACACATCCTGGAAGTTCTATACTTCACTTCTCTTCATCTCCCATTGACCAGAAAGTATTCACATAATCATATCAAACTTCAGGGTATGTTGAGAAATGTATAATCTTTATTCTAGGTATTCTATTAATGTGGTATAGGGACTTCCCTGGTGGTGCAATGGTTAAGAATCCGCCTACCAAGGCAAGGGACACGGGTCCAATCCCTGGGCCCGGAAGATCCCACATGTCGCGGAGCAACTAAGCCCATGCATCACAGCTATTAAGCCTGTGCTCTAGAGCCCATGAGTCACAACTACTGAAACCTGTGCACCTAGAGCCTGTGCTCCACTACAAAAGAAGCCACTGCAATGAGAAGCCCAAGCATCTCAGCAACAAAGACCCAACGCACCCATAAATAAATAAATAAACAAACAAATAAATTGGTATAAAGGAGAAGACATTGGAGAATAAGTGGCACTCTGCCACATTCTATACTAAAAGTTGATGATATTTAAACAAATACTTTCCAGGGACTTTAGAGGGTTGCTAATCACCACTTTGTCCTACCCATTCTTTGTACATAATGAGAATCTGAGCCTGTGGCTTGGGTGTATACTGGCTGCAGCCAGATATTTACGAGTACACACCTGAGATGGGAGTACAGGTATCAGATACTTAACAGGCAGTGCCCAAAGTGAGAGCACAAAGGAATCTGATGACTTCCAGAGATCTGGAAAAAGACAGAGAGTTTACTCCAGATGATGGTGTCTTTGTGAGTGTGGTGCTAGAGACTCCAAGGATTGAAGCTGCAAGGTTTGGAAGAGCTCTACTTGGAGAAGTTTATTATGCCCAGAGGTGGGCGGTGTAGCTTGGGAACCGTTTTGAAGAGCCCAAGCCACACAGGATTTCCCCCAACGCTCACGTAAGTGGCTCCCATAAAAGACACAGAGAACCCCAAGTCAGTCAGCCCAGGACAAGGGCTATTTTTGTCATGGAAGAGGAGACAGAACCACAGCTGGAGGGAGGAATTTCCAAGAGTCAGTGTTGACGTATATAGTTATGGTAAGGAATTTCCTAAGGCCGACTGACTGGGAGTTGTCTGGGGCACTATCCTAAGTAGTGCCGGCTGAGGTCCCTGGGATGACCGTGCAGCTGGCAGGTGTTCTCCACCAGTTAACGGTGGCTCTGGACTATAGCCTTCTAGTCCCGGGGAAGCTTCTCCTTCACGGAAGACTTGAGCCTCTGCTCAAAGTACAAGCACTTGGCCAGTTCGTTCTACTTGGACTTCAGCGCATTGGGCCTCAGTCATGTCCCCTGATTTTGTACTATCTCTTACCAAATTGACTGTGTCTCTCTCCCTGCAGGTGGGTGAGACAATTATTGACCAGGTTGACTTTGTCCTGAACAGAGTTCTAGCAGAGAAATCCCTGTCAAAAATCATCACATATTTATAAAACAACAACAGCAAAAAAAAAAAAAACTAAGAATGAGGCCCCTTTGAAGGGTTTTAGATATGCCAGCAGATATACTAAGATGTGTGGCATTGACTGATGAAAGTATGTGGCTTCTCTAGGAAGAGAGAGAGAGCAGAGGAGGCCAGGAAGTGAGGGGAGAGCATTTTAACAACAAAGGCTGGGAACACAGGAGGCCTGTCAGATGTGAAGCCAGGATAGGAAGTCTTTTCAGAGAAGACTTTGCCTGGACTCCTGAGGCACATTCTAACGGAAATGGCCGAGTGAGTTTATTGCAGCAACTTTGGGGCACTGATAAATAGCCAGGAGGAACAGGGGCAGAGAATCTAGCTAGAGGGAAGTGGTCTGGCAGACACGAATGACCAGGCTCAAAGATCACAGGGCAGCTTAGGCAGGATCCAGCCAGAGTCAAGGCAGTCAGCAAGTCCACAGGTGATTCCAGTAAATGAGTTTGCCCCTACTGTAGGGCAGGCCCTTGGCTCCCTTGTTTGTTGGAGACTGTCTTCTGGGTGTGCTACGGATTACAGTCACCATGTCAGAAGCCTACAGGCAAATTCTGCCCTCCTTTTGTGTAGGCTTGAACAGGGAAAATTTCAGCCCTACTTCTATTCCTCTTCAAAAGGTTAACACTGAATTTAGGTCAGAGAATTGCAGCGGAATTGGCTGTTTCTTCTAGGCTCAACCACATTCTATGAAGATGTGTGGTTACAATAGTGCCAGGTGAAGTCAAGAGGAGACAGAACACAACAGGCCTCTGTGTAGTGGTTTTGTTCTGACACCACTTCTGACACAAATTGTGTGTTGTTTCTCCGCATACCAACCAGTTCTATGACACTAATTGGGTGCCTAACAATTCAATTCAAGTCAGACACTATCTACCTAGAATTAGGGTCAGATCCCATGAGTTAAGGGGCTCAGTCCCGCATGACTGCCCCTACTTCAGACCAGCTGCAAATGGGGTACCCAGGCTACCCACTCTTTTGCCTGGCTGACTACAAATTTGGGAGTTCCCACAAGCTCCCCTTAGGTTAGATAATATTCTAGAATGACTCATAAAACTCAGGAAACACACTTTACTTACGTTTACCAGTTCCTTATAAAAGATATAACTCAGGAACCACCAAATGGAAGAGATGTGTCAGAGAAGAAAACATTTTCCCTTACCCTTCTAGGTTCTTCTAGTTGGTCTAAGAATTAAATTGACATGAGAAAGATTAACAGGAGAAAATAAAACATTTAATAACATGTATACATGGGAGAGACCTAGGAAAACTGAGTAACTCACCAGAATGGCCAGAGCCCTCACCTTAAACACCATCTTCAATTAAAGACAAAAGAGGATGTTGGGGTAGTGGTTTGGGACTTTAAAGGGGAGGAAGGCAATTGACATGAGGTGGAAAAGCAAATATTTGTTGGTAAACAAATGTTTGCTGGGCCCTGCAGAGACAATGGGACACAGAGAAGAGTTTTAACAAACAGACTTTGCTAGGTGCCTCCCTGTCAATCATGCCCAGTTCATACTATAGTTATCTATGGCAGTAGCTCCCTGCCTGGAACAGGACCTCTGTCTACATTCTTTAGGCAGTTTGGGGGAAGGTCAAAAATTCTTCCTAAGTCTTTTGGGCCTTGATAGTTTTCAGTTCAAAATTATTTGCATGCGAAAGAGATATTTTGGGGTGGCAAATTTTTCTCCCCTACAGATGCACAGGGCAAGTTATAGGGGATGGGGCTGGGGAGTGGGGATTGGCACAGAGCTTCCATGCTCTCTCCTGTCGTGCCATCTTCCAAGCACATGAATGTGTTCGCCACTCGGGAAACCCATGGAACTTATTTTGTTTTTCAGTCACGGTCTTCTTAGCTGGGCATGATTAATTACATCACTGGCCACTGGTGATTGAACTCAGTCCCCACCCCCTCCCCTTCCTGAGGAGGACAGAGGCTGGGGCTGCAAGGAGAGCCCTCTAATCACTTGGTTGGTTTTTCTCGTGACCGGTTCCCATCCTGAAGCTATCTAGTGTGGGTCCCCCCCACGCCCCCCAAGGGTTATCTCATTAGCATAAGACATTCATCACTCAAGACACTCTAATCACGCAGGATACTCTTACCACTCAAGAGAGTCTAAGGATTTGGGAGCCATGTGCCAGGAACTGGAGACAAAGACCAAATGTTTTTTATTATACCACAGCCCTCAACGGGGCCCCACCACCCACTCTGTCTACCAGAATAACTAGGTCAAGGAGAAGAGAGAAACTTCCAGACAGGGCAGTGATTCTCATACTTTGGTGGACACTAGAATATTCTGGGAAATTTATTAAAAATGCAGATTCCTGGGTCTGACTCTCACTGAGGGAGGGACCTGAGTATCTGTATTTTTATTTAATTTTAAATGTTTATTAATTATTAACTAATTAATTTTTTGCCAAGCAGCGTGCGGGATCTTACGTCCCTATCAGAGATGGAACCCGTGTCCCCTGCAGTGGAAGCGCAGAGTGTTAACCACTGAACCGCCAGGGAAGTCCCTCTGTTTTTAATAAACTCCCTGAATGATTACCATGATCGCCAAAGTTTGAAAGCCAAGGAGAAAGCATTTCCTTTAGTCTTTCCCGCAGCCCCAGCGCTACTCCTTTCTAGAAGCGTGTCCAGTCAGAGCCCCAAGTCTGAATAGGTTTCCACCTTCCCCTGACTTAAAGACAAGGAAGAATTGCCACTGAATACAAAGGACTCCCAGGTGAAGCAGATCTTTAGGATCCTAGAGATTCTGCCTCGGACTCTCGGAAAAAGGAATCAGAATTAACATTGGTCAGGGATGGGCATGCTAGGCGTTTTCATGTGGCTTATCTGTGAAGAAGGTATAACTTATTATTTCATGGCTGAGAAAACCGAGACTCAGAGAAGATATGGCCAAGTAGGTAGGGCTGGTATTCAAACTCAGGCCTGCCTGGCTCCAATTCCAATACCTACCTCAGAACGGTAAGTAATTAAGAGGGAACATGCTGAGTTGGTGTGACTTAATTGTGAGCTGGAGTTGCTGCAGCCCAGCACCGGGTGTCAGTCACTCCGTAATTGCTGCTATGGAAATGGCAGCGCTGACATGGCAGCCCTGGGCTGCCAAGTAGGAAAAGCTTCAGCCTACTTACTGAAAAGCTACTTTCTCAGAGCCTACCTGGGAAATCAGCAGTCCTGCTGAATGTTTCCCTGAAACATTTTTTTGCTGAACTCAAATCCCTGAGGTAGGAGAACCCAGCCAATGGTTCTGGAAATTGCTGGGATCATCACATCTCATGCTGAATCTAGCTTGGTGAGTCTGAGTTGTTCCTCTTCTGACAAGAAGAGTGTGCCCCAGAGAGTTCTGTGCGTCTAAGTCCTATCAGCAAGGCCAGGGCAGGCCTGGCAGGAGAGCAGCCCTTCAGTACATGGTTGGGGTTGAGGGTGACAGGCTGAAATAGAAAAGGTACCACCCAAGGCTTTTTGAAGCAGCCAAGGTCAAATACAATGGGAAGAGTGGGGAAATAAGTAGGAGAAGGAATATAAAAGTCAGTAGCCAGAGCTTTTGAGAGTTGGTCAGAAAGAAGCGAACCAGATGATGGGAAGTGGTTCAGGGATGAGTCATTGAGTAGACAGCTTGGCCACCACACCTGGAGTGTGTCATGGGGCAGGCGCAGGACCTTAGAGGAAATATGTGCATCTGGCCAGACTCTGTTCTGCTTCCAGTAGGTTCTTCTCATCTTAAGTGGAGTCCACAGTGTGACATGACATTGATAGAAGGGGCAGGACAGGGAAATAGTGTCACCAGGAGAAACTGGCTAAGTGATTACCAGGGTTTGGATTCACCCATGAATCCAGGGCCTGGTCCTCAGCCTTCCAGACAAGAAAGTCAGTCTTTTTTTTTTTTTTTATTGCAGTATAGTTTTTTGCTTCTGTTTGTTCGTTTGGCTATGCCGTGCGGCTTGTGGGATCTCAGTTCCCCGACCAGGGATTAAACCTGGGCCAAGGCAGTGAAACCCTGGAATCCTAACCACTAGGCCACCAGGGAACTCCCTATTGAAGTATAGTTGTATTACAAGGTTGTGTTAAGGAAACTTCATCTTGTTAGAGCCCCAGAATGAGTCCTGCTTAGGGCGACTAATACCAGCTACATTCTTAAGAGACTGATGTATAAAACAAAAGCCCATTCTACTTCCTTAAAGCAAAGTCATCCTTTTCCGCTGCAGCCTCTACTACTGAAGAACTAGAGATGATGAGCTAATGACCAGGGACCATCTGATCAGCATGGATGGGAGCAGAAAGCTGGAGAGTTTGGGCCAGGGCTAGGCCCCCCCAAACGTACTTGCTTCATAAGTGGGAGTTATCTCTGATGACTGGATTGCTGATGTCCGACGGATTCATTGCCTCCCACGGCGGCGGGGGGTGGGGGGTGGGGCATATAACTAGCCAATGCTTATATTTTCAACTCGGCTTTTTTTGTGTGCTTCTGATTCAGAGGTTTTTTGGTTTCGTTTTTGTTTGTTCTATTGACTGCGTTGGGTCTTCATTGCTGTGCGTGGGCTTTCTTTAGTTGCGGTGCAGTGGGGCTACTCTTCGTTGTGGTGCGTGGGCTTCTCATTGCAGTGGCTTCTCTTGTTGCAGAGCACGGGCTCTAGGCACGTGGGCTTCAGTAGTTGTGGCACATGGGCTTAGTTGCTTCGCAGCATGTGGGATCTTCCTGGACCAGGGATGGAACCTGTGTCCCCTGCATTGGCAGGCGGATTCTTGTCCACTGCACCAGCAGGGAAATCCCTGATTCAGAGTTTTATAATTCAACTTTGTTGTGCAGAAAAAATGGGTTTTCCTATTATTTTGTCCATAACTGATATGGTCTTCTCTTGAGCTCCCACCTGCTGGTTAGCTGTTGGTGATGATGATTAGCTAAATATTCCAACTGGTTTAAAGCATGGCAATGTCAATAATTGAAATGAGCCCTTTAGGTATGTTAAAAAATAAAGTGAAGCATTTAAAACTTTTTAAGAGTTTGAGCAAAAATGGACGGGTATAGGATAGCACCAAACCAGAAGTGGTCAGGAGCTCCATTAACGGGAGCCTGGAGAGACACTTTTATAGAACAAAAGTGGAAGCACAGTAAGGAAATATATATATATATATATGTATATATATTTTTTTTGGCTGAGCCATGCAGGTTGTGGGATCTTAGTTCCCTGACCAGGGATGGAACCCAGGCCCTAGGCAGTGAAAACGCGGAGCCCTAACCACTGGACCACCAGGGAATTCCTGATTGGCTATATCTTAAAGCCCAGTTGCCTATTTGTTATTTGTTGTCCTTAGGTTTCAATTTCCTAACCGTGAGACATTGACAGGCTTAGATTTTGGTTTGTTTACTTAGGCCCCCATGGCATTAGAGCCACCTCAGCTTAATGGCCTCCTTGTTACATTAATTTAATAGGTATATTCAGGTTCTCTTGCATTAAAAACAAAAAACAAAAAACAAAACAAAACAAATACTCAAAAAAACTCCCCACAACAAAAAAACCCAAACTCTCAGATAACCTCCCCTCTCCCCTCTCCCTGCTTCTTTTCCTAACATGCTGAGCAGGTGTTAAGAAGAGGGAGGGCTATGGCTTCTGAGTATTTGTCACAGCAGGAAGAATCAGGTCCTCGGCTGGGGGTCCCTTGCCTCCTCTGCTCCCTTGTTCACTTGTTTGCTACGGGCCTCGCTGGTTTCCAAAGCTGCAGCCTGCTGTAGTTAAATGTGGCTGTTAGCAGCCTTGGCAATGCTTCCTAGGAACGTTGACTTCCCTCTCCCTTGCAGACCTGGCCTCCTCTCAGCTGCCTTTGGACCGTGAGCCTCTGCTTCATCGTCCATTGGCCTCCTGCCCTGGGGGTCCTCTGCAGCACCTGCAGCATCCGCAGCGGGGTTTCCTTAATGATCTTTATCCTTTCTCATTAGTTCTACTGCGGTAGTCTCCACAGAGCCTCTATGGCCTCCTCCAATCTCTTTTTCTTTCTGAAACACCCACATAATCACATCATTCCCTCCTTTCAAAACGTCTAACAGCTTCCAGTTTGTTGTAGGATAAAGTTTAAACTTTAGTGTGCTCAGTCTGGTATCTAAGGCTGAACAATTTGACTTCAATTTGCTTTCCAGCCTCATCTCCCCTTCTCTGGCCTTCACATCCATCTAACACATCATGCCCTTTCATGCCTTTGAGTTTATGTATTCTTCTGTGTGGAATTTTCTTTTCTCTTCATTCTTTAAGGCCTATCTCAAGTGTGTCTCTGTGAAATGTTGTCTTTTTCTTCGTCTTTGAGTAGATCTCTAGTATGGCACTTATTAGATCTTTAAGGAAGATAAAATATTTTAAATTAAACTTAAAGGATTATGGAAAATTTGTGTTTTCAATAAATTACCTAACAATTTAAACCCAGATTAATTATAAAGGGTCTTTTCTGTGTGTAGGACTCAGCCCTGGACATTAAAATAAACCCACTTTGACACTGACATATTTAGATGATTTTTAAATATGAAAGTCTCATAATTGGCTTGTTAACGTGCTTTTGGTTGCTAGTAACAGGTTACTTTTTTGCAGCAGCAAGTCATAGTAGGTTAACAAAGAAGAATTTTCTTTTTCTTACGTAATGAGAAACCCAGAGCTGAGCAGTCCAGCACTGGTACAGCTGCTGAGAAATGCTGACGAGGACCAAGTCTTTCTGCTCCACCTTCCTTAGCTTATGGGCTTTTATTCTCATGCTTGTCTCCTCATGTCACCAACTGGCTGTTGCATCTCCAGGCCTCATGCCTGCTGTCTAGGCAGGAAGAAGGAGGAAGAGACAAAAGGGAAGAAAGGGCTCTGCCAGTTGTAATTATCCCTTTTCATCTGGAAATAAAACTTCCCTGGAATCTCATCTGAGAGAGTTCTGCTTACACTGTATTGACTGGAAAGGAGTCATACAGCTGCTTCTAGCAGCAAAGAGGGAAAACAAAATATAGTTGCTGGAGGATTGGTTCCAAAATCTTATGGATACCAAAATCTGCAGATGCTCAAATCCCTTATACAAAATGGTGTAGTATTTGCATATAACCTACCCATATTCTTCCTTATACTTTATTTATGTTTTTAAAATTCACAAATTTATTTATTTATTGGCTGTGTTGGGTCTTCATTGCTGCGCGCAGGCTATCTCTAGTTTTGGTAACTGGGGGCTACTCTTCGTTGTTGTGTGCAGGCTTCTCTTGTTGCAGAACATGGGCTCTAGAGCGCACGCTCAGTAGTTGTGGCACACAGGCTTAGTCGCTCCGCAGCATGTGGGATTTTCCGGGATTAGGGATCGAGCCCGTGTTCCCTGCATTGGCAGGCGGATTCTTAACCACTGTGCCACCAGGAAAGTCCCCCTCCCTCATACTTTAAATCATCTCTAGATTACTTTTAATACCTAATAAATGCAAGTGCTATGTTAATAGTTGTACATACAATGTAAATGCTACATAAGTAGTTGCAAGCATGTGGCAAATTCAAGTTCAGCTTTTTTGGAACTTTCTAGAATCTTTTTTGTTTTGATTATTTTCAATCTGAGGTTAGTTGGATCCACAGACGCTAAATCCACAGATATAGAACCCACAATACAGAAAGCCAGCTATATTCTGCTCTCTAGCCCCTATAGTGGAAAAGTGCAGGAGAAGAGGACATTGTGAATGGCTTTTGGGTTGCCAAGCCCCAAAGTCTATCACAGGGGTCCATTGGGTTAGATTATTCATGTGACAAATTATAAAGAAAAACCTTGATGGAAAGTGGGGAGAGAAAATGGTGGAATATTAGGATATATTAGATCAAAAACCTCAGGTCTGACTTTGTTTCCTGGCCTTAAAGCTTTGGCAAAGAGATTACTCAAATCCAAGAGACTTCTCTTTATGACACTCTTCTCTCTTTCAGATTCCTCTCCAAGAATAGATGAAAAAAAAATGTTTATTGAGACAATTTGCAAACCATAAAATTCATCCATTTAAAATGTACAATTCAGTGGTGTTAGTATATTCACAGAGTTCTGCAACCACCACCCAAATCTAAGTTCCGAACCTTTTTTATTATCCTAGAAAGTAACCCCCTACCCAGTAGCAGTCACTCTTACCCCCACCTCCAGCCCCCCAGGCCTAGGCAACCACTAATTTACTTTGAGCACACATTTTTAAAAGAGTGATTTTCTGCTTGAAAGTCAGTAGGAAGCACTATAAAAATGAGCTTCAGGGTATGTAATTCAATTTAAATATATCATGGAAGGCAATTCATCTGCTGTAGTGGAGGGGGTGTGTGTGTTTGTGTGCGTGTGTGTGTGTGTGTGTGTGAAGGAACTGATGCAGTACTGCACGCAGTGAAAGTAGAACTTTTAAGCACCTCATCTCTTTCCTCATTTTGTCCTAAAGAAATCATGCTGTTTTCTAAATCTTGTGTCTTATATTTCAGCCTTTCTTAAAGGTGAGATTTATAAAGATATAAATTAAAGTTACAAAACTCAAAATTCAAATGCAAAATCTCATTAGTGGGAAGCCTTTAATTAAACAAACAAACAAACAAACAAATCCCTAAGTCCTGAAGAGGCCATACATTTGCTGATTGAAAGTAATAACTGAGCCAGGCACCTTTCCTTCTTCCCTGGTACAGGTACAGTCCCTGTTCCTCTTTGTGTTATTCGCAAGAGATAGTATCATTTATCTACTGAAATTAAAATGAGCAAATGGGCCTAAAACTCAGAGTAATTGCTTTCATTATTGTTTAAGCATTCCCTCTAACTGTCATATCCTGCTCTACTTGGTACCTGTTGTATCTAGATGAGAGAGAAAACAGGAAATGAGACAGGTACTGAGCAAACAATTATCACCAAAGAGTTCTAGAGCCAAGGCTTTCTGAACAAAGGTTTGAGAAATGTGGAGAGAAACAGAAAATTTATGCCAGATAATACTAAGAAAAGAAAAACTGTGTCCAAACAGAAGTGAGGAAACATTTCAATGAGACAGCTTTCGATACTGGGTTACGTCCCACTTAAGGTAGTGATCTTACCCTTGAAGACTGAAGATTTGAATGTCGTTCATTTGGTTTCAGACACAAACTATCAAGTTTCTTTTGCTCTTAGCTATTTTTTTCCTTTGCCTTTAATTACTATCACTATGCAAGAAGACATTTTGCACCAGTTTGCCATTAAAAATGGTGTACAGTTATGGTAGGTTTCTGTTTATTTTTATCTTATTTTTTGAGATGTAAATAAATCAACAGCTAAGTGTATGCTTTGATAACCAATAATTTCATCTCTGAGGAAAAGATAAATCCCTATTTTAAAATCTTTTTCCAATTAAAAAGTTTAGGGACTTTCCTGGTGACTCAGTGGTTAAGAATCCGCCTGCCCACACAGGGGACACGGGTTTGGTCCCTGGGCCAGGAAGATCCCACATGCTGCAGAGTAACTAAGCCCGTGCGCCACAACTACTGAAGCCTGCGTGCCTAGAGCCTGTGCATCACAACAAGAGAAACCACTAAAATGAGAAGTCTGCACACTGCAGTGAAGAGTAGCCCCCGTTTGCCACAACTAGAGAAAGCCTGCGCGCAGCAACGAAGACCCAATGCAGCCAATACACAAATATATTTATTTTTTAAAAAAGTTCATAGACTTCTGCTGCAGGGGTCATGGGTTGGATCCCTGGTCAGGGAACTAAGATCCCGCATGCTGCTCAGCATGCCCCCCCCCCCAAAAAAAGTTCATAAATGGGAAAGTAATATTTCTGGTTTCTAGAACAGTATGGGCTTCTTCATAAGCACAGTTTTTAATTCTCTGCTTTTTTTTTCTTTCGTTGTTAAATTTTTGAAGCGTGCAAAAAAAAAAAGAATAAAGAAAAATATAATAAACAGTCAAGTTTCAAATCTTGCGTAAGAAATAAAACATTACAAATACAATCAGCCCTTCTGTGTATTTTTCACCTAGTGCATTCCTCACTTTTCCCACAAAAGAACCAAATTCAAACCCCAATTTGGTTTTTACTCTCAGACGTGCCTTTATAGTTGTGACACAGGTCCACGTAATCCCTGCTAAAAACAGGACAACAGGCCCAAAACGCAGCCACTTACACTAAGCCCTCAGCCTCTCAACTGAGACTTAAGCACAGTTCAGCTCTCCCAGGAAAGAAATCTTAAACCAATCAATTAGGAATCACCTGATCGGCACTGGTTAGGTAATCTGCCTGACAGACCCCGGTCATCTCCTAAAAGAAAGCAACCTTGCAATAACCAATCTGCCTTTTTGCCAAGGACAACTTCCTCGTTCCTGCTCCCTTCTGCCTATAAAAGCCTTTCATTTTGTACAGCTCCTTGGAGCTCCTGTCTATCTGCTAGATTGGATGCTGCCTGATTCATGAATCATTGAATACAGCCAATAATAGCTTTAAAATTTATTCAGCTGAATTTTGTTCTCTAAAATCCCTAAACAAAATCAGGTTTTCTTGCATATTTTAAACTTTTTGAAGTGAAGGAAGCGCTACAATTCTGCCATCAGCTTTGTCTCTGGGGAGGCCAAATAGCTGAATCCTGCTTCAGGATCACTTCTGGCACCCAGTTCAGGGAGCAAGGCATGATCAATGATCACATGATCTTATAGTTAACTTATAGCTAATCAGTGCAGCTATGCCAATTACTTGAACAAGACATGTAATTTGGATTTATTATTAATATCTGGAAATCCCTTTTCAAATGTAATTTAACTCTCTAGATATAAGATAAAGTGAAAAATCTCTTTGTATGCTTTTGTATGTTGAAATTCTATCATTCTTTGGAGAAAAATATGCATATATTATTATAAGAGAAATACTCCAGAATAATTAATGATGATTATGAAAGATGTTAATTTTGTGTGAAAATTAAGAACTTTTCAGTAGTTAAATAAATAGGGAAATAGATGGACAGTTAATACAGCTATTAAGAGTACATTTGCTAGATAGCTGTAGGAAGAACAATAGATTTTTATTGAGTCAGTAAATGTAAATCCTTATGAAAATAATACAAGTCAGAATAATAGATTAGATTATATCATAATTTTAATAATTGTGCAATTATTTGTATACTGGTACAAAAATTAAATAATCTTTAAGAACTCTATTTAATGTTTAGTTTTTGTGTGTGTGCGACCAGGAGTTGTTTTTTTTTTTTTAATATATTTATTTATTTATTTATTTGGCTGTACCAGGTCTTAGTTGCAGCAGGTGGGTTCCTTAGTTGTAGCATGTGTTCTCCTTAGTTGTGGCCGGCAGGCTCTTTAGTTTTAGCATGCGAACTTAGTTTGTGGCATACATGTGGGATCTAGTTCCCTCACCAGGGGTTGAACCCCAGCCCCCTGCACTGGGAGCTCAGAGTCTTAACCACTGCACCACCAGGGATGCCCCTAATGTTCAGTTTTAAAATTCTGTTTAGATCATGAACTGTTCAAGAAACAGTGTCATTTGGGAAATTTCTTCTTTTTATGAAGATAAATTCAAAGTAGAATGTCAATTTTGCCATCTCAAAATTTCACCAACAGGGGAAAACTCCAAAATCATGTACAACATCTATAATAAATCATTTTTGGTTCAGACATAATGAAAAATATGAAGTATATGAAAAGAAAAATTAGAGAAAAATTAGACAATCCTCAAATACCTTGCTTTTCTGCTGACCTCAGTTAAAAATGACTATTTAGTATCACACATAGGTATATCAGTGATTGCAGGAGCAAAATAGCATCTGACAGTGCTAAAGAAATTATTGTTTATGTATTATGATGCAATTACGATGTAATTACAAAATTAAATAATAGCAATAAATATTTAAGTATAATTTCAGATTTTTTTCTTGTATCCCAGAAGTTATTCTTTGATGTTGATATTTTCCTTTGTCCTCACTAAATATTGATTTCAGCTTATTGGCCTATGCCAAAATGTGTATTTGGTGCACCTATATTATACATTTAAAAAAATTTTTTATTGGAGTATAATTGCTTTACAGTATTGTGTTAGTTTCTACTCTACAGCAAAGTGAATCAGCTATACTTATATACATATCCCCTCTTTTTTGAATTTCCTTCCCATTTAGGTCACCACAGTGCATTGAGTAGAGTTCCCTGTGCTATCCACTAGGTTCTCATTAGTTATCTATTTTATACATAGTATCAATAGTGTATATATGTCAGTCCCAATCTCCCAATTCATCCCACCCCTCTATTATACTTTATACTCTATTACTTTTTATACTTTATATATTATACTACATGCTTTAAATAGTCTTCTTCAACCTGATTTTTTGCTCAACTTTATATTTGTGAGATTAGTTCATGTTTTTACATGTAGTTCAAGCTATTCATTTTGACTAGTGCTGTGCAGTTTAGCATGAATAGTATTTACAATTCATCTATCCTTTTTCCTGTTGATGGAAATTTAATTTGTTTTCAAAGTTTCAGATTTATAATTTTGCTACGTGAATTTGTGTATATATCCTCTTGTGACTGCTTCTTTAATATTTGTACCTAGAAGTGGTAGTGATATGCTGGGTCAAAGTGTCCTTTTTTTTCCCCCCATATGTTTTCCCTACCAGTGCTTATCCATTTTTATGAATTAAAAAGATTACTTTTTGAGTGATGACTCCCAAATCCACAACCCCAGTCTGGTCTCTCAGGCATCAGATTTGCACCTCTGCATTGCCTAGCAAATATTTTAAGTAGAAATTTGGATATGCCACCACCACTGTACACTCAACCTATTTAAGACGGAGCTCACTGTTTCCTCCCAAACTTTCTCCTTACAAAGCATGTGAGTGTTACAGTTATAAAAACCTTGTGCATGCAAAACTGTTCTTTACCCAAAAAAAGAGCATCTTCTATTTAAAAATCTGTTCCTAATTCAGATGTTTCCCTCTTTTAAAAATCTATATATCCATATATAAACATATACACAAATATATATAAGTTGGGGATAAATAGAAAGATGGGCTGGCCTTTCCTGCTTTGCTCTAAAGCAGAGGTCAACAAACTTTTTCTGTAAATAGTTCAGATAGTAAATAGTTCAGACTATATGCCATATGGTATTCTTCACAATTACTCATCTGTGCCTTTGTAGTTCAAAAGCAACCACTGACAATACGTAAAGAAATAGGTATGGCTGTGTTCCTATAAAACTTTATTTGCAAAGACAAGCAGTGGGCCAGATTTGGCCCATGGATCAGAATTTGCTGGCTCTCTTCTAAAAAATCAACAGTTTTCACTTAATAAATGGTTACTTGCTTCCTTAGAGAGGGCAAACTAAGAAAAAAGATTAACAGCATGGACTCTGGAGCCAAACTGCCTGGTTTTAAATCCAGGCCATGCCATCCTGCACAGAGCTGTGCATATGAGAAGCCGCTAGGTTTCAGTTCCGCACATTAACAGTATAATTTTGGTGAGCCTGCCCTTGTGGTTTCTGATTTGGGTGTCATATTTGAGATCACTCTTTGTTTTCCCTGCCTGTAATATCTTCATATATGTTGTGTGTCTCTCCCAGTGAGACTCCCAGTGGCCTTATGCTGAACTTCAGCATCCGATGGTCTGGACAGTACTACTTTCTAGTTCTCCCCCAATGTGATTTTTATGCAAACCATGTAGCCTATGTTTTATGGCAGATCTTTCTCTGCAAATATTCCACTTAAATTTAGTGAAAACTGGTCCAGAATCTTATATTTATTTGTTTAATTAGCTGTGCAATGGTGAGTTTTACCACTTACTAGTTGTATGATTTGGGCTGATTACGTAATTTCTCTGTGTCTGAGGTTCCATTTGTAAAATGAGACAAATAATACTTACCATATAAGGATTCTGCAATGGTGAAAGAAGCTAATGCATAGGAAGTATCTCGTGGCCAGGCTCATAGTACGTGCTTCCCAATAATGTTGATGACAGTAGCGAACACTCCCACTGCACTTGCCACGTGCTCTGTGCATGTACCGACTTGAATAAACCTTACAAGAATCCCATGCGGGGGTATTATGATCATCTCAATGTTGCAGTTGAGAAACTGAGAGAAAAAGAGGTCACACATCTAGGATGTGGCATAGCCTGGATTTAAAACCAGGCAGTTTGGCTCCAGAGTCCATGCTGTTACTCCTTTTCCTTAGTTTGCCCTAATAAGAATAAAAGAGCCAGGATATGCTCTAATTAACAGGCTATTGTAGTGCTGCACTGTATATCTTTGTTCTTGTATCCTTGTCCATATATCAGATTATTTCCTTAAGACCCTTATATATTTTCATTTACAATGTGAAAACAAATATGGAAGGAGCCTTGTGTTATGGAAGGGGCTTCAAGAATTTAACTTTTTCAGTAATCCCATGAGAGGAGGGACCCTTCCATACCATTTGCTAAAGACCTATTATTTCACAATTAAATAGTCAGGGAGTCCTTTCTGAAATGTCAGGAAGGAGATAAAGATAAACTGATTGCACTATCATGAACACATCTATGAAATGGTATATATGAGGTGTTGTTTAAAGAGGAAAGCATAGTGCACATATGTTTGTATTATCATGTTACTGTAGGCTACCTTCTTGCCTCTAAACAGAACAAATAAAGATCTAGTAGACAAATTTTCTCTTGCTTTTTTTTTTTTGTGTATAGCTCAGGACCTATTTAAGAGCAATTTGATGCAGTGGTTGCCATGGTAAATACTTTTCATAAGAACCAAGTAATTGTTGGAAGCTGTTACAACTTACCATTATTTAGTTTCAGAGTGATTTGAATGTTCTCACTTTCCCCCTTCATTTAAACCTTTTATCTGCATCAGAATTTCTTTTTTAATTTTCTCTGCAAAAGACATACCTCATCAAGGACGAAGACACAGTAATTATAGTGAAAATATACACATTTCCCCCCGCCAAAGAATATGGTCAGTGTGGTTTTATGCTTTTTGATCTGTAGGACTTAAAGCATCTGGCTCTGACCTCATGTTATAGGTTGTTTTAAACGAGGCCACAGACCTAAGCCTTCAACAGTTCAGGGGAAGAAAAGGGCCGTCTTATGGAGGGAGTGTTTGTGAATGCTCACATTATAGATGTGCTCAATAGCATCATAATGGAATCATAGTTCATTCAAACTCTAAAATACAAAATTTAAATGCAGTTTGATAGCGAAGATGAGCTCTGCAGCTGTGGTAACAGAATTCATTGCCAGGTGTCCCGTGGCTTATGCTGCTACTTGATACATGACTCCCGAAGATCCCAAGATAATGAAGTAGCCTTAAAAAGAAAAGGACTCTACACAAAAATGACATGAAGAACTTGAGTTGATACAAACACGATTGAGGAACATGAGGGGGAGGACTTTTGTTATAACCATGTATTCATAAAAATAGACAACTCCCAAGAGCCAAAAATGTTCAGGTATATTTTAATCACAGGGTGAGAGACTTGCCATGTATCCTTCTAGGGCAAACTTTGAGAGACAAAAGTCCCTCAAAATATAAAACTTATTTTCAAAGATGATATTGTGGATCATCTATTGTGGACTTACTTGTTTTCTTCTTTCTTTTCTAGGATGCATGATAATCCTGCCTATTAGTGAGTTACCTGGACAAATGTTGATCTCCCTGTTCTCTCCTCTCTCTTCAGTCACCCTCTCTCCCTTTTTCCTCCCTCCTCTCCTCTCTTTCCTCCTTCCCTCCTTCCTTTCCTTCTTCCTTCCTTTCTTCTTTCCTTCCTTCCTCTTTCTTTCCCTTTCTTTCTTTCCTTTCTTTTCTTTCTTTTTCTTTCTTTCTTTCTTTCTTTCTTTCTTTCTTTCTTTCTTTCTTTCTTTCTCTCTCTCTCTCTCTCTCTCTCTCTCTCTCTTTCTTTCTTTCTTTCTTTCTTTCTTTCTTTCTTTCTTTTCTTTCTGTTTCTTTCTTTCTCTCTCTTTCTCCCCCTCCCTCCCTCCCTCTCTCTCCCTCCTTTCCTCCTTTCCTCTTTTATTAATAATAAGTGATATAGCTTTCAAGTCTGTGTGACTGTGTATTGGTGTCTGGGAGCTTCACATAGGTAATTCTTATGTCCCTAACTAGCTTCTGAAAAACAGGGACTATTTCCAAACAGAAAGCAACTCTGGCAATTCTCCCCTGAGGCCATCCAGAGTTCAGTTTTCACAGTTTGCCTCAAAACATCTTCTGCTAGAATTCTTTACCAATGTACCCCTTCTACTGCAATCTCTTCTATTTAAAAAAAAAATTTTTAAGTGAGTTAAAAATATAGATAAATATAAAGTACAAAGTTTTCTCACTCTCAGAATTGAGAGCGGTTAGCATTTTGGCATATTTGTTTTTAGTCTTTATGTATATTTCTGTGTATGTAATAAAATATTCCCCAACACATTAAGTACTTTTGATCCCCACCCATCATCACATTCCTATCTCTGCCTCATCCCGTGTAATTATCAACCATGAACTTGCTGTGACTCCTTCAAGTTCATTTTTCATATTTTCCACTGTCTTCTTTATTCTGTATCATGAATGTTTTTCGTTCTTTTTTCATATGGAGTTCTTGGTGTTTGCCCTTGATCTTAAAACATTCAGTTTTCCCTGCTAGATGGGGATAAGCCAGAGCCCAGTCTTGCTGACTATGGTCTGTGAATCTCCTCTAGTCACCAGGTTTAGTAAGGAACTTGTTTTCTCTTAAGTATGTCTCGACTTCTTCCTATAATAATTCTGCATCTTGGTCCTTGATAACAGTTTAATAGAAGAGCTCAAATAAATGTATGATGTTGCACCTGACAACGTTCATGCCCTGTTTTCTTAGGCTCTGTGACTAGAACTTTAACTTGGCTTTTGATTTTCTAACTGATCTAGTTTTCCTCAAAACCAAACATACAGTCCACCTATATTAACAGGAAAGATCCTCGTGGCATGGCTTTTATGTGTTAACTACATCATGGCTTTATTTTCTAACTTTCATTTTCCTTTTGTCTTAATGTTCTTCATCTATACATTTTTTTATCCTGTAGAGTTTATGAATCTGTCTAAGATGCACCTCATTTTTTTAAATCAGGAGAATAAAACTCTAACAATCTGCTGTAGCAGGCAGAAGTTTTCATTGTTTCTGATCCAGGAAAACTCAGTGATCTGACAAGTAACCTCAAAAAGAAATTTAAATTTAGGAAGATTAATTATTTCTTTTACTGAGGTACACATTAGGTGTGGTAAATATCTTGATTATTTTTCTATGAATAATTTATGAATCGCTTTTAATAGTTAAATATATTTTGAATGTATTAAATGAAATTATAAATGAAACATGATATGGAGCCATGGCTTGAAGATATCTTTTGCTTTGAAAACCAAAAATGAAAAAAATGAAACCTATATGCTGTCCACTTAAATATTTTCCTTCTCCCTTTAAGGGTAGAAATAATGAAGATTCTTTTCCTTTGGGGATCTGGAACTAACCTTAAGTAGGTGGTATATGTAACCAACTGGTATGTAAGGTTAGGAATGCTGGTATGGGCCTCTCCTGTTTCCCCACCAGCCTCTTATAGTCTCTAAGTCACCAGTATTAAAGTTATGTTCCTTTTGTTCTTTAGATTTTTTTGGTCTTTAGAAATTTTTTTGAACTGTGAATATCCCTTGCAGAGGAAAACCTTCTTAATGAAGATTTGTTTATAAGTTTTCATGTTTGAAATTCGGCTGGGAAGAAGAATTTGAACAAATACAAAACAGGTAAGTTGGAGAGGATACTGAGAGGTATAATAGCAGAGAGGAAACTGTTTGTACTTTTCCTTAGGATGAGCCCCTAAGCATAATTAATAGTAGTCCTTTTTTATTTCCCCTAGAATTTTGAGACTTTTCTTCTTTCCTTTTCTTCCTTCTTTCCTTCTTCCCCAAATATGAAGTTCAAAAGATTTTGGTCTATATAAAAAAAGTATTGTGAGAATTGACCAAAGAGGGTAAAGTCATTTATGCCACATAGGAAATTTCCCATAAAGGAAATTTTCAGTAAATTTTTCCTTCAATGAGTCTTTATATTAGAATTTTTCTCTTCACAAATTCTTTAAACTGTTCCATAGAAAATCAAATTATACATCTCTAAACTGTGGTTTCCCAAAACCATAAAGTTTCCTAAAATGAGATTATACATCAGTAGTGATGGCACCAGCTTAAACAAATTCTTCTATGTAATTGTCATCACTGCTAAGAGGTTTAGGGCAAAAGTTCTGCCAAATTTTGTAAGATAACAACTAAGTACAGCATGACCTTGATAGATTCTGCTCTTATTTTAGCAAAACTACATTCTGCTTTGAGAAAGGTCAAACTTAGAGCAAGGGTATAGCTTCCTCTTTATTTGTCTTTCATGAACTTGTCACGTGATATAAGATATAGTAAGGACAAAGGGAATTTGCTTTAACTAGATACTTTACAATTTCATCTCAAAGTACCTAATGTTCTAGGCCAATCATTCTTGGATTTATCATGCTTTTTTTCTGAAGAATGATGCTAAATCTTACTACTTTGAAAAGTTATTGACTATTCTGAGATTTTTAATTTAAAAAATTTAAAAAAATAACTACAAACTTTCATTTCCTTTCTAGGCTTCTGGAAAACTAAATTCTTTGTTCTACCTGCTTTCTGTATCCTATCATACCTTCCTTTTCTATCAAACAATGTTTTTCCTGGAAGTGTACAACTTGTGATGTATTTATTGGTCACAGAATTAGGCCAGATTTTGCCAAGCAAAAGTCTTAAAAACAATTTTTTTGGTAGATATTAGTTTTGAAGATCCACATAGATGTTTGGGCAGTGAAGATGTAGGATAGAAGAGTGGGAGTTGGCCAGATTAAACTGCATTCAGCTTAATCTTCAGGAATATTGTGACAATGTATGGGGATTCTTGGGAGACACTTATCCTTGGGATATGGTGACCTCATGTTTGAAATATTATCTAAAGTTGTATCAAAATTCAGCACTAAATCAAGCTTGGAAACAGTCCATAATAGCAGAATTAAATTTATGAAACTGGGACCTCCCTGGTGGTCCAGTGATTAAGAATCTGCCTTCCAATGCAGGGGACGTGGGTTTGATCCCTGGTTGGGGAACTGAGATCCCACATGCCTTGGGGCAACTAGGCCCTCATGCTGCAATTACCGTGCCACAACTACTGAGTCCACGTGCCACAACTAAGAAATGAGGCAGCTAAATAAATAAATAAACAAATAAAAATTTATGCAACTCACTTTCCCAAACTTTAGCAAGTAATTAAAACCTTCATTGTTACTAAATGAAGCAGCAAAGTATGGAAAGTGGAAAAAAAAAAATCCCATACTGGGAGGCAGGAGATTTGAACTGTCATCCAGCTAAGATGAGTAGTTTAATGTGACCCCAGACTTGTCATTTAAACTCTTTGCTTGAGTTGTCTCATCTTGGTAGACTTAAGGTCAAAGGGTGGGCCAGATGACCATTATTAAAACTCCTATTTAAAAAAGTAATCATGGAGAGAACAAACATAGAGACACCAAGGTGGGGGTAGGGGTGGGTTGGACTGGGAGATTGGGATTGACGTATGTACACTACTATGTATTAAGTAGATGGCTGATGAGTGCCTACTGTATAGCACAGGGGGTAAAAACAGAAGGTACAATCTGTTTGCAGGACATATATTAAGTTAACCTTAAAAATGCATTCCAATATACATTAGGTGCAGACAGATACTGTTTGATTCCACTTATACAAGGTATCTAGAATAGTCAAATTTATAGAATCAGAAAGTATATTGGTAGGGGCTTCCTAAGTGGCGCAGTGGTTGAGAATCCGCCTGCCAATGCAGGGGACACAGGTTCAATCCCTGCTCCAGGAGGATCCCGCGTGCTGCGGAGCAACTAAGCCCGTGTGCCACAACTATTGAGCCTGCTCTTTAGAGCCCGTGAGCCACAGCTATTGAGCCCATGTGCTGCAACTACTGAAGCCCACGCACCTAGAGCCCATGCTCCACAAGAGAAGCCATGGCAATGAGGAGCCCGTGCACCACAGCAAAGACTAGACCCCACTCACCGCAACTAAAAAGAAAGCCCATGCACAGCAAAAAAAAAAAAAGACCCAACACAGCCAATAAAATAAATAAATTAATTAATTAAAAAAAAAGTATTGTTAAAAAAAAAAAGTACATTGGTAGATGCCAGGGGCCGGGGGATGGGGGCATGGGGAGAGGGAATGGGGAGTTAGTGTTCAAAGGGGACAGAGTTTCAGTTTAGGAAGGTGAAAAATTCGGGGGATGGATGATGGTGAGAGTTGTACAACAATGTGAATGTACTTAGTGCCACTGAACTGTACAGTTAAATATGGTTAAAATCCTATGTTTTATTTTATGTGACTTTTACCACAATAAAAAAAATTAAAAAAAATAAAAATTAAAAAAACAAAAATAAAAAGTAATCATGGAAATTCCCGGGTTGTCTAGTGGTTAGGACTTGGTGCTTTCACTGCCAGGGCCTGGGTTCAATCCCTGGTTGGGGAACTAAGATCCCACAAGCTGCAGGGCATAGCCAAAAAAATAAAAAACAAAAAAACAAAATAAAGAATTGAAAAATGCAGAAAAGGATTGAGATGAATATAGAAGTAACCCATATAAACCACAGTCTCACTTGCATCAATAGATTCATTAATGTTAACATAACCTTTTTTTTTTTGGATAACTGAAATCATCAATATATACAGTTTTATGTATATACTGCTTTTTGAACCGTAATGGGTCTGAAATGTGTTGTCCTTCACAAAAGAGGCCTGGGACAAATGGAAAGGCCAACCATGTTCTTGGGTAGGAAGACTTAAATGTGTAATGATTTTACCCCATTAGGGACTGGCAATATCCATCAAAATTATAAATGGGTATACATTTGGATCCAGCATTCTACTTTTAATAGTGATTTCTAGAAATAGCATCTAAGAAATATTATTCAATGCAGCATTTTCTTGGTAATAGCAAAAAAATTAGAAGCAACATAAATGTCAATTAGTATAAGCCTTGTTAAATAATATATGGTATAGCTACACTTTGGAATATTATACAGCTATTAAAAAGAATGAGTAAGTGCTTTTCGTATTGATTTAGAAAGATCTTCAAGATACACTAAAGGAAAAAGTCAAGTTGCTGGGAAAATGTATATAGTATTTAATTATTTGTGTAAAAAATATAAGAGGACAAAGAATACACATTGTCTTTCACCAGAAACAGTTCTCTGTAAGGCTAAACAAGAAACCTCTAGTATTGGTGACCTGTGTTGGGGTTAGGGCTGGGACCTAATGGATCTGGGACTGAGTGGGAGCAAGACTTTCTACTGTGTATATTTTTATACTTGTTTGATGTTTGGACAATGTGAATATATTATTAACATTAAATTAAAATAGAGATAAGAATGTGTTATCCTTTGCTTATTTATATATTATTGATTCACCATGAGTATGACTTTCATTTTTAGTTTAATTTTAACAGTGATATATTTGCACTGAATCATGATACCACATTTCCTCAATTCTAAGATGCATTTTTCCAATGTATTAAAATTTCTGAAATAAGTAATTTTCCTTCTCCTATTGCATATAAATTATACCATACTTTATTTTGCTATTTGACTTTTGTTGGATTTTATTTTATTTTATTTTATTTATTTATTTTTTTTGCTATTGGGTTTTCATTGGACACTTAGGTTGCTGCCAGTCTTTTTTCTTTAATTTTTTCCCCGTGAATAATTCTCATAGTTATTGAATCATTAAAAATTTTTTGTTTTGTTTTGACAATTAGGAACAATGCTATAGTATAGTGTGGCACTTAGAAATACGGGCTTTAGAATCACACTACCTGGGTTTGGACCCCGGCCCTTGCGCCTCCAGGTTGAGCAATCTGAGCATTAATTTAGCTCAACTCAGTTACTTGTGATGGGGATTATAACACCACCTATTTCATATGGTTTAGCACCATACTTGGTATGTGGCATAAATATTCAGTAAATTTTTTTTTTTTTGGTAACAAAAATATTTGTGGGTGTATAAGAATTATTTCAGTAGAACAGATTCGTGGAAATCGTATTACTTAATGAAAGGATATAAACACTTTAGGACTCTTGATAGGTGTTAGTAAATTGCTTTTCACAAATTTATATCAATTTACTTGCCTGTCAGCAGTGCAGGGTCAAAAACTAATATATTTTAAAACTTTTTTTTTTTAATTTGAGAAATGATTGTATTTAAATATTCAATTTTAGGAGTTTTTGTTTTTTGCTTTGTTTTTGTTTTTACTACTTAGGTTGATGGAAGTTGATTTTTTTTTTCTACTGCATATGTTTAACTGCTATTTATATCTCCTCTTGTTTGAATTTGTCTATTCTTGACTCATTCCTTTTCCAATACGGTCTTAGTATTTATCAGATTAATTTATATGAGTTTTTTATAATACCGATGCTTTAACCCTATTATTTATGTATTTTCAAATTTTAACTTGATGATTTTTAAAATGAACTCAGATTACTTTTTAAATTAAAAATATGAAGATATTCAAACAAAAGAGTATGTATAGCATATTTTTACAATGTAAAGCTTTTCAATAAATTGAACACCTCTGTACTTCGCATTCAACTTAAGAAGTAGAATAATTTTTTAAAATTAATTAATTAATTTATTGGCTGTGTTGGGTGTTGGTTCCTGCTCTCAGGGTTTCTCTAGTTGCAGCAAGCAGGGGCTACTCTTCATTGCGGTGCACCAGCTTCTCACTGTGGTGGCTTCTCTTGCTGTGGAGCACGGGCTCTAGGTGAACGGGCTCCAGTAGTTGTGACATGTGGGCTCAGTAGGTGTGGCACAAGTACTTAGTTACTCTGTGGCATGTGGGATCTTCCCATAGGGCTCGAACCCGTGTCGCCTGCATTGGCAGGCGCATTCTTAACCACTGAGCCACCTGGGAAGTCCCTGAATTTTGTTTCTTGCTTTTTAAAATAGTTTTACCAGGTAATCCCTACATAACACACTGCTTGATTTTGCCTGTTTTTAACTTTTTTTTTATCAATGCAATCATACTGTATGCGTGTTTCTATAACTTGTTGCAATCCCAGTTCTATTATATATTAGATCTCCACATGTAAGTCTATTTCTGGGTTATCTAATCTGTTCTGTTGGTCTATTCATCTCTGGGTTAAAACCATGAAGTCTTCAGTATTATAGCTTTATAATGTCTTAATATTTATTAGGACAAATCTCTACACCTGTTCTTCAAGAGTGTGTAGGCTATATTTGTCACTTTGCTCTTCGATCTAAATACTAGAAGAAACTTGTAAAGTTAAAACAAAACAAAACCTGGTGGGGATATGGTTCATAATTGCATTGAATCTATAAATCACCTGGAGAGAACCGATACCTTTATGATGTCCTATTTATGAAAAAGATATGTCTTTCCATTTATGTTTGTGGTAGCCGGATTTTGCTCTTTGTTGTTGCTGATGACTCTCACTATGGTGGTTTGTTTCCTCAAGTATTTTATGATTTGGGATTGTGAAGTCATATTCCTTGGAACTTTGTGGGAATTCCTTGAAGCCTGGGTTTAAAGTGTGTCCCACTACAGAGACATTTTTTTGTACTTGCTAAGTGCTTGGAAGCATTGACAATCTAGAACCACTTAAGCTTAGGTTTCAGATTGGGTGCTTTCAGGCCATATAAAGAGTATGCACACCCAGGATTTATGTGAGTACAATGGTTTGTGGTTAGGATACCTCAGCACTAGGACAAATAAGGATCTCCCTTTGGCACACTGCTGGATGAGTTTTTTTCTTAGATCATCCATTTTATCTTTAAAGCATTCTAGCTTTATTTGAGGCTCTCTGTTCTGATCTCTCATCTTGTGAAAGACTCATGCTTTTCTCCTGCTACTGTCATACTCAAGAGGTTTATTAAAACTTAAATATCCAAGTATCCGCAGATGCCCCAGGGCAAATACTCGCCACTTGCTTCTCTGGTTGTTTCTGCTCCACCCCATCCCCTGAATTTCCTTTATATCCCAGCCAGGTCAACCATGCATTTAAAAAAACTGTTCTATGCTTTTGAGAAAAATGGTCTTATCCAGTATTTTTAGATGTTCTTTACTGGGAGAGTTACTCTGGACTCCATCACTAGGCTACCATATTAAAAAAAAAATTAAAGTTCTTGTTCACCTTTTGAATTTTTTTCTAAAATCTCAATGTTTTGTGTTGCTTTGGCATTTTAAATTATGAAAAAATTTTAGATACACAAAAGTGTATAGTACATGATAATAAATCTCCATCCCACTTAATAAATAAAACATCACAAATACATTGTGTGCGGTGACTTTAACAATGTGGAAATCCAGTAGGTATTCAGTTTCCTTCTTTTCAATTAACATGGCAGTTGAGAATTCTGGTTCTGGAGTCAGAAAGACTGGGGTTCTAATCTGATCTCAAGCACTGGAGAAATACCTCTTGAGAAATATGCCCAGACCTCAAGCCTCCTTCTGTGTGAACCTCCCCCAGGAGTGTGCCCCACACTCATGTTTGTATTATGTGACTGCCTGACTGGACGTATTTGATTGGATCAGAGGAGGAGGAGACAAGATTAATTGAATTTGCTCTCCTAATGTTTAGAATTATGACCACTTGGATTTAGAACAAGTAAACTTGCGAGCTGGGGGGCAACTATATTTGGCCATGCACATATGGAGAAGCAGAGCAAATGCCTAGAGCATAGAAAAGTATGAAACAGGAAGAAGATATGCAGAGAATGAGGCAAGAAACCCGGAGGAAGGAAGATAGAAAGGAAGAGAGAGGGGAGGAACTAACCACAAAATTACCCTCCTCTGAATTCACACTGCCTCTAAGACATTTCCATTTCCTGATTCAAGTCCATCTTGGTGCCTGATGTTACCTCCTGACTCTTGGGTTCCTGGTAACACCCCTCTGTTCTTAAATTTCCTTTTTGTGTAGGAGGGGGCATTTTATTTAGCTCAAATCATACAGGTTTCCATAGTGGCTCTTTTTTTTTCTTTTTTGGTTTACATTCCTACCAACAGTGTACAAGTATTCTCTTTTTTTCCATATCCTTGTCCTCACTTGTAATCTCTTGTTATTTTGATAATAACCATTCTTTTTTTATTTTATTTTTTGGTTGCATTGGGTCTTTGTTGCTGCGTGAATGCTCTTCTCTCTAGTTGTGGTGAGTGGGTGCTACTTTTTGTTGCAGAGTGCAGGCTTCTCAGTGTGGTGGCTTCTCCTGATGCAGAGCACTGGCTCTAGAGCACACGAACTTCAGTAGTTGCAGCTTGTGGCCTCAGTAGTTGTGGCACTCGGGCTCTAGAGCACAGGTTCAGTGGTTGTGGTGCCTGGGCTTAGTTGCTCTGCAGCATGTGGGATCTTCCCAGAACAGGGATCGAACCATGTCCCCTGCATTGGAAGGTAGATTCTTAACTACTGTACCACCAGGGAATTCCCCATACTCTTTTGATTACTATAGCTTTGTAGTATAGTTTGAAATCAAAAAGTGTGATGTCTCCAGCTTTGTTCTTCTTTCCAGGATTGCTTTGGCTTTTGGGGGTATTTTGTGGTTCCATAAAAATTTTAGGATTGTTTGTTCTATTTCTGTGAAAAATGTCATTGATATTTTGATGGGGATTGCATTGAAGCTATAGATGGCTTTGGGTAGTATGGACTTTTTTTTTTAAATTAATTAATTAATTTTATTGGCTGTGTTGGGTCTTTTTGCTGTGCACGGGCTTAGTTTCCCTGCAGCATGCAGGATCTTCCCCCAGGGCTCGAACCCGTGTTGCCTGCATTGGCAGGCAGATTCTTAACCACTGTGCCACCAGGGAAGTCTAATTATGTTATTCTTGATCTTGATCTGGTATATATTAGACTCTGAGGAGGGACTATATAAATAAATTAATAATAAATAAATAAATAAGCAGGATCCATTATTCTCAGTTTCAAAAAAGTCATCATTAAATTGGTAAATGGTATCTTAGTGATAGTGCTGATAGGGGATGGGCCAAAGTCAAGGGTGTCTGTTGCATCCATATTTGGATCTTTTTTAAAATAGTGATTTTAGGGAATTCCTTGGTGGTCCAGTGGTTAGGACTCCATGCTTTCACTGCCAAGGGCCCAGGTTCAGGGAACGAAGATCCCACAAGACAAGTGCCGTGGCAAAAAAAAAAAAAAAAGGTGCACACATTTATACAGGGCCATTTTAAGTTGGTTACATCAAAATGACTTTAAAAATGTCCTGCTTCAGACCTGTGTCCTAATTGATCTTCTATCTTCATCACCCCACTCCCTCCTCCTTAAAACTTCAGCATAAAGAAGAAAAGAGGTTTGCCAATGGCAGTTTATGAATGTTTCCATTCATAAACAACCGTGACAACATGTTTTGTACAAGCAGTAGGAGCAGGGGTAAATAAAACCTATGCAAATTCTTTTGTCGTGTTTTTTCTGGGTATAATAAAAAAAAATTCTAGGCATTCAGCTACTTCTTTATGATTGATAATACCGTTCTGCTGACTGAACAATGTGAAAATACTATAGCATAGATTAGGAACTAGAGGGCAATTCTGCCTTTTGCAGTAAAGTCCCTCACATGCCTGACATGTGGTTTTCTTTTGCAAAAGATGTAGGAGGTAGAGTAGGGACACAAAAAGAAAAGAGCAAGTGAGGAAATTCATTCTCCTTATCATTCAGTTGATAAGTATTTATTGAGCCCTACTATACATTCTATCTGCTGTTCCAGACACTGTTGATGGAAACAAAACCAAGATCCCTGCAAAGATCCTGCTTGGAGTTTGAGTTCTAACAGGACAGTACTGAGTAGAGTTCTGTTACAGGTTATATTGCTCTTGAGTATGGCAGCTGTTGATGCACAATGACAGGTTCACATCTGAGCTTACAGTATGCTTCTCGTAGCAATGTTTGGAACTTATTGTAGATATTAATTACATATACTCATTGATGAGAATTCTTTTAGCAATTGTGATGGTGCTGTTCTTGATGCTGTTGGTGAGCCAACATTAACCATATACAAAGAAGGTGTGTGTAAACTCCAAAGTGTAAGTTAGAGGGGAGAAATAAGGCTGGAAAATGTTATGTAAATATATTATCTAAACTGCATATTTTTGTGTCACTGTGGATTCTTCCTGAGCTTTGTTATAGGAAAGACAATTAAGTGATGCCAGCTAAAGAAAGACTAAACTTTTGTGTTCTAGAAGAAAGATACCAGAATATCCACCTTTAGGTTCAAGAACTTTTTCCAGGTCTTTCTTCTGATACATTGCCACCTAAAAATCATTTATGGACTTTTGAGGTGTTAGATAACAAACTCCATGAAAGTATACATTCAAGAGAAGTATATTTTGATTTGAAGACTGTAACAGACACTATTAGTTACCTATTCAATGAACATTTCCCTTTTCTTTCTTGTTGGGATAATCCTGATTTTGTTAAGGCAGCAATGGCTCATCCTGGTGGGAATAGGAGGGTCCCAGGCAAAATGGTGGTGGTGGTGGTGGAGGTAGTGGTGGTATATGTGATATGGTTCTGGCCAATAAGATGATATGATGGAGAGGGACATAGCTGGCACTATCTTTGGCTCCTTCATTCCCTATCCTGCCTTGAATAGTATACAGAGTCTGAAAGTGCAACAGCCATCTTGGGCCATGAGGGAAAGAGTGAGAAAATCACAAGGATGTAATCTTTGACATAATTGAGATATTGAACCAATACCTGCAGCTGCTACTTCCATCTTCTTGTTATTTGAGAAAAATAAACTATTTGCTTAAGCCATTGTTGTCTGGTTTTCTGTTACTTGCTACTGAATGTAATCCTAGCTGACGTGAGATTTTGTGGGCATAGTAGTGCTAATTCTGCTGATTGAATATCCTTGTAAATAGTGATTGTAACAAGACTTTACTCTTTCCAGGGTCAATATCTCTCTGGCTTCCAAAATCTAAATTTCATTTCTCTCTGTTTGTTTTGGGATACATCTTTCATGTGGCAGGTTTTTCTCAAATGTATGGATTCCTTGGCTGGCCATTCATTTTTAGGACTGACTCATAAAAAAGTTCTTTGGAAGCTCTGGGTACATGAAAAGATTTGTTGCCTGAAAGACTTTGCTGTAGGATGCTTGGGTAGAGAACTAGCCTTATTATTGGGGGATCCTCTACTGCTAGTGTCTGAAAGTCTCTTCTTTGGGACTGTCTAGTTTCTCTAGAGGAAAATCTCTGATTGGGCAAGGGTAGGGGCTAGGTATATGCTTCGTTGCTGGCATTCTGGGAGCAGGGACTTGCCTGGGGCTTCCATAGTTCAGTATACAGCTTCTTACATGATATACCAGTTTTCAGCTCTATGACTTGTCCTTGCCGTGTGTGTGGCTTAGTCTCCAAGTCCAGAGCCTTTTGGGTTAATCTCTCCAGAGTATGAACTTCCATTCTCCTGTGCAGTGGTGAGTAGAGGGGGGAATACTTATCTGGCTGCTTAGAGTTGGAAGCAGACCTAGGACTAGAGGTCCAACCATTTTCCACACGTATAGTCCACAAATCCCACTAATTTTAGAGTCATACCTTCACTCGTACCTTCTGTGGTTCTTGCTGCCTCCAAACGTTGAGACTTTCAGTTTCTAGCTCATTCATTGGAATTTCCCTCTGAGATGCTTAGATTTCAACTTCCTCTGTTTTATTAAGTTAGTTACTACTTCATTCACTTTCCATCTTCCTTAAGTTTGTTGCATATTCTTTGCTTCTATTTCCTCTCCAACTTGTTGTTGGGGGTAGTGCCTTTTTACTGTGTATTCCTTTACTGTTATTTTATTTGTGCTTGAAGGGAGGATCAGACATGTGGTCACTCTGCCATGTCTTTCTTCCTTTCTCTGGTTAACTTGATTTTGAATCCCAGGAATTAAGGTAGTAAGCATCCCAATAATCGGCTATAGGAACCAAAACCCCTGTGAAAGGTTTAATAGTTGAGCAGATTGTGGCAGGAGCTTGAGTCAGTTTTTAGCAAAAGAAACTCAGTGCAAACAGGCTCAAGGAAAAGAAGAACTGATTGGCTCATGCAAGTTGGGGGGTTCGGGGGGTTGAATGAACAATTTTGGTCTAAAAGAGAAATTCAGGTAAATAATCTATTATGTAGGAGGAACACAAGCTATCTACATTAATTAGTATAAGTAAAATAAGTTAAATTAATAAATTCAGGACAAAGTGAACATGTCAGCTAGAAGTTTTGGAGGGGGACAAAACAAGAAGAGAAATGAGTAGGAACTGCAGAATGCCTATATTTTTGTGAACACGAAAGCAAGGGCAGTGAAGAACACAGTGGAAACTGAATCTGGTGTGGTTCAAGCTTCATTCAATTGTGATATGTATGCTCTTTCCCCACAGTTATTCTGGCAACAGAACATCCTCTTTATGATAATGACAAGGATCACATGCAAATGAAGTAAATAACTAATAGGGGCAAAGTCATAGGTAGTCTAGCTAACTGAACCTTGGGGGACTATTTAGTAATGAGTTTTGGAACTGATTTGACTACAGATAAAAAAGTAATATCATAAGGAAAATAACTTGTTTGTAGAAAGGATTATCTAGACCGTGTGGGCTTGAGAGAGCATCTCGGTACTTCCAACCTGTTATCATTCTCCCTGACTTTGGTCTCCCAGACTTTTAATGAAGACAACGAATCATGTGCTTGCACGTTCTTATTGTCTCAGCAATTGTTTCACTGGCACCAATGCCTGAAGGAAACCCTAGGAATCCAGGACTGGGAAATAGTGGGGGTTTTTACTCCTAGTGAGCTGAGTAAATTAGTCTGGGACTGGAGCAATTGAGCCTACATTTCCAGAGCAGATGGTAGGAGAAAAACATGGAAATAAAAGGAGTTAGATATAACTGGATGCAGGGCTCATCAGGGCTGTTTTCCTTTCTCCTAGCTCTGCTTGTTTCTTGCAGTTTCATTCTGGGTTTCTGAAGTCCCAAATGCTTATGCTTCTAGCTTAGCAAATTCAGCAAAAAGAGCAGCCTTTCCCAATAGCTCTGAGAGAAAACTCCTGAAGGTGATTCTGATATGTTCTGTTAGGTCACCTGTACATACCTGAAACAAGCAATAACACTAAGGAAGCGGGGAACTCTGGTTGGCCTGGTCTGGCCACTTGTGCACCCTTGTGATGACGCTCATGTGGTCCTGAGTGAGAGTTCAGGCCCAACTCTCTGGATGGAGTTCCTTACAGGAAAGAAGAGCTCTGTTATAAGGGGGAGGAACCATACTGTTGAAAACAAGAGATGTCCATTAGAGGTTCCTTTGATTCATTTGATGGAGTAGACTCATATCTGTATGCTAGCCAGTGTGGTCCCTAACAGAGATTACATCATTTGATATAAAACAGTCTAAGCTTTTAGAATAAACATGGAATTAACTTGTTCTAAGTAATATTAAGTAAATTTTAACTTAGGGACTTCCCTGGTGGCTCAGTGGTTAAGAATCTGCCTGCCAATGCAGGGGACGCAGGTTCGATCCCTGGGCCGGAAAAAATCCCACGTGCTGTGGAGCAACTAAGCCCGTGAGCCACAACTACTGAGCCCACGCACTGCAACTACTGTAGCTCTCGCTCCTAGAGCCCGTGCTCCGCAGCAAGACAACGCATTGAGAAACCCATGCACCACAACAATGAGAAGCCCCTACTTGCTGCAACTACAGAAAGCCCGCATGCAGCAACAAAGACCCAATATAGCCAAATAAATAAATATTTAAAAAAAATTTTTTTAACTTAGTGTGATGATCATAGTACCTGCAGAAATTATGCTATTACAGCCTCATTTTTTAGGCTTCATAAATATGAGCTTAAAAAATTGGTAGCTGTGAACATGGAGACTATGGCAGTGGCTAACAGCAGAAGAATAATTCTAAGAGTAGAAGATGTGCCCCTATTTGCGTGTCAATGCCCAGTCCTCTCCAACCTAGCCTTCATCTCAATGCTCTTCTTTATCAAATTTTTAATCCAATTCTTTTTCCTGACTGGAAAAGGATATACAGGTTCTGTGTATGTAAATTATACCTAAAAATGGCTATCTATGAGAAAATAGAGTTTTACCCATCAGAAGATAGTCAACTTTTCTGAAATAACTATTTTATAAAGTGAGGAATACCTAGGAAATATAAAACTGGGAACTGGCAAGGTATTTTTTGTAAATCATATACAGTCTGAATGTTCTCCCATCTAGTTAGCCCGTGGGAACCAAAAGAGTCACATCAACAATACATGCCCACCTAAAAGACTTCAACAACTTCCCCTCACAAAATCTTCACCAGTTAACTCGGGAGCTGTGAGTGGGTTTCTTGCATGCGCTTAGGAACAAACCTGCTCATGTTCTTGTGGTGGTCCAATCTCCTGGCGGAAGTCCCTTGTCCAAAATCTGTTTGAAGGAGGCACCAACCCTGTTGCTTTGACCCACCAGGTAGAATTGTTTTTCTGTTGCTGAATTCTACACAGCACTTGCTGTACTTGCTTTCTCCATCCATTCAGAAATGAAGACGATGCCCCCAGCCCACTCTATTCTTTATTACTTGGGTCTTAAAAGAGTACTGCATATGCCCAGTCTGACAAAATATCATGAGAAAGTTTCTTCAGTTTTGGATTCAGGCACGTCTTTGAGGGACCTAGAAAGTCCACAGGACCTAGTGGCTCAGGGTGGAGTAAAGGTGGAGGGGTGAAAGGCCATGCCTTCCACTCTACTCTTTCTCGATTCTTGTTCTCTTTTCCTTTCTTCTTCAGCTTTCAAACCCCCCAAGCCTCCAGGCATAACTCTCTCAGTGTCAACACCCCTGTGCTTGTTTACAGATTCAAATATATGCCCCAGAACAGGAGAGGGTGAATACCAATCATCGACCTCTATGCCAAAGCATAGGTCCACTGCATCACCTGCTTCTCAGATAGATTGCTTTTCAGAATAATGTCATTGAGACTTTCAAAAATAGTTTTTAATCATCTGTACTAATGGAGAAGGAAATAGAATGGCTATATAAATGTTGACAATGGTTTTATTCTTTCCTAATCCTACAGTGGGAGAGTAGCCTACACTCTTTGTTCTATATTCTATACTAACCGTGTTACTCAGCATATGTTCATAACTGAAGTTCTATTTCTTGTGCTCACTTCCATTAAATGAGTACTGTAAAATAAGTAAGTACTTTACTTAACGCTGTAAAGTACTGTGCAAATGTTAGATGATGTAATCCCCAATACCTTTTTACAAAATTAGGCAATGTCAAAATGTTTTCAGTAACTTTCCCATTGAAGCCAAACATACATGAAGTTCTTACTCAAATCCAGTGATGGCGATTGGTGATGAAATAATTCTGAATTCACTCTTTTCTTGTGTGACGTTTCCTGCCTTTGAAAGCAGTGGCAATTCTGAATGCGGGGTAAGTCCAAGAAGCATTCTGCAGAATCAGAATCACATCCAGTATTAGTGAGTCATTCTTTTTCCTTCTTCCTCATCTGAATCACACATCAATTTGGCTTTCTGGGTTTTTAAAAAATGATTTTGTAACCATCTAAATAAAGTTTCTTTTGATGATATGCTTATAGTGGGGAGATTAAAACTATCTCTAATTAATGAAATGTATAATAATCTTTAAAGATTAAAACTCCTTAGAAGTTTGTGAATCACAATGGTACTTAATTTTATTTTAACCCTCTTAATATTTTTATTTCAAAAATAGTAAAGAGAATGTTTAAAAGCTTCAAAAACTTCATCATCTTATTAAAAATGCCTTTCAGGAATTCCCTGGTGGTCCAGTGGTTAGGGCTCCGCGCGTCTACTGCAGGGGGCGTGGGTTCTATCCCTGGTTGGGGAACTAAGATCCTGCATGCCACACAGAGAGGCCAAAAAAGGAAAAAAAGCCTTTAAAATAGTCCCAAATTTCCTTCCAGCTTTGTCTATATGTGCATATATTTTATATAACTGTGACCACACAATATACACTCTACATGCAATTCATCTAATAATGATTCTCAACCAGGGGTGATCCCTACTCCCCTCCCAGGACAGTTGAAAATGTCTGGAGACATTTTTGATTGTCCCTACTAGGGGCAGGAGTGCACTACTGGCATCCTGTGAGTAGAATTCAAGAATGCTGCTAAACGTACTACAATGTATAGTCCCCTCACAAAAAAAGAATTATCCAATCCAAAATGTCAACATGTCAACAGTGCCAAGATTAAGAAACCCTCATATACACACACACACACATTGTATTATGCTTTTTAAAACTTTGTTAAATAATCATTTTTTGTAACAAGATTCTTATAATTATCCCTTACTTAATCTATTTTACAATCATAATTTATCTAATGATTTCCCCATTCTCAGATATAGATAATGTTATGAACATCATATATATAGCTTCTAAATCAGTTTGGATTAAACTTAAATTCTCATGAATAAAATTACTTTGATAAATGCTATTATTTTATGGCTCAAACTTGGTATAGGGACCTTATAAACATTAACTTTGGTAAAACAATTCATTATTAATAGCTTATTAAAGAGAATTAAAGTTTGCCTTTAATTACAGTTTCTAATGCTATAATTTTGTAAGTGGGAAGTAATGGTGCTGGGGGAGGATTATATCTGACAGTTTTAGCTTTTTGATTAGGCAATGTGATTTCAGGAGCAGAGGATACCTCTTTACCCATTTTTATGTTCCCCACTATTTTCTGAAATCTCGCTTAAGCCTCTTTGGGGGGCAGGAATGGTAACCATACGCCTTAGCCTTTTTAAAAATATAAGTACTGGGACTTCCCTGGAAGTCCAGTATTAAGACTGTGTGCTCCCACTGCAGAGGGCATGGGTTCGATCCCTGGTTGGGGAATTAAGATCCCGCAAGTCTTGAAGAGGTCAAAAGAAAAAAAGAAAAAAATATATATACTGACATGGACCCAGAGAGTTGCAACTGTGTCTTATTCATCTTTGTATCTTTAGTGCTCACCACGGCATAAGGTTGAAAATGTTCATTATAAACATTTGTTGAATGGACAGAGAGGGGTAGGAGTAGTAACACATGAAGTGACTAACTGAATGTGACTGACTTTATTGGGGCAGATGATAGCATAGAAAGCTATCATGTTCCGATAAAACCATTAGCATTCATGTTGTGACTGGTTCTTATAGTTATCATTATACTTAATGATTTAAGAATTGTTGCTCTTGCTATCAGACTCTGTTAGAAATATCTGCTAAGGGTGGTGGGAGAAGCCAAGATATGAAAGGTCTAGGAACAAACACATGGCTCTTCCTCTCAACCAGAATGAAAAAGCACTCTCTAGCAAGATAACATTGGTTTTTGTTTAACAGGGACACAAAGGCATTAAAAATTAATGAATTGATTGATGAATTTTTAATAACTAGGGAATACATATACATGGCACAAAAGCTGAAAAGTATAAAAGAATATATAAAGTATTTTTTCAAACTGGGATTTCCAGCAATCTAGTTTCCCTCCCTGGAGGGCCTAACATGGATATGCTAGATATAGGCTAGAGACTGCCATAAACAACAGGTCCCCAAATA
The DNA here is from genome assembly GCF_030028045.1 of Hippopotamus amphibius kiboko. Lineage (NCBI taxonomy): Eukaryota > Metazoa > Chordata > Mammalia > Artiodactyla > Hippopotamidae > Hippopotamus > Hippopotamus amphibius. The sequence goes on from NC_080192.1 coordinate 118,053,516, forward strand.
AGGCACACAAGCAAAATAGAAGTTTGCCTCTCTTGTGTAACAGTCTGGAAGTACATGGGGGCGGCACTGCTCCATGAAAATCATCCCAGGACCTGGTGCCTTCAATCCTGCTGCTCTGCTTTCCCTTTTGGTGTTGTGCATGGTAGAAACTAACTCAGCACATCTGTACTCCAACATGTAGGAAGGGAAAGAAAGGTCATGGAAGTCAAACAATTTCTTTTTAAGCAAATGGTTAAAGTTGCACTATTATTTCTACTTATATTCCATTGGCAAGAACTTTTTCATATGGCCATGCCTAGCTGCAAGGAAGCCTGGAAAACAAAGTCTTTAGTTGGGTGGCTGTAGGCCTGGCTGAAAATGCAGAAGAGAACTGAATTTGTAGCTATGGGTGTCTATAAATAAGAATCCTTTCATAATGTGGCAATGGTATCAACTTGATTATGAATCACTGAACCTGTCCCAGTAGTGAACTGTGAAGTCTGGCATGTCACAACTAGATCCTCCATAATACCAGGAGATAAAGTAAGTAGCAATCAACAGAGACTTGATGATTCAATCCATTTCATTTCTAGAGTGTCTTCTTTAACCCATTCTTCTTTTTCCTACATTTGAATCTCTAAGACTGGGGCATGATAATCTAGAGGTCACTGGCAATCCAATCTTTCTTCTCCACTGCAACACCTGGCAGAGTTAATCTTTTAAAGTTGTGAAGTAGGTGAACTTTATCTCTGGTGATCTTAGCTTTCTTCGCCCTCCCTCCCTGGGCATATAATACCCAAGGTGCCATGACCATTCAGAACCCGATACCATAGTACATACAAGACTGCTCTCCATGTAAGGCTGTGGTTACAAAATTCTCTTCTTTGCTCACCGAACAATTACCCCCTTAGTATTCCACCTCCAGCTGGTTGATAGGATTGAGAAATGGTGGCTATAAAAGGGGTTTAAGGAGTGGCTGAAATGTTACCACCTATGAAAAGAACTCAATTTGATTAGGTAGAACAGTTGCCTTACCTAGTTGATTAGGTAGAACAGTTGCCTTACCAAAAAAAAAAAAAAACAAAACACCAACCCCAAAACCAAAAACCAAAAACAACATTCCCCCAACATATATATATATGTATGTATATATATATATATCCACACACACACATACACACACGTCTGAATTGTAGATGTACACATTGTCATTTATGTAGAAACATTTCCAAACACCATTTTTGTAAACTTTCACTTCTTTTCTGCAAAAAGCATTGCACTATGGAAACAATCAAGCAGACTAACTTTCTTCTCCCTTTCTATGGACATTTTGGTGTCATTGACAGAACAGCTAAAGTAACCTTAAGACTTTTCTTTCAGACTGAGATAACACACTGTATTAGTACTTTCTTTTCTCACTGTAAATCTTTATTACAAGATGTAAATCAACTATACTTCAATAAAAAAAGAAAAAAATTTATTATGAGTTGATTTGGTGATATGTAAGTTGATTATTCCTATTTTTAGTTCTCAATTTGTTGAAAGAATAATTTTTTTAAAGAACTTTTATTGAGATACAGTTAACAGACGATAAACTGCATATATTTAGAGTGTACAATTTGGTATCCCAATCTCCCAGTTCATTCCCCCCCAACCCTCCCCACTTTCCTCACTTGGTGTCCATATGTTTGTTCTCTACATTTGTGTCTCCATTTCTGCCTTGCAAACGGGTTGATTTGTACCATTTTTCTATATTCCGCATATATGTGCTAATATATGATATTTCTTTTTCTCTTTCTGACACACTTCGCTCTGTATGACAGTCTCTAGATCCATCCATGTTTCTACAAATGTTCCAGTTTCATTCCTTTTTACAGCTGAGTAATATTCCATTGTATATATGTACCACATCTTTTTTATCCATTCATCTGTTGATGGACATTTAGGTTGCTTCTGTGACTAATAAAAGATTCCAAAAAGAGAATACATATTGGCCAGTACTTGACCGAGACTCAATAATGGACATACTTATTCAAACATTTATTCAAATGCTTCCCACATAACAGCACAGGTAGAAAACATTAACATTTGTATTGCACACTGATGTAAGCTGGAGCCATCTGGTCTGGAGGCTCTGCCTGCACCTGGCCTAATCTAACTGCTCCAAGGGTTGAAGGGAATCATTATCTCAGCATACTTGATTCATTGGGCAGCCTAGTTGGAGAGGGCTTATAAAATGCTATTCAAAATGTGGTCTTCGGGACTTCCTAGGTGGCGCAGTGGCTGAGAATCCACCTGCTAATGCAGGGGACATGGATTTGATCCCTGCTCCGGGAAGATCCCACATGCTGAGGAGCAGCTAAGCCTGTGTGCCACAACTATTGAGCCTGTGTCCCACAACTACTGAAGCCCATGTGCCTAGAGCCCGTGCTCCACAAGAAGAGAAGCCACGGCAATGAGAAGCCTGCGCACCACAATGCAGAGTAGCCCCCACTCGCCGCAACTAGAGAAAGCCTGTGTGGTAAACACAGCCTGCAAGGAAAACCCAACACAGCCAATGAATGAATGAATACATAAATAAATAAATATTTTTTAAAAATGTGGTCTTCACATCAGTAGCATCAGCATCACCTGGAAGCTTGTTAGAAATGCAGAATCACAGGCTCTATTCCAATTTACTGAATCAGAATCTACATTATCATAAGATTCCCAGGTGATTTATGTGCACATTAAAGTTTGAGAGCACTGATATAAAAAATAGTGGGTAATATTACTAGACAGATGGGAGGCAAAATAGCTGATCATTGAAATGTTTTTTCCTTTGCAAGAAATTGTACTAAAATGGCCTGCCTGGGATCTGAGATTTGATCCTATAACTTTTCTGTCATCATGGAGCTTTATATATATATATATATATATACATATATATATATATACACACACAAAATTTTAGTATTCTATAAATGTGCAGCATAAAATGTGTTGCCTACTTAAACCAAACATTCTTTTTTTTTTTTTTTTTTTTTTTTGGTGAGTATGGAACATAAACAGGCTTGCACCTAACAGCCATTTCATCCTCCTTTAAGCTTCCAGTATGCTTCCTGTATGGCAGAGGGCTGGTAAGCCAAAAATCACATTCTCCAGACTCTGTTGCAGCTATTATTAGGGAAGTATGTAGGTTTCAACACACAAACGCTACCACGTAAGATTCAGAAGGCTGTTTCTCTGATAGGCATAGCTTTTGGAGGCAATTTTTTCTTCTGTAGCAGAGATACCAGAGGTGTTGTTGTTCAGTCATTAGCTTTTTGAACATCAGGAAGTATGGGTGGTGCATCCATTTTGCCGGTTTCAGATGGCAGTTGGTATGGTGTGGTTCTGGAGCTGGCTGTGGAAGTGGCAGCTTCTTAATTCTGGTAGCTTCCAGACAGAGGCTGTGGTGCCATAGTTCTGAAGATGTCAGTTTCTCAATGAGGAAGAGCACAGCTCTTTTTGTATCTTAGTTCTGAGGTGCGGTTTTGAGAATTGCTCCACTTATATTCTCAATTATTCTCTTCAAGTATATTAATACTTCCAACTAAAGCTATCAGGAATGTGTTCTGTTCTCTGCAACCAAACTTTGACTGATACAGTCTGCTCAATCTGTCTTCAGGACCTCTCATTTTTTAATTGATTTATTTAGCAAATATTTATTGATGGCCTTCTCTGAACAAGTGTTAAGATATATATTATATATATATTCAGGTATATAAAACAATAGTTTTAGTTCACACAAATTATTTGTAGCTTTAAAAATTACATTTCCAGCAAAGTAGTTCCAGCCAAATAGAGCAGAAAAATTAAAAGCTCCATTTCCAATCTAATCACCATGTATAGTTCATATGTCCCCACTGGTATAATGAAAAGATATGGGAATTTAGAGACAAAAGATTAGTCTTCCCAAACTTCATCTGACAAAGGGAGGCAGTAAGGACCTGCCCTATCTCATAAGGTTTCTGTGAGAATCAAATGAGGCAAAGTATGTGAAACTGCTTTGTACATAGTAAAGTGCTACCCAGTGCTGGTTATTTATAATTAGTAGTAATAGTGACTTCATCCTACAAAGTTTTCAACATTGGATGCTTATGATAACATCTTTAAAGACGACTATTTTTGTTTGCCTAATTCTCAATTCAGTGCAAATTCTGATTTTCATATAAAGGTGTTCTTAAAGATAAATCAGAGAGTGACTATTCACTTTGGGAAAGGAATTTTCACTTTTGAAAAATATTCACATTAGGAAATCTTTCATTAAGTGCGCCTCACATTTTATACAATTGTTGATTTACAAATTTAAATAATATACATTTTGGTACATTCAGTGTACAAAATGAGCTATATTTGTTTAGCTTTTTGAAAAACAGAATTATATCTCACGAATGATCTCGTTTCAAATATGGGTGAGGAGCAAATCAAATTATAGATCAGACCTGCATAGTCATAATTTGCAAAGTTCACTGCTTTATTTTATGTGCTTCTTTTTCTTAAGCTATGAGAAAGAGAATCTTGATCTAGATCAAGAAGTGTCAGGTTAGTGCCTCCTACGTACTAGGCAGTGTTTTAGGTTTTGAAGGCACCAAGATGAATGAGATACAGTCATCCCCCATGTTACAGTTCAGTCTAGCGCTGTCTGAAGCAGCAGCCAATTGTACACGTGGCCATTAATCACTCAAGTGTGGCTACTGTGACTCAGAAACTGAGTTTTAGATTTTATTTAATTTAAATTAATTTAGATAGCCATGTGTGACCAGTGGCCACTGTGTTGGACAGCATAGGTCTAGGCCAAACCCAATGGCTGACTTGTGATTACAAAAAAAACTCCAGAAAACAAAAAAACAAAACATGCATGGGCAAGACCCTTTTCTTCTGTCTTAAAATAAAAGTGGCCTATTAATTTTCTGGTCTTAGGGGTGGGGGTGGGGAAAGTGTTGCAATGGTTTGGGAAAGTAAATAGCAACAAGAGAAACAGTTATACAATTCTGTTTAAAATCTGTTCTGTTTTATTAAGATGTCCCCTGACATGTTTAGAATGAAAGACATTGCCAGGCGAAGAAAGCTAAAGACATCAAAGATAAAAAAACTAAGGTCTAAAAAACCTAGTTTAGGGACTTCCCTGGTGGTCCAGTGGTTAAGACTCTGAGCTTCCACTGCTCAGAGTTCGAACCCTGGTCTGGGAACTAAGGTCCCACATGCCTCACAGCCAAAAAACCCCAAACGAACAAACAAACACTCCCTAGATTATGTGTTATCGTTAGCATTCCTTGTCATTTTGATACTGGTCTCAACATCAAAGATCAGGAAAGGATGAGGTTATTAGAGACTCGCTTACCATGGAAACTTCCTTGAGGGGGTGGGGTGGTCCATATCCAAGATATTTTTTTTTTTACTCAAATTTTAAAAGAAAAGAAGAATTGAGAGCTCATACTTAACAAAAAGGTATTACATGATATTAATCACTTATAATTGGGAGTGATCTGTAGCACGTAATAGCTTTTTGTTAAATGTGAGCAGCTACCGCTTAATTTTGTTTTGCCTGTATTTTCATATGCAAGATGAATTTACCTTGATAAATTCTATTTACTCTAAACAGTGGACAGATGCTATGATTTTACTCTTTTTATTGATTACAATTATTTTTAAAGATGTCTAAACACTACCAATTCACATGAGTCAGAGAGAAAGGGGAAAATAATTTAAATACTATTTCTAAGACTAAGGGTAAGTGGCTATAATTGATAACAAGAATATGAATTTTACCTGTCATTGTCTGGTCATATACCAGATATCCTTCTAGGGTCAATGTATTTATGTTTGCAGATTTGTCACAAATTATTATTTTTATGAAGAGGCCAAACACAGTTGCAGCTCCAGCCCCAAAGCAGATGTGCCTGATGACAGCATCTGAAAGAGAATACCATTGTGGTTACACTTGACTACACAGTGAGCTAATAGTGCTTGAGGCACTTCCGGCAGGGTGCATCCTTCTGTAACGGTGGCTTCTTTTCACCATAACTAACCAAATGTGGATTGAATTGAAGGGGCGAGTTTGGGTAACAGCACCACAGTGCTTGTTCTTGGTGACCTCTAACAAGGAAAGTGGTATCATCATAAATAGTATACTCTGGATTTGACAAACTTTCACAGGAACTAATTCATTCGCCTTTGAATGGAATTTGTTTTAAGCTGGATTTCATGTTAAACGTGTCAATTAAAATATATCTCTAGGGTTCCAATCCTTTGGAAATATTGCTCACAAGTAAGGTGAAGGTTTTATTTGATTTTTGCAGAAGCTGAGGCAGGAAACAAAAGTATTGTGTATTCAGTGAAATAGCAATATTGGAAATTGAGTTTGGGTATGAAAATCTTATAATTTGCATCTCTAGTTGTTCAAACAATATGTCCATCAGAAAATGGTGAGAATTTCCTTATGATTTCTGGCCTTGTCTATAGAAGTTACAGTTAAAATGAACACTAAAACAGGTGTTATATTTGTAATTTCTTTCTTTTTTTTTTATTTTTAATTTTTTTAAATTTTTTATTTTTTTGGAGGGGGTACACCAGGTTCAATCATCTGTTTTTATACACATATCCCCGTGTTCCCTCCCTTCCTTGACTCCCCCCACCTCGAGTCCCCCCCACCCTCCCTGCCCCAGTCCTCTAAGGCATCTTCCATCCTCGAGTTGGACTCCCTTTGTTATACAACAACTTCCCACTGACTATTTTACAGTTGGTAGTATATATATGTCTGTGCTACTCTCTCGCTTCATCTCAGTTTCCCCTTCACCCCCCGCCCCCTCCCATACCTCGAGTTCTCCAGTCCATTCTCTGTATCTGCATCCTTGTTCTTGTCACTGAGTTCATCAGTACCATTTTTAGATTCCGTATATGTGAGTTAGCATACAATATTTGTCCTTCTCTTTCTGACTTACTTCACTCTGTATGACAGATTGTAGTTCTATCCACCTCACTACATATAGCTCCATCTCATCCCTTTTTATAGCTGAGTAATATTCCATTGTATATATATGCCACATCTTCTGTATCCATTCATTTGTTGACGGGCATTTAGGTTGCTTCCATGTCCTGGCTATTGTAAATAGTGCTGCAATAAACATTATGGTACACGTTTCTTTTGGGATTATGGTTTTCTTTGGGTATATGCCCAGGAGTGGGATTACTGGATCATATGGAAGTTCTATTTGTAGTTTTTTAAGGAACCTCCAAATTGTTTTCCATAGAGGCTGTACCAACTTACAGTCCCACCAACAGTGCAGGAGAGTTCCCTTTTCTCCACACCCTCTCCAACATTTGTGGTTTCCAGATTTTGTGATGATGGCCATTCTGACTGGTGTGAGGTGATTATATTTGTAATTTCTTATGGAAGAGAATTGAATTTCATTTTACCAACGAAAAAACTGATAGTTATAATCTATTTACGCCTTCCCAGAGTTACAGCTGTACAAGGCCTAGTAGAAATTAGTGAATAAATAAGTATCATGATAAGTGACCCTAAATTTGATCTGCATGTCCGTGGCAGTAAATAACGCAATACTTAAATCATCATTCTTCTTAACTGGCTCTGGAATCAGATGCTTGGGTTCCAGTCCTGGCTCTCTAGTTTACTAACTGTGGCTCTAGGGCAGGTCTCTCAATTTCTCTTAGACTTGCTTTAATTGTACAATGGCCATAGTAATGACGCCTCTGTTAGGGGGCTTCTGTCAGAATTCATTGACATGATCCTCGTAGTGGTTAGCACAGTGCCTGGCACATTGTGTAAGTGGTTGCTGTCGTTACGTGTATGTTAGATGTATTTTGTAGCCTCTCTTGGGTATGTGCCTTGTTTCCGCAACTTCATTGTAAGCTTTGAGAAGACAGAAATCAGCTCATATAATTTTCTAGTCTCTTCACTGCCCAGCACAATGTCTTATAAATTACTTTACATAGGTCAGCAATGAGATTTAAAACTAAACTGCCCTGGTGGTCCAGCGGTTAAGAATCCGCCTTCCAATGCAGGGCACAAGAGTTCCACCCCTGGTTGGGGAACTAAGATCCCATATGCCCTGGTTCAACTAAGCCCATGTGCTCTGGAGCCCGCAGGCCACAACTAGAGAGAAGCCCGTACACCATAACTAAAACCTGATGCAACCATAAATAAATAAATAAATAAATAAATATTTAAAAACAAAACAAAAAACACGTGTCCAAGTATTAAGCTGTGTACGGCCAATACTGTAAAAGAGCTGAAAAATTAAAAAAAACCAAAAAACAAAAAGACAAACTAAAGGACAATTTAGGGCTAGATTATAAACGACCTTGACTATCAGTTTCCCCAGACATTCCCTGGACCTCTCTCTCTAGTATAACCTCCAAGTCCCCTTTGAGTTGTGTCAGTGGAAATTCATGGCTGCTGCCTACCCCAATCAACAGCAGCTAGTCCAATCAAGCATTCAGACAATTTGCCAAAGGCCTGAGGGTGGATGTACAGTAGTGCAAAAGAGATTCCAGGTTGAGTTAAATAACTGATTATTTGCATGCCTTTAGGAGCTGTTTCTGAGTTTTAAAGGCATTTCTGGCTAACTGGGAAGTGTATAATTTCTTTATCTCATCTAAGTTAAATCATGCAGGATATAATTTATACCCTCCTTATTTAGCTCTTTTCATGTTTTAGTGATGAACTAGTTAGCCTTTCCCATATCTAAGAACTTACTGTCACTGAACAACTCATCTGCAATAAGCTCAAAGTTCACTCACAGTCAATGTACTAACCTATGTCTTTATTTTTAATATTTATTTTGTTATTTTAAATATTTATTCATTTCTTGGCTGCATTGGATCTTCGTTGTTGCGCACGGGCCTCTCTTGTTGGGGAGCACCGGCTCTAGGTGCGTGGGCTTCAGTAGTTGTGGCACAAGGGCTCAGTAGTTGTGGCTCGAGGGCTTAGGGCTTAGTTGCTCTGCAGCATGTGGGATCTTCCTGGACCAGGGAATCAAACTCATGTCCCCTGCCTTGGCAGGCCGATTCTTAACCACTGCATCGCCAGGGGAAGTCTGTAACCTATGCCTTTTAAACATGCTTTCTGAGTTTTTCTTCTTAGTCTTTTAAATTAACAGTTTGATTTGAGCTGTTTGAAAAAACAATTAAGTTTAATATTAGGGCATATTGACTCTAACCTACTGTTAGTGAAGTAAACGCTGAGTATAGTAGCAAGGTTCAGCAAGGCTGGGTTTCCTTACCAATTGATTGGTGTGAGAGCTGCAATTTTTAAAAAAGCATTTATTTATTTACTTATTTGGTTGTGCCAGATCTTAGCTGTGGCAGGTGGGTTTCCCAGTTGTTTAGTGGCAGCTCAAGGTCTCCCTAGTTGCGGCATGTGGGCTCCTTAGCTGTGGCATTTGAACTCCTAGTTGCTGCATGCACGTGGGATCTAGTTCCCTGACCAGGGATTGAACCTGGGCCCACTGCATTGGGAGCTCAGAGTCTTAACCACTGTGCCACTAGGGATGTCCCAAGAGCTGCATTTTAACCTGGTATAATTCCTAGGTTGGATGCAGGCTTTGAGAATTTCAATATTTTCACCATCACACAAATTATCTGGAAAGTTTGAACAAGGCTGTTCAGCTCTGCTCACTGTTCCCAGTGCTCTGCCAACATTTCCTCATCTGCACCCAGCTCTGCAGCTCCCTCTTTGATACTTCTGTCTACTTCCATTTTATCATAATTTAAAAAATTGAATTCGAATTGTTTTTTAGTTCTATTTTGTCAGTGTACACCTGCAGGCATGCACGGATTTGATTATAGTTGCACGGTGTTGTGAAAAAGCCTGCAATTGGATTCCAAAATGACAGGCAGTATAAATTATAAAGTACAAAACACTGTAGGTTAAAGCACTGTCAGCAATAAACAAAAATAGCTTTTGGGGGGGAAGAAATAACTTTGGAAAGAAGAGAGAACAGGCCGGGGAGGAAACAATCCACACCGCTGAAAAAGGAAGAGCCGCATTTAGGGATGCATCCGAGAGAGAAGGACGTCGGTAACACTTAAGTGACTCTTGATCCTAGGCAATCCTCCAAGGGTTACAGTCCAGAGGGCAGTTGGGTTGCTGTGACACCTGCCAGTTCCTCTCCTGAAGGACACTGGATCTTTATTTCCCAAGGCCCACTCATTCAGCCTTGTTGAGCATGGAACTTGCGCCGGGGACTGTACAGGAACTGGGTTTGCAAAGATGAAAAGGGCACAGTTCCTGTCTCCAAGCGCTTCTAGTCTTTAGAACAGAACATCCTAATAGGTAGCTATAAAGGGTCCTGTTGCAGAAAGCAGCAACTAGAAGCTTGTGGAGGCCTCAGGGCTCCACAGAGGAAATGAGCTGCGTGTGGTCCAAAGGACAAAAGTACTTTTGATAGGCTTTCGTATCTTTCGAAAATAATGTGAAATAGATCGCCTAGAGAGGAAAGCGTTGGGATGAAGGATGAAACTTCGTATGGGAGGTTTAAGATACATATAATGGGAGCAGGGACTTGGCACAGGAAAGAAGGGTCCAGAAGACCCATGAGTACTGGGCAATCGGCCAGTCGCCCGTGTGGAGCGTCTTCTTGGGACTCGCACCTCAGGAAATGTTGACTGTTCTCGAATATCTACTCAGGGGTGGGGAGAGAGTCCATGCACTTGTATCAGATTTCGCCCAGAACATAGGGAGAAGGCTCCTTTCACGAGCCTAAGCCCTTTTCTCCCCTCACCCCCTGTAGTTTTAGGGCTGTGAGGTGTTATCTGCAGGGATTTTCTCTTTTGAAGAGGAGTAATAAAAGCATTTAGATTAGCGGGAGGGCGGTTAACACCCGCAGTCCTGGCCCCACTGCAAGCCTCCTCGTCCGCCGGGGTTCACTCCACGCCTCACCTCGGGTTGGCCCAACAGCGCTAACGGCCACGGTGTAGCAACGGCTCCGGGGCGGCGAGCCGCGGGCGTTGCGCGGTCGGGACTCGCTAGCCAACGGCGAGTTCACAAGGCGCAGGGAGTGGGGCGAGGCCGGACCGTGGGCGGCTTTTGACGAACAGCCCTTACAGCCAATGGGAAGCCTGGTCGACTTTTCCCTCTGCCAATAGGGAGCGAGGCCTGGGCTTGGGGGGCGCTTCCCGCGGGCTGCGGCTGGGATTCGATCTGGCGTGGCGGCCGCGAAGGCGGGGGTGGAGGCTCGGCGGGGGTGGAGGCTCCGCCAGGGCGGCGAGGAGTGGATTAGGGGAGGAGGGAAGACCGGAAGCCACGGTCGCGTCCCCATCCTTAGATTCGCTCCCCCGGGCTGGGAGCGGAGACGGAGGAGGAGGGAAAGGCTGAATGTTGGCTCCGTGATTAAGGGGAGCGGCCGCTCCGGAGCCTCCTCCCGGGGCGCCCTCCTCATCCCGCCTGCTCTCCGCACACACCCGGCTCCTGGGCGCGCGGCCCCCGCGGACGGCCCGGCGGCGTAGACCTTCGCTGAAGAGGCGCTGCCCGCGGCCGGGACTGGCCAGCGGCGTCCGAGGCCCGCGCCCCGCCGCCACCCCCACCCGCCTGCCGGCCGGTCCCTCCGGCCGCCGCCATGTCCTCCTCCTCATCCTCCCCCAGGGAGACGTACGAGGAGGACAGAGAGTACGAGAGCCAGGCCAAGCGCCTCAAGACCGAGGAGGGGGAGATCGACTACTCGGCGGAGGAAGGCGAGAACCGCCGGGAAGCGACGCCCCGGGGCGGGGGCGATGGCGGCGGCGGCGGCCGGAGCTTCTCACAGCCGGTAACAAAGCGCGGCGCCCCGACCGCTGTGCCTGGCGGCTCCCCGGGAAGCAGGGCCCCGAGGCGGGGACTCGGCCTCGGGGCCTCCCGCCCGCCTCGTTTTCCCTTTTTGCAGCGCTGGACCGGGTCGGGAAGCGCCGACTCTTGTCTTTGGGGCTTTTATTCTTCACCCTACCTGTTTCCAGCATCCCGATCGCGATCCCGGCCCTGGCCTGGCCGCAGGCCCCGCCGCGAGTCCACTGCCGGCCCTGAACTTGGGGAGGGTCGCGGGGCGGGGGCGGCGGGGAGGCGTTGCTTCCGCTCCGGGGGGCTCTGGTGCACGATTAGCCCTTTGTTAGTTTTAACTGCTCGGGCGGCTGGCCGCCGTCGGACGACCAGCTCCGTGTAGCCTCCTGCCCGCAGCATCCGCGCGCTTGTCCCAATCCCAGGATGGTGGCGTTGGTTCCGCCCAGGGCTCTCTTCGCCTAGGTCCGGAGGAGAGCCGCCGCTGAGTGACACATTATGCCCTGGGGCTCACAGCCCAGTTCCCCTGAAGGTTTAATTTAAAAATTTTTACTCATGGCAGGCCTTGGCACGCATGCTTTGCTCCCCAGCCTCCTGATTATTGCTCAGTACCGTGTTTAGCTCTTCGGGTAAAAATAAAATATGTTGGCAGGTGTTCGCACACCTCTACTTCCAAGTAAGACGAATCTTAAAATCACCTCAGTTCTTCGTGGGCAGTCTGTCCCCATTCGTTTCACAAAAAGGACTGAACTCAGGACTGCATCAAACACACGTTCCTAGATTCTTGTTTCTCTCATCAAAAAGCTGAGATGGAGGCAGAAGGAATGTGAAAATCGTTCTATCCACAGCAAGTGATAACTCAGCTTCAGCTGGATGGAGACTTTAAGGAAACAAAGCAAAGGAAACGTTTTTGCCCTTTTTGGTGCACTCAAGCTGTCTTTAATGACTTAGATGTTCTTTAAACATTTAACACACTCTGTGATTTTTTTTTTAAAAATTTACGAAACTACACATATATTCTAATACTAGATTAAAATGTTTTTCATCTTTAATAAGAGGCAAGTTAGAAGTCTTTTAGCTCTTGTTTGCATTTTAATGTAAAAAATTCTGGACAGTAATCCTCGATGTTAGAGTTTACACATACCATAATGTTACAACACACTAAAGAAATGACTTTTTCTTCCTCTAAAATAGTGTTTTTTAAGTGAAATTTTATTTTTATTTGTGATTTTTTTTTGGCCGCACCTCTCTGGCATGCAGAATCTTAGTTCCCCGACCAGGGATGGAACCCGTGCCCTCTGCAGTGGAAGCACGGAGCCCTAACCTCTGGACCGCCAGAGAATTCCCAAAATAGTTTTCTTATGGCTGGATATTGCTTTCGACTTATGTACCTGGCTATTTGAAATATTCAAAATGTAACTTGAAAGTGTGAATAAAGTGCATTTCTTAGGAAGTTTCAGTTCAAAGCCAACTCCACTGTGGAAGTTGAAAACAGGAATATTAGAGTATTATAACTGATGTTTAGATGCATTGGATCAGTGTATTTCTTTTGCCAAAAATCTTGCTTGAGTTTTTATGCAGCAGCATGAAATGTCTTTCCGATAAGTGTCTTGGAAAGATATTTTAACCAGTTTATAAAAATTGTTTTTGAAAACGTTAAGTATTAAGCCAATAGTATTATTTTGGATGTTGGGAAGAAAATAATATATAAATAATACATCCAGAGTGAATTGTATCTAGCAATGGAAATAGCACTGGGCAGATCTTGGGGAAAGTAAGGAGTCTTAACTAGCATACAATCTGTGTGACCTTGGGAAAGTCAGTTAACTACTGTTCCAAGTTCTCTTACTCTGTAAAATGTGAAAGTTTTTAAATTATGCAGGCAGGAGCTAATGTATGCAGATTAAGTTATAAATTCAAATTTTGTTTGTTATTGCTGTTGTTTCTTAGAAGAGGGTGAATTGCTTTTATTTAACAGTAGAACTAATAGTGCTCTTTGGAATCTAATGATTATTTTTCCCGTTTTTAAACATTTTTCTTCATGTCATTTTGGGTACTATTTTAAAATCATTGCAACTATCAAAACCTGTACATAATAAAATTTTACTAGGACAGGAATGCCCTGAATAGAAGTTTACTGTAACGCGTCATCATCCAGAAATAGGGTAATTCATCTAACTGAAAAGGGTTTGACTTGACTTCAGCCCAGTCCCTTTGTGCAAACTGTTTAAGAAAATGCAGATTAAGTACAATGATAGGTAATCTTTTCAATGCTGGTTGGAAGTTTGTAAAAGTGTACAGTAAGACTTCAGTGATTTACATTATTTGGCTTTTCATAAGTTTCTGTGAGTTCTTTAATAATAACTAGATTTAAAGAAGAATGTATTTAAGAAAAACTGTTTCTACAAATGCTCCTGATTTAAAGATGAATTGATCATTGGGAATGATGTTTTAAGGTGAAAGAGAAATGATTTTGTAGTTTGGATATGAGAAGGCACTCTTCAAATTTGTGTCTTCTGGTGCTAACTTTGAAGAGCAGAAACTCCCAGAGTGTTTCATATTCCTTGGGCTGTATTTTGAACAAAGCTTAATTATGGAGTTGCATGCTATGTATTATACAATTACTTTATTCTTGTGGAGTGAATTGTGTTCTTAAATACAGCGGGCATGACCTTCAAGATCATGTTAATAGTAAGTTTCTGCATCTGCTTACTTTTAAGAAAGCAGTTGGCTTCTAAATATTAGCACTTCAGTTGGCAAAACCAATTGAGGAATTGAATTGGGATAATTCAGTTCCTCAATCCTTAGGAAAAAAAACTGCTTTTATAAAGATTGGTATCAATAAAAATTTATGGAGTACTAATCATTTTAGCGACTTTTAAGTTTTTCTTTTACTCTATTCTGCTATTGACTAAACAGGCAAATCAAAGATTGTTAAAGTGATTGCTGGTGAGGTGAAAATTCATTTCTCAACTTTAAATAAATAGACTTGTAAGACGGCAAAGTGCCAAGATAAAAAATGTGGATCCTGGGATTTCCAAACAAAGGAATATGCATTATATAGAGAATCTAGTTTGAATTTAAGATGTACTGTTAAACTTTAGTATAAATTACAGTGGTGATAGGACTATTATGATGGCTTATTGGGATGAATATAGAATGGGAGATGGGATGAAGTCACTTTGTTAGCTTAGCTCCCACAGGAAGAGTTTAGAGACTGTGACAGTGAGCATAGTAACTACACTCTGGAGAATAAAAAAGTTGAAGGGTGTGTACCTTGGAGGTACGTGCTGGAGCCTTGAGGCTTCTGTAGCCGTAATGTCCTGTGTCTTATTTAGCTAAACTGCTGCAATAGGGTGAGAATTTTAGGCTTAGTTTTGGGAAGTAAATGAAAAGTAGTGGGTTTTACTATCTTTTGGTTTTAACAAGTGACTGTTTCTTCATGTTAGTACATATAGTGAAAAGTGCTGTTAATAGAGCCATAAGCCCAACCAAAGCAGGTGTCTTGGCTCTGCTACCAACATGCTTTGTGACTTAACCTCTTTGGAACTCAACTTGCTACCTATCACATGAGATGGTTGGATTAGATGACCACTGTGATCTCTTAGCTCATTAAAGAATAATACTTGAGCCCTATCATGTGCTAGGTGCTGTTCTTGGTGATGGGGATATAATAGTTAAAAAAAAAATCCATATCTAAAAATCCGTGAGTCTATATCATTTAGTGCTTTATTTTCCCTCTATGAAATTGAATATAACTTTCAAAGCTTGCAGTTGCAGCACAGCACCAACTCAGATGAGCTTAAATGAAAGAAAAAGGGGGCAGGGGGAGGGAATTTATTGGCCCGTATAACTACGAATGCCAAGTTGTGGCACTAGTTTTAGGCATGGCAGGATCTAGGGATTTATATGATGTCACAGGGACTAGATTCTGTCCCTTTCCGTGTTTCAGCTCTGTTTCCTCTATGTAGTGATAAAGCCAGGCTCTCTTACATTCTTACAGCTAGCAAATAAAGAGAACGGTCTCTCCCTGAGTCCATAACTATCCCCTCTCACTAGCCATTTTTTATATCTCCCTACCCACAGCCAATCACTGGACTACCTCTGAAGTTGGGGAGTTACGACTGTGTGACTGAGAATACCAGTGGAATAATATGGGGTTGAGGAGTTTTTGTTTGCTTGTTTTTGTGTTCAACCAGAAGAAGGGGGAAGGAGTTTGGGTAGGCAAAACCAAAGGATTTCTACCACATGAGCAAAAAAATAAAGATTATTTTTTAAGAAGTTATTTGAATCTTATGGCTCTTCTTTTTCATCTTTGTTATGTGATCAAATGTACCTTAAAACTTTGGATAGGAAAATTAAAGGGTTTCCCGTGTTTTTGATCTGCTCTATTAAGAAAAAGATCAAGTAAGGAAATGTGATTGTTTAATTAAAAAAAGATCAGGACTTCCCTGGTGGTCCAGTGGGTAAGACTCTGTGCTCCCAATGCAGGGGGCCCCAGTTTGATCCCTGGTCAGGGAACTAGATCCTGCATGCATGCTGCAACTAAGAGTTCGCATGCCGCAACTAAGAAGCCGGCATGCCGTAACTAAGATCTGGTGCAGCCTAAATAAATAAATAAATATTAAAACAAAACAAAGAAAAAGAAAAACCATGTACTAGTTAACTCTTAAGTATAGTGTGAGTTAAAAAAATATTTGCAGCTGTCCCTTAAAACTAATTTGTCCCTGATCTATGTGAAGTATCTGTGAAGTGTTCAAAGTAAAAGGGGAGATGATCTTAAATATCTGGAAATCTGTACTCATTTCTTGGTACTACTCTGATAAATTCTAATGTACCCAGAAAATGATTACCAGAATAGAGAAGGCACTCAAGATTACAGCATAAGAGGAATGACAGAGGAATCTGGGGGATATTTAGCCTGAAGAGTAAACTTAGATGTGATTTAAGAAATCATTTCAAATAATAGGAAGGTTATGTACAAGAAGGAAATAAAGATAAGTATGGGGTTGGCAACTAATGTTTACTGAACCCTTGTTCAAGAACTACATCTAGCACTGTGCTAGACATTTTATGTTGGTCCTATTTGTTGTAATTTTAAGTATGAGGATTTTGTTTAATTTTTTTGAAAGTGAAACTGAGGTTCAGAAAGGTTAAGTTAGCAGCATAAGATCACAGAGCCAGTAAATGTACAATGATTCAAACGCTAGTCTGACTTCAAAGGCTAATTTGTATAGGAAGTTACAGGGAGACAGATTTGGTTGCATATTATGAACTTTCTAAAAATATAATAGATTATCTCATGAGGTAGTGTGTTTTCCTGTCACTGGAGGTGTTTAAGGAGGGGCTGATAATCACTTGCAGTGGGTCGGTGCACATTTGGTTTTGGGGGGATGAATTAATTGAATTTGAGGTTGGTTTTTTTAATCCTATATTTGTAGGAGGGCAGAAAAGTTTGTCCAATGGCTGTTGAGCACATTATGCGTGGAGGTGTTGGGAAAACAAAAAGCCTGAGGACATTGTGCATTGATTGCCTTTGTAAGTTTACAGTTTTACTGTATCCAGATATGTTAATGGACCCTTCTCATTCCTCTCAGATGGAAGCTTCATTTATATTCTGCTAAGCTTCCCTTCTTTTTAGTTAAGTCTGGTTTTCAATCTGCAGTAGTCACAATTAGCACTCAAGATTGATATTATTGGAGTTTGTCTTTCAGGTAGCCTTTGAGGAGGGGCTGGGGGTTTATAATGGTGTCTGTAGCTTGCAGTGAGGACCAAATAATGCCTCCATTATTGTTGACCCAGTTTACCTAAAGAAGGGACTGAGTAATTAAAAAAGAAAAAAAGTATACGAAATTGTGGGCATTCCTCTATTTGCTGGATACTTATTTGGAAAATTGTTTCTAGTCTGATAAATAACAGATATAAATAGACCAGGAGAGAGCCTAGATAACTAAACATTTGGAATGGAAAGAATTTGAGCTTCTGTATGAAAAAGGATTGAAAAAAACTCCTTAAGCTTTAGAGGACTTGGTCAGTGTTATGGGTGCAGTAAACAATACTGACTTACTCACCAATTTAAGATTCAGATGCATAGTATGATGCTTGAAGGAGGTAATTTCAGGGTAGTAAAAGAAGCTCTGAAGATGATTTCAGATTTCTTATCACCAGTGTATAGTATAGGTAGAGAGAAAATGTTGATTTAAGACAAATGTTAGTATTTGGGGGAAAACAAGGGGTGGTAAAAATATAGTTTGAAAAGATATCTTTAATATGTCAGGTTTTTTTTCTTTTTTTTTTTTAAGAGCTTTATTTATTTATTTAGGCACACAGGCTTAGTTGCTCCGCGGCATGTGGGATCTTCCTGGAGCAGGGATCGAACCCGTGTCCTGTATTGGCAGGCGGATTCTTAACTGCTGCACCACCTAGGAAGCCCTAATATGTCAGTTTTATATTTGGAAACAACACTAGGGTTTTTTTCTTTTTTAAATAAACTGCAGAAAGGATGAGAAGATTTTAAGTTCAAGAAAGGGGGACATAATTTAAAGATAGAGAAATATCAAGGTAGATAATCTCATGAAAGGCAGAGTAATTGAGTGAGAATATGGGAAATACAGGGGGTATGGGATATATTCTCACCCTTGAGGTTGAGATAATCGTATCTTCCTCTAAGTACCATACTGATTGCATTTAACATCTTTTAGCTTTTAAAGCATGACTTAAATCTTGATCTGTTTCCTTTAGGACACAATTCAGTAGTAATACATTAAAATCAGATCTTTTGAGAGATTTTAAAATTGATCCTATAATCCATTTCTTTGTAAGAAGACCAGTTTGATAAATACTCATTTTTTTAGTACTGTATTCAAGATAGCGGTTATCTGTGTTGGGAAAGGAGGTAGGAAGAGGAGATGCGTTCAAATCCCTCTTCCTAGCATTTTATTTATTAAACTGACTGGTGAGTTAATGAATATTTTTATATCGCTTTTCATACCTTTCTGTAGGTCTTAAATACATTATATAGTACAATAATTTCCCATTTTTTAATTATGTAAAATGTTTAATTACATATGCCCTTCACCTAGATTCAGCAGTTTTTAACATTTTGCCATTTGGGATTTTATCTCTGTATGTGTATATAATTTATACACATTTTTTTCCCCTATACTCTTTGAAAGTAAGTTGCAGATATCATGACAGTTCATCTGTAAATATCACAGCTTTCCTAAGAATAAGGATATTCTTTTCATATAGCCATAGCCATCATAATGGTACCTAAGACAATCAAAAACAGGCTACAAAAAATCCTAAATGAATTTTTTTGCCAACCCAATAATATCCTATCTATAATTCAGTTTCTCCAGTTTTCCCTAAGTTGTCTTTTATAGCAGTTTTTATCTCATGAAATGAAGGTGCACATATTGCATTTGATTGTTGTCTGTCTTTACTCTCAACCTGAAATCTTTCTTCCACTATTTTTTGATACTTTTTGAAGAGCCCAGGCCAATATAGTTTTATTTTGCACTTTTACCTTTGCCAGCTCATTTCTAAGAAAGGCGATGACTGTCTTATTTCTTGTAGTTTATTATTGTCTAATTATTTTTAGTGTAAAACTTACTGTTTATACTTTAAATGTTTTCTCTAAATTAGGTTTTTAGGTATTTAGCGCTTTCTTCCTGCGTTATTGTCATCCAGTAATATTTAAGAGCTTAGTGATGATAACGTACATTTGGCTGTTGAGTTTCACTGAGGCAGTCCCATTTGCTAAGATTGCTAATAGGTTGCTAATAGGGTGTTGGTATACATAGGGTACAATCAGAATGTTTCATTTCAGACTTAGTGGCATGTAATGAATATCTATTTAACTGTAGAAAAGACTCAGCATAAGCAATTCAAATAATATTCCAAGGATTGAATTAGTATTTGCAAAGGACTGAATTTATTTGCTGGATTTGACAAGAGTGTAAGAATAGTCTCATTGTTACTTTATATACTTAAATTAGTTCTTTTCTTTAAATTCTAACATTTTTTATTTGCAGAGCACAAGACTGTTATAGTATTTTCTAACAGTCTTTATGATAAAGCAAAGTTGGTGACTCTTTAAAAATAGCCATAAAGGGATTTAATATTCTTAAAACAATTCCTAAGTTTTAATGGTAGAACATTTGCACTTTTAGATTAGGAGGAAAGATCATTTTTTTCCTGTTTATAGGAGGAAAAAACTTTTCCTTTAATAGATTTTTTGGGTATATATGCGAATTGTATATGGAATTCATTTCTTCCCTTTTAAAAATTATTTTTTAATTGGAATATAGTTGATGTATAGTATTATGTTACCTTAAGGTGTACTGCATAGAGATTTGACTTTGTATACATTATGAAATGATCATCGTGGTAAGTCTAGTAACCATCAGTCCCATACAAAGTTATTATAATATTATTGACCATATTCCTTATGCTGTATATTACATCCCATGGATTATTTATTTTGTATCTGGAGGTTTGTACCTCTTAATCCCCTTCACCTGTTTCATACCCCTCCCCACAAACCACCCATTTTTTGTCTGTATCTATGAGTCTGTTTTGTTTTGTTTTGCTTGTTTTGTTTTTTAGATTCTATATTATACCCTTTAGATTTATCCATGTTGTCACAAATGGCAAAATTTTATTTTTTATGGAGGTCATTTCTGAAGTGATGCAAGAGAGGTGCCCAGTGGCTAGTTGTAGATATAGATCTTTGTCTTAATAGAACTTGAATATGTAGATGAGAGCTATTTTCATTTTCAAATTCTCCTGCATACTCCCTTTTAAAATAAAGTTTAAGGGACTCCCCTGGTGGCGCAGTGGTTGAAAATCTGCCTGCCAGTGCAGGGGACATGGGTTCAATCCTTGGTCCAGGAAGATCCCACATGCCACGGAGCAACAAAGTCTGTGTGCCACAACTACTGAGCCTGTGCTCTAGAGCCCGTGAGCCACAACTACTGAAGCCTAGAGCCTGTGCTTCGCAACAAGAGAAGCCATTGCAATGAGAAGCCTGCACACCGCAACCAAGAGTAGCCCCTGTTCATCGAAACTAGGGAAAGCCCGCACTCAGCAACGAACACGCAATGCAGCCAAATAATTAAAGTGCCTAAAAAAATAATTACGTACAAAAAAAGTAAAGTTTAAGACCATATGTTTTAAAAACTTCTTGCTGGGCATACTCAAAGATACACAATACTTAACAAAAGCCCAGGAAGGCTTGTATTTTTTTTTTTTTTTTTTTTTTTGGCTTCACTGCATGGCTTGTGGGATCTTAATTCTCCAACCAGGAATTGAACCCAGGCCCTGGCAGTGAAAGCACCAAGTCCTAACCACTGGACTGCCAGGGAATTCCCAAGGCTTGTATTTTTGAGTGCTCCTTGTTCATCAACAAAGATGGTACCTTGTATAAATTTAAGTTGTCAGATGTACTGAGCAACTTCAATTTATGGTGGGACTAGATAACCAACTAAACAAGGACAAAAGATGATATTAATCTATATTGCCGGAAAAAGAAAGTATATACTCTTCATATCAAAGAAAAAATTTTAATTGGGACTTTTTGTTCATTTGGACTACTTGAGATTTTTATTTTTATGGAAGTGAAATTATGAATATAAAGTATGTTTCCAATTGTGTATCTGTTGAAGTTTTTTCTGAGATTTCCTTGAAGTTGAAATGTTATTTTTTTATTGAAGTATAGTTGATGTACAATATTATATAAGTTGAAGTTGAAATAAGTTATTAAATAACCTATCTGTACTTGTTATTGAGAGAGAATGCTCCCTTTTAAGAAATTAAAATTTTCACACCAAACATTTAATTAATGATTTTACTTTCGGGTCCTTTTGCTAACTTGTGAATTGCAATTTGGTTTGGGATTTTTTTTTTTGTTTTTAATGTTTGCTTTTTAATGCAGAGATGGATTTATTAAAAGATGCAATTTAGATTTTTAAAGTTTTTAACTAGAAATTATTTTATCTTGCTAGGAGGCAGGTGGAAGTCATCATAAAGTTTCTGTTTCACCCGTTGTCCATGTTCGAGGACTATGTGAATCTGTGGTGGAAGCAGACCTTGTGGAGGCTCTGGAAAAATTTGGGACAATATGGTAAGGCCAATAGAGACTTCATACAGATTGCGAAAACAGTATGGTAGAACAAACTTTGCTTGCTTGCTACAAGCCTTGATGTTTAACCATAGTATATATCGTTTGCCTATGATTGTATATCTTTGAAACCTTCTAAGTCTTTCTGGGATTATGCATGGATGAATTTTTGTGGATCCATGATCCCCTCTTACTGCTCAGCCAGGTTGTGTGTGAAATTGATTGTTGCATCTTTCATCTGATTTTCAAATGAATCCATCTTTCCTTCTTAATCTCTGCTTTAAATCACTGAGTTAATTAATTATGCCCTTCATCTTCAGAGTTTCAAATAGTGGTACTTAAATACTGATTTGTTTTTTGTCTTTTGTTTTGGTATGTTCTGAACTATTTAAGAATTAATTGGCAATGAAAAGTGGGCAGATTAAGAGTAGGCATTATTTGCTTAGGTGCGTATTTCTGTGAGTTTTTATGCAGATCATGAGTGGGTTAGTGTTTTATCCTAGCTTGTCTTCCTTTTGTGTTTTGTATTCATTCAGGCTCCTCCTTTTCCCACAGCTGGTGTATACTTAAGAATATTGACTTAAATGAAAAACATAATTAGAAAAGTGAATCTGCTGCCAAAAATAGACACTCAGAAATTGTAAACTAAAAAAAAATTTTTTTTTAAATTTTCATCTTTAAAAATTTTTTTTTAATTTAATTTTAATTAATTATTTATTGGGTGCATTGGGTCTTTGTTGCTGCTCTCCAGCTTTTTAGTTGTGGGGGGGGGAGCTACTCTTCTCGTGGTGCGCTGGTTTCTCACTACGGTGCATGGGCTTGTTGTGGAGCATGGGCTCTAGGTGCAGGGGCTTAGTTGCTCCGTGGCATGTGGGATCTTCCCAGACCAGGGATCGAGCTCATTCCCCTGCATTGGCAGGCAGATTCTTAACCACTGCACCACCAGGGAAGTCCCTGTAAATTATTTTTGGAATATGGTTGGCTGTTTTCAGTATGGATAATCTAGAGTTTATTTTATTATTATTTTTCCATTGATGAATACGTTTGGAGTTTTTGTTTTAGGCATCAGAGACACGGACTAAGTCATAAACAGGAGAGAAATTTCAATATATTCGCTGAGATCGCTTGATTGCTTCAATTTTATAAAACTTTATGTGGAGTTTTGAGTATTGAAAGGAATGGTGAATAAATAGATGGTGAGGGAGTGATCAGAGATTCCAACAGAGAGGAATCATTGCTTCAAAGGAGTAAGAGTAGTGTTAAGTGACACGTTCCATTATGGCATCTTTTTAATTAATTTCTTTGGTGACCTCATTGAGAGGCGGATGACTTAGCGAACTTATATACCTCAGAAACCACTGTTAACATATTATTTCTCCTTGGAGATACAAATTGGAAATGCACATGGGCATACAAAAGCCCATTTCTTGAAATATCACTAAGATCACGGGCATAAAAAAGCCCATTTCTTGAAGTATCACTAAGATAACTATATCACTTCTTAGTCATTTGGAATGGATATTGGAAGTTAAGTTTGTCTGGAGAGTTACATAGTATTGAAGCAGACTCCTTAGACCATATTTAGACTTGCATGTTGGCAGTAGGCTAACCCAGTCACGATAGGGACCTTCTAGGTGGTGCCTTGTCTCATGGAGTTAGAAAGAGATGGTTGTATCTGAATTATTGTTTTCTTCTGTTCTTATATATTTAGGGCTTTTAAAGTTATTTTCTTGTAGCCAAATACTGAAGCAGTGTCAGAAAACAAGTGGATGAGCAAATACAGTTGGAAACTTTAGGGAAATAATAACTGTATTGATACTTTGATGTTAATTATGACCATGAACTGAATGTTGGGGATTAAAGAAATAGAACTATTGTTTAAGTCTGTAAGTAATTTGAATTACTTTTGAGTGGCCTGTCTGTTTTTAGACTCTATACTGTTTGATGCTTAGTCCTTGGTAATGTGTTCCATATATGAATTTTATTTAGTTCATTTGCATAGTACATCGTTCTGCCCTCAAAATTGGTAGTTATGTGAATAGAAAAGTCATGAAATAATCAGAACAAATTAGTGTACAATTAGGAGCTTAACTGGCATAAATGTATATAATAGGAGTTTCAGTTGTGTGAAGTGATCTTGAATAAGAGGTGGCTGCTACTGAAGCTGAAAGAACCTTGAACAGCCTCCTGTGAGGAGTAGGTGTTTTGCTTCAAAATGTTGCATTTATAGAACCTTTCCCTATTTTTTTGTCTGTCGATTTATTTAGTGGTATGTGTGTGTGGGGGGATTATAAAGATTGTATACTCTTCATATTAAAAAGGTGTCATCAAGTTCAGTACATAATAAGTTTATACTTAAAAACTAGATGTATAGGAAAACAGTTCAGGAGAAACTATAACAAGATGTTGAGAATGGTTGTGTCAGGATAATAAAATTGCTGTTTTTTGTCTTTAATCAAAAGATATTTAAAAATATATACTGAGTCTCTTTTCCTCTCTTTCCCCTCTCATTAAAGGAGAGGCTGCTAGGTAGTGATTAGCTATACCAGTTTAAATTTTAAAACAAAACTTTTGGGACCTAGTTTGTGTAGTAAATCTTTTTCTTCCTTCTGTTTTTATTTAAAAATTAGTAAACATGTTTTAAGCTAGCAGTTGAAAGCACCTACCCTACCTACCATGTTCCTTAGACTTTTAATTTTTTCTCTCTTTGATCTTCCAGGCTTTTTCATATTAATGCATTTTAAAATTAAAAAAAAAAAGTTATGTGCCATACAATTTAAGTGAATTCTAAAATGTCTGTGACATTCTAATTTGCCCTTCCCTATCTTCATATGATGTCACTTTTCTGGGGTAACCTGTTTAACGTTTAACTCTGTGCTTCTAGCTTACTTCTTATTGTAGTTATTGAAAGCACTTTTTACTACAAACAGGTAAGTCTATTATAGTAGGCCAGTAAAGAATTTAAATATTTTTGAACCTTTATAATTTTTCTGTGTTTCCAAAGAGCCAAAGGGCATTATTAACATATTTACTTGGTGATGTCATTTAGCTATAAACCAATTTATGTTTGTGAGAGGAGAATATTTATTATTCTTTAATATCTTTAGCATAGACCTGATTTCAGGGTTTTCTGTTTTCTTGTATGCAAGACTTCAGAACTTCAGCTAGGAGTTTGCATTTTTAAAAGAAATGTTTCTCTCCTGGAATTTATATCTTGCATTTATAGTTGGTAAAACTATTCCCAGGCATTGTTTCTGTGTTTTATTCTTTAATTTTGAATGATGTGGGTTGAGAGAGCTAATAAGCCTCATAGACCAACAAATATTGATTGAATACCTGTCATGTGCCAGGCTCCGTTTCTAGATTCTGAGGGTGTAAAGATGAATGAGGCAAGGCAAGCAATTTGTATGCAGGAACTGTAATCTTGATAACAATCCTCCCAGTTGTATAAATGAGGAAGCTGAAATTCGTAAGAAATTACTAATTTGCCAGGCTACAGAGTAGGCTGTTTGTTACTAAGAAACCACTTGCCAATTTTTGAAGTTTAGTGGTAAGTCCTGGATGCCTGATTGAGGAGCAGTGCTGTCACTGAATACCTGACCTGATGTTATTTCTCTGGCCGCCTACTATTATAAAAAGCACGTTGATTGTATTTTAAAATATTTTTAAGGTCCTTGTTCCTGTGAATAGAGGACATATTGCTTTCCTGTTCTGATCCATATGTTCTGATTTCTTGCTAACCTGCCTTCCTTCATTTCTTTGTTTTTCATTTTATGTATTAAAATATATTCCCCTTCCCAAAGAGTATACAATGAAAAGTAAATACAGCACTTCACTATCTTGCCCATAGCATCCATGATCACCATATTCTAGTGAATATCTTCTTTTTTTAAGCTCTTTGTTGGAATGTAATTGCTTTACGCTGTTGCGCCAGTTTTTGCTGTACAGCAAAGTGAATCAGCTGTATTTATACATATATCCCCATATCCCCTTCTTCCCGAGACTCCTTCCCACCCTCCCTACCCCATCCCTCTAAGTCATCACCAGTCATCTAGTTGATCTCCCTGTGTTATGTGGCAGCTTCCCACTAGCTATCTGTTTTACATTAGGTAGTGTATATATGTTAATGCTACTCTCTCACTTCATCCCAGCTTCCCCTTTGCCCCCCACCCCATGTCCTCAAGTCAGTTCTCTACATCTGCATCTTTGTTGGATATCTTTTTATAGATACTTTACTATTTAAAAATATTTAAGAATTTTAGTGGAGATTATTGTATGAAATTTGGTCAGTTTGTAGTTGCTTCTTTTTGTCTTTTGGTTCTCTGTTTTTAGTAAGACAAATGAAAGGATAGTTATTTCTTAGTGTGGCACTTACTTCTTTGCAAAATTCAACAGAGGTGGTAGTTTCTGTTGTTGAGGGGTCCCATCTGCTAACCTTCTGTCGAGTTTTATCTCTGTTGATTTCTTTTTTTTTTTAATTTTATTGAGGTGTAGTTGATTTGCAGTGTTGTGTTAATTTCTGCTGTACAGCAAAGTAGCTCAGTTATACATATATGTTCTTTTTCATATTTTTTTCCATTATGGCTTATCACAGGATACTGAATCTAGTTCCCTGTGCTATGCAGTAGGATCTTCTTCTTTCTCTGTTGATTTCTATATCTAGATATTTTCTAATACTGCTTGGAAGTGGCAGTCTGAGGAATAAAGTGAATGGCATTATTAGTAACTAATAACAGAATTGTGCTTGAGGAGGGCATGAGGTAGATAAAAGCTTTCAATCACAGGAGGAGGAGCTTTCAAATATGTACCATCTACCTAGTAAACCACAATTTATTTGGATAATTTAAGAGTTGACTAACATTGGATATAGGAGTAAAAACCACTACTCTGTATGATTTGAGACATTTTTATTAAAGTCTGCTTTTACTTGATTGAGAAAAATAATGTTAATTGAACTTGCTATATTAGGGTATTCTTTCCCAATCTCCTTTTCAGCTATGTGATGATGATGCCGTTTAAACGGCAGGCTCTAGTGGAATTTGAGAACATAGATAGTGCCAAAGAATGTGTGACGTTTGCTGCAGATGAACCCGTGTACATAGCTGGTCAGCAGGCTTTTTTCAACTATTCTACGAGCAAAAGGATCACTCGGCCAGGAAATACTGATGATCCATCAGGAGGCAACAAAGTTCTTCTGCTATCAATTCAGAATCCTCTCTATCCAATTACAGTGGTATGTATTTTAGTGAGACAAACTAAATTAAATGTGATTTTGGAATTTGCCGTGAGTGACCAATCTGTAGTTTTCTTCACTGCCATATAGATATTTGAAAATAGTGGGTTTTTAAAAAAGAATTGTTAAAATCAATCTTAATTTTGACTATCAAGTTTAATGAAGAAAAACATGGTGAGCACTGTAGCTATAAAACGGTCAGAAGCATGGTTGTCATAATTAAATAAGCACATTAAATTTTTTTTTTATTAGCATCAGTGTTAACTTTTTCTGATAATAAAGTATTAGACAGACATGTTGGAA
Source organism: Hippopotamus amphibius kiboko (assembly GCF_030028045.1). Taxonomy (NCBI): domain Eukaryota; kingdom Metazoa; phylum Chordata; class Mammalia; order Artiodactyla; family Hippopotamidae; genus Hippopotamus; species Hippopotamus amphibius. The sequence continues at coordinate 118,080,948 of NC_080192.1, forward strand.
ATAATCCAAGAAATCTCTCTCAGTAATATGTCAGCACATGTATCAAGAACATCTACTAGGTAGTGACAGAATCCTATAGTACAGTAAGATGCATTTATCATTATAGCTGTTTAGAGATAGCTTGTTAAAAACGTCTGATTTACTTAAAATTCCCTTCTTCACTCTTTAAAAAAGTGATGTTAGAACTTTAAAAAGATTCATGTCCTGAACCAGTTGAGTTTTCTACTTCGTAATAATCACATGCTATTTAATAGTAAAGTAGTGATAAGGACACTTGATTTTTGTAATGAATAAAATATCACAATAAGAGGAGCTTCATTTAGTATGATTTCTAGTAAAGGGATATGATATTTGGACATAAATTTAAAACAAAGCATAAGACACTAAATTTAGTTAGACAATGTATTTACTTTTGTAATATGTATAGACTTATTAATAAACAGTATTAATGTATTTACAGTATTTGGTGTTTTGGGAAAAAGAATATAACTAGTACAAGTACTCTGATTTCTTTATTGTATCCTTAGTAACTAATGGTATGGCTGTATAATTGTAGGTACTCAAGAATTTAGAAAGTTGAAGAATTGTTCCTAAGTGGATAGTTAGGGTTCTCTCTTAGATGATTCAGGCATCTTGTTTGGTGAAATATACCTCAATATAAATGATCTTCTCTGGGTCTTTTATCTATAGCCATTGTCATTGAAAAATAAATACTGAGTTGTTCTGCCTTTTAATAGATATTTATTATTGTAATTTAAAAGATTATAATATTAAACATTTTAGTCACATTTGGGCAAAAACAAAGTAATTGAGTACAACTTTGGTTTATTAATTGTATATTGTCAGAGATTCTTTTAGGTACCTGTTAAGAAAATAAAAATTGAGGATTCATTTAGGAGATTATTAAAAATAAACAATAATGCTTTTCAGATGTTTCATTGGAAGTTCTCTAATGTGGGTATATTGTGTAGGTGAAGAAATAACTTTAGATTTATTAAAGTATAACAGTTTTTAAAAGTTTAATTAGTACTTTACAGAAATGACATCTTGATAGTTTTTTTTTAGTAAAACAAGAGCATTATTTTTCTAAATATAAAATGTAATGAAGTCTTGTTTTCTTTCCTTCATAGGATGTTTTATATACTGTATGCAATCCTGTTGGAAAAGTGCAGCGTATTGTTATATTCAAGAGAAATGGAATACAAGCAATGGTTGAATATCCTTTATTTATAAATTTTTCATTGATGTGTATGAATGTTGTGTAATATAGGTCTTATTTTTTCCTGCTTAATCATTTCTAGGCAAGTGTTTATTCTCCCCACCATCCCCTACATCTGCTTGTCTTAGATTTAAAAAATGAAACTGCAGTACCCACAGAATTTTACTATTTTTGGTAAAATAACTTGTTACCATAAAATAGTCCAGTGCTTCATCTTACAGTGTGCTTTGCCTTTTTAATGAGGAAAAAATAACACTGTTTGATCAAATGTGCCCTTGTACCCTTCTCATTTACCCCAAATGGACTTTTCCGAATCTCTCTTTAAAATAGGTAGTTTGGAAGTATCAAAATGTTCAAGTCAGTAGAACATTTCTTGCCTTCCTTCATTGAATCTTTTAAATGGTCATGGTTTACGTAAGACCTGCTTCTCTTATTATGTTAAATTCGCTATACATTGAGTAAAAAGAGCAAGTTGCAAAATAGTACATATAGTACAATCCCATTAAAAAACAGTAATTAAGAAAAAACCCTAACCTATGTATACATGTGTATGCATAGAAAAAGGTAGGGATATACAGCAGACTCCTCTTAATGGTGCTTACTCTGGCAAGGTGTTTTTGCTTTTTTTTTTTTTTTTTTTTTTTTTTTTAAAAACAGTTACAGGGACTTCCCTGGTGGCGCAGTGGTTAAGAATCCGCCTGCCAATGCAGGGGACACTGGTTCGAGCCCTGGTCTGGGAAGATCCCACATGCTGCAGAGCAGCTAAGCCCTTGCACCACAGCTGCTGAGCCTGTGCTCTAGAGCCCGTGAGCCACAACTGCTGAGCCTGAGTGCCAGACCGCAGTGAGAAGCCTGTGCACCGCAAGGAAGAGTAGGCCCTGCTCGCAGCAAATAGAGGAGGCCTGCGTGCAGCAAGGAAGGCCTGTGTGCAGCAAGGAAGGCCCAGCACAGCCAATACAAAATAAATAATTAATTTTAAAAAAACAATTAGAAACTTAATTTTTAAAAACTAGTAAAATGAAAGATAAAGATCATAAACTCAGCCTTCTCAGAAATATATAAAAATCCAATATTTCTTTTGTATTACATTGATTCTTTGTAATGTCCTTCCTACTTTATTTATTTATTTATTTTGTCCACGCCGTTCACCTTTCAGAATCTTAGCTCTCCGACCAGGGATTGATCCTGTGCCCTTGGCAATGAAAGTGTGGAGTCCTAATCACTGGACCTCCCAGTTCTTCCTGCTTTAAGAGTAAAATATTTCCTTTTTCAAGGTAGCAATCAGGCCTTTGCTGGGGAATTGGACCATGCTCCATTCTCCCACCCCACCCCTAGTTTATAAAGTACTGCTGATGACCTAGAAAGATTAATGTATTATAAATAGTTTGGTTATATTGTTTTCTTTGGTATCCTTGATCTTTTTTTTTTCTTTTTTAAATGATACTTAGGAAAATTTTTTTTTTCTTAACTCAAGATAGAACAATGGAGCTTGAAAAGGGCAAGTTTTTTTTTTTTTTAGAACTTTTATTGAGGTACAGTTAACAGACAATAGACAGCATATATTTAGAGTGTACAATTTGGTATCCCAATCTCACAGTTCATCCCCCCCCAACCCTCCCTGCTTTCCCCACTTGGTGTCCATGTGTTTGTTCTCTACATCTCTGTCTCTATTTCTGCCTTTGCATTTCCTCTTTCATAGTTGTTAGCATTTGCCTTATGTAATGAGGTGTTCCTATATTGGGTGCATATATATTTATAATTGTTATCTCCTCTTCTTGGATGGATCCTTGATCTTTATGCAGTGTCCTTTCTTGTAACATTTTTTATTTTAAAGTCTGTTTTATCTGATATGAGTATTGCTACTCCAGCTTTCTTGTGATTTCCGTTTGCATGGAATATATTTTTCCATCCCCTCAGTTTCCGTCTGTATGTGTCCCTAGGCCTGAAGTGGGTCTCTTGTAGACAGCATATATACAGATCTTGTTTTTGCATCCATTCAGCCAGTCTGTGTCTTTTGGTTGGGGCATTTAGTCCATTTACATTCAAGGTAATTATCGATATGTATGTGCCTAGTACCATTTTCTTAATTGTTTTGTTTTTGTTTTTGTAGGTCCTTTTCTTCTCTTGTGTTTCCCACTTAGAGAAGTTCCTTTAGCATTTGTTATAGGGCTGGTTTGGTGGTGCTGAATTCTCTTAGCTGTTGCTTGTTTGTAAAGCTTTTGATTTCTCCGTCAAATCTGAATGAGATCCTTGCTGGGTAGAGTATTCTTGGTTGTAGGTTCTTCCCTTTCATCTCTTTAAATATATCGTGCCACTCCCTTCTGGCTTGCAGAGTTTCTGCTGAGAGATCAGCTGTTAACCTTATGGGAGTTCCCTTGTATATTATTTGTTGTTTTTCCCTTGTTGCTTTTAATAACTTCTCTCTGTCTTTAATTTTTGTCAGTTTGCCTACTATATGTCTTGGTGTGTTTCTCTTTGGGTTTCTCCTGCCTGGGACTCTCTGTACTTTCTGGACTTGGGTAGCTATTTCCTTTCCCATGTTAGGGAAGTTTTCAACCATAATCTCTTCCAATATTTTCTCAGGTCCTTTCTCTCTCTCGTCTCCTTCTGGGACCTCTATAATGCGAACGTTGGTGCATTTAACATTGTCCCAGAGGTCTCTTAGGCTGTCTTCAGTTCTTCTCATTCTTTTTTCCTTATTCTTTTCCACATCAGTAATTTTCACCATTCTGTCTTCCAGGTCACTTATTCGCCCTTCTGCCTCAGTTAATCTGCTATTGGTTCCTTCTAGTGTATTTTTCATTTCAGTTATTGTGTTGCATATCTCTGTTTGTTTGCTCTTTAATTCTTCTAGGTCTTTGGTAAACTTTTCGATCTTTGCATCCAGTCTTTTTTCAAAGTCCTGGATCATCTTCACCATCATTATTCTGAATTCTTTTTCTGGAAGGATGTCTATCTCCTCTTCATTTAGTTGTTTTTCTGGGGTTTTATCCTGTCCCTTCATCTGGTACAAAGTCCTCTGCTTTTTCATTTCTCTATCTTTCTGTGGCTGTGGTTTTCAGTTCCACAGGATGAAATACTGCTGATACTGCTTGATACTGCTGTCTGTCCTCTTCAGTATCCTTGATCTTAAAATAAATTCTCCTACTAAAATTCATCTAGAAATTTTATTTGGTAAAGCATTTTCAGAAGTGAGAAAGTTATTTCTGATTTTTTTCAATCCATTTCTTATGGAGTGGGTAATGATAAATTTTGGACAGCTCAAACCAAATTTCCTTAATAAAGCCTACGTTTGAATCAGTCCTTTGTGCCCAGAAAGCTAAAGCAGCACTTAATGGAGCAGATATATATGCTGGATGTTGCACACTAAAAATTGAATATGCAAGGGTAAATATTTTTTTTCAGCATTTGCCAAAGAAATATTTATACTTTGGATATACAATTTGAACTTACTTTCTTTTTAATCTTAACAGCCAACTCGTCTAAATGTTATTAGGAATGACAATGACAGTTGGGACTACACTAAACCATATTTGGGAAGACGAGGTAAGTATTTTATGCATTTTAGATGTACTTACATCTGCTGTCAAATTTTTACATGCAGTTAGATTCCTTTTTCCTGAGATGAGCTAGTTCATTCAAATGAAAATCTTGTTGGTGACGCTTTTGTTGCAAAAGGCCTTGTAATGCTGGAAAAGAACCTTGAACATTAGTGCCCCCTACTGGTATGTACTGAGTTATTTATATTTAGTTCAACAAGGAGCCCACACATACAGGCACGCGCGCAGTTCAAGGACTTGCATTTCTCCAAGCAGCTCTCTCTCTTTGGAGGAGAGGAAACTGATTCAGAATATTCCTTACAAACTGCAGACTTGCACACTGCTTCTCTATGGAAAGGACTTTTCCCCCAAGCTGGACGAGGCATTAAGAAGGATAGAGGACTCCAGCAGGCTGACTCTACACTTCATCATGCACAACATCGGCATCAGCAAAAAGCCCTCTGAAAAACTCAGACTTGCAATTCACCTTGACTGCATACTGCATGCACCATCACCCCAAGTTTTTAAAGGAGGACACTTAACAGTACTTCAGACTTGCATGGGATGAATACCATGATAGACTGTGCCCATTTATTCAAGTTGTCTGTATATATTGGTTTGATTTCCCTTAAGGTTTCAGTTGTAGAATTTAAAACTTTTCACTGACGGATACTAGATTTTATCTACAATGTTGTAAATCTTAATGCCCGTTGCTGTAATTGTTAGCAGCTTAGATTCAAATTGTTAATTGACAAATAACCAGGGCCAATTTATCTGCAGGTCTTGGGAATTATAATGCTCAACCAATCCACACAGATATTAAAGATAAAAGGATTAGAAAGGTGCATACTTGCTGCACTTAAGTTTACTATTTTTGTTTTTTTTCCCCCCTCAATTGTGGACATTGAATAGAATAACATAATAATGAAAAGATGCATTATATGTAAAAGACGATTTTCTGTGTGGTTTGATTTTTGTGAAGTGGCTGTTTATAAGTTGTCACTTTTTGTAACAATTTAAGGTTATCACTCATGTTAATTTGTGTAACTAGAAATTCTGACATTTCAAATGTAGGTGAAAATACCATGTTTGTTCAAGGTAAAATATATTTAAACTTGATAAATCTGAAAATAGGAACATTTCATTTGAGATGCATTTTCACCTATAACTTATAAATGCTAGATTTCGTGAGCATAGGTTTGACTGATAAAATTGTTCAACTAACTGTGTGGCAATTCTGGAATATACAAATCAAAATGTGGATCTTGTAAAAACAAGGGGGCTGCAGTATTGGCTACATCTCAACTACAATATCAGTGTTTGAATCATGTGTTGGAAAAACCAAGATGAGTATGTCTGTAGATGTCAATAGACTAGGGAAAATTTTTATGGCATCCAAAATATCTTGGGCAGTAGGGACTCCATAGTGCATGTACTCTTGCCAAAAGAAAAAAATGAGACAATGAGGTGATCCTTTGCATGTTCAAATATTTAGGACTTTTGGATGACTGGCCCCTTGAATTCTTAGTTCTCAGGAAGTGACCTTGCCTTATTCATGGGGTTGCAATCAGGTTTGTTTGGTAGTGCAGCTTTGTCTGGACCCCGCGTTTTTCACTACTCACAGAAATCTGCTTGGCATAGGCTTGGTACAGTTGAATACAGTATTGAAAAACAAAGCCTTAGTACTCAAACAATAGAACAAGTGGTTGATGAGAAATCTCTCACTTCTCTCAAGTTACAGTTACTGAACATTCAGTTTTGTTTTTTTTTAAAAACTCATTTGAAATAGTTTTGGTTTCAATTCTCTTAATGTCTCTTAAAACATTTATAGTATGCTTATTTTAATAGTTTTTATATCTATTCTTTTAAAAGGTCTAAATTTTACAAACGCCAGCTTAGATTTTTTTATACAAGGAATTAACAATCAGAAAAGTCTATAAATGTGTAAGGTAGATATTTAAATAGGGAAATATAATTAAAGGAGATAAAACAGAGTTTTAGTTACTTATGCTTTCAAGGGAAAACTATTCTTGTTTTCTAGTTGCTTATAGATATTTGTATAGCAAATATCATATAGCAGTTTTTGTTTTTGTAGTGACTTCAGCTTCTACTCAAGTTGATATTAAATTGTAACTTTTTCTACCAAAAAAAGTGACTTTATAAATGTAACTTCATTTCAAAAAGTTCTTTTCATCTCAAATTACATTTTAGTGCAAAGAATTCATAGCCTAGACTCCAGAGAACCCCTCCAGAAATGTTAAGCACGACTTGTGTATGTGTGCTTCTTTTGGGGGGAGGAAAGGTCAACAGCTTCCATCGGATTTCAGATTGCTTCCATGAAAGGTTACAAACCACAATTTATAGACTGAAATAGTCAATGTTTGTTTGACTCTTCCTCACATTTCTTTATGTTACCTTATATTAGGTTGTGAATGCTTCCAATAAAGAGAATTGTTGAAGATAAATTGTTACAACAAATATATTATGAAGAGAAATTATTAAAGAGAAATAATGTTAATGTTTGGCTGAAAGATACCCTGGAGATCATCTACTCTAACTCCTTCATTTTATGAATGAAGATTGTTTCTATGATTATATAGCAAATTAGTAGTTAAGTTGAAATCTTATGATTCCCAATTCAGTGCTCTTTCCTTTATAGCACACAGTTAACTATATCAATAAAACTAAGCCATGATGACTTCATGGTGGTTTTGGTTTGAGATTCTTAGATCAGTTAAGGACTTATATTTAGCATTTGGTGGCATGCTTAAGCAGAGGAATGTTAGCAGAACGGAATAGCAGACTGAATTGATTGAAGAGGAGTGAGACTTAAATGATGATGCTGGAAGCCATGTAATGAGGAAAGGAACTGTGAATGTTTAGACTGAAGAAGAAATGACTTTGGGGAAATGGAGGATCATAATAACTTCTAAGCATTTGAAAGGGTTTTTGAAGAAAGACTAAGTAATGAGTAAAGCTGGGAGGCCCTAAATGGAGTAGAATATATGTGGAGGACAAATTTCTATACAATATAGAAATTAACTTTCTCATTATTTAGGACTAACTGAAAATGTGTAAGGGAAAGTAGTGAGTACCTTGTAACCAGTGTTGGGTAAGCAGAGGCTAGATGGTCCCAATTGATGGTCTCTGGGATGATGTAAAGAGAATATATACACTGAATAAAAGTTGAACTAGATGACCTTCTAGGTCCCTTTCAGTGCTGTGATAACTTGGAACAGGTAATGAAAACAGTAATTCTGGAGACTGAAGTGAAAATTTAAATATTTCTCATCTCCCATAAACCTCATTTGTTTAGGTGACTAAGGATATGTAGAAAGCCTTTCTCTTTGAATTTTCAAAGATTAGAATGACCAAACTCTTAAGATACATTTAAAAAAAAGTCTTACTGAACACCATAATTTGATCAGCAAACTTTCTCAAAATATTATACAATGATTTTTAAAATTTACTAACATATAGGGAGTGCTATTTTAGAAACAAGTAATTTTTTTATTGCTGTCTCAGATTTGGGAAAATTGGCATACCTTTCCTAAAAATGTAGTTAGCATAAAAATTATCTTTTAGGAGTATTGTAGTACTCTCGTCCAATAATGTAGCCCCCTTGGTTAGGTTTAACTTGGCATATTTAAACTTTGGGGGGTGCTTCTAGTTCTGCCTGGTGTTAAGGTCTATAGACAATGGCCAATCCATGATACAGTGTGGGCCAGTGATGTGAAAATTTCCAGCTCTCAAGTCAGTAGGTGTTTGTAAATATGTGTATATACATACAAAATACTCTGTGTTTACTGATTGTGAAACCATGTAATACAGGTTGTTGTTGGCTTATGCTGAACTTCTTGAAAGAAGCCCACTTTGAAAATGTGTTGCTGTTGAAGCTAATAGTATGCATCAGGTACTGTCTTTCAAAAGTACTGCACTTAAAGCTTGTTTTAAAGACATGTATTGGTAAAAGCTTCTGTACAATGTCAAGCTCTAGCATTGTGTACATCACTTTCTGAAAAGTATCCATTCTTTCCTTAAATTTGAAAGTGTGATTGTATTTGGCATTTGCCAAAAAGATATTTTCAAGTTAAGTGGAATTTGTTAGATAGAATTATTTTCTTAAACTTTTGGTGTTTGTATTTAAATTGGATATGAATGGATGTTTAACGTTATCCAGGAATCACATTTCTCTTATGAATTGTAATGGATGTTTTGAATGGGTGTTTCCCATGTGAGAACTCTGTTACATACTTGAGTCAAAATTGTTAAAACCATGTTTCTACTTTTGTGTCAGATAGAGGAAAGGGTCGCCAGAGACAAGCCATTCTGGGAGAACACCCTTCTTCGTTTAGACATGATGGCTATGGTAAGTTTGTCAAGGCAGAAGGAAGGTAGTATAGACAAACTATTAGAATTTTTGCATTTCTGATGAAGAATGGCACAATTCTTGTCTCTGTTTTAACTGCTCACCCAACTTGGTTTATGGGATCAGTCTCTTATAAATGTACTCCAAAGGAGTTGTCCAAAATCCTTTGTTTTCTTAGGCTGTTGTTATATCACATAATCTTTGAGATAACTGAGAGCTGTTGTTTGGGATTGAAAGCTTTTTTACCATTTTGTTTTGTTTTGGTTTTGATTAGTAATGAGTTTTGGTCTGTTAGAGGACCAAAAAGAACTATAGCTCAGTAAGAGTATTTTCTTCCATTCTAGCAATTATGAGCAAAGAAGAATTTAGGGTAATAAAAGGCAGAGAGAATGGAATATTTGTTGAAAAGGAAACATGTTTTTGTTTAGATCCTTAATTTAGTTCTACAGTTGGTGCTTCAGCTTTGGTTAAATTTGCATTTAATTCTTTTTTAAAAACTTCTGAGTTTTAATGTTTGCTGTGTTGATCAGTTAAGATTATGAAACCTAGAATGATAATCTTCCCCTGGAAAAAGTTAGGTATAAGACTGTTGTCGTTGTAAGTAGATGTTGAGAATTGTTATTGATAAAAGTTTAAACTGGTTGTAAGTTCTGTGTTTCTGAATATTTTTTTAGTGTTTAGCAGTAGTTATTGACCCCACCTGTTCTGTGGTTTACAGTTGAAGTACAATTAGAAGTACTATTGGAAGTGGTAGAAAATAGAAATTGCTATGTTGTACTCTTGGGATTTATTATCGAAAAGCCACCAGTGTTTCCTGTTGTCCAAAATGTTTTCAAATTGTATACATGTTTGATGACCATTCTTAGTGGTGAGTTTTAGCTTATTCCCTAGTGTCTTTATTTGAACTCCAGGAATTTATTACACCTGTGTGTGTGCACGTGTGTATGCGTGTATTTGTTCAAGTTTCTATGGTAAGTCTGTATTGCAGAAGAGATTTTGAAACAATCGCCATGTTATGTCAAAACAATAAGTGTGGTATAGAATGAAAATCTTGCTACAGTCGTTTTAGTGTGTTTCTTGATCATTTTTATTAGTAGTTTCTTTAACAGAGTAAATATTAAATATGGTCTCACAAGTAGTTGGATCCTGCAGTAAAGAAACACTTATTAGGAATCTGTGGTGCATTGTATAATGGAGGGTTTCAAATGAATAGCTAATCAAAGTTTGTAGTATAGTTGTAGAGTTGTATATAAATGTGTCATGGCAGTCAGCTTAAGACCAAAAATTGGTTAAATGTTCTGCCAAAGAGGGTTAGAAAAATTTGTGAACATATAAATGAAGGAGAAAGAACTCTACTGTAGTCATGTTGACACCGACCGTTTTCTCAGTATGGCTTTTCAGGTTTGTCTTCACTTAATAAGAAAGATTGGAAAACAAGAATGTTATATTCCCTAGAAGAACTTTATATTTCCTAAAAGCCTATTGTGAAATTCTTTGTCAGTTTCATGCCCTAATTTATTTAGTGGTGTTTGTATGTGTGTGTGTTTGCGTATAAATTTTAAAATGTAAGCTTACTTAAAGAAAGGTGCAAAATTCTTTGGAATGACATTTGTTAAATAGGGATCATTCAGGTTCTGGAGAGTCCTGCTGAGGAAGAATGGTTGTGGGATTGTGTAGGGGCATCCATTCTGAGCTATGTTCACTGAAACGTTTAACTCAGGAAAATCTGTTCTACTTTCCTAGGGAAGCAAGAAGCATAGGATATAGGAGATAGTGATAAATAAAGATTGATTGAGGAGAGAAGTATGATAAGGAAATTGGGGAAAAAGCAAAGATTGCAGTGGGTGATCGTGCTATTGAGCCTCCTTACAAATGCTTCATGTCATAGCTGTGTCCCTTTAGATCAGCAGTTCAGCAGAATAGGTTAATTTGCATTTTGGTGTCATATTATAGGTGGCTTTTCCTTTATGATAGTGTGTGGGAAAGAAGGAATAGAAAAAGTTTATTTAATAGATTAAATTTATTCGCTAGTTTTTTATAGCAATATAAATCTATGCTTTCAGAATTCTTTAAATCTTTTAATTTGGGAAGCCCAGCCATGTGAGATGAACTGATAGAAGCCCCCATATTTGAAAAGTGGCAAAGAATAATGCACAGATTTGTTTGCTCTGAGCACAAGAAACATTTGCATATTAATTGTTAGCATCTTTGGATATGGTTCCTAGACCAAAGATTTTTAAAGTGTCAAAGATGGGAAAGGCCTTCAAAATGTTCAAAATGCCACTTATGTAGCATTTTTCCTTATAAGTGAATTTTTTAAAACCTGAAGTACCAAAACTTTTTGCATGAACTATTTAGTATAGAAAGCTTTTAAGAGACTCTTCCCCCATCTTCTTAATGTAGATAACAATTTAAATAGTGTAAGTAACGTAATTTAATCCTGGCGGCTCAGTGTCATAACTACAGATATCAGGTATTCTTTCTCACTGCATTTAATTGTTGCCTGTGGCCATGGATCACGAGAGTTTTTGGACCTTGGTCAGCTTAAGCAGAGTGGAAGTTTCTACTGCCCATCTACTGTACATTTTTCCACTTTCTGTGAAAAAATTTAGTGATAATAGTACAGTGTCATTACTGTATAAGCAAATGGTAGTAGTGGGGGTAGGGCTGGGTGGAGTATAATATGTATGTGCATTTTTGCAGTAGGGGTAAGAATGATTGATATTTGACCCCAGTGTATTTATAATAGTCTAAATTATAGGCCAAAATATATATAATTACTAACAAGTAACTCACCATGAGCTATATTGATTGTTTTGATAAACTAGATTATCAACAATAAGAGCAGTTGAAAACCATGACCAATTTAAGGCAACAGTGATGATGATGTATTGATAAAGTATGACTCCATAAAATTGCAGGAATTCACACTATATTTGCATGTGCTCAGTGGTAGTGTTGCTGTGTTGTTATGAATGGCAGCTACATTTAGAATACTGAATTGGAGTCCACATAAGCTGTATTAATGTGCTATGATACCAAAGTATAGTAGTAGTTCTTAGTAACTCAATAGGTAAGTGTCCCTTAGTCTTACATAAAAATGAAAGCCACTAGCATTACATATTCTTTACTTCTTGAGAAATGAGGAAAGAACTTGGGTTTTGGATTGGTTTCTTGCATACCAGGACAATCTTTGTATGCATCCCAGAGTATGCTTCTATAATCACTGACTCAGAAGTGCCTAAGATGTGTGGGTTTATATTTTTGAGTTACATATTTCCATCTTAGTTGCTTCTTCTGAGTTCTTATGCCTCTCTTCTTGCTACTGTAAATGTGCCCTATGCAGACTTTTAGTATCACAGTTTCTCCAGACTCCCTCATTCCCATCTATTTCATTCACTCTAGCTTTGTTTTTCCTGTTACTTCTAATCTGTTATGGATGGGAAAACAGGATAAATTAAAGTTGTTTAGAACTACTCTGGAGTTAGCAAGTTGATTCTTTTTTTTTTTTAAGAACTTTTATTGAGATATAATTGACATACAATAAACTGGATATATTTAAAGTGTACAATTTGATATCTTTTTTCTTATTAGTAATGCATGTATGGCAGTCCCAATTTCCCAGTTCATCCCACCCCAGTCTCAACCCCCACTTTCCCCTCTTGGTGTCCATATGTTTGTTCTCTACATCTGTGTCTCTTAATATATGATATTTGTTTTTCTCTTTCTGACTTCACTCTGTATGACACTTTCTAGGTCCATCCATATCTCTACAAATGTCCCAATTTCGTTCCTTTTTATGGCCGAGTAATATTCCATTGTATATATGTACCATGTCTTTATCCATTCATCTGGGTTTTTTTTCAGCTCTTTATTGGAATATAATTACCTTACACTGTTGTGCCAGTTTTTGCTGTACAACAGAGTGAATCAGCTGCATTGATACATATATCCCTATATCCCCTCCCTCCTGTGACTCCTTCCCACCCTTCCCACCCCAGCCCTCTAAGTCATCACCCATCATCCAGTTGATCTCCCTGTGTTATGCAGCAGCTTAGCAAGTTGATTCTTAATAAAGATTCTTAGTATAAGAGACATAGATTTGTGTGTGTTTCTGTGACAGCAGTTTCAGATACTCAAGCATTGTTTTCTTCTGGATTCTTGATGATGTTTCAAAAAATGGAAGTTTCTGCATAATGACACCTCTGAGTCTGTGGGGAGGTTATTAGCTAAATCTAGGGTTTAATTTAGTCAGGGGAATAAAATACTAACCTGAAAGTACATTAACAGTAAAATATATTCAAGGGGACAGCTTTTCAGTGGTACTAAAGATGTTCTTTTTGTTATATCTGTATATAGTTCACTAGATTTCACTGTAGATTTTATTGTACTATCCTCCAGAAGATGTTGGCAGAAGGTTTTTTTTTTAGTTTGAGGTATAATTGTGGCCCAGAGTTATACACTGATTCCTCCTCTGTCTGTAGCCTGATCTTAGGTACTTTTTTGTTAAACTACTATTTTTTAAAAATAAGGACTTAAAGCCTGGTGCATGCAGGTGTGTGCAGGTCAGCGTGTATTGGATCTGGTGCAAATAAATATACATCTTTGTTAATTCCCACAGGTTATATTTGAATATTCATACGTTTGAGTTTTCCTTGGATATACATCATCCTAGTTAATATTAAGAGTTTGTTTTTGTGTGTGGTGAAGTGTATGTGCTAAAGTTGTGTTTTGTTTTGTTTTGTTTTTTATAATAGGATCCCATGGTCCATTATTACCTTTACCAAGTCGTTACAGAATGGGCTCTCGAGATACACCTGAGCTTGTTGCCTATCCGTTACCGCAGGCTTCTTCCTCTTATATGCATGGAGGAAATCCTTCTGGTTCAGTTGTAATGGTTAGTGGATTACATCAACTAAAGATGAATTGTTCAAGAGTCTTCAACCTATTCTGCTTATATGGAAATATTGAAAAGGTAAGTTTCATTTAAAAAAGAATTATTTATTTTTTTAAGCTGCATTTTATATTAGCTTCTTTTGCTAGGATATGTAGTAGGAAAATCTGCAAAGGCTGCAAATATATGTGTCTTATTGTATTTAGGAACATGCACATTCTTTCAGTTAGTGATCCACATAAGCTAAAAATTCATTAGGTGGGAATTCTAGAAATTGTTTTTTTGTAGGTAAGTGATCTGAATAGGGTGTTGGTACTAAAAATACTTTTAAAATTGCCAATATAAATAGAAGTCCTTATTTATTATTTATTTATTTTATTGGCTACGTTGGGTCTTCGTTGCTGCACATGGGCTTTCCCTAGTTGCGGCGAGCGGGGGCTTTCTCTTCATTGTGGTGCGCGGGTTCCTCATTGTGGCTTTTTTGTTGTGGAGCACAGGCTCTAGGCGCGTGGGCTTCATTAGTTGCGGCACGTGGGCTCAGTAGTTGTGGCTCAAGGGCTCTAGAGCTAAGGCTCAAAAGTTGTGGTGCATGGGCTTAGTTGCTCCGTGGCATGTGGTATCTTCCTGGGGCAGGGATCGAACCCGTATCCCCTGCATTGTCAGGCGGATTCTTAACCACTGCGCCATCTAGGAAGTCCAAGCCTATACATTTTTAAATCATTTCAAAGATATTCTAGCATTTAACATGTTGAACTGTGGAATTTTGAAAGAACAGTTACTTTCTTGGAGCTAGGTATATATAAACATGTCTCAGAGCTTGACCATAACTATGAATTTTTAGGAGAGTTCTAGATTCATATATTTGCCTTCCAAATGCTACAGAGTTCTAGTATCTTCTGAGGAACAACATACTTTAACCTCAATCAGTATTTGAAACTGATCCACTTTGATAGAATGTGTCCAAAACTTTCTGTCTGGAGGCTTACACTCAAAAAGTAGCAAAATATTTAAATTTCACACATTTTGAAGATCTTTAAAATTGTAACTTTATTTTCATCAGATAATTCTGTGGTTTCCCCAGATCTATGATGCTTTATTTATTGATATCTCACACACACTTAGAATAGTCACTGTCACAAAGTATATTCTAAACTATTTCTGAAAGAATCGTGGAAAATTTAACTGGGGAAATGATTTGTAGTTGTTTGATATATTTGCTAATTTGAGTTTCAATACTGTAGTAATGTTATTTTTCTCTGTTTTAAGCGATTTTAGTATTCTTTTCACAGCAATAAAAAAGTACAATGTGTGAGTCATACGTGTGTGGGAGGGGGAGTGTGGAGTTGCTACTCTGAGTTCTTAGTTCATTAATGCTAAAGCCTCCTTGATCTGAGACAGCAACTTGGAAAATCTCTGAAAAAAGAATTTCCTCTACCTAACTACTTGACCACATTGAAAAAGAAAAGAAAGAAAGAAAAAAAGAAAGAAAATTCCACATTTGGCTTAGGGGATATAACATGGGATATTTCTGCTTATATGACTAGCGAAGAATATGTGGGACAGATTCAGCAACATTGGGAAAAGTAGTTCAGACTTCTTCCACATAGATATTTATCTTAGATACCTGGGTGTTTTAGCTAAGATTTAGGAACTGCATACTTGATAACTAAATGTGCTTTAATGTATATTTTAACCTTATTTACATAGCGTTACTTTTCTGTTGGTGCTTTTCACATTTGTAGACAACTGGAATCAGGCAGTTTAATCAGCATCTTTAGATTGTTGTCTTTTGTGTTTTGAACTAATTGCCTTGTGATTCAGAAACCCAAATCACTTTCTAATGAAACTTAAATTTTCTGTATGTTATTTGAACAGTTCTGGTCTCTACACTTCAAAAAATTTAAAGTTTTAATCGATACATTAAAATCAAGCCATCATAATCCTTTAAAGATCTATATATAATTTTTTCTAATTTTTTTTTGAGATTTACCAGTATAAGAACTACATATTTCATATACATATTTAGTCACTATTATATTTATAGAATGTTGTTGGATTAAATCATGGGAGAGAAATTTTGCCCACAGGAAGACAATTGATTTCAAATAAAGCTGAAAAGTCTTGCTATAACTGAGTTTTGTTCAAGTACAGGTGTAGTATAAAAATACTAGGCTAGCCCTTTAAGATTGATAGTTGCAGTGATAAATATAAATGCTATGTTGCATTTGTTGTAAAAATACTTCCCCACTACTCCTTGAGGTTAACAGATAAGAAGGAAGTATGTGCAATGTGTTATTAATGTCAGTGGTACTTAATAGCTATTTTGGGACTTTCCAAGGCATAGGCACTATGCTGAAAGATAGTCATACTTTATCCCATCTAACCCTTACAGCATTATATACTAGAATTGAAATAATATAAGAGAATAAGTATGGCTTATGTCAAAGATGTCATGAAAACTTGTGAAGTATTGCCCATTTTTCAAACTGCCCCTACCTTGCCCAAGCCTTCCTACTGGCAATGCTATCTCAAGGCCATCTTGTATTATTTCTTATGTAGTATCTTGTTTATTGCTTAAAGCAATAAATAGCACTCTGAATAGTTGGTAATTATTATTTACTTCTAAATTTCTTACCTACCTACTGGGATATAAACTTTAAGAAGACTGTGCCTAGAATGTTTGCTATTAAATCCCCAGTACCTAGCACAGTGCATAATTATTAAAACATATTAGGCACTTAATAAATACTTACTGAGTGAATAAATATTGATGAGTCCTGCCAAATGTTATAATTATCTGCTATTTATAAGGAAATCTGTGGCTCAGAGAAGTGAATTGCCTCAAATCACACAGTTAATAAATAACAGAGTCAGGGTAAGCCTATGCTCTTCTTCAGTGTGCTGTGCAATAAAATTGTTGTCTTCCTTTTAAACTTTATTGAATTTTGATGAGAGTTAAGAGTGTCTAATAGCAAAACAGAATAAAGTGAAGATTCCAGGTGATTTTCTTTATTTAACATCAACCACTTATGTTATCTTTTAGAAATCGTCTTACTGTAAAAGGGAATTAAATGTTCACCTTTTGGGGATTTTGTATTTACAGGTAAAATTTATGAAGACCATTCCTGGTACAGCACTGGTAGAAATGGGTGATGAGTACGCTGTAGAAAGAGCTGTCACACATCTTAACAATGTCAAGTTATTTGGGAAAAGACTTAACGTTTGGTAATTATCTTAAGTGGTAAATTTTTCAAGTATTTATCCTTTTTATTAGAGACATTAATTTCCATTTCAGAATATTTTAATGTAACTGAGGGCACACCTGAAACTAGCAGCTATAGTGATGTTATTTTAGACATCACTATATTTCAGGTCATATAATTTAGATTTTCCATATTACTTACACCTAGTTTTAGTTTTATGATCATAAAACAGCATGTTCAAATGAGCAAGTTTTTTTATTACAGATTTCTAACATGAAAATATATTCAATAGATTTTTCTTTCTAAGTGATGTCTAAACTGTAAGAGTGATTGATTATAACTCAAACTAAATTTCAATATTAAATACATATTCAAAATAGTAAATAGTTGAACTGTATTTAAATGGCTACATGTGCTTTTTTTGTTAAGATTGATGCAGGCATATATGTTAACATTTGGAGACTGCCTACTTGCTGCTTTTTATCTAACAAAGGTATGGTCTATACTCTTTCCTTTCCAATCTTTAGTGTGTCTAAACAACATTCAGTTGTTCCAAGTCAAATATTTGAGCTGGAGGATGGTACAAGTAGCTACAAGGATTTTGCAATGAGCAAAAATAATCGCTTCACAAGTGCTGGCCAAGCATCTAAGAATATAATCCAGCCGCCCTCGTGTGTGCTTCATTATTATAATGTTCCATTGTGTGTCACAGAAGAGACCTTCACAAAGGTAGGCACTGGAATACAAATTGTGGCGAGTGTTCCTGTTTCCTCTTTTAAAATATGTCATATTTTAGCATCATTTTAAAGTCTTACTCTGTCCATCTGCTTTTGATATTATTAGTATTCTGTTACTTATTTGGTACTTAATATAGTTCATCCTTTGACCATTATATTTTACTGGCCTCCATCCTTCACTGGTCTTTTGTTGTTTTGTGGCTCAGTCTTTTTGAGGGCTGGAATTAGAATGAGGTACCCTTAGTCCTGCATTCAGAAAGTTCTTTTACCATGTCCTTAAATCTCAGCCATAACAAAATTTTATATACCCCTGCATTTTTCCCTAACTGTAGGAAGTGCTTCAGAAAAGAACTGGTTT
The DNA here is from genome assembly GCF_030028045.1 of Hippopotamus amphibius kiboko. Classification (NCBI taxonomy): domain Eukaryota; kingdom Metazoa; phylum Chordata; class Mammalia; order Artiodactyla; family Hippopotamidae; genus Hippopotamus; species Hippopotamus amphibius. The sequence goes on from NC_080192.1 coordinate 118,099,267, forward strand.
TTCTGGAACACTGCTCCCTACCTTAGGTACTCAGCAAACCCTGGTCAGCTCTGAGAATGTATATTTTGGTTACAAATCTTGGTTTTATTGTACAGCACTAAAATTATATACATAGCTTATAGGTTAGCACTATTTTAATTGATTTTCTCATGCAGCGCATTAATCTAAAAACATTTGATTTAATTCATTCATGGCATACTCAAAACTTAAATGCTAACATAAAGTTTACTTTCTGGGGAGAAGAAAAGGGTAGGAATCTTATTTTGGCTGTATTTTTAATGGGGTTTTACATTTCTTTGACAGTTGTGTAATGACCATGAAGTTCTTACATTCATCAAATATAAAGTGTTTGATGCAAAACGTAAGTATACATTTCCTCTTTTTAAGTTTCCTGGTTAATTTGATGATAAGCAAATAGCAACTGGATTTGTGTTTCTTTGTTTTGTTTTAGCTTCTGCCAAAACACTTTCTGGGCTTTTAGAATGGGAATGCAAAACTGATGCAGTAGAAGCCCTCACAGCACTAAATCACTACCAGATAAGAGTTCCAAGTAAGTAAAATTGTGTTATAATTATTCAATGGGAGTTACCATCAGAAACATTGATGATAATTAAAAATAATATTTATTAGTTTTCTTTTTAATACAGAGAAGTTCGAATTTTAAAAAGGCACATGAATCCCTTTTCAAATCCCTATTGCTGATTAGTTGATTATCGCAACATTTAGCAGCTTAAAACAGCAAACATTTGTTATCTTACTGTTTCTGAGGATCAGTTTAGCTGCATAATTCTGACTCAGGGTCTGTCATGAGGCTGCAGTCAGCTATAATCTGCAGCCACTTCACGTCTTACAACTGGGGGCTGGAAAATCCACTTCCATGCTCACTCATGTGGTTCTTTGTAGGGACATTCAAGCCACATTGGCCATTTCGTGGTAGCTCTTTTCCTTCCTAATGAGTGATTCAAGAACAATGAAAGCAAAAGACCAACAAAACAGAAGCCACAGTGTCTTTCGTAACCTAATACCAGAAGTGACATAACATCACTTATGCTGTGATCTTGTGGTCACACCAACCAACCATGAGATGGTCGGTGTAGGAGGAGACTGTACAGGGCTGTGAATACGAGGAGGTTTGGGAGCACTGGGGCCATCTTGAAGGCTGACTTCCAGAATTCCTCTTGATTTCTTTTTTTTTTAAATCCTCTTGATCTTTTTAGAAGAAGGCAGTAAATACATATATGGTTAAAAAACTCAAACAGTACGTACTGCTACAAAATGAAAGTTAAAGCTTTCTACAACCTCTAGCCTTTCTGTCTTTTCCTTTTATTCCTCCTCCTCAGTGTATATATATCTACACTTTAAAAACTTACACAAAATGGTTCTTCTATACGTATTATTGTGTGCCTTGCCGTTTTCACTTAATATATCTTGGAGCTGTCTCTATATCAGCACATGCAAAGCTATCCTCTCCCCTTTTTTTTCCCCACAGACTATTTTTAGTAGAGATGTACCACAGTTTATTCGATTTATCCACTTCCCCACTGATAAACACTGGTTGTTTCCAATTGTGTTTTTCTATTACTGCAATAAACATCCTTAAAGTTGCACATTTTGTATTTGTAGGGCAATTTCCTCATAGTGGCGAGCATAAAGGTTTATATTTTGGTGAATGTTGCTAGATTGCCCTTTAAAAAGGTTACACGAGTTTACCACTTTTGATATGTGGAAATGCCAACTGCCCAACACTCTTACCAGCACTGAGTCATGTCAGACTTTCAATTTTTAGCAATGTGATAGATGAAAAGTAGTATTCCACATTATTTTAATTTGTATGAAATGAAATTGTAACACCATTTATTCTCTCTGTGATGGTAAATGGCCTCTTTTTTACAGTGCAAAGAACACTCAAGTGTTTACCTTTTGGAGTTTGTGCTATGTAATTTACTTCAGTCTTGGATGTAAAGGGGTGTTGAAACTTTTTCTAAATAATAGGAGAAAAACTACTGTTGCTTTTATTAGGTGTGATGACGAATGATAGTGGAGGGGGAGAAAAAAGTATGCACACTGAAGGATTTGTGGGTGGAATAACATATCTAGGAATTGCTTTAAAACATTCCAGCCCCTCAAAAGTGTGTGGAGAGTAGGTGGCTGAATTAAGATTGCCAAATGTTGGCAATTATTGAAGCTTTGTGGATGTTCATTATACTGACCCATATATTTTTTTATGTTTGAAAGTTTTCTTAGTAAAAAGTTAAAAAATAAATAAGCAGGAATACCTCCTCTCATTTTACCTTTAGTCACAAAAGTGAATTTTAAATAGTGAGTCAGACTTAATTTTTGATGGAAAATTTTAAAAGACTATATGTATATTTGAGATATATTCAAGATAGTTTAGGAATTGTAAACTCCTTGGAGACAGGTACAATTATTTCTTATTTTAATCCTCTTCAGTGTCTTGCAAATTCTTGTTGATCCATATGCTTTTTCCTTTATAGGAATTTTTCTTTCCTTAAGGAACAATAACTTAATACTAAAATTGTGGTACATTGAGATACCAGAATTATTTCTGTGCATAATCAGTTGATGAATTATCTCTGCCTGTTCTGAAAAGTTAGAGAAATGTATAAAACGGAAGTATTTTTGTGGATTATACCTTTTTTTTTTTTAAGCAGTTTTAAAATTTATATGTCCCGTTGATGACCAGAGATTTAATACTTGCTCTCCTGGAACTTCTTCAGCTCATTGATCTCTTCTTATACATTCCAGTCTTATCCCATTTCCCAAGTTATATTCGAATTAACTTTTTTTTTTTTTTTAATTGGCTGTGTTGGGTCTTCACGGGCTTAGTTGCTCCGTGGCATGTGGAATCTTCCCAGGGCAGGGCTCGAACCCGTGTCCCTTGCATTGGCAGGCAGATTCTTTACCACTACGCCACCTAGGAAGTCCTCAAATTAACTTTTATAGAGTAATTACCATTGGTAATATTTTCTGCAAAATGAGTTTTGCTGATGGACTTAGATAAATCTGATCCTGATACTATTTATCTATGATTAATTCACTAAAAAAAATTACGGGAGCCTCCTATGTGTCAAATAATGTTTAGAACAATAGGCATGTAAAAATGAACAAAGTTCCGGCCTCCATGGAGCTTACCTGCTTGAAGGTATGAACGAAAGTAATCTTACCCTTACTTTATGTAGAAATTTTCCTTCTTCTAGTACTGTAAAAAAGTGAAATAATTTACTCTGCTAATTCAAGGTAATCATGAAAGTTTGATGAAGGGAACTATTAACTTTGTTTTTTAATTTTTACAGATGGTTCCAATCCCTATACATTGAAGCTTTGCTTTTCTACATCATCCCATTTATAAGAAGAGAAGAGCATGTTACAGTTTATGTTTACCTTTATTACAATTTTAAAGCTACACTTCATTTAAAAAAAAAACTAAAATGGTTGATCTAATGTTGCCTTGCTTACTTTGATTTAAGATCCTGTTCTGTAATAAATATTTTGCCTTGAGTAAATTTGTTGCAAACTTAAATACTGAATTGCTTTCATTTTAAATAGAATATCATAATGTAGACTATCTACAGCTTCCTTGTAGATTACACAAATATATGATTTCTAATCTTATTTTTCTTCCACAGTGAAAATATATTTGCATTCTTAATGCTAATTATCTGCAAGTATTTTTCCATTGTGTATGAGATTAATGCAGGTGAAAGTATTGCATTTTAATATTATAGAATTCCTATTATATGTTTAGATGTTTAAGTATGTTGCAGTTATTCATATTAAACATAACTTGTATTTATTAAGTATTTTAATCAAGTTTGAGAATAACATTGCATATATTAAATTTTAAGTACTACAGATTTAGCTGATTTTATATTTCTGAGAGGCTAACAGACATATGGATACACTTGTACAGTATGCACTCAAACTTATTTAAATTGGTGTATTTTTTTTTAAGTCATTGTCCATTTGTATTGACATGCCTCTGTTTCTAGTTCCAGTTTGGAGATTTTATAAAGATACAATAATGAGTTAATGTGTTCATCTTCATTTGTTGCATGTGACTTGATCTTGAAAACACGTCTGATATTTGGCATTGAAATTTTAATGGAAATTATGATTAACAATTCCTCTTCTAGATAATCTGAGATCTGTGGATGGGCTTTAGGGAGTCTGTGAACTCCCTAAAATTATGTGTAGAATTTTGGGTACTTGTATTTTTATTTCTTACTCTTAAATCCATCAGTAATATATGTATTTTTCTACATGGTACAAGGTATAAGGATCTAATTTTATTTTTATTCCAAACGGATAGCTATTTGTTTCAATACCATTTATTAAACATTCTTTCTCCCCCTGAATTGGTTTTTTTTTGTTTGTTTGTTTTTTGTTTTCGGGTTTTTTTTTTTTTTTTTTTGCTTTTTTTGGTGAGGGGGAAGCAACATATCACATACATAGGCAGGTAGGAGGTAAGGACTAAGCATCGTATTGAGACACTATACTATAACACACCTGTTACCAGGTTCAGAGCTTTTTTTATTGTAAAACTGATCTAGCCATTTTATTTTCACCTCTAAAAGAAGGGAGAATATGTTTTATTTACCTAGAATAACTGCGAAGTCTATAGTTGTCAATAGCAGTTTTGTGATCCTGAGAGTTTTAAACAAATTTGTATGTAGAAGTTTCATTTAGATCTTTTCAGAAAGCTTTGTTTTGAATTTTAACAAAAAGCAGTTTGCCTTAATCCTTTTAAAAATGATGCAGGGGTTTAAAACATTTTAAGAGCTGTTGATTAGAAAGTTTACATAGAAATTAAACACATTAACATTTATTTCTCATTGAATTTTGACAGCAGTGGACCAGTGTCCATTTAACCCTCTAGATATAAGAAAATCTTAAATTAAGTCTAGAAGCATTTTAGACCCTTATCATGGAACCCAGTAAGTTATGTCAAAGGTAACCTCTGAATGCACTAGAAATATATGATACTGGCTGTGCACCTAAGTTTAGCTGACTTTACAATAAAGCTTTTTTCCCCTCTTCTATAAATGCTTTTCTACATTTGTTGCAAGATTGATGTCTTAATTTTAAAAGGTAACTTGTGAGTTTATGCAATAGTTGTCTCCTTCCCTTGCCCTCCTCTGAAAATTAAGATGGATGTCAGTGTTACAGATTATTTTGTGCCTAAGATTTTAGGAAACAAACCTGTGGATGGTGACAGGGCTTATTTAATTTATATTTGCTTTAAGTAGTATTGACTTTTAGATAAGAATTCTGTGTTAATGCTTTCTCCCCACCAAAGTGACAAGTAAATTCTTCAGATGTAAATGGGTTGGTAGGTTGGGCCTTGCTGATTTATGCGCTGGTGTGTCAGTTCTGTTCTGTTGTTGTCAGTAATGTCTTTGACGGTGTACTTGGGTGTCACCACTGTTAATGGAGTTTGCTTTGGCAAACAGTCCCTCTTTCCTTGGCCTTAACAACAACATTCTTCCCTTTGTTATCTTTCTGCTTTTAAGAGAACATGAAAGAGCAAGTTTTACAGCTATAAAAAAAAAAAATTGTAGTTTTGAGTTTTTTTTAATACTAAAATTCCATCCCATATCCAAATCCCATGAAATATTTGATAATAAATCTGTAAATGTGAGTTATGGACTATAAGCTGCCTTTTAAAATTCCTGCTTCCCTGCTGAGGTATTACTCTACCAAATAAAAAATATTTGCAGTTGCAGCTCACATGAGACTTAGCAGCAGCTTAGTGATTTGATTATCTAAACAGTATGTTTCCTAGGACTGAACTGAGAGATGAGGATAAGTATGACTAAATGGGGTCAGTTATATTTCATGTTTTCTTTACATTGCTATCTGCAGGGATAGGTAGGTTGCTAGGTAACTGCTTCTTAGTAGTTATCAGTGATACTCTTTTTCTAGAATAAAGAAATTTATTCTAGTGCAGAACATTCTTCCATAGTTAGGAATCTAAAGCACAAGATTTGGACTTACCTGGTAGCGCAGTGGCCACGAATCCTCCTGCCAGTGCAGGGGGACACGGGTTCGATCCTTGGTCTGGGAAGATCCCACATGCTTCGGAGCAACTAAGTTTGTGCACCACAACTACTGAGCCTGAGCTCTAGAGCCCATGAGCCACAACTAATGAGCCCACGCTCTGCAACTACTGAAGCCCCTGAGCCTAGAGCCTTCTCCACAACAAGAGAAGCCACCACAATAAGAAGCCCATGCACTGCAACGAAGAGTAGCCCCCGTTCTCTGCAACAGCAGAAAGCCCTGCACACAGCAACAAAGACCCAATGCAGTCAACAAAGACAGATGAATAAATTTATTTAAAAAAAAAGCACAAGATTTGCCTCACTTAAAAATTTCAGGTGACAAAGGTCCTTGTACAAAAGGTAACTTACAATAACCTTCTTATCTCCATATGGCTGGCTGGCTCAGGAGACTTTTAGTCTATTGAGGGGCCATGTGAAGAGAGGCTTTTTATTCCTAGTACGACTGGTTTGGCTCACAGAGTTAAGCTTTAAAAAAACAATGGCATTTGATGAAATGAAAATATAAGGTTCATGGGTTCTGTCCCTCAGCATGATTTATTCACTTTTTTGGGTTTTTTATTTGTTTTTACTATATTGATTTCCAGTGTCAACCAAAAAGTAAGTGAGCGTACAGACATGATTCTTGTTTAAGCCCCAAAAAAGTTGCTGGATTCTAAATCTCGTGGCTATTTAATCTGTGATGTCATTGCTTTTTCCTAAAACCTAGCATTTACACCAAAAGGATTCAAGTGTTAATTAAAATGATCTATTTTTAGTAAGCTTATCTTCCTCGCCACCTCAATTTTAACATGCTTTGAACTTGAACAAATAAGTGGATTTTGCTTTACTAGTAAAAGTTTCTTCAATATAAAGCCCCTGTCTGAGGGAGCACTTGAAACTCTCTTAGCTTTAATATATGAATGAGGAAGTTAGAAATAGTAGGTATTGCTGTGCCTCCACCCTTCCCCGTTATATGGAGTAATCACGGTTTCAGTGATCCTGACTGAGTCTCATCCCTGTAGCCCAGTGGCTCTTACTAACAAAGGTGCTGCCCCCTTGAAAGACATTTTGACAGTTTGTAGGGGTGCTTTTTCACAGTGTGGGAGATATTATAAATATTTGATTGGCAGAGATCAGGCAAAAGTGTCCCTTGCCCCACAATGACTTCCCAGTATGCTGTTAGATGATATCCTAGAAAGTAAGTCTCTTTTGTATATGTAAATACAAAATATTTTTGTGTACAGTGCACTGAATTTTCTAGGAATGCAACTACCTAGTAAATCAAGGAAAGAGGATTGTTTTATTTGGAATATTTCCAAGAGTTGTTCATCATTTTGGAAGATTGCGTGATTGACGTGGTATTTGAGTTGACATTTCAACATGTAAGGGTCTGTTTTCATTTGTAGCAGTCAAATTCATTTCTTTTTGTCTTCTGTTGTGGCCATACCTAAGCATTTATGTATCACAGTATGCATTTTGTTATAAATTTTATTTCTCTTATATTACAGTTAGGGTTTGGTTTTGTTTTTTCATTAAACGGGGTGTGTGCGTATGTGTGTGTGTAGGTAAGTAGGTAGTATCCAAGAATTTTATTTCAGTATAATAAAAGGATGTCAGATTGTCTAGGTTGGGAACCATTGCTTTAAACACAGTGATCTGGTTCTGGATTTGAAGAAGTAAATCTAGGTTAATCCAAAGACAGTGAAGCCTAGGATTTGTGGGAGAGTCAGTGAGGAGTTGCTCTCCCAAAGGGGCGTGGTTTGCATGTGTGAGGTAGGCCTGGCTTTGCTCTAGACATTTTGCTCTCTTGAGAGAAACTAGCTGAAAGAGAAGAAATGATACACAGGAGAGGGTGGAACTAAAATCCCTAATTTAGACAGCATAAGGAAACCACAGTGAGCATAGGCTACTCTGATCATACAGTATTAGCTGTATTAGCCCAAGCTACTAATTGCTCTGGTAAATGGTTAGAATAGTGGTTACTAGAGAATGGGAGTGGGGAGAATAGGGAGTGACTGCTAATGGGTATAGGATTTCCTTTTGGGGTGATGAAAATGTTCTGGAACTAGATAGTGGTAATTGTTAATCACATTGTAAATGTACTAAATGCCACAGTAATTTTATGTGTATTTTACTACAGTGAAAAAAAGTCTGGCACAGAAATCCTTCCATTCAAGTTTAAAGAAGGGCCATTACAGTGCTCCACTTTAAGCTGGATAGATATGTTGAGAGAGGGCTGTGGGGATGTAATTCCAGGCCTGGCTTATGGTTATATTGCTATGGTGGCTGACAGCTTCTGTTGTCCAGTCAGCCTGGACTGTGGGTCAGGGAAATTGGGGCCAGAGGAGAGACTGGGGTCATGTGCACAGTGAGCAGTTAGGACAGGATTTGAGATGGGGAGGGCATGGTTCCATGAATAGAAACTAGAATTCCCCTGCGTTCCTAAACCAAAGTAATGCATTGACTGCACAGTTGAGGTTCTGCTGGGACTGTGCTGTGTTTTGAGCTATCCTGACTTAATGAGTCTCAGCCTGCAGGAAGATACATTTGAGAATGTACTAAAATTTCCTTGAAGATTAAGAGCCCATTTTACCTAATCCACCCAGTTTTATTTAGATGTTCACCCATGTGCTAACATGTATAGCTGCTTCAAAGTCTTGCAGAGGAATTCTGATTGATTTACATACAAACCAATACATAGAAACAAAAACATTTATGTATAATATATATACATTCTTCAGAGGGCTTTAGGAGCCTTTTATCTAAAATTATTACCAAACCAAATTTGGATCTGCTCGCCCACTCACGGTAAAGCCAATCTGTGGCACCAGATTGTGGTGAAGGAAAGTACAGTGTTTATTGCAGGGTGCCAAGCAAGGAGTCCAGGCAGCTAATGCTCAAAAAGCCCAAACTCCACAATGGCTTTCAGGGAAGAATTTTTTAAAGATGGTGAGGGAGAGGGTTGCAGAGTGTGAGATCAGCTCATGGACATTCTTCTGATTGGTTGGTGGTGAGGTAATCGGGAGTCAACATCATCAACCTGGTTCCAGCCCGTCTGGGGTCTACATGCTTGTGGGCAGCAAACAGTTAACTTTTCCCACCTGGTGAGGGTTTTACTATCTGCAAAACAGCTTCAAAGGATGTGGCTCAGAATATTATCTATAGCTCTTGAGGAGGAACTAAAGGTCCTTTACTTTGTTTAATGGCTAAATTATTATTTTGTCTTGCTTGACTCTTTTCCTTTGTTTCTGCATTTTCTCTCTTCTCTGATTAAATTTACTCTTTGGAACTTGGGGAAGGCCTAGGAGGCTAAAATTTTTCTGCAAACAAGAGGTAGGCAGAAGACAGATGAGGGGGTCTGTCCCAGAAAGGTCCTACTTTGCTACAAAATGAGAGTGCAGATGCATTTTGTTTTAGGCATTTGTTTGATATATGATAAAACCTGAACTTTTCTGCCTAATACAAAATAATAGGACTGATGTAAATGTCAATGACCTCAATCATGGTAGAGCTTTTCTTGCTAGACTGTTACAAGTAACATCCACAGTACTGTTGCTAACACAAATTCAGACTTGTCCTACAAAGTCCTCATAATGATTGCTTCTGTAATGCCATGATATCTCTCAGCAAAGTGCAAATACTTGTGCTGAAGTTTTTTTAAAATAAGTTTATTTACTCACTTATTGGCTGTGTTGGGTCTTTGCTGCTACACATAGGCTTTCTCTAGTTGAGGCAAGCAAGGGCTACTTTTCATTGCAGTGTGCAGGCTTTTCAGTGCGGTGGCTTCTCTTGTTGCCGGACACGGGCTTGAGTGGCCTTCAGTAGTTGTGGCACATGAGCTCAGTAGTTGTGGCTTGCAAGCTCTAGAGCACAGGCTCAGTAGTTGTGGCACATGGACTTAGTTGCTCCACGGCATGCGGTATCTTCCCAGACCAAGGATTGAACCTATGTCCCCTGCGTTGGCAGGCGGATTCTTAACCACTGCACCACCAGGGAAGTCCCTGTGCTGAAATTTCTGCCACTTGACCAGAAAGACTACAATAGTTATACCACCTATTGTACTTCTTCCTGCTGTGTAATAACCCTTTGCTCCCTGCAGTTTCCGCTCAAAACACTAGTCTCAGAATCAGTAAAACCTGTTATTTTCCTTAGTTTACTTATGTTTCTGAGAAAGGCAGGACTGCCTTGGGGAGTTATTCCATGATGTGTGAGTGAAGACCACATGGCTTATAAATTCTGGAAAATGTACAGGGATAACATCTTGGAGCCTCAACCTACTCGCCACCAGGTGTGACATTGGATTGATCTGTAACCTAGAGCTGTGTCATGGGCCATGATGCTCTTCCAGTGAGGAGCAGGTAAGCATGTGATTGTGTATAAGGGAAAGGGCAGAGACTGTGAGGCAGGAGAGACCTGTGTTACAGTAATGGTTCCTAGGTCTCATTCCACATTGAGACAGTGTAAAGTTTAGGCTAGATGACATGGTTTGCTAAAGAATACAGTTTTATTTAATGGTGATATTTTTTCTAATTCTTTTTTGACCCAGCAGTTACCACTTGTGGAAAGGGGCTGTTGTAAGCAGTAGGGAGATAATATTGTACATCAACTGTACTTCAATTTAAAAAAAAAAGACAACAAAGCTTTACTAGCGTTAGAGCTGCTTCTCCCATTGCACACAGGCAGGGAAACTAATTCATAGCCCTGGTGATTGCTGAATACGGCCTTCAACCTGCCTGACCAGGGAACCTAGCCAGAGCACATGGCAAGCTGTGTAGCCCATCCAGTAGCTCTATATAAGTGGGACTTGAACAGACAGCACAGCCCATGACTTTCCCCATCTGCGGAGCAAAACTGGTGGCCTCACCTGACCAGGGAATTCAGTGCACACTTGCCTGATTCAGGTCCCCAAACAACAAGCCATGCAAGCCCTGGTTGCTATCCTGCTGCTCTGCCAGAGCAGGAAAGATAATTCATAGCCCCATTGTACTACCAAATATAGTATCCAGTCCCAACCACCCAGGCGGCCTGACCAGAAAATCCAGGCACCAGTGAGGCCCATCCGATAGCCTCACTCTACTGTTCTCAGGGCACACCCCCCATTCCCATCCTCAGAAATTAAAAAGAAAAGAGAATAGGTAAAATTTTAATTAATGGTTTTATTCTTGCCTGAATTATCTAGATAGGTTTCTTAAGTTAATCAGATTAGTTATTCCCTAGTAATTTTGCTTTTGTAGCAGTCTTAGTGAATGAAGGAAAGGATTAGGCTACCTAGTAACTTGCATCATGAATGCTCATGTGATGATCCTTTTCTAAAAAAGTTTTTAATTGACATATAACATTGTGCAAGGTACGCAAGCAGTTGATTTGTTACATTTATAAATTGCAATATGATTATCACCACCCTAGTGTTAGCTAACACTTCTGTCACTTCACATAATTATCGTTTTCTTCTCCAGTTTTGAGATATAATTGACATGCAGCACTATATAAGTTTAAGGTGTACAGTGTAATGATCTGAGTTACATACATCATGAAATGATTGCCACAGTAAGTTTAGTGAACATCCATTATCTCATATAGATAGAAAATAAGATTTACAAAAAACTTTTTCCTTGTGATGAGAACTCTTAGGGTTTACTCTCTTAACGACTGTTATATGTAATATATAGCGTACAGCAATGTTATGTTTATCAGGTTGTACATTACTCCCCTAGAACTTATCTGTCTTATAGCTGGAAGTTTGACTTCTTTCATGACCTTTTGAATACTTTAATCCATTTCCCCTTCCCTCACCGCCCCCCGCCATGTGACAAAACTGAAAATGGTCTAGGTCAAATAGGTAGCTTGGATTAGGGGAAAAACTTTCCATCTCAACATAAAGCTAGCTGAGCAGGTGGTTGCTAAGCCATAGGGGCTCCATTCCATGGGATTCCCAAATGCCACCTTTTATTTAGGTTGTGGGTAAGGTGGATGGGCCCAGAATGTGGGTTGGGTTGCTATGATGCGGGGGGCAGGGAATGATGGTGTTGGCACACCTCAGTATTAAGTTTGGATATCTTGAAAACTGCTTTTCAAAGATCAGCCTTTCCTGAGCTTGAAGAAATATCTGAGTACACCAGATCCTAACTTTTGAGACTTGGAAAAAAGAAGCATAGTAATTAGAACTTTGATTTTTTTTTTCTCCCTGAAGCTATGTGGCTTTGAGAAAAATCTAGACGTTTGTGGTCACAAGAAAACCTCACTGTGCCATTGGCTATCTAGAGGCAAGAGGGATTGAGCATAGGCATTTTAAAAACAGTTCCATTAAGTGGGAGAGACTTTACTGGGAAAACCTGGGTTATAGTCTATATGGACTAGAGTCATACCATATGAACCGAAAATCCTGCTTTGATTGTGTGTACATAGTGCTCAGCTCCCAAAGATTCTTGGAAGAAGTATCTGTGCTGGCAGACAGGTAGCTGGATAAACTGCAAGAAAGAGTGGCATTTTTCAATTAAGGCACAGTTTATACACATCCCAAGATAAGTATTGGAGTTAAGAAGCAACAGAAACAGAATTCTTACTACATTCTGGTTGTTTTGGATGAGTCAAAAATAATTCCTAATAACTTTAAGGTAGCATTGTGTAATAGAACACTGGGTTAAAACTTGTCCCAGCTGTGCCACTAACGAGCTGTGTGACCTTGAGCAGGTCATTTAAAGGAACTTTTAAACCTTAGATTCCTTTTATGTAAAATGAGAACAATAATATCTGACCTACTTATCCTACAATGTAAAAATATATATAAAAATATATATGAAAGTACTTTTGGTGATACTCATTATAAATCGTCTGGCGCGAAGGGGCACTTGCGTTTGAGAGGGCCTCTACACTGTCATGGGATTGACACTTGGGAAGGAAATAGAGGCTGCCACAACTCAATCACTGCCATTTCAAATCCATGTTTAGCTGCTCCTGTGAAAATTTTTCAGTAATACAAATGAATCTGATAGATAAAAAGTAGTATAGCTCAGGTAATAGAAGATCCAGCAAGTTGATGATTCAAATTATTTCAACCTATCTGGACAGTTTTTTGTTTGTTCTTTTTAAAGATGGCTCACTATATATCAAAAAAAGCCCTCCTAAATTTTAGAGGCAGGCAAAGTTAAATTTAACTCTTAGTTTAAAAGAAGTATATGATAGAACTTTAAATATTGGATATATACAAATTATGTATATTTGTGTACCTATCTTATAGTAAATGGAGATCTCTTATACAACCAGGATGTGGTACACACAGACCCTTTCATTTTTAGTGAATAGGGAGTTTGGAAGTCATAATATTGGATTTTAATACTATGTTGGCCGTATCTGATTTATTTGACATAACATTCCCTTGGTTAAGACTCTTCATTCTGCTGGGTAATGGGAAACAATGGGAAAACAGTTTAATTCCTAATGATTCACTTATAATATTTTCCAGAAACTCACTGGTATGAAGACTGCCTGCCTGAATATTTCTGGCTACTTCATGAAAGTATAAAGTTTGATAATTTCTTTTCTGCAGATGAAGTACTTTTATAGGACTTTGAAAGGTGCCAACTAGGTTATGGCAAACAGTTCCTGTCAATCTTAGTTCTGTCTGTCTGGATTTGATAGAATTTTGTTTTCTCAGCTGTAATATTTCTAGGCTGAAGAGTTTCCTTTCTTTTTTTTTTTTTTTTTTGGTTTATTCTAATGAAGTAGTTCTTCTTTCACCAAAGGCCCAAAATTTCTTTCATCATTTAATTTCTTTTTTCTGGAACTTTTCAGGTTCTGAGATGTGGCAAGCAGAACTGTATGCCAGCTTTGTAACCACTTTAGTTAATAGGAGGTTGTTTTCCATTTTGGTTTCCATACCTTTAGAAGGAAGAGTACTGAGGGGAAAAGAGTGTAGGATTTGGAGTGAGACATCCTAGGTTCATGGCCTCACTCTGTCCTTCATTAGCTATGAGTGAGAGCAAGTCCTTTAAAAATGGCCTGAGCCTCAGTTGTTTATTAATCTATAAAATGGAGGAGTTAACATCTCTTCTATATGTCTCCTTTATCCATTTAAAACTAAACTGTCATAGAATGGTCCTTAGGTACTGTTGCAGTGACCATATTTTTGTTTCCTTTTCATTTGTGAAGGGATCATTAGACTTTGGTTCCCTCAAGGATAGGAACCTTTGTATTTTCTTTCCCCTTCCTCTTAGTACCTCACCCGTAGAGTCAGTCTCCCACATGAAGTTATCTTCACAGATGAGGGCTGTCTCCATTGGTGCCAAAGCTACAGCTTGAACTTGGATGACCTTGTATCTGGGAGGAAGGAGCAAGCGTGCTTATCAAGGGGAAGATAATAGAAATCTAAAAGGAAGTTATAATACTGAAGACCACAGAATCAAGATTAAAAACTATCTTGACAGGCTGTGGCCCTGGGTTGGAAACAATAAGGTGAAATTAAACTGAGATAAGGAAAGGTTCCTCATTTAAGTTTAATATTTAATAATAATAGCTAACATTTATTGAGCATTTATGTATGTTAGGCATCCTGTTAAATACACGTTACATGTAATTCTTATCACAGTCAGATGAGGTAGATATTATAAAGACAGGGAAATTTAATGTAACCTATCCAACATGGTAGAACCAGGAATCCAACCTATTAGAGTTCCAAAGCACACACACTTAACTACTATGGCCCTCAGAATATCTTGGGTCCACCCCAAGATGTCCATATTGTAATCCCCACAACGTGTAAATATAAAATTTTCGTGGCAAAATGCACTTTGCAGGTGTAAGTGAATTTAGGGACCTTTAGATGGGGAGATTATCCTGGATTATCCAGGTGTGCACAATCTCATCACACAAGTCTTTGAGAAACGTTCTTGTCTGCAGTGAGAGAGGGGACAGGAGGAGAGATTTGGAGCATAAGAACTCAACCTGCTGTTGCTGGTGTTGAAGATGGAGGCGACAAGCCAAGGAATGTGAGTGGCCTTGAGAAGTTGGGGACAGCCATCAACTGACAGCCCACAGGAGGGGGATCTCAGGACTACAACTGTTTACGAGCGGAATTCTGCCAACAACCTTAGTGAGCAAGAACCTCTAGAAAGGAACGTAGCCTTAAATACAACATAAATGTTGTGGACCCTCGCACTGGGATAAAACCCAGCAGCATCCACTCTGTAGAATAATAATGTTATTAAGTATTACACTGTGGTGCACTTGTCATATTTCACAAGACTTCACTCATTATATGACCAAATTTATGCATCATAACAAATTGTAGAATCTGCATTTGTTTACGAGGGAAAACAAGTTGGCAACAGGTGGATAAAAAGAGAAAGGAATAGGGTCTTGCTGACACTTTGATTTTAGCCAAGTGAGACCAAGGTCAGACATCTGATCTGAACTTTATGATAATAAATTTGTGTTTAAGCCATTACATTTGTGGCAATTTGTTATGGCAGGAATAGAAAACTAATACTGTTGCATTCGTTTTCCAACAGAAGCCACAGTCTAAATATGAAACCACACTATGATGAGGCTAAAACAAAACTAACATTAGTTTTCAGATCATGTCTTACTGTTTTCTAGATTGGCCAGACTATTTCTGGATTATTGGGTCAATTCTGAAAGCCGTATTTTGAAAGTCATCAGCAAATTAAAAGTGAATCAAGCACAAGAGTGATGAGCCTAGGAGTCATCGCATTTTAGCACTTCGGAAATTGATGCATTTTGTACACACCTAGCTTTGTCCTATTCCAATATCTTCTGAGTATTGATATATTTCATCGGTATATAATATAGATTTTTTTCTTGCTGTTTTTTTTTCTGATTTCAAAGATAATCAGACAAAATTCACACATCACCAACATATAAAACAGATGACAAAAGTCCACTGTAATCCCTGCTCCTCACCACTCACAGCCTTGCAGGATCTTTCTTAACTTTTTGTTTATGTGTATCTTAACCTGTCTACATATGTGTTCATATTTTTGAGTAAAAATCATCACAAGGTTTATAAATTATGAGTCTTGAAAGACAAAACCTATTCCAAGAGTCTACAAATATTTTCCTACACTTTAATGGCTTTTTTAAATTTAGATTTTTTGGTCTACCTGAGAATTTATTTTTACGTACAATGTACTATAATGATCTAGTTACATTTTTTTTCTCTATGCATAACTAATTGTCTTAACACAATTTTCTGACTACTCCCACCCAGGTGGTGACATTTACCATATATTAAATCCTCATAGTGCTTGTCTTTTTTTAAAGATTTATTATTTATTTTTGGCTGCATCAGGTCTTTGCTGCACACGGGCTTTCTGTAGTTGTGGCAAGCAGGGGCTACTCTTCATTGTGGTGCGCGGGCTTCTCATTGCAGTGGCTTCTCTTGTTGCAGAGCATGAGCTCTAGGTGCACGGGCTTCAGTAGTTGTGGCACGTGGGCTCGGTAGTTGTGGCGCATGGGCTTAGTTGCTCCGTGGCATGTGGAATCTTCCTGGACCAGGGATTGAAACTGTGTCCCCTGCATTGGCAGGTAGATCCTTTTTTTTTGGTCAAGTAGATTCTTAACCACTGTGCTATCAGGGAAGTCCTTGTGTCTGGTTTTTATTCTCTAATCTGTTCCACTGGTCATCTGTTGCTGAGCCAGTGCTGTGCTCTTGTTTTGATACCTGGCAGAGTAAGCTACCCTCAATCATCTTATTTTTCATACTTTTAATACTATTTCTTTCATAGTATTCTCAAGTATTTATTCTTCCAGATTAATTTAAGGATTAACCTGTCAAAAAAATAAAAATAAAAAAGGCCTTTTGAGGGAATTCCCTGGAGGTCCAGTGGTTAGGACTCCAAGCTCTCACTGCCAAGGGCTGGGGTTCAAATCCTGATTGGGGAACTAAATTCCCACAAGCCACTTAGTGTGGCCAAAAAAAAAAAAGTCCTGTTGGAATTTGTATTACAATTGCATTAGAGTTATACATTAATTTGAGAAGATTCAAAGTTTTTACATCATTATATATTTACATTTATTATATAAGAACATATAAATACATCCTATATAACTTTTTTTTTTTACATTATTCTGTCCAGGAAATTCAGGTCTCCTTTTATCTTTCAGAATATTTTAATGATATTCTTTATGTAGAGCTTATACATTTCTTGTGAAACTCACTCCTAGGTGTTTTCTTTTTGTTTGTGTGAATTGAATCTATTTTCTTTCATTGTATTTTCTAAGTACTTATACCTGCTATAGTGTTAGGCTATTGAATTCAGAATACCTATTGTTTATTGGTCGAGCTGCTTGGCTTGTGGGATTCCTAGTTCCCCACCAGGAATTGAACCCGAGCCCTCGGCAGCAAGAGCATGGAGTCCTAACCACTGGACCACCAGGGAATTCCAATCCTGATAATTTTTTAGTTGAGTCTCTTGGATTTTTTTAGGTAGGCAGTTATATCATCTGAAAATAATTACATTTTGTTTCTCTCTTTCCAACATTTAAACTGACAGCTTTTTCTTGCATTGTGTTGTTGACTATTGGCATTTTGAATCAGCTGTTTTGACATCAGAGCTTAACATAAGGCTTTTAATATAAGCCTTAACACAAATCGCTAAATAATCTTTGTATTTCCAAAATGAAATAATAATAGCTGATGCATATCAAGTACTTATTGCATGCTAGGCAGGTTCTAAGGATCTTATGTATGTTAATGTATTTAATCCTTACAACAGTCTTACAGTGTGGGTATTATTGTATTCATTTTATTGACAGGCAAATTGAGAAACAGACATCAAGCAACTTATTGAAGGCTGAACAGGAGGGTAGTGAAAAGATTTAACCCCAGGTAGTTTGGTTCCCAAGGTCATGCTTTAAACTACTATTCTAAATTGCTTTTAAATGAATAAAACAAAAATGGCTTTCTTGATTTTTCTTTCTTGACTTTTTTGACAGATGATTCAGTCAAAATAGAAGGTATAAACAAAAGGAAGAATCATCTCTAGTTCACTATCATTTTTTAAAAAATTTTATTTATTTATTGGCTGTGCTGGATCTTTGTTGCTGCACACGGGCTTTCTCTAGTTGCTGAGAGCGGGGGCTACTCTTCATTGTGGTGCGCATGCTCCTCATTGTAGTGGCTTCTCTTGTGGAGCACAGGCCCTAGGCGCATGGGCTTCAGTAGTCGCGACACATGGGCTCAGTAGTTGTGGCTCACGGGTTCTAGAGCACAGGCTCAATAGTTGTGGCACACAGGCTTAGTTGCTCCATGGCATGCGGAATCTTCTCAGGGCAGGGCTCGAACCCATGTCCCCTGCATTGGCAGGCGGATTCTTTACCACTGCGCCACCTAGGAAGTCCCACTATCATTTTTGATTACTGCAGGGTATTCACCATGAGATAGAATGGTAACGTTATTATTTGGGTTTTTGCATATAGCTTTTCAAGCATCCATTTATATGCTTATGTTTCTGAACTTGAATTTCTAGGTCAAAAAGTATTATTTCAAAGTTTTACAGAATTGCCAAATTGTACCCATTACCCCAAGAAAGCTTGACCTGTTAAACGTTGTTAATCTAAGTGAAAATTAGCTTAATATTATTTAGATTTGCATGTTGAGTACAATATACTTTAACCACCTTTATTTACTTTTCTGTTGGATGTTCATCTTTTATTGATTTATAAACATTCTTTCATTCTTTTTATATTAGGACCATTCTGTTTGACATAGACGTTGCAAATTTTTTTTTACCAGTTTATCATTATAGAAGGATTATAGAAATAGTGATCTACATTTTCTTATAAATCTTCACAAACTACCATATATTCTTTTTAAATTACTTATTAATGAGTTAACCAGATCCCACTTTTCAGCCTCACTCCTTCCCTTAGGCTTAACCTCACAGCCTCCTTGGATAGGATGAAGGGTCAGGGTTGCCACTTAGAGTTTTTAGTTGGTAATTTAGAGCTGTTAGACCTATAGATAAATGTGGATTGCGCACTTGTACAAAGGATAAACACACTTAAATTCATACAGGACAGGAGAAACCAGTGAATTAGAGATGTCAACAAACAATAGAAAATGGGAAGCAGATGGATAAGTGATGAGTGACCGAGCCTATAGAGGAAAATGCCAGCAGTCACATTAGATTGCACAGCAGAACTCTGAAAGGTTCAGGAATTGGAGGCACTAGGTATTTCAAATAGCTGGAGGGGAGAGGAGCTCATCATTGGATGATCTGCTGAAAGACTTTATAAGGGACAGTTAAACCACAGATCCCTTTCCACACCCTACCCTGCAAGATGACTACCTTTCCTTTACTCCAGAGGAAGAAAGGATGTTTATTTTCTTAAGAAATTCAACTAGAGATGGTCCCCAGCTTATGATGTCTCAACGTAAGACTTTTCAACTTTACGGTAGTGCAAAAGCAAAACTCATTCAGTAGAAACTGTACTTCAAATTTTGAATGTTGATCTTTTTCCAGGCTAGCAATATTCCCTATGATACTCTCTCCTGAAGCTAGGCAGTGGCAGCGAGCAGTAGCTCTCAGTCAGCCACTCCGTAAAGTGGGTACACAATTTATAGCACTTTCAGTCATTCTATTCCTGTGCAACCATTCTGTTTTTCAGTATTCAACAAATTACATGAGATATTCAGCACTTTATTATAAAGTAGGCTCTGTGTTAGATGATTTTGCCTGACTAGAGGTTAATATAAGTGTTCCAAGGACATTTAAGGTAGGCTAGGCTATGCCATAATGTTTGGTAGGTTAGGTGTATTGAATGCATTTTTGACTTACAGTATTTTCAATTTACAATGGGTTTTTTGGGATGTAACCTCATTGTAAGTCAA
This sequence comes from Hippopotamus amphibius kiboko, assembly GCF_030028045.1. Classification (NCBI taxonomy): domain Eukaryota; kingdom Metazoa; phylum Chordata; class Mammalia; order Artiodactyla; family Hippopotamidae; genus Hippopotamus; species Hippopotamus amphibius. Next base: position 118,119,175 of record NC_080192.1, read on the forward strand.
GGAAGATCTGTAGAGAAGCATCAGACTCAGGAATAAAGGCAGAGAGGATGAGTGTTGAGGCACCATCCTGAAAATGAAAATTAAGTGAAAATCTATATATCGAAGAATGAGACTCCCTACTCTCGGTCCTCATCCTGCCTCCTCTTCCTTCTTCAAACTAGGCTCTCTGAGCAAAAGATTGAAGAATTCTTCTTTGGATAACCTGTGTGGCCCACAGCAAAAATACCACAGCTTCTGACTATTTAGGGTTTCTTGGGAAATGGGCAGTTACCCTGCAGAAATGGCTATTAGTAAACCATCCTTGCCCATGCATGCAGAGGTTCTAATCAGCTTTTAAGTATCTCCCTCTTAGACTGCCAAAACTGTAGTCCTTTAACATGAAAGACAAAGACCCAAATAGAAAAAAAGAAGTCCAGAGAAAGCACAGACTATTAAGGAGCAGAAGATATTTAAAACAAAATCTTTTACATTCTTAGGGAAATGAGAAAATTTTGCATGAGTGAAACAAGTATGCAATGCTTTTAAACAACAACAAAAAAGAATAGAGAACCATAAAGAACTCTAAGGAATTTAAAAATTAAAGTCAAAATTAAAGTAAATGAATACTAGCAATGAATAATCCAAAATTGAAAATACCACTTTACAGTAGCATAAAAAAAAAAAAAAAGAACTGTTTAGGGAATAAACCTTACAAAAGATGTGCAAGACTTGTACATTGAAAACTAAGAAATGTTGAGAGAAACTGAAGAGGACCTAAATAAATTGAGAGGTGTATTTTGTTCATGGGCCAGAAGACAATATAATTTAAATGTCAGTTCTCCCAAAATTGACCTATAGATTTAATGCAACCCCTATTAAAATTTTTTAATTGAAATTTATAACCTCATTCTAAAAATTCACATGAACTGTGAAGGACCCAGAATAGTCAAAACAACTTGGAAGAAGTACAAAGTTGGAGGACTAAAATTACCTGGTTTCAAATTTTATGATACAGCTATAGAAAGCAACACAGTGGGTTGTGGTGTAAGAGATAGATCAGTAGAACATAATAAAGAAGAAATAGATCCACACATACACTGCTGACTGATTTCTGACGAAGATGAAAAGATACTTCGGTGGCAAAAGGACAGTCTTTTCAACAAATGTTGCTGGAACAATTTGATATATACATATGCAACCCTCCCCAAAATAAAGAACAAACCCCAAACTTCATATACTGTACCATATACAAAATTAATTTAAGATGGGTGAAAGACCTAAATGTAAGAACTGAAACTATAAATCTTATAGACAAAAACATAGAAAAATCTTTGTGACCTTCATTTATGTAAAGATTTCTTAGTTATGACACAAAAAGCATGGTCTATAAAAGAACAAACTCATAAAACTGGACTTCATCAAAATTAAAACCTCTGCTCTTAGAGAATGAAAAGACAAGGAGAAAATATTTGTAATATGTATATCTGATAAAGGACTTGTATCTAGAAAATATTTTAAAAAAACACAAAAATCAATAAAACAACCTATTAAATCTTGGCAAAGAGATTAGAATAGACATTTCACCAAAGAAGATACATGAATGATCAATAAGCACATACAAAGATGCTTAACATCATTAGTCAATAGGGTAATGGAAATTAAACCTTTACCACTCTATAACTATTAGAATGGCTAAAATTAAGAAGACTGACCATACTAAATGTTGGTGAGGTTTGTAGAGGAACTGGAACTCTCATGTATTTCTGGTGGGAATGTAAAATGGTACAACACTTTGCAAAAATCATCTGGCAGTTTCCTAAAAGTTAAACCATACACCTGATATGTGATCCAGCCATTCACTCCTAGAGAAAAAGTATATGTTCATACAATGACTTGTACACAAATGTTCATAGTAACTTTACTTATAGTAACCCCAAATTAGAAACAGCCACAAATGTCCATCAACAAGTGAATGAATAAGCAAATGATGGTATGTCCATACGTAGTGTCAGTTATGCCATGCCACAAGCCTAACCAGATTCAAGGGAAGGGTACATAGACCCCACCATTCACTGGCAGGAGTGGCAAAGTCACAGTATAAGAAGAGCATGTAGGATAAGAGATATTGTTGAACATGCCACGGTGTCCTTAGAAATACCCTTTTTAAAGCCCTACATCACATTGCAAACTCAGAACACAAAGAACCATTGTCCCATAGCTTGGTACAGTGCTCCTGTTTGTTGAGAGCCCATTAACTAGAACAGCTCTGCCTCTGCTTAATGAAAGCTCTTTTCTGAGCGGCAACAGCGTGTTGTCCTATCATAAACTAAGTGGTCTTCAAGAACTGTCTGAGCTCAAAGAAATGCAGTACAGGATTGTGGCTTGAGGGTCGGAGGTGAAAATTGTAATTAGCTTAGGTCAACACTTATTGTGGCTGCTGTTTTCAGTGGAGTATTTCTGGTTGCCGGTCATGTCTGTGCACAGTGTGGCCAACCCTTTTGGCCTTGTTCAGTTCTCCTCCAACCCCTAGACTTTTCTAAAAGATGCTCACTCTCTTGAAATTGGACCCAAGCAGCTATTAAACTATCTCCTTAATTTGAAAAAAAAATTCGAGGTAACCAAATGGCCCCAGATGATGAGGAAGATCTTTATTTTACCAAACAGCATCTCCCAATAATGTAGTAGGGTAGATAGCAAATCAACATTCTACAACACCCTTAAAGTCAGGCAAAAATTATCAACGGTGTTGAAAGCATCATGTTGATGGGAAACTTTTCATATAGAGCCAAAGTGATACCCTACAGATTATTTCCCAGTTGCAGGGGAGAAAATATGTCTCATCATAGGATCACCTTCATCCAGTAGTTGATCTTAGCATCACTAATGGTAGGTCAACCAAATGTTACATGTTTTCTGATGTGCTACAGAGATGAGGTAAACAACACTACCTATGATGTATAACCAAACTTGCCTCCATCCAACTTTAATCTCCAGTTGATAAGCAATACAGAAAATGGGAAAAACTAAACACAATAAAGAAGTATCCAGAAATATCCAAAAGATGGCACAGCCCATAGTACATCTGGCCTGGTCAGTTTAATAAATCAGTATTATAAAGAGAGAGAAACTGTTAGTATTTTAGAAGAGAAAACTATTAAGATACAATGTGTGGATTGTTTAAACCAGGTGTATAGGACATTTTAGGGATGACAGGAAATCTCAATACGGATTTGTACTAGGAAAGATAAAATTTTATTTATATGAAACAGTAGTAATCATTAAATAAAGAATCCAGGTTATAAAATAGCATGTATAATATGGTCTGATTTTGGTACAAAAAATACAGAAATGCATACTCATCTCTTGGTATCCCAAAGGGATTGGTTCCAGGACCCCTTATGGAGACCAAAATCCAAGGATGCTCAAATTCCTTATATAAAATGATGTAGCATTTGCATATAACCTATGCACATCCTTCTGTATACTTTAAATCATCTCTAGATTACTTGTAGTATCTAATACAATGTAAGTGCTATGTAAATAGTTGTAAATACAATGTAAATGCTATATATATTGTTGCCAGCATGGCATATACCAATTTTGCTTTTGGGAATTTTCTGGAATTTTTTTCCCCTAATATTTTTGATCTGCGGTTGGTTGAATTCATGAATGTGGAACCCATGGATATACAGGGCCAACTGTATATGCAAATTGGTTGTCTAACCTGAAACACTTAGGAGAATAAAGGGGGGCACTATTGATACTTATGCCAGGACAACAGATACAAATTTGTTCTTCCAGGTGGGCCAGGAGAATGGCCATCCTAGAAGCATCTGTTCTGAAACTTCATTGTGCTGTAGAACTGCCTGGGAGAGGGTGGGTGATGGGGTATGTAAAATGAAGTTTCCAAGACCCCATTCCCAGGGATTCTGACTCAGTAGCTCCCCATTCCCAGAGATTCTGCCTCAGTAGCTCTGGGGTGGGCCCAAGAATTGGCCTTTTTCACAAGTGCCCAGGTGGTTCTGACGCTGGGACTGGTGAGAAAATGGCCTAAAGCAGTTTTTCTGCTGATCAAGCAGGGATTGACTAGTCTTTGTGGATATATTTAATTGAATTCTGCTTTTTTTTTCCTTCTTGAATTAATGACTCAGCAATCCATCTGCTGCCTATTAAAAGAGACAGGAGAGCACAGTGGTTAAATGAATGGCCTCTACAGTCTGATAGAGAACTGGTTTGAGCACCAGCTTTACCACTCAGCCACTGGGTATGACACTGGGTATGTTTCTTAACATCTCTTTCTTTTAGGTAAAATAGGAATATTGATAAAGTTATGAGAATTAAATGAGATAATACATTTAAAGCATATAATAAGTCTCAATAAACGGTAGTTATGACATTATTTTTTTAAAATTTTGGCTGCGTTGGGTCTTTGTTGCTGCATGGGGACTTTCTCTAGTTGTAGTGAGTGGGGGCTACTCTTCATTGCGGTGCGTGCGCTATTCAGTGCGGTGGCTTCTCTTGTTGCATAGCATCAGCTTCAGGTATGGGGGCTTCAGTAGCTGTGGCGCACGGGCTTAGCTGCTCCACAGCATGTGGGATCTTCCTGGACCAGGGATCGAACCCATGTCCCCTGCATTGGCAGGTGGATTCTCAACAACTGCGCCACCAGGGAAGTCCCTATGACTGTTATTATGACCACTATTACTATTACTGAACAGGCAGGGTTTGCACTGGGCTGACCCTGGAAGTGCATGATGTCTGTCACTCTCTCTCAAATGTAGGGTGTCTCCTGGAAAGCAAAATGCACTCCTCTTTCGTGACCCACACAGATGGTTCATAAATGCTTGGTGAACAGCTTTTGCACTGAACATCTGTTCCCTGACAGCCTCCGAGAAGTCTGTGGAACAGTTTCCTGAGTCTTTGGCATGGGAGTCCTACACAGCACAGCTGCTTCAATATTGTGCTCTGAAATCTCGCTTCTAGTTGTCGTGGAATAAAAAGCTGAGCACAGGGACTAAAGGGAAATTCTCCAGCCTTTTGAACTCAACTTGTCCTTTCTGGGTATCTTTTATTTCTTATCCACTGTAAGTCTAAGAAGGCAAGATTTGCATGGCAACATAATGATTCCTACCCAATAAGGGAAGATGATTTCCTGAAAGATCTCTGCTGTTTTCTTAGCAGGTGGAAACTTCAGTGTGCTGCAGAGGCTGTGTGCCGTTATTGTCTTTCCTGGGTTCATTCTTTCCATTCTGAGACAGGAAACAAAACATCCAGAGGAAACAATTGGTAGTTCTGTCCCTATTTGTATTTATTGGGGGCGGAAGGAAGGGGCAGGTTTTTTGTTTTATTTAGCTTTCTTTGTCTTTTGTACTTCCATTCTGTAACATTATTACCTATATTTTTTGAAAAGTCAAGATGCATCCTTTGACACATCACCTGATAAAATATTTGAAACTGGAACTGTCCTGAAAACCGTGGGGCTTCTGGTTGCTGTGAGTACTTCCTCCTGGAGGAGTCTGGGCAGCTCTGTTTAAATACACGTGAGGGATTAGAAAGTGTGCCCCAGGTATGTCCTACTTTACTTCATATAAGACCCAGGAGGAATTTTACCCTTAAGCTTTAGGAAATTAAGCTTCTGCATCCCTCATTTGCCAGGGCCTGATTCTCTCTAAGGCCCTGGGAGGGGACCTAGTGATATGTTCAAATAGCAAAAATAAGATATTTTGTATTGCTGTCTATTAAAGATGATCTCAAAAATTTTATAAGCTTTAGGCCCTACAAGTCTGGATCCACTTCTGACAAGGATTCCTTTTTGGCCACACCTGTTGTATTTCACCTTTACGTAACCAGATGGTAGGCAGCCTCAGTTCCAGGCCGGGACACTCTGGAATGCCAAGGATCGAGTGGGGATGCAAGAACAGAGGAGTATTTGGCACTCAGTTAGCTACTGGATGCAGAGAAAACTGCCAGCTGAAGCAAGAGCATACCTCCTGAGGAAAAAAAAAGTTACAGACTCTGGTCTGGTACAAAGGGTTCTTCAGAGGGATGGGTGGTTAAGAGGCACTAATCAGTTACTTGTTTAAAAGTCTTTGAGAAAAAGTAATGATCTACCTTTAAATCCTCCTCATATAAAAACACCATTGCCTACAGGCTGTGCGCAGCCACCCCAAGCCGTGGAAGGGCTGTCTCCTGCAGCGGAGAGAACCCTCCACTGGAGAGAACCCTCCCGTGGCTACTCCTCACCGCAGCTACTCGGCTAAGCATGTGACTTTGGCCAAATTATTCATCCCTCCAAGCCTCACTTTGTTCATCTTTAAAATGCAGGTGTTGGATTAGGCAGGTTCACTCTGAAACTCGAATAATTTTACTGTATGCAGGTAGAATTTAAGTGATTTCTATAGTGATACAAGGATATTTCCATGGGAGAATAGGAGGCACATGTTGGGAGGGAGATAGACATACAGAGAAAAATTAGACTGCATGGGATTAGGGAATTAAAAATGATCTCCTCCTGCTCAGTAAATGTGCCAAATATGAACCTCTCATCCTAAGAACTCTTTCTTTTAGCAAATGAGAAGACATTATGAGCATTTCCAAAATCAAAAAAATATTCGCGTCATGTCAAATGTGAGATGGGTGTAGGCAGTGGTGTGTTAGGTTCTAGGAAGGAAATCTGTATCTAAGATGTGCTCTGTGTTATTTGGGAGACTACAACTAAAATGAGACTATCCCCGAGGAAATAAACAGCAAACAAAGCTGATACGATATAACCATGAGCCAAAAGTGATGATGGGCTGATTTAGTAAATCATGGTGCATCCCTTCTATGGAAAACTATGTAGTCATCAAATAGAACGAATCACATTTATATGTATTGACTTGGAAAGGGGCAGAAGACATATTGTCAAGTGGAAATAAGCAAGTGTTGCACAATATGAAGGGAATGATCACGCTTTTATAAAAAACAAAACTGAGACTCTAAATAGGTAATTCTGTGTTTGTATAAGTAAATATAAAAAAGTGTGGCATGATACACACAAACATCCTGCCACCAGTTACTTTAAGAGGACTGGGTTGGACAGAAGAGGAAGAGAGAATTATTTTTACTTTTTTAATCTTTCTGTAATTCGATTTGTTTAAATTGTTATGATAAGTGTGCATTATTTCTTTATTGTTTTTGTAAAACAAACAAAAAGGGTAAATTTGTTTCCTCAGGCTGGTTCATATGTTTCCATCTTTCACTCTGCAGTACCCCCAGCTCTGCACTAGAACTCGCCCAGGTGATTTTGGGAGCCAGCCCTCTCCTGTTTGGGGTGGGGCCTTAGCACAGACCCAAGGCAGGCATCTGCCCCGAGGCCCCGAGGCAGCGCTGTCTGTGCTTGGCGCTCTGCCAGAGCTGCAAGGTGGCATCTTCTTCTCTCTGGTTCCCGAGGTCCCAGCAGCACCTTTGTTGGGGAAGGAGGAGTGCCCTTCCTCCCCCTCACCCGTCACCTTTTGCTGTGTGGTCACCAGCGGTGGCCTGCTTGGGCTCCTCGAGCACATCAACCCTCCCAGGCTGGTCCCACTCTTCAGAAATGCCTGGGCCCTCTACGTGGGTTCAGCCTCCGTGGGCAGGTCCCCATACAATGAGTACTAAGTTGCGTGTGGGAGGCAGAAATTCAGTGAAGGGAAAGACCCAGGGCCCAGATGGAGCTGGAAGGAGGGTTGGAGATCGGGGACATCAAATTGTGAGCCATAATGGCGGCTCTATCAAGAGAGTGGAGCGAGAGTGAGAAACGGAAGAACATCCGGCCCAGCACTGTCGGCCAGCCTGGGGCACACTCTGCTTAAATACCATCTCACTGAACAGACAAGACTACTCTGTGACCCTGATGGATCGAGACACAAACAAGACCCCTCTGGAATCATATCTGACCATAATCAAAACCAAGAAATTGTCCAGACTGCAAAAATGGCCACCGAACATTCCCCTATCCTGGGTACCAGGAGTGACTTTGGCTTCTTTACCAGTTACAGCTGTGGGCTTGCTTTGTACCTCCTGCCCTAGTTAAGGAGTAAGGTACCAATTCTAGAATCATCCCTGCTTCCTGACAACATCCAATCCAGAGCAGAGCCCCACTTCCTTGAACCCTCTCCAGAATCACTGAACACAAGCCCAAAGCCTATCCTAAGCACCCCCCCCCCTTTTTTAAAAACTCTTTATTGGAATATATTTGCTTTACACTCTTGTACCAGTCTTTGAGATACACGAAAGTGGATCAGCTGCATCTACACATATATCCCCATATCCCTTCCCTCCCGCGACTGCCCCCCACCCTCCCTGTCCTGGCCCTCCGAGGCATCTCCCATCATCAAGTTGGTCTCCTTTTGTTATACAGCAACTTCCCACTAGCTATCTATTTTATAGCTGGTAGTGTAGATATGTCTATGCTACTCTCTCACCTTGTCCCAGCTTCCCCTTTGCCCCTCACCCCAGCCCCGTGTCCTCAAGTCCATTCTCTACTTCTGTATCTCCACTCTTGCCTGTCACTGAGTTCATCAGTACCATTTCTTCAGATTCCATATATATGTGTTAGCATACGATATTTGTTTTTCTCTTTCTGGCTTACTTAACTCTGTATGACAGACTCTAGGTCTATCCTCACACTGGTCAGAATGGCCATCATCAAAAAATCTAAGCTCTTTTTAACACCGTCTTACTGAGGGTACACAGTCTTCTCAAAAGAAGTGCAATTGTCCCAGCTGGACATGGCAGAAAATGAAGCATGGAGCCACACAGTGTGTCCCATGCAGCAAGCCTTAGTGCGTTAGGGTGGAAGAAGAAATGCTATAGTTAGGGACACTTCCAGAAAGGCAGCCAAACTCTGAGCTGGTAGGGACAGCCAGAGAAACAGTTCCCCTCAGAGTGCATGCAGTCAGCAGAGGGATGCCTGCTTCTAACCCTTAAGCCCATGGGCTGTAACACCTTCCAGTTGTGCCTTGTTGCCAGGGCTTTGCCCTCACGCAGAGAAGGACTGCTTCTAACAGGATGACTCTGAGCTCGGAAGGTCAGTTCTGACTTTCTTCCACATTTTACTGTAGGTGAGTGACCAAGGCAGGCCATTCCACTTTAGCCCGAGGGCGACTGACTCCAAGGAGGAGAAAATAGATGACAGATGTCAAGACCTACATTCTGTAACCACTCTTCCCTCACTAGCTCTACCTCTGGTAGTTCCTGATTTTATAGTTTCATAGTTAATAGTACCCCAGTGGACCTTCAAGCTAGCACATCCCTCCCTTAGCCAGGAGCTTTTGGATCTGGAGCATTTGTATTTAAAAACAAACAAAATTTTGATTTTGAATGACTTAAAAAAAAAAATCCAACATGTACCATGTTGCAGACAGTGTACAAGAGAGCAAAGTCCCGGCATAGCAAGTTGCCCCTGTGATTTGAATCATCAAATTAACTAATGTTTCTTGGGCACCTACCTTCTATGAGGCTGGTTGCTGAGGAATTAAAAGATAAATGAGCTGATCTTTCTTATCTAGTGGGGAGGCTGAAAGTATATCAACAAATCTAATGCAAAGGTATAGGAAACGTACCCAAATTACCATGGTAATGGGAAGAAGGGGATGATTACATCTACCAGAAGGATCAAGATTGTAAAGTTTGGATTTTAAAAGAAGAAAAGGATCTTGAGGAGTTCTTGATCTGGGCTTCAGTTCATTGGCCAACTGCTATGGACACAATGGTTACCTCCTTGCCGCACTCCTGGAAGTGTGTGAAGGTCCTGGTCCCTAAAAGACAGCTTCTCTGGCCCTTCATGTCTCTGCCTTTCATGCCAGTTGCCTGATAGAAGGGCAGACTCAGGAGAGAGTCAACTGCTGCTCAGCTCTCTTGATCCCTAAGGAGTCTCATCCCCAAGGTGCAGAGGCCAGTGGAATTGGAAAGTGATCATTATGAGACCCTCAGAGACCAGAGAATAATGATCAGTAAAAGGGGCCACTAGCATCAAAAGCATAATTGTGATAACTCATTCAGCTTGCTGAGAGAGAGTGGAGAGACTGGGAATTCTGTCCCTAGGCCTAGATAATCTCCCGGCTTGATTTAACATGCTCACATTTTTTCCTGTTTTGAGAATGAGAGGAAGACAGATGCCTACTTTATAAATAAAAAACAAAAAAACAGCACTAGAGGGAATTCCCTGGAGGTCCAGTGGTTAGGACTCCAAGCTTTCACTGCTGGGGGCCCAGGTTCGATCCCTGGCTGGGGAACTAAGATCCCAAGATCTCACAAGCCACGTGGCACGCTGAAAACAAAAACAAAAACAACCCCCCACCCCGCCCCAGCACTAAGGTTTTCTATAACACTGTTGATTCAGCGAGGGAATCCAATTAGCCTTTTTAAACTACATATTAAAGTGTGTGTGTGTGTGTGTGTGTGTACGCGCGTGAGCGCATGCTCACGTGCAAATCAAGTCAATAATTTAAAATGTTAACACAGTTCCAAGATGCCTTGAGGGGAAAAATTTGGTTAAAATTTCAGTGTGAAAGTGACATTGGCATTGTGTAAAGAACACTCTAGGAGACAGTGGTTCCAATGATCCCCACCCTGTGTCCCCCGGAAATATTGGGTGTATATACTACAAGTATCTGGAAAAGTGGTTGCCTTCTTAAAATGGGTCATATCCTGCTCTGAGTGCAGGAATCCGACTAATGAGGAGAGGTCTCCTTCCCGGATTGCGCTAATTCCGCTTGGGCTGGGTCACCATATCGCAGAGCAGTCTTTGGATGCTCACTGGGAGGGAGCCAGGGGCTGAACACAATGTTCTATCTGGAGAGAAAACACATCTCTTGAGAGGTGGAAATACTTTTCCAGCAAAGAAACTGCTGCTGATTCAATATTCCGTTCCAATTTCTATGTCAAATGCTGGTGTGGAAAAGATTCTTGTGTTATGGGAAATCTCTGAACTGATGACTACAACAGCTTGTGCATGGAGACAATATTCAATAAACGTAGAGCTTTAAAAGTACTGTATAATAGTCACGTATTTACAAATGAGATGATATGAGATTTGGGATTTGCAGCTGACTGGAGGAGAGGATGTGAGAGGATGAAACAGAACTGGCCATGTGTTGGTAATTATTGAAACTAGGTGATAGGTCCATAGGGGTTCATTATACTATTTTCTCTACTGTTGTAAACATTTGAAAATTTCCATATAAAAAGTTAACAAACCCCCCAAAGGTATGACTTTGTCTTGTTTGAATGCAAGATGTTTTAAAAAATAAATAATTCATTGAAATTGCATACTAAAATGTAAAATATAGCTAACATTATCAGTGCTCACTGTGTGCTTGGCACAATTTTATATTATGTACATATGTGATTATATATTTTATGTAATGTATAGATATACATATGTATTTTAATATGTATATATAATTTAATCTGTACATATATTAAATACACACACGTGTATGTAGTGTATCAATTCATTTAATTCCTGTCAACAACCCCGTGAGGTAAGCTCTATGTAAATTACCGGCCTTTGTAGATGAGGCAATGAGGCGATACGCAAGTTAAATACCATGCTCAAGGTCGTTAGGCAGATTTGAACGCAGACTCCAGAACCCACGCTGCTTCTGAAACAGCGCCTCTGCTGTTGCCTGTATCCAAGCTCTTCTGTACACCGTCGCCAACAGCTTACTTTATCAATTTACTTTTTACTTTTAAATTGATTTGCGAGCGGTGGATGGGGTGCAAAAGTTTTTTTTGCAAGACTGTTCAGCAATTCTGCTGAAGCCGCCTGTCCCCCTGGGCCCCGGGCGCGGGGCTGGTGGGACCGAGCTCCCGGAGTTGCGGTCGGCGGCTTGGCTCAGGGGGCCAGTTTCCCGCCGTCCTCCGTCCCTGGACTCGCGGCGCCCTATCCGCCGCGTGGCGCCACCTGGTGGCCAGAAGCCCGGCCGCCGCGGGGACGAAGCAGAGGGGTGTCCAAGTCCTCGCAGTTACAAATCCAGGGCGGGCGGGGCGCCCTTTAACTCTTCCCGCGGAGCGGGCCTCCAGAGGCCGATCTGGTCCCGGGCCAGAGACGCTGGCTGAGCCAGGCCGCCAGGCCGCCTTCCCAGCCCGAGGCAGGGCTCCCCTCAGAACCCGCTCCACCTTCGAGCAGTGGGCACCACCTGAGGGGGTGGTTTTGCCTAAGGGCTCTGAAAATGAGCCCCAAAACATTTCCGAGTACTTAAAATTCATGTATTTGTACATATAGGCACCTGCATACGTCTTTGTATCCTCACCTCTTCCCAGAAAGGGTATTAAAGCTGGGGTTATGGCACATAATTTTTCCCCCTCACAACAGCCCATCTTAGGCCTGTGAAGAGCAAGTGTGATGACGCCCAGAGCCCTGACCTATGGAGTGAGCGTTGTCGACCAGAGTGGAAGGGCATCTGGCTGCAGAGTTGAGGACCTCCTTGACCGGCCCTTCCCCCTGGCGCTGGAGGAAAATGCCCCTTCCCGGCAGAAGAGTACTTTGGGGCCCTGGCAGAGGGCATGGTGCTCCAGAAGGTGCACCCCCCCCCCAACAGAGCAGGGGCCTAAGTACCAATTCTCCCTCTTCCATAAGCCTGCCAAGATCAGTGAGACCTGCGTAACTTTCCACCTGCACAAGGTGACTTTCCAGGACGTCACTGGCCACCTGAACCTGAAGGAAGCCCTCCGTGGCACATGCTCCCTTTCCCGGGCTTTGCACGGCCTTGGGGCTAAGTATATCCAGAAGGACGCTCTTTCCGGGTCCTCTTCAGCTTGCAGGACACAGGCCACATGCTGCTTGGCACCTGCTGTTACATGAAGCAGGTCCTGGGTGCCACCGAGGGAAGGAAGCCCCTCCATCGTGGCCCCTCATCTGGATCTGCCTGGAGATACTTCAGTGAAGGTCCAAGTCTATGGAGCCTTTCCTGGCCCGGGACTAGGCTGGCCATCTCGTTTACTTTGTGAATACTGTGTTATTGTGCTTAAGGGCTCCCTTCTCCATGAAAAGGCAGGGTCCTATCTGAAGGGTAAGGTCATTTATTACATCACTCTATTAAGGAGGAGGAACATTTCTCAAATCTGATCCTGAGAGCTGAGCAGGGAATACTTGGGTAGGCTGCAGAGCCAGTGATCTCACTTTGTATAGAGACAGAGGATGTCAAGACTGCCAATGAGGGGACTCTTGAGGGCAGGGCTGGAGAATGGTGTAGAAATGAGGGACCCAAGAGGGATTAGTGAAGACTTGTTTCAGACCCTTTGGGCAAATGTACAGGTCTCTCGGATACCGAGTGAATTGGATTAGAGCTGTGAACTCTGGGGACAAATTAACTATGTTGGAGCCAATCCCCACACTGGCAATGCCACTTGTTCTTAGCAGAGTCAAGGGAAAACCAACAGATGGGGGGAAGGTGTGGTTCTACTCTTAGACTAGAGCTGGGACAGAAGGCTGTAGCCCCTGGGTACCACTGCGGTGTTGACTTGGTAACTGAAGTGAGAGCACCCAGAGGTTAGTGATGGAGTCGGGGGTCTTTAGATAATCATCCTTTCCTCTTTGACTTCTTCTTCTGATGTTAAACCTTGCAGGATCTAGGTTTACTTTTATTTAGGAAAATATTTTCCCTTGTAATCCATGGGTTCGATGTGAGCTGATAGAGAAACTGGTCAAAAAGGTAAATGCCAGGATTGCTTGCATTAATAGCAGCACAGCACCTGGGCCAAGGGATGGAATTATCTCACTGTAGTATACTTATTCTTTGTGGGTTGTCAGCTATTACTCTGTTGGATGGAGATGGAGGTGGCTGGGTCTTGGCCAGCCCTCATGGCTGGGTGAGCTTCAGACACTCCTTTTCCCGCAAACTCTTTGTGAAAAACTTCTCTGGCCCCCTTTATCTGACCTTTTTACTTGGTTGATGAGAAGGCCTGGCAGAGCGACCACAGCATTTCTCTTGGCCTAGAATAGAGCTCTAGGCCAGCCACTCCCTATCTCCTGGCTTCACCTTGGTCCTGCTGGCAAGGGCAAGTTCCATCGTCACACAGGGGGCAAGTTCTGGTCCTTTTGACTGGAGGCATGTGCTTCTGCAGGATGGAGATCCTAAAAAGGAGAGTGGAAGAGGTCAAAAGAATGCCCAACTCTGTACCCTCAACCAGGTCCAGCTGCATCCTCTCCTAGGGTGGACTAAGGGAGCCTTGACCTTCCCTTTGTGGCTAAAGTGTGCCACAACTCTGGTCAAACCATCTCTCTAAAAAGATGTTTGGTCCCTTAACATGCAGTTAGCTAAAAGGTAATCCCAGATGATGAGCCTGGGAAACAATAAACAGTTGTAGTAACTAAGGATGTTTGGTTTAGGATAAAGAAGACATGCAAAGATCAGTCTGTCTTTTAAATATTTAGGATGTTCATGGAAGAGAAGATATTTTTTTCTGTATAGGGTTAGAGGGCAAAATTGGGACCAAGGGATAAGTTACTAGGAAGTGGATGTTTTTGCTTCAATAGTAAAACTAGCCCCCGTGGAGATATTCAAGGAGGTGCTTCTGACCACATGGTGATGCCCTGGGAAGGAACATCCTGCTGGAAAGCCATCCATTCCTGCCATCCCTTGTCTCAGGCTTTCTGGAACAGTCGTATTTTCAAAATTCTGCCTGTGATGGTGACTCTAAACCATCACATGTCCCAGAAACTCCAGTATGCCCATATTCACTCCATACCCCCTTGAAAACCTCTTGATCTGGGAAACAGAATCAGGATGTTTTATCAAATATATTCTGACTTGTGGTTTGTAAAATATGGGCAAGGTGCTAGGGTTTTATCCATCTCTGAAGGTCTGTAACTCCACATTTATCAGACAAGATTAAGCAATCACTTTAGATTATCTAATGACATAGTGGCAGAATAGGAGCTAGAACAAAGGATCTGACTTCTCTTTGGATGTTATGTGAGATTTTTAGAAATTCTGGCTCAAGAGGGGCCAGCTTCCAGTGATGGGATACAGGAAGCATCTCTTGGTTTGGAACACGCTCTGACTGCTCCATTTTGCAGGTCTGTATGCATCCCCGCCCCCCCCCCCCCCCCCCCCGCCACCAAAACATCTCCATAGTGATGGCTTTCATCTATTACTTCAGATGCCCTTGGCACAGTATGAGACGAGACAGAGTTCACTTCTGGACTGAGCTGGTGTTTTTCCACAGGTGAGCTCTCAGCTGTATGTATATCCATCTACCCTTGGCAAGGACAAGCCCTGGTGCAATCCAGTGTTCCTATGCTAGCAGTATATTTGGAGAGTCTTCTATTGCCTTAGAGCCTATAAGTCCTTGAGGGCAAGAAACACGGAATCATTACTCTGAATCTCCAGGCAACTAATAAGGTGTTACACCCTGTAGGCATTTGATATGTATTTGGTGTTTGCTTCTCTTCTCCCACATGAAATCTCAAGATTCCATCATCTGGGGAGTCCGATCCCCCAGTCGCTCCTCTTCCCAGCTCAGCTTCGGGAAATAAGGAGTGTGTCTTCCCACATATGACTCTGTTTTCAGCTTAACGTGTTTATCTGAGTGTCTAGAAACCATGGTGACAGGTGCCATAGAAATAGAAAGAGCAGGGAGGTAGAAACACAGAAAGGGAGGACCCGAAACACCAGGGGGGCTGGGAGCAGTGTTTTTGTGACACCAGTGTTTATTTTGAGCCGGAAGGATTATTTATCATGTCTTTGTGCACAGCCTCTCTCCCGGGAACATAAATGCCGTCTGCTTTCTTACGCACTTAACATCCTCCAGGTGTCCAGAGGAGGAGAGACGCTGCATTCAGTGTATAAGGATGTACGTCATCATCACTACTTCTCACCTGTGTGTCTCTTGTCACTTTTCAGTGCAGGTTCACACATGTCACTTCCCTCATTTGATCCTACCTCAGGGCACACTCCTATTTTTCTGTTGAATTTGAGGTTCAGACTAACTTGTCCAAGATCACATGGCGAGTCAGGGGTCAGAGCTAACCTCCAGCTCTGTTTCCTTGAGCGGGCCTGCCTCTGCTCAGATCGGGCTGTGAAGTGATGGGAATTCAAAGCAGGCGGGACAGATGGCCAGTGCATTTTGGCCAGTGTCATTCAGGTTAGAATGAGCTGTGTGGAGTGATCTGAGTCATGGAGAGACAGCTGGCACTTCTGCCTGAAGCCCACAGAAAACTGTGATTGGCTGCAGGAGAAATTTTGCTAATTTTATGTCCCGAGACAAAGGAAAAGGTAAACCATAAATGGACCCTGTTTTCAAGGCCGATGGCTCCTTGCCAGCACAAGCAAATCTCAGTGCTCTCAGCTTGATCTGCCTGTGCTAACCCATGGGTCCTGAGAAGGGCCACACGGCGGGCTTATCCCTCCTCAAAGCAGACTGAGCCAAACGTGACAGGAAGTAGAGTCCTGGGTGTGGCTGGGCATGTTCCAACCTCCTATCTATAACCCTCTTCATGCATGTCTGATGTAGCTGAGCAGTGCTGCCCACAAGTCCTGTGACTTCTTGTCCTCGTGTCACCGAGCAGGCCCCTATGGGGCCTTCCTGAGACACATCTCCCCTGTCCCATGCCTGCCTTTTGTTTGAGACACATCTCCCCATCCCCGTCTGCCTCAAGTGAAGGTGTGAGTTCGTATGTCTTGAGAATGAATGGTGGATATGTTTGTTTGAACCACCAGAAGGATTTTTTCATCACAGCTGAAGGAATTTTATAATGTAGAAGTTCCTTTTTCCTATTTTAAGTGACCAAAGTCCATTCTTAAGAATACATTGTCCAAAGGAGGCAAGGATATACAATGGAGAAAAGACAGCCTCTTCAATAAGTGGTACTGGGAAAACTGGACAGCTACATGTAAAAGAATGAACTTAGAACACTCCCTAATACCATACACAAAAATAAACTCAAAATGGATTAAAGACCTAAATGTAAGACCAGACACTATAAAACTCCTAGAGAAAAACACAGGAAGAACACTCTTTGATATAAATCACAGCAAGATCGTTTTTGACCCACCCCCTAGAGTAATGGAAATGAAAACAAAAATAAATAAGTGGGACCTAATGAAACTTATAAGCTTTTGCACAGCAAAGGAAACTATAAGCAAGACGAAAAGACAACCCTCAGAATGGGAGAAAATATTTGCAAACGAATCAACAGACAAAGGATTAATCTCCAAAATGTATAAAGAGTTCATGCAGCTCAATATCAAAAAAACAAACAACCCCACCAAAAAATGGGCAGAAGAGCTAAACAGGCATTTCTCCAAAGAAGACATATGGATGGCCAAGAGGCACATGAAAAGCTGCTCAACATCACTCATTACTAGAGAAATGCAAATCAAAACTACAATGAGGTATCACCTCACACCAGTGAGAAGGGGCATCATCAGAAAATCTACAAATAGTAAATGCTAGAGAGGGTGTGGAGAAAAGGGACCGCTCTTGTACTGTTGGTGGGAATGTAAATCGATACAGCCACTATGGAGAATAGTACGGAGGTTTTTTGAAAAACTAAAAATAGAGTTACCATATGACCCAGCAATCCCACTGCTGGGCATATGCCCAGAGAACACCATAATTCAAAAAGACACATGCACTCCAGTGTTTACTGCAGCACTATTTACAATAGCCAGGACATGGAAGCAACCTAAATGTCCATAACAGATGAATGGATAAAGAAGATGTACATATATACAATGGAATATTACTCAGCTGTAAAAATGAATGAAACTGGGACATCTGTGGAGTCATGGATGGACCTAGAGACTGTCATACAGTGTGAAGTGAGTCAGAAAGAGAAAAACAAATATCGTATATTAATACATATATGTGGAATATAGAAAAATGGTACAGATCAACTGGTTTGCAAGGCAGAAATAGAGACACAGATGTAGAGAGCAAACATATGGACACCAAGTGGGGAAACGGGTGGGGGAGGGGGGTTGGGGTGGGATGGACTGGGAGATTGGGATTGCCATACATACATTACTGATGAGAAAAAACAAATTGTATGCTTTAAATATATGCAGTTTATTGTATGTCAATTGTATCTCAATAAAAATTCTTAAAGGAAAAAAAAAGAATATATTGTCCAACAACTAAAACACTCAGAATTTGTTACTTGTCTGTGATTTATACTGACTCCACCTTCTGTTACCATCTGATACCCTCCGGGACCACCTGAAATGGCATTTGCTTAGTGGCAGGTATCTAGGATGATTGTTCCAGGGTCAAGAAAAGAGTTTGATCAGACATGACCTCTAGTGCATCTATGCTACTATGACAAAGGGCTTGTGTTCACTTTTTAGCAAAGTCCAGTCCTTCTTGTCCGTGAACAACCTTTGTTACTTCTACAGCAAGTCGTTTCTGACAGCCCCTCTTTTCTGACTCTTTGACATGCAGCTGCATTATGTGGTCAACCTCTGGAAGGGACAGAAAAGCGAAGAGCTTCAGGCACCTTCCTACCAAATCATCTTACTGCCTGACAAATAATTGATACAATTTAGGGACTTCCCTGGTAGTGCAGTGGTTAAGAATCCCCCTGCCAATGCAGGGGACACGGGTTTGATCCCTGGTCTGGGAAAGTTCCCACAGGCTGCGGGAGCAACTAAGCACGTGCACCGACAACTACTGAAGTCCTCGGTCCTAGAGTCCCTGCCGGGCAACAAGAGAAGCCACAGAAATGAAAAACCCGGCTCATCAAAAAGAAGAGTAGCTCCCCGCTCACCACAACTAGAGAAAAGCCTCCGTGCAGCAACAAAGACCCCAAAATGCAGTCAAAAATAATTTTTAAAGATTGCTACAATTTAAATGGAGATGTCTTATCTCAGCATTGCCAGCAGAATTTACCAGTTTTGCTCCAGCTGTAATTAGAGAAACAGATTCTAAACATGTCTTCTCCAGTCGGCTTCTGGATGAACTCATATCCGGACATGATATTGCCCAGGTGATCAGATCCACCTAGTTGGACCCGGCATCCATAAGCCTGGAACGGGTAGTAGAAATCACCAGTCTGGAGTACCTGGTATTAAAAACGTGGCCAAACTCAGGCCTTCCAAGCTCTTGCGCCGAGTCTGTACGCTCAGCCAACTCAGTAGCGTGCCCCTGCGGAAGCGGCCGCCCACTGCCTCTACGAGGTGCACCACGTGATGCTTCTGGTACCACGCCGAGGTGTCCAGCATGGTGAAGCTGCCCTGGGTCTGCTCGTTAGTGAAGAGCTGGTGGTTATCAGCCGCCGGGACTTTGAGCCCGTGGTGCCGGGCACGCGCGTTGCTTTTCAGGTGCTCTGCGTCCAGCGCCTCGCGCTCCTTGGTACCGCCGCTCGGGTCTCCCAGGCGCACTGCGGCGCCTCCCACTAGCGCCGTCACGCTGCGGCCCGCTCGCTGGAAGTGAGACGGGTCGAGCAGAGCCAGCAGATGCCCCACGTGAAGCGAGTCAGCCGTGCGGTCGAAGCCACAAATAGATGGTCTGGGGAAAGTTGCCGCCAGGCCACCGTGGAAGAGGTCTGGGAGCTGTGTCTTCATACCCTTCTCTGGGAAGAACTCCTGGGTCGGAGCCCGAGACTTCTGCACCACTAGCAAGCCCCGAGCACCCGTGTGGGCCTCACGCACACCCAGGGTCAAGACTCATGACCCTCCTCGGGTACCAAAGCACCGGCCCCAGGAAATGCACAGCAACATGGGTGCCGCCATCTTTGCGAAGCACCAGACTGAGAGGATGAGGATGCGGATGGAGATGAGGATGATGAAGATGAAGGTGGTCCACCTTCATCTGAGGTGGATATGAGGAAGAGGAGGAGGAAGAAGAAGAGGCTGAGGCTGAAGCAGCTCTCGTGCTGGTGTGGTTTGGTCTTGTCTGATCTGTGAGACGTCTCTGGTAAGTGGCAAAATCTCGAGTGTGAGGAACACCAGGGTGTACTTCCTACTGGGATGCCTTGATTGGAGATTTTCCTTTGGGGGGGCGGCATGTAAGACTTTGTCACCTGGTTTTGTGCGGAGTACCGCTTTAATTGGATTTCCCCCTCTGAGCTGAGGAGTCCTTCCTCCTTCTGGTACTGCCTGAATGGTGTTGGGAAAATCCCCTTAAGCCTGAGGCTCGTCTGTCCCCTGTATGGAACAGTAGGTAGGAAATTTTCTGTTCTCGTGCTAGGGAACTGTGACCCTGATTGGCCATCGAGCACTAGTTTATCTAGTTCTGATCTGTTTCTGGTAATACCGGCCCTGTGAAAGAACAATGGGGAGATTGAAAGCCAGAATGATGCATTTAAAAAACCAGAGTTTCCGAATGCGGCTAATGTGGAATGAAGTTCACTGGCCCAGCTGCCCAGCTTAAATAAACTTTGAAAGTTGGAATTTAATGACAACATAATTTCTGGAGGATTGGAAATCCTGGCAGAGAAATGTCCAAATCTTACCTACCTCAATTTTAGTGGAAACAAAATCAGAGATCTCGGTATGGTAGAAGCTATGCAAAATCTTAAAAATTTGAAAAGTCTTGACTTAACTGTGAGATCGCAAACCAGGAAGATTATAGAGAAAGTATTTTTGCTGCAGCAAATCATATACTTAGATGGATTTGACCAGGAGGATAGGGGTTGGGGTGGGGTGTGGATGGGGGGTTGGGGTGGGGTGAGGTGGGGTGAGGTGGGGTGGGGTGGGGAGGGGGTCGGACCCAGGAAGGCACCATGGGGTCCTCTTGGGTTACAGACTCAGTCTTAAATCTGAAATGATAAAAGGTGACTGGAAAGCTATAGCATATGGCAAAGAAGTGATTAAGGGACCCACTATTTAGGAAAAGAGGGATGGGTCAATTTGGACTAGTTGGAGAGTAATTATAGGACCAAAAATCATGTTTTTATCTCCCAACTAGTTGACATTATTCTTTAGAATCCTATATAAAATCTTTAGAATTATTATTGCACCTGACCTCTCTCTCTTTTTTAAAATTGTGGGAAAAAAGATAATATTTATTATCTTAAACACTTCTAAGTGTACAGTGTTAAGTATATTCACACTGTTGTGCAACCAATCTCCAGAACTTTTTAATCTCGCAAAACTGAAACTCTGTGCCCATTGAACAACTTCCCATTCCTGCTGCCCCCAGCTCCTAGTAACTCTCCGTGTACTTTCTATTTGACTTCTCGATAGCTCATGTAAGTGGAATCATACAGGATTTGACTTTTTGTGACTGGTTTATGTCACTTAGCATAATGTCCTCTAGGTTCCTTTGTGTTGTAGCATGTGTCAGAATTTCCTTATTTTTTGAGGCTAAATAATATTCTATCATATGTAAACGTATGTTTTAATTATCCATTCATCTGTCGATGGACACTTGGGTTGCTTCCACTTCTTGGCTATTGTGGATAGTGCTATTATGAGCAGAGTAGTATGCAAATATCTCTTCAAGATCCTGCTTTGGATTCTTTTGGATTTATACCCAGAAGTGGGATTGCTGACTTGTCTTAGTCTGTTTTGGCTTTTATAACAGAATACCATATACTGGGTGGCTTATAGACCACAGAAATTTATCTGTCATGGTTCTGGAGGCTGGAAAGTGCAAGATCAGGGCAATTAGGCATCTGGTGACATCTCCTTCCCTGTTCATAGACGATCATCTTTTTTGCTGTGTCCTCCCATGGAGGAATGGGTGAGGGAGCTCTGTAGGGTCTTTTTTATTAGGGCACTAATCCCATCATAAGGGCTCTGCCCTCATGACCTAATCACCTCCCCTCGCAGAGGCCCCAACTCCAAATGCCATCACAATAGGGGTTAGGATTTCAACATATGAAAATTAGGGGGAAACACATTTAGTGCCTTACATGGATCGTATAGTAATTCTATTTTTAATTTTTTGAGGAACCTCCATACTGTTTTCCACAGTGGCTACACTCTTACTTTCCCACCAGCAATGCACAAAGGTTCCTATTTCTCCACATCCTGGCCAACAGTTGTTATTCTCTGTTTTTTTGGTAGTAGCCACCATGATGGGTGTGAGGTATTATCTCACTCTGGTTTTGACTTGCATTTCCCTAATGGATAGTGATGGTGAGCATTGTTTCATATGCTTGTTGGTCATTTGTATGTCTTCTTTGGAGAAATGTCTAGTCAGATCCTTTGCCCACTTTAAAATTGGTGGTGGTGGTTGTTGATGTTGTTATTATTCAGTTCTTTGTGTATTCTGGATAGTAACCCCTTAGCAGGTATATGATTTGCAAATATTTTCTTCCATCCCATCGTTTGCCTTTTCACTGTTGATTGTGTCCTTTTTTTAAAAAAATGTTTTATTTATTTATGTATTTATTTTTGGCTGCTTCAGGTCTTAGTTGTGGCATGCGGATCTTCCTTGAGGCATGAAGGATCTTTCATTGCAGCAGGTGGACTTCTCTCTAGTTGTGGTGTGCAGGTTTTTCTCTTCTCTAGTTGTGGCTCGCAGGCTCTAGAGTGCCTGGGCTCTGTAGTTTGCAGCACGCAGGCCCTCTAGTTGAGGCGCATGAGCTCAGTAGTTGTGGCACGTGGGCTTAGTGGGATCTTAGTTCCCTGACCAGGGATTGAACCCGCATCCCCTGCATTGGAAGGTGGATTCTTTATCACTGGACCACCTAGGAAGTCCCTGATTGTGTACTTTGATGGGGCTTATCTCTTTCACCAGTCTGAAGTTTTTGCAGGGCACAGTTGTATTTCAGGGGCATCTTCAGTAAATGATTGTGGAGCAAAGTAAGGAACATACACTGAGGGGAATTAGACAACATACTTTTAATGGGGTCAGACTTAAGTTTTTATGGGCAAGGCAGGCTCCCCGTGAAATTGCAGATGGCATTTGTGTGTACCCCCCTTTCCCCCTCTTCTTTCATCTCTTCCTCTCTGTTCAGGCATGAGGTCCTCTATTCACAGGGTGATATTGAAACCCAGTTCAGTTTAACAAATGATGTGGCAGGCACTGTGCTAGGGGTTACAAAGGAGAGCAAGGCAAACTCTGCTCTCACCAGGTGC
This sequence comes from Hippopotamus amphibius kiboko, assembly GCF_030028045.1. Lineage (NCBI taxonomy): Eukaryota > Metazoa > Chordata > Mammalia > Artiodactyla > Hippopotamidae > Hippopotamus > Hippopotamus amphibius. The sequence goes on from NC_080192.1 coordinate 118,142,148, forward strand.
CATCCTGCAGGGAGATAAACAAGATGGGAACTTCAGTGGACTGTGAGGAGGGTGCCCTCAGGTAGTGCTTACTTACTGTAGGGAAAGAGGCAAAGAAGGGCACCTCACCTGGACCGAGGGATGACGGAAGCCTTCTTGGAGGAGGTAGTCCTAAGATCGTTTGGCACTTGGCCCAGTCTGCCCTCAATAAAAGGCAAGCCTTGTGCTCCTCTGTGCCTCAGACTCCAGGGGGGTCACCATCCAGAATCAGCCAGAAGAGGGCGCATCATTGCAGGAGCAGAGCTGGGGGAGGAAGTCAGGATCTATTGTGTCATATTTCCCCACTGACAAGTTCTCCATTAAAGATGCAAAAAAAAATTCTAGACAGTTTATTGAGGAATTTCAATAAACTTTACTTCCCTTGGAAAAGTAAAAGGAGCAATATATATGACTGGTAAATTTATTTTAAAAATTAAATGCTTAAAAACAGATGTATTGTATTTACTAACATATAATGCTTCACAGCTGTCAATCACTGTTCTGAGCACTTCACATGTATTTAACATACATGGATTTACTCACAACAGCCCTTTGAGGTAGGTATTATTATCACTACCCTTTGAAGACTGGGAAACTGATGCACAGGGAGGCTAAGTAACTGGCTCAAGGCCCAAATGTTAGGAAATGGCAGAGCTGAAATTTGAACCTGCAGCCTGGCTCTAGAGTCTGTGCTCTTGGCCTCGGATGGTTTGATTTTTAAAAATATTTTAATTTTAATTGTTAAAAAATTGAAGTACGTGGGACTTTCCTGGCAGTCCGGTGGTTAAGACTCTGCACTTCCAATGCAGGGGGCCTGGGTTCAATCCCTGGTCAGGGTACTAAGATCCCACATGCCGTGCAGTGTGGCCAAAAAATTAAAAAAAAAATGAAATATAGTTGATTTACAATATTATATTAGTTTCAGAATGTTCAGCGTAGTGATTCAGTATTTTCACAGATTATATGCCGTTAAAAGTTATTACAAGATAATGGCTATAATTCCCTGTGCTGTGCAGCATGTCCTTGTGGCGTATCTATTTTATATATAGTAGTTTGTATCTTTTAATGCCACAGCCCTAATTTGTCCCTTCCCCCTCGTTCTTCCCTTTGGTAACCACTAGTTTTCTGTATCTGTGAATCTGTTTCTGTTTTGCATATGCATTCATTTGCATTATTTTTTAGATTCCAGATGTAAGTGGTATCATACAGTATTTGTCTTTGTCTGACTTATTTCACTAAACATAATATTCTCTAGGTCTACCCATGTTGCTGCAAATGGAAGAATTTCATTCTTTTTTTGTGAGTAATATTCCATTGTACATATATACCACCATCTTATTTATCCATTGTCTGTTGATGGGTACTTGGGTTGCTTCCATATCTTGGTTATTGTAAATAGAGCTGCTATAAACATTGGGGTGCTTGTATCATTTTGATGAGTGGTTTGATTTTTACCTGCCAAGAAAGTTTTTCCACTTCAACCAGCTTGATCCAATAAAATATGTGTTAGAAGGTCACTCCTTTTAAGACTCCATTTCCTCACTTGCACCTTCTGAAAAATTCACCGTTGACTTTGGTGTTTGATGTAGGGCTTGGTGTCACAGAGCCCTGGTACATCACCCAGGGGCTCCTGAAGTCACCTCTTAGCTCTGTTGTCCAGTTGCCTGGGAATCTCACTTAAAGCCACACTTAAAAAAAACTCAGAATAAATTAAAACAAACACACAAACAAAAAAAACATATACGAGGGGAAAAAACTCTAATCCTTAATGTCATCTAATATTAGAGTCCAGTTTTCTCTGATTATTTCAAAACTCTCTTTTCGCAGGTGTGTTTGGTTTTAGGTCTCAAGTCTTTTCTAATCTATAAAAGAATGTCTTCCTTTTAGTTTTTATACATTTTATTTGTTGGCGAAACTGGGTCATTTGTCCTGTGGAATAACTAGGAAGACGGAGACAATCGGTTTAAGGTGTCTTTGTCCCCAGGTGCTATCCCACTAGGGATGTTCAGTCAAAATATTGTGTTTTAAAGTCACTTGAAATAATTCTTCTCTATGCGATTATGAAATCAATTTGATACACTGTTAATTTCATTTCTTCCAGTTTGTTTTTGATTGATGGGGGTTACCTTTTCTAAATATGATTTTGTTTTATAATACTGCAAGATATACACATGGCTGAAAGTCAAAATTACAAAAAAGATATAAACAGAGAAGTATAGCTTCCATGTCTGCCCTCTTCCGCATTCAACTGTCAATCTCTTCCTTGCCTTAGAGATAAGTTTTGGTTTTTTTTAATTAGTTTTGGCTTTATCCTCCCATTGTTGTTTATACGTGTGTACTTGTATTTTTCCTTGCTTTCTAATATGATGTGTACTCTTCTGACCTTGTATTTCTGGAGGCTGTCCTTATTCCTTTTTACAGCAGTATAACGCTCCACTCTGTGTGCGGTCCAGAATTTATCCAACCAGTCCCGTGCTGATGGACATTTGAGTTGTTCCCAGTCTTTACTCTTGCAGATAGTGCTGCAGAGAATAACCTTGAGCGTATGTTATTTTACAAGTTTGGTAGTTATATTTGGGGTAGACTCCTGGCACTGTGATTGCTGGGTCAAAGGGAAAAGGCACATACAATGTTGCTAGACAAAATCCTCCTCCATAGAGATTGTTCCATTTTGAATTCCCAGCAGCACTGTAGCAGAGTGACTGTTTCCTTAGAACCTCACCAAGAGAGTATATTGTCAAACTTTTGGATTTTTGCTTATCTGAAAGATAAGAAATGGTATCTCAGGATAGTTTAAATTTGCAATTCTCTTGTCATGAGCAACAGTGAAGTATTTTCATTGGTTTCATTTGCTTTCCTTTTTCTGTGAAATGCCCTTTCATATCTCATTTCTTAAATCAAGTTATTGTTCTCTTTCTTCATCAAATTGTTAAGGATACTAGCCCTTTGTCTATGATATAATTTGCAATGATCTCGCCCAGATTTTCATTTGCCTTTTGACTTTCCTTAGGACCTTAAAAAAATTGCCATAGAGCCGAATGTATCAATCTTTTCTCTTATTACTTCTGGATTTTGCCTCTCCTAGGTTATAAAATATTTCACCCATTTTTTTTCTATTATTGTATGATTTCATTTTTACATTCAGAGCTTTGACCCATTTAGAATTTTCCTGGTGTTTAGTGTGAGAAATGGATCCATTTTTCATTATGGGTGTCCAGTTGTATGGGATGTGAATTATATCTCAATAGAGCTATTATAAATAAATAAATTTCATAAATAAATTAATAAATAAATAATATGTCTACTGTGCACTCTGAACTATGCTGTGTGCTGGGGGAAATTTTAGAAAAAACATAATCATCTAGACAGAGATATCTGAAAGTCAAGTCAGTGAACCCTGATGGGAGTGGGGGCCATGGAAAAAGTTGGAAGAGTGGTGTAGACAGAGGGTGAAGAATTCACGGGAGGTAGAGATCTCCACAGGCAGGGGTGGCCCTGGAGGCTTCAAGGAGAAAGTGTCTTCCGGTTAGTTCTTGAAGAATGAATAGGATTTAGGCTGACAGGGAGAAAACAGGCACATGGAGGCAAGGACTGAATTGTGAGTAGAGGTGAATGGGAGCCCCGAAGGGCATTCGGGGGACCAGGTAGGCAGGACTGGTCAGACGGTCTGCCTTGAACACCTGACGCTGTGCATTGTGACTGAGGGCATAGCTCTCTGCTCCTGACAGGATGTGAGCTGTCTTCAGTCTCTAGGGGCCGGGAGCCTCTCAGAGGATCCAGTTACACACAGAACCCCTCCCTAAGGGGCTCTGGTGGCAAACTGCTTGCAGGTGCTGAAGCTTGCAAATGCCCACAGGCAGAGGGGCTGTCAAAGTTTGCATTTGACTTTGCTCCTCATCATTCCATTCCTGTCTGGCAGCCATGGTGCACTGGGGACCCTTGGGTCTGTACCGGGACCCAGCCAGGCCTCCAGGGATGGGCACACAACAGCTGCCTGCCGAGGAGGGCTCGGACCGGCTTCTGCCTAGAAGGACTCTGGGCACAAGTCTTCCTCCTCCTCCTTCAAGTGTCAGAAGAAACAGTGGCATTTATGTTGGGGATGGGGGGTGGGGGGGGGTGGAGGAGGAGGGGCAGGCGAGTCTAACAGCCTAAAACAGCCACCTCACCACCTGTCGTACATCACAGCCTCATTGTTTGAGAGTTAGAGTGGAAAAAGGACAGCAGATTTTCAGTTTATCTTTTCGATTTTGTGTGTGTGTGTGTTTGGTGGGGGTGGGAGGCTTCTGTGACTCACCCTCCTCCCTGACTCCCTGGAACCACTTCTAGACCCCACACCCACGCCTTTCCCGCTGGGCTGCCTCTCAGTTGCAGAGGGTGCCCTTCAGCATGTGTTCTCCCAATCCAGGGAAGGGCAATACTCCGAAAGGGATTTCTTTAACTTCCTGAGATAACCCATTTCCGTTTTAAACAATCCTACTTATGTGTAACCTAACACTCATGCTGCAGAAATAGAGAATACCTGAGTACCACTTTTTTATTCCCTTACTTACAGACTCTACTGTGTTCCCCCTTAGAGGGCCATGTGATGGGTGAACAGAGCACGGGTCTCAAGTCAGATGAAGCCCTGGCTCTGTCACTACCAGCTGAGTGACCTCGGGTGAGTGACTTAGCTCTGAGCCTCTTTTCGTACCTTTGCCTGGTTTGGTGAAGACTAAATACCACAGGCAAAGCTCAAGGGCAGGACACTACGAAAAATAGTTTCTTGGATATGTTCAAAGCCCTCAACCTCCTGTGTTTTGAGTCCCCTAGCCGAATCCATCCTATTTTCCAGCACTTTAATCAGCACCCCCTCTTTGAGTGCATAGCTGTCCACTGAGGCACTGAACTTACCCAGAATCCTCTTTTGAACTTGCACAACAGAAATATTCCTTACCAGGCAAGGTTTCTATACCAAGAACTGGCTTCTAGGCTCGAGGAGGCTGCCCCTGGGAGAGAGTGTCCTGGACACGTTCACAGAACAGGAGTGGACAGAAGCACCTGTGTTTACAGTCTTGACCTCAGTTACCTGACACCGGTCTCCAAGGGAATTAGCAAAAGGCATCTCAAATGTCAGGGTACATAGTTCTATCTGAGGCTGAGCTGTCTGTCTTCTCCCTCCATGGACCTGTACCACATCCTCCCAGAAATAAGTGACCCAGCCTCCTTGTGGAATGGCCTATACAGAAAGCATGCCTTCCTGGGTACGGGACGAGAACTGGAACAATACACAAGGGAGAGGTGAGGCTCCTGTGAATTAAACAGGGCACACATAGCTGGTCAGGAGCCAAGTCATTAATGTTTCTTTGATTTCCCTCTGGAACAGTCAGAAACTGTTTTTCCTCTCACCTTTACTTCTCTCTGTTGCATCTTGTAACCCCTTTGGCAGTACACAAAAGCAGGTGCCCATCAGCTCCCCGTAACCTTACTTCAGTGTCCCCTTTCCTCCATTGTCCTTGGGCAGCCACCCTCATACCCAAGTCTTCAGGCTACCCCCTCCTCCTGTCTCATTGTCCCCTGGGGCTGGTTTTAGCTGGGGTCCTTCCCATAGAACTTCATTGCCTCTCACTATCTCAGCACCAAAGTGTTAACAAACTAATTTAATTAATGTTTCCAAGCCAAATGAAAGAAGACCAGAAGGTATTCCAGGTTCCCCGGTGAGTTCCCTTTATAGGTCCAGGCACACCATGGACTTAGTGGTTCTGATGTTGGAAATTTCTCATAAAGTAGGAGATGCTTTTGGACCAGTGGGTCATTCAGGCGATCTCATAGGATACTGGATACTGAAGTTCTTCATAAATTAAAAACAATATTGTGAGACAGCCATCCTGCTCATAAGCAATCAGCTGAATACTGTGCTTGGTGATTGGGACCAGTGCTGTAATTAAGTATGACCCACAAAGATGATCTGATGCCCAATTATAATTCGCCATTGAGGAAGAGTATCCTTTATTTGTCTTATTTTAAAAAAAAAAATTTATTTATTTATTTCATTTGTTTTGACTGCGCTGGTTCTTAGTTGTGGCACGTGGGATCTTTCAGTTGCGGCATACGTGTGGGATCTAGTTCCCCGACCTGGGGTGGAACCTGGGCCCCCTGCCTTGGGCGTGCGGAGTCTTACCCACTTGACCACCAGGGTAAGTCCCTAAAGAGTATCCTTTAATTTGACTTTTCAGTCATAGTGTGTATTTTCTGATAAGTTAGAGTTTCATTTCTTTTCGCATGTAGAGTGGTGGTCTTCAGAGTGTGGTCTGAGAGCTGGCAGCATCACCACCATCTCCTGGGACTTTGTTAGAAAGGCAAGTTCTCAGGCCCTGGCCTAGGACTACAAAACGGGAAGCTCTGGGGGTGGGGTGCAGCCATCTGTGTTAGAACAAGCCCTCCGGGGGACTGTGATGCGCCGTCAAGTGTGAGAACCAAAGGTGGAGAGTGACCCATTAACCAATCAGTAGTCTATGAACCTGCTCCATCGTGGGGCACCAGCCCACCCCTTTGCAGGAAGTCTCCCGGAGAAAATACAATTCTTGTCAACCTTGTTCCTTTTCTAATCAGGTTGCCTGCTTTGTCTGGCGTAGTGAGTTGAGGCGGGGAAGAGGGAGCCCGTCTTTAGAACAGCAAGAGAAGTACCTGCTTAGCCCAGCTGAGCTGCAAGCAGAAGGTGCACCTCGGATTACGCTGGGCAAAACGGGGGACTCAGACACCCACTGTGCCCTGAGGGCTGCGGGGCCCCACCATCCCAGGGACAGGCTCCTTGTCTGATCTGCCTCTCCTCCTTCGTCAGTGGGATAAGAAGAGCCATATGAACATCTTTTATTGCTGTGTGGTCTGGTTTTAAAGTAGGTCAGGAACAGGACTTATCACAGGGATGGTCTACGAGGGTACAGTCTTTCTCTTGACTAAGATGTGATAAATTAGATTTTAGATTGGAAATGATTTCTCCAAAAGAGGTGTCAGACGCATAATGGTTCGCACTGGATGAGTGCTTCTTGCTGCTGTCAGGGTGGCCACACTAGCTGATGAAGCCTGGTACACACCAACTCTCTCACTGCATTTGCTGCTCATAACCCTTCAAGAGAGGCACTATTATTAGCCTGTTTATAGACTGGGAAAGTGAGGCTCAAAAAGGTGGAGTCAACTGCTTGTTAGAAAGAGAAAGAACTGGTGCTTAAACTAAACAGTCTCCAAAGTCCACGTGTTTAACCACCAAGCTGGGCTCCCTACCCTGAGTTTAATGGACCAGGACCATCCTTTATTCGTTTTCCATGAAATCTCAGCTTCTCTACCCCTCCGCCTTGTCTTTCCTCTCTCTCCCACTAAGTCTCCCTCTTCTTCCTTAGTTTGTTGACTCCATCCTGAGTGAATGCTTTGTTTTCAGGGGTCTCTATGGGCTGCTTTTTGCCTGACCCATCCATAATTAACCCTGGAGAAATGATCAGAGAGAGAAATTTGTATTTAAAAAATGTTTGTACTTTCTCAGGCTAAAAAACCAATAGGTTTTGAATACTCTTTATTTTCTGAATGGAGGACTGGCATCAGGTCCCTCGTAGATGTAGATGGTATTGGGCTGAGGTCAGTGTTATGAGTAAACCAGTGGTTGCTGGAGCCCAGAGCAGTAATTCTCAAGAGAGTTTGGATGAATGGGCCACACCCCCCAAGGGACATCTGAATCTCAGCCTGGCATTTCAACTCTTCCCTCCCACTCTGATTTTGAATCCCCTGGGACAGGGGTCAGGACATTGGCCTTTTTCAGAGGTCCCCAGTTATACTTAAGATTAGGCTTTTTGGGAAATGCTGGACTGAAGGAGTTGGTTCTCTCATTTTCTTGCACCTCCAAATCACCTATTCCAGAAGCTCCCTTTAGAGATCTTGAGGCCAGGGGTCCCAGGACCAAATCTGAGAACACTACTGTAGTGTTCTCAAAACTTGTGCATGCATCAGAATCCCCCCAAAGGCTTGTTAAGACACAGACCGTGGGCTCCTTTCCCAGAATGTCTGACCCAGTTGGTTTCCAGTGAGGTTGCACTTCTAACAGATCCCCAGGTGACACTGATGCTGGGGGTCCCGGACCCACACTGGAGTAACTCCTGTGCTGGATCATTCCATTGTATTAAAGAGTAGATGGGCCCTCAGCCCAGACGGGAGACCTTTCTTCACTTCAAGCTAAAATGTGTAACAATAGTAACACTTGACACGCCAGGGCTTTCTCGTAAATTACCAGGCTCCTTATGTACCTCTGTTCTCAAAAGGTACAGCAAGTGCTCTGTTTATTGCTAAAACCAGGTGCTGGGAAACTTGGGTCCTAGGATTCCAGTACAGCCCAGACAATAATGTGAATAACCACGGGGATGTCCTCTGTCTTTCTTTGGCTTGATTTCCCATTTGCCAAATGTGACATCTTGAGGAGATAAAATGAGACAATAAATTAAAACACATTCAGAAAAAGTTTAAAGCTCAAGGTACAAATACTGGCCATGACCCTGAGTCTCTGACTGGGGAGGTGAAGACTGGCTCCTGGGTCTTGGTTTTTTACTCTCCTGGAGCCCGTGGTCAAGCTGCCATTTCTTCATCTGAGCTAAACAGAACTAGACCCTGAATGGAGCCTCTGCACATTTAGCTGCTTCCCCATGCTTACTTGTAGTTTGCAAGTTGCATTTAAAATTGTCTTTTTTATTTATTTTATTTTTTATTTTTGGCTGTGTTGGGTCTTTGTTGCTGTTCTGTAGTTGTGGCGAGCAGGGTTACTCTTCATTGCGGTGCAGTGGCTTCTCTTGTTGTGGAGCACGGGCTCTAGGCTCTCGGGCTTCAGTAGTTGCAGCACGCGGGCTCAGTAGTTGTGGCTCTCTGGCTCTAGAGCACAAGCTCAGTAGTTGTAGCACACAGAGTGAGTTACTCCTTGGCATGCGGAATCTTCCCAGACTAGGGCTCGAACCTGTGTCCCCTGCATTGCCAGGCAGATTCTTAACCACTGTGCCACCAGGGAAGTCCTAAAATTGTCTTTAACATTCATTCTCATTGATATTTTTGTTTGTAAATTCTTGCATGTCTAAGGGGAGAACTGCATCACAACAGCCCCTGCCTGGGTGCGACCAGTAGGCTGTTAGGCGGCAAAGGCTGGAGCTGGGGGCAGGGGCCGCTGTTCTGGGGAACAGTTTTTGGTTGCTGAGGAATGATAGGACAGCTAGTGAGATGTCGTTAGAGTACAGAAAATATAAACAGCTAGGAACACTGATTTTTGTGATAGTTGGGATTGACTGATAGTAAGAGAGACTGTTTAGCTGCGATCACTGGAATTATAAAAGAGTTGACATGAAGTTGTCTTGTCATTGTTTACCAGTCCACAGCTGCACCTAGACTCGAAGATATGTTCGAGTGAGGCCCATCTTCATCTTTTCACTGATATTGTCTCACTGCTGTTAGAGTTGGCATTTAATAATTATTTGTTGAATTAAATTATTGAGTGCCATTGATGACAGACATGAATTAACTTAAAAATGTCATCTTTTGGATAAATTGGTTGCACCTTAAATCCACTTTGTAACAAGGCAGGGATAAACGTTAATTAATGAATGCTTGAGTAAACCAATGATCAGATGGCAAATGAAACAAACAAATGAGAAAAAATACGTTAGTAGCCTCTTGGCTTGTCTGTTTCAGGCTCCACAGAGGTCCCTAGTAGTCCGGCCCAATTTCAGTGGAGACGAAAGGAACGAGACCAGGGTCATCGGCTTAACTCACACAGGAGCCCCTTGGTTTTGCTCTGCCTGGTGGCCCAGGCTGCAGCGTGGAACCAGACCCAAGTCAAACTGGCCCTGATCGATGATGGTGTGAGCAACACTTGCCTTCTCAGGGATCCTCCCTGTGGAGCGATTCCTTATCTTCCTGAGAGGGCCAGAGCCGTGCTCCATGTCCCAGCAGCAAGTTCCCATCACACAAATGACCACATCCCATGGGTCAGCTTTTCACCCCCCATTTAATGCATCAAAGGGCCCTTCCCATAGTATTCTGCTCTGCTCTGTAGACAGTGAGTAGGACCTAGTTAACCTAGTAAAAGGGAACAGTATCCAAGAGGTGGAGACGTTTGTGATGTGAATGTCAGATGGAACTGAAAGCCAGAGGAGAAGGCTTCTGGGAAGATGGGCTACCCATTGCTTCCTTCTTTAGGTTAGTTGTGTTAGATACCAGGCCAGGTACTGCAGAAGATTAAATACAGACACAGACAGACTGCCAGGTGTGTGCACGTGTTCACACCCCCTCCCCCGCTTTCCCCTCTAGAACATTACAAGTGGAGGAAGCCTTACAAATGCATAGGTCTTTATTATAAACAATACATAATAAGAACAATCACTTTTTGTTTAAATAATGATTTTCTGATTCCTGTGAACAGCTTCTCTTGCCCCTCTTTTCTTCGCGTTAACCTTTCTTTCCTCTCTACCTTTATCTGATTGCACTTTCTAGCTCATGGGCATTACACAGAATGGCAGTTCCTATGAAAAGCAAGAGCAAGAAAAACAATAGCCTTTCAGTCCTTTCTTGTATGCAGGAAGACACCAGAGACTGGAAGGGTCATGTGAGTCAGTGAACTGTTGCTCCTGGCAATTGAAATACTTTACTTCTCATCTGAAAAAGAGAGGTCAGGACTGCCCTGGAGCTCAGCTAAAAACCATGGGGTTACCTGAGGTCTGGGACCGGGTCGCCGGGGAAGGGAAGTGACCGGGTGGGGCCCGGGCAGCAAAGACTCCAGGAAGGACTTGGCTTCTTATCTCGGCTCTGCCATGTCCTGCCTCTGATTTCGGGAGTCACGTTGCTTCTCTGAACCTCAGTTTCTTCATTTGTAGCTTGGCCATAATATCTACTCTGTCCACCTCACAGGGTTGTTGTAAGGCTGAAATGCTCATTTCAGCAGAACTCATCTTTCTTGGTTCCCTGGAGAAGAGGTGAGATTGGCAAGTACCTGGCACCCCCTTAAACTGGAGAAGTGATTCAGTGATTTCCCCACAAACCTTGCAAGGAAGCAAACAGCTTTATCAGGCATCCGCTCTGTAGCGATGTATGTGATTCAATTTAATTATCTCAATAACCCTGCAAGGAAGGTACTTTCTTCTCCCTGAAACAGAGGGAGAAACCAGAGCTCAGAAGAGTTGACTGTGTCATGTCTGGGACCCCTCAGGGACTGGAACTCAGGTCTGTCTGACTCAGCACATTCATATTCACTGTGTCGCACTGGCTCACGCTTTGGATACAGATGGATATGGATATAAAACCTAGGCCTTCGCATTAACTCAGTGGGACCTGTACACCCAAGTAGGCCATGGAGAAATGAGGGAAGAGACAGTGGGACCTCTGGAAGACACGTGACCTCAGGACTGCTTTGTGGAGGCAGCCGAGAGCTGGCGAGAGGCCTGTGTCCACCAAGTGGACGTGACTTTTTCATCCTCTCTCTTTTTTTCCAGTATCTACTTAGGATGACCCCAAAGCCAGTGGTCCACAGAAACACATCTTCCTGGCCTCACACAGAACTCTCAAAGCTGCCCAACTGCCCTCCAGCAGTCGGGCCAGGTGGACACTTCACGTGGAACCTAGTTTGGGAGCAGCTTGGGAGCTGAGTGGGGGTGCAGGGTCGGTGGGGGCAGGCTTCGCGCTAACTCCCTTTCTTGATGCAGTGCTGTCTCCTCCTCCTGGCCTGTTTTCTGATGTCCCTGAGGCCTTTCCAAGTAGGCAGTGGAAGGACAGAGCAGATGTGGCCAATCAAGAAACGACACCCTCTAATCAGGTCACCCAGGCAGCCCCCCGTCTAACCCAGTTGGCGCTGAGCCTTTTGCCTGGGGATAATTCTGTTCTGTAACAGTAAAGCTGACCTCAAGCTAGGCCATTCTGTCCAGATCCTTGTTGGATCTAAACAAGCACAGCAGGGGCGAAGGGGAAGCCGGGACGAAGTGAGAGGGTAGCAATGACATATATACACCATCAAATGTAAAGTAGATAGCTAGTGGGAAGCTGCTGCATAACTGAGGGAGATCAGCTCGATGATGGGTGATGACTTAGAGGGCTGGGATAGGGAGGGTGGGAGGGAGTCACGGGAGGGAAGGGATATGGGGATATATGTATAAATACAGCTGATTCACTTTGTTGTACAGCAAAAATTGGCACAACAATGTAAAGCAATTATATTCCAATAAAGAGCTTAAAAACAAACAAACAAACGAACAAACAGAAAACAAGCACAGCAGCTGTCTCCGGGAGAGTTCTGTCTTGCTGGCAGGTCTCCAGAAGGGGGCGTTGCTGTTTAGCCAGGGGAGTCAGCAGAAGGCCTTTCCTCCTGCTTGGACTGCTTGGGTAACCTGCTGATGGATTTCTCTCGGGTACAGAAGGATCCGGGTTTTCTGAGATGTGTGAAAAAGAGCCTCAAACAGTTTATAAGAGAAGGCATCAGAGTGGCTAAGTGGAAGCTCATTATACAAAAATCAATTTGCATTTTTATGACCAGTCACAGGAAACAAAAACTTGTAAAGCTAACGTTTATAAGAGAAACAAAAGCTATAAGGGACCAGAAATAAATCTAATGAAATATATACATGATCTTTATGAAGAAAATTATAAAACTTCACTTATTTAGGTATTCTTTGATAGATAGATGAGGTATGTCCATGATATGAAGATTCACTGTCGTAAGATTTCAATTCTTCCTAAATTAATCTATAAATTCTAAAAATCCAGACAAAATATTTTGTATAACTAAATAAGATGATTCTAGCCTTGCCGTGAGAAAGTAAAGCGTGAAAATAATTTATGGAATTTTAAAGAAAAGGAGATGAGTGACTCACTTTATAAGGCTTATTAAATAAGGTGGTGTGGTAGTAGCCCAGAAAGAGACAAATAGACTGCTGAACAGAACAGAGAGCCCCCAGGCAGATTCCTGTGCCTGTGAAGACTTGGTATATGACAGGGGCAACATGCAGAGCTGTAGAGAAAGGATGAGTTATTCAGTGAATGACACTGGGAATTCAGAAACCCATGTAGAAAAACAAAACTGAAAACAACCCATTACATTCTAGGCAAAAGATTTGAAAAGCAGAGCTTTAGGACTTCTAGGAGATAGAAAACTTTCAAGTCTAGAGAGTAGGCAATAATATCTGAAAACACAAAAGGACAGATTATAAAGGAGAATAGTGATAAATTTGTCAGCCTTAAGATGTAAAGCTCCTTTTCATCAAAAGAGGCCATAAGGGAAAAATTAAAAAATAGACAAGCACAAACTGGGAGTAGAAGTTGGTAGTGGGGCAGCCGTAAGGGGTGTGTGTGCTGCTTGGTTTCTCTTCAGGAGAGAAGCACCTGGACTTACCTGGTGGCACAGTGGTTAAGAATCCACCTGCCAAGGCAGGGGACACAGGTTCAATCCCTGGTCCAGGAAGATCCCACAAGCTGTGGAGCAACTAAGCCCGTGGACCACAACTACTGAAGCCTGCACACATAAAGCCCGTGCTCCACAACAAGAGAAGCCACCGCAATGAGAAGCCCATGCACTGCAACGAAGAGTAGCACCCCCTTGCCGCAACTAGAGAAAGCCTGTGTGCAGCAATGAAGACCCAATGCAGCCAAAAAAAAAAAAAAAAGAGAGAGAGAGAGAGAAGCACCTGCCAGGTGTATGACTGGCTGAGAGCCTGTAGCTGCCACACCTTCAAGATCCACCAGTGTTCAAGCCCGATCCCTGCCAGTGACTACGCATGGTGGGAGAACCCAAGCCAAGCCATTCCTGCCAGGTGTTGGTCTCCTGTAAAAGGCAAAGTTTCTTCTGGGGCTCCTCATTAGCCTGGCCGAGACCTTTCAGAACTGCCTGCAGAAGGCTCTTCCTACTCAATCCTCCTTTCTTTTCTCCCATCATAGATATCAAGAGCTGCACTGGGGTCTGAAGATTCTTCCCAAACGCTCCTGCTCCTTTTCCCATTACCCTTCAGAAGCACTGACCCCCCGTGATTGTCTTGCACTTCTGATTCCCTCTTGGTGTCTGCTTCTTGGAGGACCTGAACAGACATAGCCTATAAATAACAAAGGACGGTGCTTCCTAGGTGGCGCAGTGGTTAAGAATCCGCCTGCCAATGCAGAGGTCACGGGTTCGATCCCAGCTCCAGGAAGATCCCACATGCCGCGGAGCAACTAAGCCCGTGTGCCACAAAAAAAAAAAAAAAAAAAAAAGGACTAGTATCTGGAATGTGTATGTAAAAACAAACAAACTACAGATTGATGAGATAAAAACAAACAACTCAGTAGAAAATTAGGCAGATGATACAAACAGGCAATCCGCAGAAGAAACCTAAAAAGCCAATAAATACACGAAAAGATGCCTGATCTCACTAGTAGTTAGGGAAATGTAAATTACAGGAAACCAGATACCATTTCATACCCATAAGACTGGTAAAAACCAAAAATTTGCTGAAGTACTGGGGAAGACGTGGAGCAACAGGAACACGTGTGCTCTTGGTGGGCGGGTAAATTCATGCAGTCACTTTGGATAGTTTCTCAGTAACTCATTTAATAAAGATGAGGAAGTACTTACCCATCTTTAGAGACTTTCCCACATGTGCATAAGAAGACACACAGAAGGATACATTGCAGAATTATTTGAAAGAGGAAAAGAACCCAGAACAATCTAAATGTCCAGCAGGAGAAAAATGGATGAATACATTGTGAAATGGACATGCTGTGGAATATTATACAGCTGTGAAAACAAACCACAGTGAAAACTTCCACGTGGAATGGAAGTGAAAAACTGACTTTTGGCTGTGAGAAGACCTAATAATATAGACTTTATTTATTTTAAAAAGTTAAAAAAAAAGAGAGTTGTTTATCCTCTAGTCTACAGGAACTAAGCTGACACGTACTTTTGATGTGATTTGTCTTGGCCACACTAACTGCTGAAGGAGACTATGATTTTGTAAATCTTTCATCTGTTAAAAACAGATGGAAAAGGGTCATTTGTTAACAATTTTTTTTCTCATCAGTCCCAGCAGCTGTTGAAGTTGCTAGAAGTTTGGCAGTACTCTCTCAAACATCTGCCTTGAGTGGGGCTGGCATTTGGGAGTACAGAGGCAGGGGAGAGGGGTGGGGAGGGGGCTTTGGTGGGGGAGGAGGAGGGGTAGGAGTGGGAGGGCTGGGGAGGTGCCTCGCTGGCCCTGCCTTCCTCTTGCCTGAGGCTGACAGTCCAGCTGCTGCCTCATGTGTGCTGTCCTGGAATTCTTATTATGTCTCAGGAATCTGGCTCTGGCCAGTGATGAAATTACAGACAACAGTGTCCAGCCTCACCAATGTGACCCGGGAGGGGAAACCTCTCTTCTGGATGCCTGCTTTGGAAAACCTCCCAGGCCTCTCTGCCAGAGCCTTGTCCCCGGTTGCCTTCCTGATCTGGGACTGGCTGACAAGCCTGAGCTGTGTACAGGTCCCTCCCTGCCCCTAGGAATTTGTCCCTCCACTGCCATTGTCCACAGTGGGTAGTGAGCACTGAGAAAGCAAACCAGAGCAGGGCTGGGGCTCCAAGAGTTTTCAATCAAAGGGAGAGTTATTTTATTTTAATTTTTAATTTTTAGATTTTATTTTTGGCCTCACTGCACTGCTTGTGGGTTCTTAGTTTCTCTACCAGGGATCGAACCCATGCCCTTGGCAGTGAAAGTGTGGAGTCCTAACCACTAGACCACCAGGGAATTCCCATTATTTTATTTTAAAAAATCCTGTTCAGAGGGACTTCCTAGGTGGCGCAGTGGTAAAGAATCTGCCTGCCAAAGCAGGGGACAGGGGTTCAAGCCCTGCTCTGGGAAGATTCCACATGCCACGGAGCAACTAAGCCCGTGTGCCACAAGTATTGAGCCTGTGCTCTAGAGTCCGTGCGCCACAACTATTGAGCCCATGTGCCGCAACTATTGAAGCCCATGTGCCTAGGGCCCGTGCTCCACAACAGGAGAAGCCACTACAGTGAGGGGCCTGTGCACCACAATGAAGAGTAGCCTCCGCTTGCAGCAACTAGAGAAAGCCCGTGTGCAGCAACGAAGACCCAATGCAGCCAATAAATAAATAAAATAAATAAATAAATTTATATAAAAAAAAATCCTGTTCAGAAAATGTTCATCGAGCCTTATGCGGTACTTGGGGGACAACATGGACAAGATTCTGATCTTGTCCTCAAGGCAGATAAAGCTCAGAGGAGAAGGCAGGCCTGTGAACAGGCAGTTACGAAAGGATGAGGTAGGGGCTGGGATGGATAAGAGCAGAGTGCTGGTACCCACTGGAGCCGGATGAGAGATGCTGGTGCAGTAGTGGTGGGAAAGGAGGAGGTGTGTGGTAGGCAGAGTAATGGTCCACAGAGGTCCATTTCCTAACCCCCACAACCTGTGTTATCTTAAGGCAAAAGGGACTTTGTGGATGTGATTAAATTCAGGATTTTGAGACAGGGAGATTATTCTGGATTATCTGGGTGGGCCTGGGGTAATCACAAGAAAGATGGAAGAAAGCATATGGTCAAAGTCAGAGAGAGTCGAAGATGCTGTGCTGCTGGCTTTCAGGATGAAGGAAGGGCCAAGAGCCAAGGAATGCAGGCAACTGGAAAATATCAAGGGAATTGATCCTAGAAGGAACACAGCCCTGCTGACACATTGACTTTAGCTCAGGGAAACCCATTTTCGACTTCTAACCTCCAGAACTGCAAGATAATAAATTTGTGTTGTTTTAAGGCACTAAGTTTGCAGTAATTTGTTACAGCAGTTGCAGGCAACTATCAATAATATGAGGTGAATACATTCAAGAATGATTTCGTAAATAATTAGGGAGAGGAGGAGAGAGAAAGGGCTCACGGGATTTCTGGGTCAGGCATTAAGGTGAATTGAAGTCCTGTCCCCTGAGCGAGGGTCCACTGGAGAGGGCTTGGGGGGAAGAGGGACAGTGATGAGATACTCAGTTTCGCACACATTAATGGTGTTAAATTTGAGTGTCCACGAGTGTCAAGGTGAAGATGTCCAGTAGGCAGTTGTCGGCCTGGAGGTGGGGGGTGTCCGTGGTAACTGAAGTCCTGGGCCACCTGAGATAACCTACAGAGAGTGACACTGGGGAGAGAGCTGAGGACAGAGCCCCACACTGGAGGGGAAAATCTTTCGGTAGAGACACAGAACAGAACACACCTCCGGTGAATTTCTCGTTCTGTAAACATTTCTCTTCTTGTATCCCCTTTGCCCGCAGGGCTCTCACAGAATGGACAGGTTTTGGTGCTGCACTGCCAGATTCTCCCTTTTATCCTGTTCACAGCCTCCCAGACACATAAGGGGCTTTAAAAATGTCCCTGGGCTGCAGCTCTCACTCCTTCTCCATGCACAGCAGCCCCACTCCTGCTGCTGGGGGACTGCAGGATCTGCACACAGAGTGGGGTCTGCCCGGCGCCGCGGCATGCCCGGCCTCCGCTCTCTGGTTCTCCTGCTCAGATTTTGGCCCCGTCGGGAGGCCAGCTTTCTGACTCTGCTTCTGGCACTTGAACCTGAGCTTAATTTGACCATTTCAGAGTTAGAGCACCTCAGCCCCGTGCCCTAGCTTTTGTATGTCCTGTTCTCTCTGCCTGGAACCCCCTTCTGGAAAATACCACCAGGTCTGCCTGACTCAACTTTCAAAGCATGTCCGCAGGGTTTTTTGTCCGCTGGAGATAGTTTCATTTTAGTCTCATACGGATCGTGAATGGCTGTGCACTGGCCTGTGTCCCTCTTCTTGACCACAAGCTCCTTGTGAGCACGGACGCTGGTTTATTTATGTTGGTATCTCCGGCACCTAACAGGGTACACAGTTCAATAAATGCTTTAGCTGAACTGAACCGATCCTTCTCGATTGCGTCTCTGTCTGCATCTGACAACTAGGTGAGCTTGCACAGCTGACAGGCAGCGCACTAATTAGCAACAGGTGAATAGCTGTGCTCAAACCCACATGCCTCCCTTACATGACAGCCCTCCTGGTTAGCTGGCTCCAGGCATCATACAAAAGCCCCTGTTGCCTCCTCCTGTCCCCAGGCCAGAGGCTGCAGGGATCCCACATGTCAGCCTCCCTGACGGAAACCTGTCGTTGGCCTCACATATCTTGCTTGACGACGTGAGCCAGGCAGGAAGCAATCGCCTCTGTCTTGGAATGTTCTGGCAGGCCCAGAACCCACGCGGAGAGAGCCAGACTGAATGTGTGGCTGGAGGGAGGGAGGAAGGGGAGAGGGGCTAAAGGGTGAGGACGGAACTGAGCCTCCAGGGCTATAAAATTCCATTTTCCCCAGGGGTTGGTGGCAGGAGTTGAGAAATGTTAAGATAAACGAACCTGAAAATGAAAAGGAACTGGGGAAGCCCGTGAGCGGTCTTATAGTTACTTGCCTGTCACGTGCCGCCCTCTGAGTTCTGGTTTCCAAAGGGAAGGACCAGCTGGTGCAGGTCTTAAGGACACTTCTCAGTTGCTTGGCCAATCCAGACAGCTCAGAGGGAGCCAAATGCAGCCATGGCTCTTTGTTTACTTTGTTGCACTTCCCCCAACCTAGAAAAGAAAGCAGATCCAGTGGGTCCAATTATATTTTGGCCCATGTACCTCCTCCTCACCCCCAGGGTTAAAATAGTTTACTCAACAATATGCATAATAACCCTGGAAACATTGAGCTACATGTCATTGAAAGTTTAAATACAAAAGCCGTACAGAGATGGATAAGTAGTGAAAAGGTGAACTGTTGAAGACTTGTATAGCTCAGTAGGCCTGCATTCTGCTAAGGAGAGGGTCTCAAACAAGCTGGCATCAGCATCGCCAGAATAGGTTGCTGGCCCCGCCCCTAAAGTTTCTGCTGCTCTAGGTCTGAGGTCGGGTAGAGCAGCTGTAGTTCTAACAAGTTCCCAGGAGATGTTGGTGCTGCTGGCCTGGGGACCCCTGCTTTCAGGACCACTGTTTCATTTAGAGAGAAATTAAAACAAAGCAACAAATAGACACAGAAGGTACTGGATGAAAACCTAGCCTCACAGCAGTTGCAAATAAGAAGCCTCTGGACATGTTTAATTGCCCCTTGTATGGTAGGTCATGTTCTTCCAGAACCATCCAAGGTCAGGGAGAAATGGCTTTTCCAAAGGGGGTGCCCTGGGATTCACAGCCTCTTCCCCTCTTGGTTCCCACAATGTCCCTCCCACACGGCATCTGTGCATCCACCCTCCTGGTGCACGACAAAGTGAGGACGAATCTCAGGGGACAGTACATCTGAGACGGTGGGATTTGGAGGTTAGAAGGATCAGCTTGTATTAACCAAAAATATTACTGTTATTTCCAAATTTTTCTAGTCTGCTCATCTCTACTCCCCCAGCCCTGACTTTTGAGTCTAATATCTTCTTTTTTTCTAAATTAATTAATTAATTTATTGGCTGCGTTGGGTCTTTGTTGCTGCGTGTGGGCTTTCTCTAGTTGTGGCGAGTGGGGGCTACTCTTCGTTGCGGTGCGCCGGCTTCTTATGGCAGTGGCTTCTCTTGTTGCGGAGCACGGGCTCTAGAGTGCAGGCTCAGTAGTTTTGGCGCACCGCCTCAGTTGCTCCGCGGCATGTGGGATCTTCCCGGACTAGGGATTGAACCCGTGTCCCCTGCATTGGCAGGTGGATTCTCAACCACCGTGCCACCAGGGAGGTCCCTTGAGTCTAATATCTTGTAAAGCTGACCTTAAAAGCCGATGTTTCAACCCCTTGTTTTTGCAAGAACACACACACTTCTCTGTGGAAATTGAGTTACTGCTTTTGTCCTTAATCTCCTGAATGAATCAAGATAATTTTCTGCTTGGGTTCTGTGTGTACCCTTTGATTGCACTCCAGTATCCTCCCCGGGGCTGGAACAGCCTCAGTTCCCTTCCACGAGACTTCTCGAGTTGGCCTCTGCCATCTCTTCCCCACTCCGACATGACAGCATCAGGCCAGCTCCTCCAGAGAATTCTCATCCCTCCCCCAGGGAGCGGCCTCGCGATTGCCATGGCCTACTTTAGACCACTTTGCAGTGTAAGGAAGTCTCTCTCTCTCTCTCCCTTGAGGATGATCTCTCACTTTCTAGGCAGTAACTTCACTCAAATGCAACCCCTCCCTACCCCCACCCCCCAGGCCAGATTAAAAATTTGATGGAGGGAGGGGGGTGGAGGGAGGGAGAGCTTTTGCTAGTGACATATTCATCATGGGGAAAACCAAAGCCTTGTTTTCAACACTTTGCACTTAAAAAAAAATGCAATTAGGTGTTGTTTTTATTTGGGGTGAGATTTCTTAATCAGTTCTGTATTTATTATGGTCTCTAAAGATCTTAATCTGGCTCTGACCACCACTGCCAAACTATTAGATCTTGTGACTACAGGCTGTGTTTTAGTGAAACTCGCACATTGCTTCGCAGGCTGTTTTAGTTTTAGGCTGGTTCAAATATTTGCTGAAGGAGAGAACGAGTTCCGCTCCTGGGATCCCACGGGCCTCAGCTTCGCTGTACAATGGGGTTCGTAATAACAACATCATACCTCACGTAGACGTTGGCTCAGAAAATATTGAAATAAGAAAAATGCTTTTGAGATTGGAAAAGGCAAAATCTGCAAAACGTTTTTTGACCTCCGCAGAGGAAAGCTCAGTGCCTACACCCCTTCCTTGTGTAAAGCGAGTCCTTGTCTCGTGGAGGAAAATGATGCCAGTCAGCGGTCAGCGCCTGTGCAGCTGGGTCACAGTGCAGGAGCTCTCAGTCCTTCTTTTCTAACCCAGAGCTTTGCTAGGATTGAGTGTTGGCGTCCTTGGTGAGGTTCCAGAATGGAGCTCTGCTGCTTCCTACCTTTGATCTCACAGGTCAGTGGTTAGGACTGACTCATGAAGCGGCTGTGGCAGCAGGGCCGGCAGGGTCCACGGTTCGGCTTGGGACCTGATTCAAGGACAGAGGTCTTCATGCCATCGGAGCAAATACCAAGAATTGGTCACCGCTGCGTGCCATTCCCGGCTCACATCTGGGGCTTAGGACATCCAGACTGGGAGCCAAAGATGTCCTTCTGGCTGCACAAGAAGGCTGTCGTTGACAGACGCTGCGGCCAGTGTGGCAGTCCAGCCCGCGGCTAACCCAGCACACAGGAGCCACTCAAAATGCAGTGGGACCCTCTTCCTCTCCAGTCTTTCTGCTCCAGAGGAGACCCTTCTCGAGGTCACTGGATGATTGTCTCTGGGCGGTTTACATTAGAACTGCTGCAGAAACACTGAGTGCTGCGGGGCGAGACTCCCAGCCCTTTGCCACATGGAGTGGTCAGCTCGGGCCAGGCCCCCAGGGTCTGGGGCGCATTTGTTCAAGTTGCTCCCTTGGAAATAGCAGAGGGAGGTCCCTCAGGCTGGGCACCTGCCCTCTCTGCTCCTGGCCCACCAAGGGGGTAAAGGACTGCTGCTCCCAGTAAAGGGCTCTCTGCAGAGAAGAACAGGCTGCGTTCTGGAAATCAAACTCCTTTTTTAAAAGGCCCACCTCATTTAGAACTCAAAGTGGGGGATTTCTTTGTCTGTAACCAGGAAAGTGAAAGAGGAAAAGCTGGGCAGTCCCTTCTTTAAAGGTGTTTAGGGCAAAGACGATTCTCTGTACCTTTCCCGGGGAGCTCTTCAGGTCTGGAGTTGTTTCTGGTCCTAATTCCGTGACATGTATGTGCTCATGCTTCCCGCCCCCTGCAGTCAGGGGCACAGCTGGGAGGTCATGAAGTCGGGGGTTCTTCTGGGATGCCGCAAACGAAGCAACCCAGATGACTGTGCGACAGGTCATCACATGCTCTTTCTCCTCTTGGCGAGACGAGGGCTCTTGGGCAGGAGGGGCTGCAAATGCAACGGAATGAGGGCCAGGTCCCGCCTCTGAGGGAGGAGGACCCACCCAGCTTCCCTTCCCAAGGCCTTGTGTACACAGGAGGGCTGTGGGAGCCCACAAAATGTGCTTCTGATCAGAGGAACATGCTGCTTTTAATAACAAAAAACATTTATTGAGCATTTAGTGTACCCTAGACACTGCTCTAAGCACTTGACATGCATCAGCTTCATTAACAACCCTGTGAAGCAGGTGCTGTTATTATCGCCCCCATTTTACAGATGAGAAAACTGAGGCACAGAGAGGCTAAGTCATTTGTTTGAGGACACCTGTGCAGAAAGTGCCAGAGCCATGATCTGACCCCAATCAAGTCTAACTCCAGAGCCAGCGCTTTTAATGTCCATTTCCTTCTGCTTCACGCCCTCACCATTTGGGTATTAAGCACAAGTATTTATCTCACACGTTGTTTACACCTAAGTAGATCCGCATACATGATCACATTTGATTTCTTTCTACAAACAGCCCTAGGAAGTGGGTGGATTGAATAACATTGTCTCCATCATATGCTGATAAACCTTTGGTAACATGACCTTACTAGTTAGTAATAAACTACTCAGGGCTCCTGATTTTGAAGGAACATTTGCTCCCTTGCTGGGCACTTAAAAAGAAGTAAAAGCAAGACTGTCTTTGTACTAACATTTCCATGCCTTCTGCCCTGCCCCCCCAAATCCCTGCTATCTGATTTGGTGGAGACTTGGTACAGAAAGGGTGAGAAGGCATGAGGAAACCCCACACAACAGAGCCAGGAATCTGTCTGCTACAGGGAGAGATGTGGAAAGGACCAAGCAGGTGGGCAGGTATCAGACACCATGTATCTTCAAGCTAGTGGCACTGCCACCTCAATGCTGCCAAGGCTTCCTGGCACTGTCGGCCCCTCCCCCAACACACAGAGGGTTGATGCAGCCAGTGGCCACACTAGAACCTGTCAGGCACGGAGCACCAAGTAAACAGCCCCAGGAATTTCTCTTACTTGAATTTCAGCTCATTTACTTGGGAGCATCTGTCCTCCCCTCTGGTTGGGGAAAGGGAGAGTGGGGTGGGGAAGGCTAGGATTACAGTGTTCTTCTGTCTAAGGGAGGCTGCTGGTCGAGAGGAGCCGCGGTTCCCAAACACTCCTCCCAGCATGTTTGCTGGGGGTGTTGCGAGGACAGATGGTGGGGAAAGGGGAGGCTGAGGAGGAAGCTGGTTCTCTGCACCATGCCTCCTGCCCCCAGCTACCCAGCGTCTGCTTTTAAAAATTATACTTTATATAAAATGTCATATTGTATACAATAATATATATACAATGTTGAAATATATTACATTACAATAATATTATACAGTATTATTTTCAGACTTACAGCATAGTGATTCAGTATTTTTGATAGATTATACTCCATTATTAAAAACAGTGGCTAGGACTTCCCTGGTGGCGCAGTGGCTAAGAATCACCTGCCAATGCAGGGGACATGGGTTCAATCCCTGGTCTGGGAATACCCCATATGCTGCGGAGCAACTAAGCCCATGGGCCACAACTATTGAGCCTGCGCTTTAGAGCCTGCGAGCCACAGCTACTGAGCCCACACGTCTCAGCTACTGAAGCCCACGAGCCTAGAGCCCATGCTCCACGACAAGAGAAGCCATCGCAGTGAGAAGTCCGAGCACCGCAACGGAGAGGAGCCCCCGCTAGCGGCAACTAGAGGAAGCCTGTGCGCAGCAACGAAGACCCAACGCAGCCAAAAATAAATAAATTAATTAATTAAGAAGAAAAGATAGTGGCTATAATTCCCTGTGCTATACAGCACATCCTTGTTGCTTATCTGTTTTTTTTTTAATTTTTTGATTGTTTATTGAAGGCAAAAAGGTGTAACATTTTAAATTGAAATAGTATGTCCCTTATTCCTCATTCAGTAGAGTGATTATTTCATAAGTCTTCAATTTACTGAAAGGAAGAAATTTGTTAACTCTCTTAAAGAAACAACATGCTACTGGAATTTCCATAAGACAAGACTTCCCTTTTAAACTTCTTGAAAATTCTCATTACAGAGGTGAGAGATGTTTGAATTGAATGTTTAACCTGTAAATATGATCATAATTTCATGAATTCATTATTTTTAACTTGCATGTTACAAACCTTGTACTTTTTTATTTCACTTCAGTTATCTTAATAAGCTGATATATCATCTCAGCATTACTTGATAAGCTGTGAATATTTTAAATTACTAAAACTGTCTTCAAAATGTCTTCCACGAGACACAGGACAGAGATTTATTCTTGGGAAAAATATTTGCTAGAGAAAAATATGTTTGAAAGTAGTTCTTAAAAACAAATAATTATACACAGTAGTTTGTGTCTGTTAATCCCATACCCCGAATTTCTCCCTGACCCCTTCCCACTCCCCTTTGGTAACCGCAGATTTGTTTTTTGTATCTGTGAGTCTGTTTCTATTCCGCATATACATTCATTTGTATATTTTTTAGATTTATCTTTGACTTATTTCACTAAGGATAATATTCTCTAAGTCCATCCATGTTGCTGTAAATGGCAGAATTTCATTCTTTTTCATGGCTGAGTAGTTAACATATAGTATATATATACCACATCTTCTTAATCCAATCATATGTTGGGCACTTGGGTTGCTTCCATGTCTTGACTATTGTAAATAGTGCTGCTATGAACATTGGGCTGCGTGTATCTTTTCAAATTAGTGCTTTTGTTTTTCCCAGATATATACCCAGAAGTGGAATTGCTGGGTCATATGGTAGTTCTATTTTTAGCTTTTTGAAGAACCTCTGTGCTGTTCCCCAAAGTGGGTGCACCAATTTACATTCCCACCAACAGCATATGAGAGTCCTCTTTTCTCCACATCCTCGCCAGCATTTGTTATAGGTAGATTTTTTGATGATGGCCATTCTGAACTTCCCTCTGCTTTAAGCAGTGGATTCTGCTTAAATTTTGTTTCAGGTGAAGAGCTGTTGCTAAAATGTTTCAAGAAGCACTAATCTACTGAGAAGATGTAGGAAGGGAGAGAGCATGGTTTTAGGCAAATACCTACCACTGGCTTTGGAGTGACCTGCATCAAGGCTGCTCATCCCTTGGTCAGAACTTGGTCATTTCCACTTGGAGGAAGGCTCACCTGGGCTCTGTCCTCTCTTCCCTCACAGCCTGGGCAGGCTGCCTTCCTTGGAGATGTTTTCAGTCTTCTGCCTGTGCTCTCTGGCCAGCTCCACAGCTCTCTGCCCTCCAGGCTCCCCCACCCACCTGCCATCCCATCCCTAAAGTCTTTCTTAGATGGGCTCAAAGGTGTGACACTAACTGAGAAGATTAAAGATTAAAAGATTTAAAAAAATGATTCAAGGTCTAGGTGTTATTATCACATAAATTGACAGGGAAGAGGAAAGATTGGAGGGGGTGAGGAAGAGGGCAGGAACGGGGAGGAGGGATTCCAAGCCTGTAAACACTTCCAGGGCTACTTTTAGCAATTAGCATTCACTGTCTAGTCAAACAAGCTTTGTAGATTCAGTAGAAAGGGATGCAGAAAGTTTGAGGCAGCTCCTGCTGGCTCTGGTTAGGTGAAGTACACTAATTAGAATGGGGTGGGGAGCCAGAAAAGGCATAATTACTCATCTGATTCCGAATGAGGCTCATTGAACCAACGGGAAGCTTGCCACAGTAACACACACTGTTGGAAAGGTCAAAATCATCAAATGAAAACTGCAGGCAGATCAGAGGTGTCCTCTTACATTCAGCCGAGGACTGACAGGTCTCCACAAAAAGGACCAGCACCTTTGCTGACTGTTGAATTTCCAAACGCAGGCTTGCTCTCCAAATTCCATGACAGGCATAATACTCCACCTCCTCCAAGTGCCTGCTTGCAGTTCTGTACAGTTATCTATTAAAAGAAAGATGACTTTTCAAAACAACGTTCCCTATGTAGTAGGTGTTCAGGTGGGGCGGGGGGGAACTTAAGTGATTTGGGGAGTAATGACGATGACGAAGGAGATAAAGATAAAATGGGGGGGGACCCCCCACCAAGATTATATAACCGTATCAGCAAATCTGAATTTTTAGAAAATAGTTTTTGGAGAATACCTATTCCCCCCAAAACAGAGGATATGGAAGAAAAACACCAGGCCTAACCTTTCCATTAAGATTCTTAGGAACAGAATCATCCCAAGGGAATGATAGCATAGTAATTCTATTCCCTTGTCCCCATGACTAAAAATGAGGATGGTTAAAGAATGGAATCTTAGCTGCCTGTCATCCCAGACAGCCAAGCCTTGTCCCTGAACTTGGGAACTGAGCAAGCAAACACGCTGGAGAAGAAGATTACCTTTCTAAATATTCTGACCATCATCCACCCATTATTAAGGCAGTAAGGTTGAGGACCACAAGGTCACTATTAGATCCCCATGGAGTCCTCTGGCTGACTGCTTTCTGGGTGGGTCAGAGTACAGGTCTGAAACGACTCTGAAGTCATCTGCCCTCTCTCAGACCATCTGTCCACATGTCCCTGTATCTTCAGTAGCTGGTGGCAATTTGCATGTCCTCCAGAATTTGTGAGGTTGGATCTCCAAATGCCTTCTGCACTCTTTGGAATGTCATCCTCATCTCACAGCCTGTTTTGTCCAACCAGGGATCTCTCCCACAGTTCACTGTATCTACCTTAGGCACTCACGTTGCCAGAGCTGTGAGAGGAGAGCCAGCCCGTGGACAGGTGAAGCTGTCACTTCAATAATTTCTCAGATGTGGCAAAATTATTCCAGCAAAGAACAGAATCTGCCTGCCAATGCAGGGGACACGGGTTTGGTCCCTGGTCCAGGAAGATCCCACATGCCCTGGAGCACCCAAGCCCACGAGCCACAACTACTGAGCCTGTGTGCCACAAGTACTGACGCTCACATGCCTAGAGCCCGTGCTCCGCAACAAGAGAAGCCACTGCAATGAGAAACCTGTGCACCGCAACGAAGAGTAGCCCCTGCTCGCCACAAATAGAGAAAGCCCGTGCACAGCAACAAAGACCCAATGCAGCCAAAAAATAAATAAAATTAGAAAAAAAAAATGGAATTGTCTACAGTCGGTGCTTACTCTCGGTTGCTTGGATGTTGAGCCATCTGGGACTGGATGGGCGTTCCCGCCTTCTCCCTGTAGGAGGTGCTGCATCTCCAGTAAGCCTGTGGGCCCAGAGGTTCTTTCCCTGACAGGAGGGTCTCTAATGTCCCATGTTGGTGTCTAATATGCTAAGATCTGGGCAGTTGGCATTTTCAGACAACTCCTGCAAACAGCCGGCAAATCCAGACTGCCTGGCACCACTGTCCAGTTTGTTCTGGTATTTGTACTATGTGAAGAAAGAGTGACAGTTGGGGTGGGGGCCTCCATGGCCACCCAGACCCACAGTGTGGGCCCCACAGCTTCCTGGCCCCTGTGTGTCTCTCTGTGGGAGGCTGGGTGGATCCAAGGGACCTTAGCTTTCACTTAGTTTGTAGATCCTTGCTTGATTCATTTGCCCTGTCCCCAGTATAGCATATTCCTTGGCCCATGCCTGTGACGTAATGGAATTTGTCTTGGACCCTAGTAAGAGGGACCCATCTTGGGTGACACGTTGTTTGCAGAGATGGAGTTAATGACATTCACCTGAAGGGACTGGGGTAAAAATTTACTTGACAAGCCAGGCCCAGAGGCAACAGCCTGAATAAAGGCATGAAGTTGTGCCTGGGCTTGGCACCCTCAGGAAATGATAAATGCAGTGTGGCTTTAGTGTTGAGTGCCTGGAGGGGTGGGGATAAGAGGTGACAGATGAAGCTTGAGAGGGATGTGGGGCTAAGGAAACTTTTCTTTTCCTTGAGAGGAACTGAATATCTGTAAAAGCTTCTAAGCTTGGGAATGACAGGGTCAGCCTCCCCGCCCCGCAGCCTCTGGTCCCCTGGCAAATACTTAGGGCAGGCAGCGTGAGGGTGGGCTGGAGGAGTACAGAGTGGTTGTCAGGGGGTGAAGGCAAACTCTGATGAGGCCCAAATGGAGCCATGAAAGTGGGGATGGAGAGACGGGGTCCTCAGAAGAATGAACCGGGTTCGATGGCCGTTTCATGGTGGGGAGAGATGCATTTGAGAAAGCAGTTGAAAGGAAGAAGAAAAGCGAATCATGCTCAACAGACATTATTTTCCTTCCTTTCTTTCCCTCTGGAGGACAGAGGTGTCCAAGGGCTAGCAGGTCCTTTCTGGGGAGAGGGCTGACTGGCTAGTTTTGAGAGACCCAGATGGAAACCTTGGTTCTCGGGCATTAAAGGTCCCCTGAGCCTTTTCACCTGGCCTGGTGGCCCTGTTTGCTCCCTTGCCCACACCTGTCCACGTCGGGCCCCAGTAAACATCCCTGTCCTCCTTGTTAAAAGACAAAGAATACCAATAACTGTTACTACCTTGAGACTTTACATAATTCATCTGAAAAAAGAATCTGTTTTCATGAAGAAGAGGACCAACCATTGAATACGGAGCTGAGGTTTGGCAGGCGCCACACATCTGTCTATCCAGGTAAATATTTTTCAATACAAGGCTTTTCTTTCATCTTTAAAATAGGCATCTTGTTGTACCTGTAATTGGACAACTTAGATCTTATTAATCAGCCTGCTGAACGGCTCCTTTTTCAGACATATAGATGCCATCCAAAATTTTTCTGGAATTTTTGTTTTTAACAGCCATGGCTTGCTGAATCAAAGCAGTTGAATTTGATGCAAGTTCAATGTTGTTTCCTTCAAGAATTAATTCATCTTTATGGCCTGAGATACTGAACAAGCAACATCTGGCCTCATCTGAGCCCTGTGAGTGTGTGTATTTTGTGCCCAAGAAATTTTGGAAATAACGTTGGTGGGGAAGTGAGTGTACACAGACCTCACTTTGTAACAAAAGCCCAGTGTAACACCCTTGATCGTGTTCTGTCCATGGCTACAGAGAGTGTGAACAATAGCCAGTCCCTTTCTAGTTCCCTACCGTTTGTCAACCAGGAGCCGTTGCTTTTTCTTCCCAAGGAGACTGAGTTCTACATTGATGCCATTGAATGCCCTCCGCAGGGTTCCTCTGGGGTCCTTGACAACAGCTGTGTTTCCCTTCAGAGTGATGTCAATATTTTCTGGAATATTGAGTCATTGCTGAGAACGGTCTTCATTCTCGCAGTAGATGCAGCAAAGAGAGCTGTGTGTTTAGGTTAAACCTGGTAAGCAAGTGCAAAGCATGGTGAAGCTGTGTAGGGAGGGATGGGACAGGTTCAGCATTTGTTGGGATGAGGCCTAATGCTTTATAAACCTGTAAACATCTCATTTAATCCTCCCAAGACGCTGTAGGCATTAGTGTTTCCATTTCATAGTCCAGGAGACTGTGGCTCTCAGGTTAGACAAGTAACCATATCTACCTGAAGCTGAAGCTCTTGACCTGCCCCCAAAATGCATTCCTGGGATGGGCAAGGGGGTCAGTGGCTTGGGTGTGATTCCTAAGGGGTGCACGCTCTGTCCAGTGGTTACTTGATGCTGCCTTGC
The DNA here is from genome assembly GCF_030028045.1 of Hippopotamus amphibius kiboko. NCBI lineage: Eukaryota > Metazoa > Chordata > Mammalia > Artiodactyla > Hippopotamidae > Hippopotamus > Hippopotamus amphibius. Next base: position 118,171,569 of record NC_080192.1, read on the forward strand.
TGAGAATCCTCATGTGGTCTTTTTTTTTAATTAATTAATTTATTTATGTATGCATTTATTTATTTATTAGTTGTGCTGGGTCTTTGTTGCTGCACATGGGCTTTGTCTAGTTGCTGCAAGCGGGGGCTACTCTTCATTGCGGCGCGTGGGCTCCTCATTGCCGTGGCTTCTCTTGTTGCAGCACACGGGCTCAGTAGTTGAGGCACACGGGCTTAGTTGCTCCTCGGCATGTGGGATCTTCCCTCAGGGCTCGAACCCGTGTCTCCTGCATTGGCAGGCAGATTCTTAACCACCGTGCCACCTAGGAAGTCCCTCATGTGGTCTTGAACCCAAAACAATGGGTCCTTTGACCATCCTCATTATAACCATTGTTAGGATAATCAATATGAAATCGAAGCAAGATAGTTAACAATATCCACAAAATCAAAATAAATTGCTGCACGATTTTTATGTATTGGTAGTAAGTTAAAGCAGGCAGCCTGTCAGAGTGCTGGGCTCTCCTGTGGCCCATGTACAGTTATTGGTTTTCTTAGTACAAGTACAGTGCCATTTCCTGATCACTGTGATTATGTTATAAACGGATGTCAAAAACTTGCTGGTCATAGGCTGTATCCAGGCTGCAGCTGTGTACTATTAGGCCTGGAAGGTGGCTTTAACTTTCTTTTTAAAAAATTGAGATAGTTACCAACAATGAAATAAATAGTAAGAAATTTCACCTAAGAACCTTATTCTGACTTCTCTTGAAGACCCAAGATCCACTTTCCCCCACAGCAGCGGTCCCTGGCCTGTTTGCCACGTTCCCCTGGAGCTGGCTTCATGCACCTAGGTTTCCTACCTGCCCCTGGTAGGTATCTGAGTTCATGACTCCCGTGTGATGCAGATCAAGTTCCCTAATTAATTACTTATGTTAGATCGAGTTAATGGTATGGACACTGTGAGAGAAGAGTCTGCCTTAGGATCTGAGGTCTGTGGTTATGTGTGTGGTGGTGGTGATGGTGTGGATCCTGATGTTAACTGAGAGGAGGGTTGTGGACACGTACAACATGAAGGTTCTTACATCCCAGTGCCAATGCTCTGCAGCCAGCCCAGCAGACTGCAAACCCTGCCGGAAGCGAGCACTTCCTAATTCCCCTGGTCCCGACCTCCAGCCCCATCCATACCCAGAAGCCAGCCTCTCCAAGGATTAGCCCTTCTCTGCTCCAAAGGCACGAGCCAGATTAACACCAATAGCATCTGTTCCCCGCCTGCCCTACCCTGGGGGGTTCTTCACCTGCCAGATGAAATGACCAAGATCCTGGGAGAACAATGCAACAGATCCAGATTCCTGAGATGGCAGCCTTGCAGACTGGCTCTGGGTGCGATGGGGAGGAAAGTCCGAAGGGAAACTGTACCTGAAATTCACATCTCTTGTCCAGTTATGGTTTGGGTTTTTTTTTTCCTTCCGGTTTTTGACTTTATACAGCTCTTTGAATTTGCCTTAGAATAAACAATTACAGTAAACATCATCTATTTTTAAAAAGTTTTGTTGAGTTGTAATTCATATATTATACAATTTACCCATTTAAAGTATGATCCAAAGGGTTTTGATATATTACAATATTAATGTCTTAAATTTGTGGTAAAACATAAAGTTTGCCATTTTAACCATTTTTAAGTGTACAATTCAGTGGCATCGATTACATTCCCATGCTGTGTGACCGTCACAGCTATTTTCAAAATGTTTTTGTCATCTCTATCCAAAACCCTGTGACCATTAACAATAACTCCTCATTCCCCGCCCCCGTCCCCAGACCCGGTAGCCTCTAGTCTACTTTCTGTCTCTATGAATTTGCCTTTTCTAGATATTTCATATAAGTGGAATCATACAGTATTTGTCCGTTTGTGTCTGGCTTGTTTCACTTAGCTTAATGTTTTCAAGGTTCATTCATGTTGCAGGATGTGTCAGAACGTCATCCCTTTTATGGCTGAAAGGTGTTCATTGTGTGTAATTGCCACGTTCTGTTTATGGGCACTGGGATTGTTGCCACCTTTTGGCTGTTGTGCTGTGAACACTGATGCACAAGTATCTGCTCGAGTCCCTGCCTCCAATTCCTTTGGGCGTATATGCCTAGGAGTGAAACACCATCCACTTCAGACTTCCTCCCCCAACCTGGCTACTCACACCAAGAAAGTTAACTCTGATCCTAAAAATAGACAGAGATTTAGATGTTCTAGGGCAAGCTGACTGCAGTGTGACCACTTAGGGGTATCCGTGTGCATCCTTTGTCTCTTCAAAGCCACAAATGATATCACTCCTCTGTTTGCAAATAGCCAAGCCCCCATGGAGGGCAGTGTGTGGGGAGTCAGACCCTCTCAAGGGGGCTCCTGCTGCTCCCCTCCTCCCTGAAAGAGCAGAGAAAGAACAAAGAGCCCTGTGTGAGGAGAGTGGCCGTTTAGGAGGAAGGAGAGAGGACATTGGCATGTTGTGCTTTTTCAGGGGTCCGGGTGCTGGAGCAGGTGTTGCACATCTGTTTGCTTATTTAATCCTCCGGAGTGTCACTGTTCACATTTTCTAGATCAGGAAACTGGCTCAGTGGCAGAAACTGAACAGGCAACAACTAGGAGATACAAGGAGATGACGCATGCGGAAAGGGGTGGAGGGGAGAGACCACCACTGCTTGGGCCCAGGGAATTTTCACGGAGCAGGTGGGCCATGAAGCTGGACCGCAAAGGATAATTCTATTTCCACGAGAAGATGGGGCAGGGAGGGGGCAGCAGGAATAGATGTGGTTGAGCAATATGGAAATTGGTTTGGAATCCTTTCCGGTGTTACCTGGTTAAATCCCATAGGCTAGAAACTCCTGCCCTAGGCTACAGTGCTGCAGGGGGCGGGGCTCCTGGGAAGCAGACTCAGATGCAGATTAGAGAGCGGGATGTTGACTGGGCAGTGCCACTGGGTCCACCCCTGTGGGAGGGAGGGGGAGGGGAAGGAAGGGAGCAGGAGTGGCTGCAGGTGAAGCTGGACTGTAGCATCTGCCCGGTGAAGCCTCCACTCCTCACGCTTACGGCGAGCTCTGGAGCTGGACGGGCCCTTCAGTTGTCCCAGGCGGGCCCAGGGAGCCTGGCCTTTCTTTCCTGCATCGATCAGTCACTGGATATGGGCTGCCCTTGGGAAAGTGGCGTGACCTTGAGTGAGGCAGTAACCTTTGACCAAGATAAGCCCCAGAGAGGGTTGACAGCTGAGACCTGTCAGCTGACAGCCTTCCCAGCATCTGGGGAATCAGCTTTCCAGTTCCAAAGGGGGATCTGGTGGCATATCACAGGGTCCCCGTGAGCTGACGCTCCGAGGGTCCCCTTGCCCTGTTGTGCACTGCAGGCTGAGGGCTGTCAGACTCCTTGGACTTCTTGTCTTTCCTCATCCAGGTGATGGTTTAAAAAGAATCAGCTTGAATGTGTTGAGGAGTTCATGTATGCAACGTCTTTGATACTAGACAGGAAGACAAGTGTATAAGTTCTTATTAATTAGTTTATTTGATTAAAAAGAATATGTTTATTCATCCAAAATGCAAACAGTTAAATGTATATATTTAAAGTATATTTGAAATATAAAATTGTATTCTGATATTATCATTACTTTTAAACGAGATCCCCAAGGTAAATGTTAAGACCCCTATAACCTTTCCAAACAAAATGAACAAATCCCCAGCCCGTTGGGGATTCAGAGCAGGAGTGGTTTTTATGTCAGTGGAGGAAAAAAAAAAAAATCAAAGCCTGCAGCTGTCCCTGCTGCAGCCCTTGCTCCAGCTGCTCACATCCCTCCATGTCTCTGGACTTTCTCACTTCAGCGTGAGTAGTTAACTCTTAAGGACCTGGGAGACTGACTAATCTCAATAAGCCTGTGGGTACCTCCTATGTGTTCAGAGGAATGAGCAAAGTGGGTCTTTGGTAACATTCCTATATCTTTTTTTTTTTTTTTCAAATGGCAGTTAGAATTGACTTAAACAAAAAGAGAAGATACTGGCTGTGTGCCTGAAAAGCCCAGATGATTTCAGGAATGGCTGGATCTGGGGGTTAAAATGTCATCAGATCGTAGCTTCTCTCTGTCGTTTAGCTTTGCCTTATCTCATCTGGCTTCATTCTCAGATAGGTTTTTCTCTTGCAGTGGAAGATAGATGTAGCACCTCCAGATTTTCCAAGTTCATGTTCAGCTGGAAAGAGCAAGCTTCTTTTCCAGCTTGAGCAAAAGCCTGGAGGTTTGATCAGCTTGAACAGTCCTAAGCTGTGAGTCTGTCAGAGCCAATTACTATGACCAGAAGAATGAGCTATGCTGATTGTCATGTACTGCATGCCCAGAATCATAGAGAGACCTCCTCCCCTCTCCTCTTGAACATATGGACTGATCTAATTAAAGTTAGAAGCTATAGCCAGAAGAGTGTGGCAGACACAGTTGGTTGCTGTGGGTGATTTGGTGGATTTGGAACTCAGTATTTTCCCTCTTTCTTCTGGTATGCCTTCATGTGCTGCAGGGGATTGAGAGCTAACTGTTACCTTTCCCAGATTCTCTTTCAGCTATAATTTCTGCTGTGATTTGATTCTGTCCATTGGGTGCTCTCTTAGAAATTTGGATCAGTGAATTGAGATGAGGCCAAAATTCTGCCAGCAAATGCAGCTGGGAAGGTGCTTGGCTTTTCTGTAGTAGCTGTGGTGGCAATCTCAGTGCCCAGTTCCTGGCCTTGCTGGTGTCAAGAGGCAGGGTGGGCCATTTGTCCACAGCAGACACCATGTAGTCAAGGAGCTGGCAGCAGAGCCTGTGGCTTCCTGACTGTGGCCATGGCAGTGTAGTCCCAGAGCTTTTGGCTTTCTGAGCACAGACCAGGCAGCAGCTTGCTTGGTGGCCCAGTTCTGCAGGGTGACTTTCTCCCTTTTTCCTGAATGCTCAACCCAGAATCTGCATCTTCAGCCCAGTTTTGTTAATACCCTGAAACAAATTCCTTCTGCCTCATTTAGTGAGAATGAACTTCCTTCTCTGCACCCGAATGCTCTTGCCAATCCTACAGCTGTCTCTTCTGTGCCACCCCCTTGCACCCCTGCCTTCCACTTCTTCCTGGCTGGCAGTGCCCACTCCCACTAGAGAGGTTGAAAATCTTTTCTAGCCTCTCTTGCAGCTGGGTCTGTGTTGGGCATATGTGTGTGAGGAGGGGAACATTTGGGATAAGTTTTCTGCCCTAATAAAAAGGCATTTAGGAATAATCTTCCCACCTGCTTTTGGATGTGGTTGGGAGAGAAATTTCTGTGTGGTACTGAAGTGGCCCTTGTGCAGCCCTATGGCAATAAGTCTAAGGACGTAAGCCAACCCCTGTGCCACTAAATTAAGAAGACTTGGAATGGGAAATTGTATGAGAATTTTCTAAATTTTCTGTTGTTTAAGCCATTTCCAGATGGGTTATATGGTTACCTGCAGCTGGAAGTATCCTGACTATCTGTCTGTCTATCTATCTATCTTTCTATCTATTATCTATCTATCTATTATCTATCTATCTATCTATCTATCTATCTATCTATCTATCTACCTATCATCTATCTATCTTTCTATCTATATCTATCATCTGTGTATCATCTGTCATCTATTGAGACAGCTAGAGAGAATGGAGATGGGAGGTGGAGGGGGATAAATTCCAAATCTGCTAATGCCCCTTCTGGAATTAATAGCACCTGTGGGTGTAGGCAGGAAGCCACAGTCTTCATCTTAGGGGAGATCAGACACTAATCTTTCAGCTTATTTAGTGCTGAGTACATCAAGCTTGGCAGAGGGGAGGTGGTCGTGACTTCATTGCTGGTTGACATGGGTGGTGCCACCCTCATACCTCCCATCCTCATTTGCATTTCATGAATAGTATAGCTCTTACACATGCTCTTCCAAGGCTGCTTCTGCCTATTTTTAATGTGATCTTCATAAAAATCTTCAAGGTAGTAGGGCAGATATTACACGTCCTGTATTTCTGACGAGAAAACTAGGACATAGACTTAAATTGCTTGGCCAGTCACACACAGTTAATTAATTAGGCACAGATTTTGTAAACCCCCCCCCCCCACCCCGCTCTAGTTTTATTTCTGTGGCACCATATTGCTGCCTCAAAAAACTGATTTGTTAGGGAAAAAAAAACAAAACTTAAGTGCCTAGCAGGGAAACAGAGCCTGTTGGTTCACCCTCTTTGTTCCCAAAGGGCAAAGGGCCTTATGAAGTCGAGACTTCATCCTTCATAGGGAGACCTCAGTGGTCTCCTGGGGACCACATCATGCTTTTTGGCCTTTTATGCTCAGCAGAGCAGTGGACCTCTTACAGAAATGCCATGTGGCTCATTTGTTGGCAGGGAACACTCAGGTAGGGAAAGTTATGGGAAGAGTGGCAATGCTCCACACAGAGCAATGAGAGGCATCTGGCATTTGTGCAAGACAGCAGCCAGCTGTGGTCAGGACTCCCGAGGAGGGGCTGGATGGGTGGCTCTGGATCCCATCTGGCTCCAGGACCCTGCAGAGGGCTTCGGCAACCTTCATTCCAGGCTCGTCCGTGCGACTCGGCCGCCCTCTGTGTCTCCCTCTTTCTATTCCTCCATTGGCTTCCTTATCGTTTCTCTCCCTGATCACTTGCTCATGCCTTTCGCCACTCACGACCTGTTTGGCCTCCTCTAAGTCTCCAGGAGAAAGGGGACGTTCAAGAGAGCAGGAGTGGGACTTCCTAGGTGGCGCAGTGGTTGAGAATCCACCTGCCAATGCAGGGGACACGGGTTCAAACCCTGCTCCAGGAAGATCCCACCTGCCATGGAGCAACTAAGCCCGTGCGCCACAACTATTGAGCCTGTGTGCCGCAACTACTGAAGCCTGCGTGCCTAGAGCCTGTGCTCCACAAGAGAAGCCACTGCAATGAGAAGCCCGCGCACCGCAATGAAGAGTAACCCCTGCTTGCTGCGATTAGAGAAAGCCCATGTGCAGCAATGAAGACCCAACTCAGCCAATAAATAAATAATTAAATAAATAAGCAGGAATGAAAACAGCAGTAGGTGAGAAATGAAACTCTCATGGTAATAAGCAAGCAAGGCTGCTTCACAAACTGCCCTCTTTGCCATGAAAGAGGCCAAGTGCCCCAGCCTTAGGTCCCGGGTCAGTGGCCAGGTAGAGTCACTGCTCCCAGTCAGCTGTGGTGGTGGAGGGCATGGCAAGAGCACAGGGACAGATGGTCTAACATCCAGGCCCTGGGCCCAGCCCTTGCTCAGGGGGCAGTTTCCGTGAAAGGGTGGAGGGTAGGAGCCATGAGACTTGTCTACCAGCAGCCTCTTCCTGGGTTCTGATCCGGGTGATCTCCTGTCAACAGTGGACTTTCCTTGGGCAGCTGTGCCTTTGCCAGACTCCTGAGTGAGCTTTGAGGATGCATTTTGCTTCCCAGGACCATTGCCCTGGGTTACGGCTGAGTGTGATGTGAGCTTCTCCACTCTGGGGCCGTGCTTCATGCTGCGTTATGACCTCTGCACCCAGCTGCACACGGGCCTGGCACACAGGAGATGCCAAATGTTTGGGAATTTTATGGGTGACCCTGCTGTGGTCTTAACTTCATCTGTTTGAAGAGAGATGAATCCAAAGGAGGACTGAAAAGCCTTACTAACGTTCCTTCTAAATCACTCTAAACCTTCCCAGCTCCTCATAGCTCTGCGTTCAGCATTTTCTTCCTGGCCTCTAAAACTCGAAGTCCTCGGGCTCAGCTTTGGAGGATGGGCCCATGTGTGGTTGAGAATAAAGATCATGGAGAAGACCCTCTTCCCTTCCAACGTTGGCTACAGACAAACTGTGAACCCAAGTGAACAGGAAACCTAATAGGGTTTGGCCACTGGATAGAATTAGACTATTTTTAGATGAACTATTTTAGAATTATCCCCACCTGCTTTGCATTTATATTTGTAATACTTCCCTGAAACTTCCATTTGTCAATATTCTGTCTCACTTAATTCCAAACTGTTGCTAAAGGTGTGATATGAGCACCTGCTCTCTGAATTATTGTGGGACCAACTGCTGATTCATAGACAGCTCTCTTGCTGTTGATGTACGTTCGAGTGCAGTTTTAGCTTGCTAAACTGGGCTAAATTCCTGTTTTATATAGCTACGCCGATCCTAAGTCCAGAAGTAGAATTAAGGTGGGGATATTGGAGCTTAATAAATGCATTTTGAATGAAGAAATCAATGCCTAAGGAAATGGGGAAGTAGCTTTAGTTTATGTCCTCTGTGGTGCCTTGTCTCCCCTCTCTGGACTCTCCTTCCCTCCACCCTTGGACACCACCTTGTCTGCATAGTGCCCCCTGGCCACCTCCAGTGTCTCCCCTTTGGCACACCATCCAGGCCTGCCCTCCAGGATCCTATTTTCAAATGGAATTCTGGAAGATGCGGTGGTTAACCCAAAAGGAAGGAATCCTCTAATGGTAGACTTCCAAACAATGACAAACTGGTCAGAGGACAATTTTGGGGTGGCAGTGGGGCAAGGAAACCTTTCTGGGATTCCAGCTCTGTAAGGCTGGTCCTGGATATCTGAAACCCAAACCCCAGGTAGTGAAATCAGTGATACTTGTTCTTCCCCGACGCTTTATCGAGATGAGCTAAGCAAAGTGAAAAATACACTTGCGGACGGGGAAATCTGAGACCCGGAGAGCTGTCCCTTGTGGAGAGGAAGTAGAAGAAGCAGGAGATGCCAAGCTGTTGGGTTCCAATTTAGACCATGGGGCATGCCTGCAAAGCTTAAAAACATGTGTTCTAAGACTTACCTGTCCACATGAGGGTTGTCCTGTAATGGGGGCAGATCACTTGTTTCAGTGACTCTACCATAATTTTTCTTTTACTTACTTAAATAAAAACCTGCGATTGAGAATTGCTTTCAAGTCAGTCTGGAAGACACACAAGAAAGGTATTCTCTTCTATTTTCATTAAAAAAAAAAATAAAAAGGGGGATTTCTTAGCAAGATGATGAGCCTTAGTTATTATTCTTTGCAACAAATAACTTTTTAAAAACAGCTTTATTGAGATATAGTTGACATACAGTAAACCGCACCTATTTAAGTGTACATTTTGATGAGTTTTGACATGTGTACATTCATGAAACTATTACTGCAGTTAAGATAATGATCACATCCATCACCCCCAAACGTTTCCTTGTGCCTCTTGTATTCCATTCCTCCCATCCCATGTCCCCACCTACCCTGTTCCAGGCAACCACTGACCTGTTTGCAGCAAATGACATTTCACCTTTCCTAAATATCAGATTTTTCCTAACAGAGATGAAGATTTTCTAGTTCTGGGGATATGGTCATGAAGGGAGGTCCTTCAAAGAAGTCCAGAGTCGTTCTCAGCAGTGGCAGCAGGATAGGCATGCGTGCCTGGCTTCCAAGGAAGGGCTCATATTCAAAAGCCTGGCATGGCTTTTGAAGAATTAACCACACTATTTTATATTTTGTCTTGTACTTTATGATATTCTGTAGTTGAAATCTACTAACCCCAAGTTAATCGGCCAGTTCTACAACTACATGTTAATATAATCATCTGGGAGAGTAATAATCCTTGTCTTTATTACAGTGGTGTCATTTGAGGAATTCTGAACAGCCTACAGAACCTAGTTTTCGTCTTGCTCTGTCTTCTGTGAGGGGATAACTCCCTTTCCCACTAAACGTGTTTCTTGTGCCCCAGCGTTGATTCCATCACCAGTTTGTGTGCATTTCATCCCACTCTCTGTGTCTCCTGTCAGTGTCTTAGGGAGGGCCATCTGTATTTCTCGCCTGGGTTACTCTGGACCCGTCAGCCTCTTCAACCTCTTGACTGATTTTCCTGCTTCCATTCTCTCCCTCTTTTTATCCTCTAGGTATCAGTGGAAGCTTTATAAGAGGCAGATCTAATCATAGCATTCCTCTGCTTCAGGTATTAAAATTTGTGACTCTGATGTGGCCTCTGTATACCTCCTTAGGGCCTCCCTCCTCAAAGCCCCCTCACCCCTCCACCATGCTTTTTTGGTTGCAACCAGGAAAGATTTTATTTATGTATTTATTTTTAATTTTTAATTTTTTAAACTTAAATATTTATTTGCTTGCACTGGGTCTTAGTTGAGGCTTGTGAGCTCCTTAGTTGCGGCAGGCAGGCTCCTTATTTGCAGCTTGCGGGCTCCTTAATTGTGGCATGCAAACTCTTCGTTGCGGTATGCATGTGGGATCTAGTTCCCTGATCAGGGATCGAACTCAGGCCCCCTGCTTTGGGAGCGCAGAGTCTTAACCACTGCGCCACCAGGGAAGTCCCAGGAAAGATTTTAATAGTATTACAGAGGGCAGAGTGGCATCCACTTTTCTGGATCTAATCCTATCCCCATTTCCTGAGACTCACCTTCCAGTCATACCAGACAGCCTGAGGATCCCTGAATGCACCATCTGCTCTCTTGGCTCTGTGCCTTTAGGCCTGCTGTTTCCTCTGCTTGAAATCCCCTTAGACTTCCATGTGGTTACCTCCCTCCTTTGCAACACTCTTCCTACTACCATACCTCTGGCCTTTGTGAATAGCAATTTTTTGATTGGTCACTAATCCTGAGGGCAAGGGATCATCTCTGTCTTTCATTACAGAGTCCCTGAATTTGGCAGAAAAGTGGATGCCACTCTGGTGGATGGAATGAACCAATGCAACTTATCCTTAAATCAACATCTAATAATCTCTAGGATTGTGTCACTGGTAAGGAGGATTTAACAGGTCAGAAATATGATGGAAGGTATGGGTAGCCTGACACTTACAAATGTTGTTCACTTGGTGCTTTTTTTTTCTGCCAGGAACTCTCTTCTCCCAGAGAGGGACATGCCTCACTCCCTTACTTCCTTCAGGCCTCTGTACCTTGATTAGCAAGGCCTTCCCTGCTTTCTCAGTATAAAACAGTAACGACCCGCCCTTAGAAATCGCTATTCTCTTACATCCTCCTTCACATGTATTGCCATCTGGCATACTATATATCTACTTGTGGATTTGTTTACTGTCTGTTATCACTAGAAAGTAAACTCTGTAAGAGCAGGATTTTTTCCTGCTCTTTTGTTTCCTGCTGCATCCCTAGTGCCTGGTACAGTGCCTGGCACATAGTAGGTGCTTGTATATATGTGTTGAAAGATTGAATATGTGCAGAGAACAGCTCATTGCACTGGAGGACAGCGCTAAGCGTTTCAGTTTCTATATGATAGGTGAATTAAATAATAGCTCATATGCAGAAACAGTAGCAAACTGTGGTCACAGGGATGGCTTAGAGAATTCCAAGAGTGAAAAGAGCTTCTCTCAGCCTCAAACAATATAAAAACAAAAATTAAAAAAGAAAAAAGGTTCTCACCCCATGTCTGGAATACTAATAATGTATGTGAAGAAACAAGAGCAGAGCAAAGAAAAATGAATTCTAATAAATCAGAGAGAGAGAGAGAGAGAGAGAGATGCATGACCACACCAACCTTTCGATATTACCAGCAGTTCTTTGGTGTTTGCTCTAAATTCTGTAAAACCAATTACATCGACCTATGAGAAAAAGCAAATGGCCAAGACAAGCTGAAAGCTAGGATTTTATTTTGAGAAGGCACCCCAAGGGTTATGGACGATTTTACTGAGATTCAGCTTGATCTCACAGGAACTTTGAGCAGGTGATTTGTGGGCCTGGGTCTTGACTTTTCCCCCATGTGGCCCCCGAGCCTGTGGTAAGCCGCTTCCTCATTCTGGGCCTCAGCTTCTGCCAGCAGGAGAGTGAGGGAGTTGGTGAAAACTGATTTCCAGGGTCTCTTCCATGGATAAAATTCTGTGATTCTGCATCCTGACAAAGATTTTTTAATTTGTCCTTATTAATGCAGAGATTCAATTAACCAGGACATTAAATTCCCTGAGCATTCTGGTTAATTGGATCTTTACTAAAACAACCCCAAATGTTGTTTATGCATTAAAGAAAACCACAAAAGTATTTTGTGTGTGTGTGTGTATTTTACATCTGTGGGGAATGTAAAAGCATTTAACTGGAACAGCTAGAGGTTTGGCTAGAAGTTATTCCTTAAGGCAGAGTTTCCAAAACATTTTTGACAGTGACCCATGGTTAAAAAAAAAATTAACCTTTTATATAACACACATACACAGAGTAATAAAAGTTTTGCAGAACAATACTTAACCTTACCATGTGATGGAGTGTGAGGTAAGGTTATTTTCTATTCTATTAAAAAATGCTAGTCAACATACTAATTGATTTCCTGATCTTCCTGATTCCCAATTTGAAAAGCACAGCCTTAAAGTTCTACAAGCCTCTACCTGCCCCTCATGGAGCTCTTTGGGTATCTGCTAGTAATAAAATGCCCAAGACATTCCAGGGCTGCCATTTCAATAGCTGTCCTATGGTCCTGACACCCGCCTGGAGGGTTTTACATCCTAATTCACACCTAAATTGTTTTTGGCGTTTCCTGAGAAGTGGTCCTAGGCAGAACAGTGGAGAGAAAAGAGCCCTGGACTAGGCACAAGAGTTTCTGACTTCTAGTCTGGGCTCTGCTTCTTTCTGGCTGTGTGATCTTAGCTAATTCACTTAACCTCTCTGCGCCTTGGCTACCTTCAAACAAGAGAATGTCTACCTTGTCTACCCCACAGGGTGGGTATAAGAATCAGAAGTGACAAATCACTTTGAAAAATATAAAGTATGATAGAAATAGAGTGCTTTATTAGTAATAGCCTTTTAGATCCTAAGTGAGAATTTTAAGTGTATCTGATTAAAATTGAAACAGGAGGGAAGGGGGTAGAGTACAAAATTTAAAGGAATGACATAGCCTGAGGACATGATATAGACTGATTAGAATCAAATAGGTCCAAGGTGGTGGACAAGTGACTTCCAGCGCCATGACCGGTCCACGGCTAACCATGAGGATCCAAAAGTGGGCGGTGGCCCAGTTCCTGGAACCCCGCCCCTTCCTGAAATAGCTGGAATACCCCGCCCACTCATTAGCCTATGAAATTACCCACCCTTACAAAACCTGGCAACCCCTATACCCTGGTGCCTTTCCCAGCTTCTGAGATGGCCCACACTCTGTCTGTGGCGTGTGTTTCTCTCTAAATAAATCCACTTCTTACCTGTCACTTTGTCGCTCACTGAATTCTTTCTATGATGAAACATCAAGAACCTGAGCTTCATTAAGTCCTGAAACCAGATATGTGATTTCAAGTTGGAAGACCTTGGGTTTTGGCTGGGATTTTGAGGAAATATTTGAGGAGTTACACTGTGTATCAAGATAAGCTTGGTATCATTACCCTTCATGGGCTTTACTTGCCTTATCATGCTAATTTGACTGTGTCCGTGTTACACCTGAGATTCCTTTCTTCTTTCTTTCCCCCCTCCCTCCTTTCCTTTCTGTTTACAGATTGTGTCTTCTTACCTTGGAAACTCAATTCCCCCCTTCTTGAAAAGAGCAAATCAAGAAAGGCATCTGCAGTATGATTCTCTTACAAACCCCAAACTTTCAGGTGGTTAAACCTAGTGTGTGGCTGGGAGTTAACAGCAAGTGGAGGATTCATTAGTGGGCACGTGGACCCTCCAGGCCTCCCTACTGTGGACCAGGTCCTTTGCTGCTTGACTCTGCTCAGGTAGAGGGGAACAGTTTCTGACAGACCCTGCCTATAATCTCCACCCTGTTATGGCCAGACCTTTTGTGATTAGAGAGGATCATCCTCTTGGAGGTGTGTCCAAACTTCTGCTCATTGAGCCGAATTAAAATGATCCACATTGATCTCTTCCTTTTCAGTGAGAAACAAAGGAGCAGGCAGATGAATTTGAATTTCAGATTTTTAAAATATCCCCATAAGTTACACTTACTCCATGATGAAAAAATCTGGTGTGACAGAAGGTTAAAAATCCTCCTGGTGTTAGCTAGGTCCCCAGGTGAAGAAGAGGTATCACATACCCCATATCCTAAAGAGAGGTGCTAGAACTTGCTGAAACATATCCTCAAAACCCTAGCCCAGCGTTCACCGTTGTCCCATATGCAAGAGAAGGGGAAAGTGACAAAAAGGTGGATGAGAGCTGCTGGCCCAGAGGGTAGGGAACTGTGTGCCTCTCCCATGTACCTGCAGCCAAGTGATGATGTTTGAGAAAACCATCAGTATAGAAGGGTATATAACCTTAAGGGGAAATGGACATTTCTAATTGCCGCTCCCCTGTAGCTCAGTGGAGATGGGCTGACTTGCTGTCACTGGAGAGACCTTGAGAAAGTTCTTGGGGGCAGCTTGCAGTTCCAGAGTGTGGTGGACACCAACGGAAGGGGGTCTGGCTTGAGTTGCCTTGGAAGGTCTGGCCCCAGAAGATGGCCTGTAAGGACAAAGTGACCCCAGTGGAAAGAGACTATTGGTGTGCTTTTGGAGGAGGAGATGAGGAGGAATGGGAGAGAAAATCAAGGGGGAAGGCCTCTGAGGAACCCACAAAAGCTCTTTGAGTAAGACCCAGTGTTTGGGGCTGGCCACACGGACGGAGTATAATGGCACCGGCTAAATATGACCATTTGGCCCACCTACCTTTCCCCCCATCGCAAGCCCCTCATTACTACCCTGGAGGATCCAGGGGCATCATAATCATTAGACTCATTGGGTGACATCGAGGAAGGGAAAGGTGCAAAAAGAATGCGGAGCCACTGTGGTTTCCTTGCCCACTGCTGGTCTGCAGCGTGTGAGGTTCAGGATCAAGCTGGAGATAGGGTGTGCCTTAAACTGGATGTGAGATAGAAATTTTGGTTTCGAATGGACTGTACCTTTTCAATGTCTGAAAATGAGATGGTTACTTAACATCTGAAAGTGACTTGGAAACTAATAGATCTACTTGAGCTGTCGTTCACAGCTGGGGAAAGAGGTCCACTGAGGGTTTAAAAGGCAACGGTGAGAAAGAACAAAGTTGTTTTCTGCTCATACGTCATCTAATAAATCAGTTACAACAGGTGTTTGTTATCTTTTCTTCTAGTCAAATAGTCTGAAAGGCCCCCTCAAAGGCCTGCCAGTCCTCAGAGCCTGAAATCCTTTCAACTTGTATGGCGTGCAAGCTGTGACTGTGTGACATTTGTAGCTTCAGTTACACGCTGCCTGTTTGGTATTTGTGAGACCTGCCTTTCCAGCATGAAGGTGGCCACCACACTTAACTCGTTCACTATAACGCGACATGTTAGTGTCGCAGGACCAGATTCTAGCCCCAGCTTAGTAACTAACGAGGTGACTTTTAGATCAGTTACGTAAACTCTCTGGACCCCAGGTTTCTCTTCACAGAGCCGGGAGGTGGCATGAACTCTAACTTTGAAATTCCACTTTTGATACTTTCTGAATTCCTTTGATTTTGTCCAGCTCCCTATTTGATACCCAGAGGATAAAAATTACTACCAAGTCCCACCATATTTACAGCTGATACGTGCCAGGTGTTTTCACAAATGTCCACATATGAATCCACACGCAGTATCATTAGCCCCAACTTGAGATCCAGCTGAAGGCTATGGCGTGTAATGAATGAGAGACACGACCGTGGTTTGAATCCAGGTCTTCTGATTCCAGGTCTAGTGCTCTTTCTGCTAACTCTCAGCTTCTGTTAGTTGTGACTTATTTAAAACTGTTCTCCGTCTAGGCTCGAAGCTGAGGGTGAGGAAATGGGTCTTATTCTTCTTCAACTCCTACAAAACATGTGCTCTCAGATACGTACTTGTCTCTTCCTTTGCTTGAGGGAGGAAAAAGAATGGAAAGAAAGGAAGGAGGAAGGAAAATAATCTGATGTGCTCTCAGTGGGAGTTGGGAGCTAAAACTCAAAAAAAAGGACAGGTCTCTCTTCCAGCTTCCCTCTTCTAGCTTTGACATCACTCTTACCCAGCTGAGATGACCAGTCCTGAGCCAGGCGCCCAGTACAGTATCAATCGCTACGACTCGTTGAACTCAGTGCCATGCACCAGGCACTATAGCCAGGGGACTGTTTGGGGGTTGGAAAGTGGGAGAAGCAGAAAGGAAAAAAAGAAAAGATAGTCAAATGAGAGGTTTCTCCCTTTCTTTTTGAGGGGAGAAATATATATATATATTTATATATGTATTTTTAATTTTATTTATTTTTTTGGCTGCATTGGGTCTTCATTGCTGCGCATGGGCTTTCTCTAGTTGTGGCGAGCCGTAGCTACTCTTCGTTGCTGTGCATGGGCTTCTCATTGCGGTGGCTTCTCTTGTGGCTGAGCATGGGCTCTAGGCACTCGGGCTTCAGTAGTTGCAGCACGAGGGCTCAGTAGTTGTGGCTCGCAGGTTCTAGAGTGCAGGCTCAGTAGTGGTGGCACACGGGCTTAGTTGCTCCACGGCATGTGGGGTCAACCTGCGTCCCCCGCATTGGCAAGCGCCACCAGGGAAGTTCCCCCTTTTGGCTTTTAAAAGAATTACTGCTGGATTGCCTGTTCCCTGGGAGACTCTTGCAGTTCCTTAGATCTCTTTGCTTTGTGCTTCTTCCTGTCCTTTTTTTTTTGAATCAAGCATATCCCCAGCTGTCCCAGCTGCGGTCAGGAATTCTTCTTGGAGTTTTGCTCTTTAGCTGTTTCCCCCTCCACATATGTGTGGGTTATATTTGGATGTGGGACAGAGCCTCCTTGTGAGTGATGGACCACAGTGGAAACCCCTGGTGGCGAGGGCTTCGGCAGTCCTTGTGTGAGGTCAGAGTTGAGGCAAGTGTGGTCACAGGTGTCCTGTAAGCAAAGTCATTGAGCTGATACCTGAGCCATGGCAGGAAAGAGGGGAGTGGCCCTGACCACCATGCACTGGCCTCAGAGCTCCCATTTGCTTGAGCTTTTTTGGTTTGGTTTGGTGTTCACACCAATACTGTCCTGAAGGACTGACAACCACTCTTCAAAAACATCCCTAAAAACCAGCTTTGCAGTTTAAAGCTCAACCTTGATTCTGGCTTTCTGCAGCTTACTAGGGTTAAAGGATTAGGGTATTCATTTGCTTTCCAGATGTGGAAACACGGTTCCACCCAGCTTAGGCAGAGAAGAGAAGCCAGGGACGGGGCTGAATAACCGACTGTGAAAAGGGCAGGGTGCAGCTGGGCCCAGGAACCCAGGAGCCAGGCGCTGAAGTGCTGCCGGGTTCTTATTTCTGTTCCTGTTCTGCTCTTGTTCTCTGTGCCTCAACTTCATCTCTGTCCCCGCAGACCAGCTTCCGCCCCAGGTGGTAAAGAGTGTTGCTGGCAGCCTGGTGAATGACATCTTAGGTTTTGCACTGGAGATATACTCACCCCCTTTTTTTTGTTTGTTTCAAGATGAAAAATGCCAGGTAGGACTTCGACTCTTCCAGTTGTGTGTCAGATGCTTCCCCAGCCCCTGGACAAATCAGTTGGGGAGGTGGGGTTTGTGAAGAATGTGGAAGCCCCTGAGGTAGATGTGTGGATAGGGAAGGGCAGACCATTCATCCATCCATCCATTCACTCAATAGATTTTTACTGAGCAAAACTGAGAGGCTGAGTGAGGGGCTAGAGTCTTCACTGATTAGAGAGTGGTGACCGGGAGGTTGGTACAGGAAGATGAGGGAAAAAGGCCGAGGGCACCAAGTGCTCTGCAAAGCGCCAGAGGCAGGAAGAAGTGGGGAGCTCGTGCCGGAATGTACATTAATTGCTCCTTCCCCATGGAGCCCTGCTGTGAAAAAATGCCAGTTGAGCTACACAGTGCACTTGATATAACATAGTGCCTGACATCCTGGTGCAAGTTCCTCCTCTTGTTGTAAAGCAGTGGCAGTTTGAGCGCCAGCAGTGGATCTGCAGACTGCTCTCTGGGTAGCTCTGCCCTGGGAAATTCCGGCACATATGCTTTAGGAGACACGGACAAGAATGCTCCTAACAGCTTTGTTTATAACAACCAAGAAAGGAAAGAGTCCAGATGTCCACAGACAATAGAATAGAGAAGTAATCATGGTATGGAATCCTCTAGAGCGGAGGAAATGAGTAAACGTGCAGCGACACACAGCAGCGTGGATGCATTTCACAACTACTGCTGAGCATAGAAAGCAGATTCAGAAGATGATCGCCAGTATGGATTCAGTGTAGGACGTTCAAACCCAGGCACCAGTAAACAAGATGGTGCTCAGGGATGGATTGAAACGGTAAAGAAAAGCAAGGCGTGGCTAGCACACGTGTTGGGTCTGTGGCTGGCTGGGGGTGGGAAGGCGGAGGGAGGCAGCTGCAAAGCGGCGGGCACAGAGGAGCCCTTCTGTGTGTTGGCAATATTTTATTCCTTATGCTGGGTGGTGTGTACGTGGGTGCTTGGTTTTTATTCTTATCTTTTTTTTTTTTTTTAAAGATTTTCAATCAATACTGCATCATTGTTTTTATTTATTTATTTATTGGGCACACAGGCTTGGTTGCTCCGTGGCATGTGGGATCTTCCTGGAGCTGGGATCGAACCCATGACCTCTGCATTGGCAGGCGGATTCTTAACCACCATGCCACCTAGGAAGCCCCTCATTCTTATCTTTAAACTGTGCAGATATGTTACACACAGTCTTTTGTAAATATGATCTATTTCACAATGAAGAAATTTAAAAAATATAGTCAGAGCCAAAGCCTCCTCACTCCCCCAACGCCAATAAAAGGTAGAGGCTAGTGTGGCTGAACGGTGTGTGCCTCGAAGGAATGATGACTCTTCCACAGGTGGTGCCTTGAAGGTCTGGGAAGGCATCAGGGAGAAAGGAGGAAGGTACCCGCTGCCCACCCATCCTCCCGGCCTGCCCTGGGCACCAGCGGCTGCACAGAGGTGTGTCCTGCTGTCCTCAGGGCCCATATGGCCCTGAGTCCGCCCTTGCCCACTTTATACCCTTTCTTCCTGCACCATGGTCCTCAAGGTTTAGCCTGTTTTGCTTTCCTTTTCAGAGCTGCCACCACATACTCCAATTCTTGCCACTTCCCCAAGGCTGCTTGCTGTATAAGGTGCAATAATCCTAACTTTTCAATTTTTGACCACTCCCTGCCCCCCAAACAAGTGCACTGACCATTTGGGGTTAAAGTGTGAAAGCATTTCGGATGGTGTAGAAAACTTTCCTAATACCACTTCCAAAGTTTGGGCTCTCACATTCTGACTACCTTTTTAGGGAAGGTTTATCGTTCACCGGCTGAAGTTTATTTTAAATTCTGTGTGGTTTGCAAACACATTCTTTGTTGGCAGTTCTTGTTTGAAATGTTTGGGCTCACTTTGCTCTGGGTAAAACAGGTTGTCAAGTCTTTTTTCAACCCTGGTTATTAGATGGCTTTTCTTGTCCTACAATTTGGTATCCTTGAACCTTAGAGTCATAAAACTTAGAGTTAGAAGGGACCTTGGAAGTCACCCATCCAACTTCCTACCCAATGAAAGAAGTGTTCCTGAAACATGCCTGATCACCAGTGTCTGATAGCTTGCTTTTTAAGGTCATTGCTGTAGGGACAGAGAGTACCATAGGTTACAAGCTCCCCACTGAATTTTGCATCAATATGCATTTTGTCTTTGAGGATCAGAAATCAGAGTGAACAATTCCAAGTTTGCCAATTGAATTAAAATGAACACAGGCTCTTGCAGAACTGGTTCTAGAGGTACAGCACACCTTACATGGTCCAAAAACATCTTTAATCTACTTACTATAATCATATCCTGGACTAGGAGGGACGGAGACAACAGAGGAGTTGGACCCATCCACACACTTGAAAGCAGGGGTAGAGAAGCCAGGGAGATTTGGTTAGTTGCTTGGGACTCCTGCATTTCTCTCTGTCCCTTTGTCTCTGCTTTCTTGCCTGCTTTAAAGGTACAGAAACGTAAACATAGCCTTTTCTCAAAAACACCACTCGGGGAATTCCTTTGTGGGAATTGCTTAGGACTTGGCCCTTCCACTTCAGGGGGCATGGGTTCAATTCCTGGTCAGGTAATTAAGATCCCGTAAGCCATGTGGCGCGGCCAAAAAATAAATAAAAAAGACAAAACAAAACCGCTCACCACTAGCCCCAGCTGAAGGGAGCAGGGCTGGTCTGTTACCCCTCACCCACCCTCAGTCTTCCTTACCTCCTGGGTCAGTGGCTGTCTTTTCTCACGAGGCTGGGCCCACTTCAGTTTCTGAGTCCACCCAGAGACAGTATGATGTGTGCTAGCAGTTGCTTTCCCACCTGTTTCTCCACCTTTTGTTCTGCTCTGCTGGAGCTTGGAATGAAGCCATGGCCCCAGCTGCCGGCATAGTTCAGTGGGTTTGGGCCCTGAGCCAGGCTGGGACCCCGGGGGCGCAGGTCCTTCAAGGTGAGGGAAGGAAGCCAGCTTGGAAAAGACCAGTGTTAACCCATTGGAGAGCAGGGTTGTTCCATGTTGACCTCCCCATCTCATGCCAGCTGGGGAGAGTTGCTGGGCTAAAGAGGGTAGCTGAAGATGCTTTTGAAGAATCGGGGGCAGGATGCCCAAACACAGGGGGAGAGGGAATGATTAACGGTATTAGCCAGCCTGGACGTGCAGTGTGCAAGGTCCAGTGGGCGTGGGAAGCCCGGGTGAGGTATCTGGACATGTTGTGATGAGTCCCGGCTGGTGAGGTGTGAAGGCACTGGACCCTCCCCCACAGGTGGTTCCTGTCAGAGCCTGTGCAGGTGTCAGGGTTTAGCCCGTGGGCCAGGGGCAGGCTGGAGCCAGGCAGGATGTCAGGGTCCCGCCTTGATGGTGAGGGCAGGCCGCTGTGCCCCACAGGCAACCCGAGGCAGCAGCCTGCTATGCAGACTGCGATCCTGCTTCATGGTGCCCCCTCCACCCACCCACCCCTGCCAGGGTCCCTATTGGGACTGGCAGGGGACTGGGAAGTCTGGGGCTGACTACCTGAACTGCTGGGCTCTAGGTTCCATCCAATCAAATCAACACATATTTGACTGTGTGTTTGTGTGCAAGGGAGCTGTGGTCGTAAAGACAAGGGGTTGGGCGGCTTCCTGGGAGGTGGGTTAGGAAATGACATCTGTACACCGTACAGATTGTACAGCGGGTTACAGAACCACAGTACCTTCTTCATTAGTCAGTATGGCACCAGTTTGCATGAGCTGTTTGCATGGGGAGGAAGGGGAGGGGAAGACAAGTGTGGGGAGAGGAAGGCGGGGAGAGTTTTACACAGATACAAGGCAGTACCCGTCTCTGGCCTTATCTCCTGGGCCACTGGGAGGGAGCAGCAGGAAGGGACCGAAGGAGTCATTTCCATAGGGCCTCAGGGAGACAGAGACCACAGCTGTCTGCTTTGCTTCCAAAGTGACTCCCGGGGACACTGAATGGAGGACGGGCATTGTCCTCCTGTGCAGCAAAGCATCTCTGAGTGTGAGCCTAACTCCCTGTTGCCCCCTCACCTTTGGCATAATGGAAACAGCACCCTTGGCAAGAGTACAGGTGTATTCCCAGAGGGCAGCCTGAGAGCACCCGAGTCTCCTTCTTAGACTCTGGGAACACAGGCAGGACGTGAGTGGGGCTGGAGGGCCCCCATCATGTAGGTGGAGGTGGGAGCCGGTGAAGTTCTGGATGCTCCGGTTAGTTTCACTGTGTTGGTACCCACAGCCCGGTGAGAGCTGGACACCCTCCAGATATGGGAAATAACAAAGTGCAGATAGAGCAATAGTGTACCTTAATCTTCACCTTCATAACGGCCTTGAGAAATTCCACCTCCTGCCCTTATTAATTTCATAGAGCTTTTTTGAGTCTGTTATTACCTTGTTTTTCTTCCTTTAGTCTGTAAAGAGCCAGGTGGAAAGTATTTTCAGGTCTGTGGGCTATACAGTCTCTGTTATAACGGCCCAGCTCTGCTGTGGGAGCATGGACGCAGCCACAGACACTGCATCAACTAATGAATGGGACTTTGTTCCAACGACATTTTATTTGTGGACCCTGAAACGGGAATTTTACATAATTTTTCACAGGTTGCAAAATATGCTCCTTTTAGTTTTTTCACTAGTTCAAAAACGTCAAAACCATTTTTTAACTTGACGTGTACAAGGCCAGACTGTGGCGGTCGTTCGCCCCTCCCTGTGAGGACAGGAACCAGCTCATCTCATACCCCTACGTGCCCAGCACACGGTCTGACACATGCTAGGTGCTCAGTAGATATTTGTCGGAGGAGTGACCTTCTCCACTCTACAGACAAGGAAGCCATGGCTCAAGAGGTTAGTCCCCGGTCTCAGATGTGGGGCTAGAGCTCAAACCTGAGTGCGAGTCGGATAGTTGTAGAGTTGGGTGGTGGGTAGTCCTTCCAAATCCTGTGCTCCTTCTACCAAGTGACAGTTTCAGCTTTTGCAGAAAAATATATTGTCACCTGGAAGTTCAGAGTTTCAGATGAGGAGCTTCATGTGAGCAGAAAACCAACGCCGTACATTCCATAGTGTCCTCTTTCAAAATGGTTGAGCGGTGGAAGCGTAGCTTTACTGACTCAGGTGTTTTTGTTTTTTTTGTTTGTTTTTTAATCTGCGGACCATGCCATTGCTAGTTTACTTTGGAATACGGCTGTGAAGAATCATGTTAGAGGCTTTGCGGATATTACAAAGTCACTCTAGGTATATTCTTCAGACTGAGCATGTTCTTACAATCTAAATTAGTGGGTTTTTCAGAAACAGACTCACAGACTTAGAGAATGAATTTATGGTTATCAGCGGGGAAGGATGGGGAGGAGGGGTAGTTAGGGAGTTTGGGATTGACATGTACACAACTGCTATATTTAAAATGGAAAACCAACAAGGACCTACTATATAGCAGAGGGAACTCTGCTCCATATTATGCAACAACCTAAATGGGAAAAGAATTTGAAAAAGAATAGATACATGTATATGTATAACTGAATCACTTTGCTGTGCACCTGAAACTAATACATTGTTAATCCACTATACTCCAATATAAAATAAAAAGTTAAAAAAAATAAGTTTTTTGTTGTTGTTGTTTTGTTTTGTTTTTTAACAATGGCTTTGTGTCAGCTGGGGGCTCCAAGACCTAGAAAAGTCCATTTCCCTGGTGGACAAACTGGTTCTCCTTCAAAGTTAGCTGAAGTCTGTCTGTATCTCCGCCCCCATCTCTGTCATCTCCTACACCCAGAGACTTGAGTCTCTGTCTTGATCACTGCACTTTTTTCCCACTGCAGTGACTCACTCCCAGGCTTGTTCTCACTTGGCCTCAAGGCTGCCCTGCTCCTCGGGAGGTGCGGTTAACCACAAACTACCCAGCCTTCCAGGAAGCAGGTCAGGATGCGCTCGCCTTCTCTTGGAATCTTGAAATCCACACCAGAGGCTGTGCGAGGGGCGGGCTGGGGCCTTGGCCGCTGGCTGGGCACCACCGTGGTGCCTCCCGCAGGCCCTTGGGTGCTGTGTTGACCAGCAGCAGCCACAGTAGCCATGTGAGGAGCCTGCCCCTCCCCCACCCCACCTCCAACTGCTGACAGAAGTGTGCCCTGCCCAAGGCTGTGTGTCTCAGGGATGGACAGCCCTTCCTGAGGACTCTCCTTCAGAAGGCCTCATATTGCAATGATGTTTTGTTACCTGATTTGTGTTTTTACTTAATATATCGTGAGCACATAGCCACGTCATTACGTATCTTTTTATACTATGATTTTTTTATTGCTGTACTGGGTTCCATGATAGATGTGGGCACAATATGTAATAAACGCTGATTGTTGGACATTGCTTTTGTTTCTGGTTTTTCATGCCAAGATGAACATCCTTAATTATAAATGCTTTTATGCATCTCTTTCTGTTTCCTTAAAATATATTTCTAGGGACTTCCCTGGTGGTCCAGTGGGTAAGACTCCACACTCCCAATGCAGGGGGCCCAGGTTCAATCCCTGGTCAGGGAACTAGATCCTGCATGCATGCCACAGCTAAGAGTCTGCATGCTACAACTAAAGATCCTGCGTGCCACAACTAAGGCCCAGTGCAGTCAAAATAAATAAATGAATAAACATTTTTTAAAAAAGGATATATTTCTAGAAATGGAATTAATTAGGTCAAAAGCTCTGCATATTTCTAAAGGCCAGACTGCCTTCTAGAGATGGTCCAATTTTTATTTCTACCAGTAGCACAAAAAGTCCCTGTACCCCAACCCTTGCCAACATATTATTGGATATGTGATAACTTTTAATTTGGTGATAAACAGTATTTCATTTTTGTTTTATATTCTTAGACAACTGATAAGGCTGAATTTTGCAATGTGTTTTTTAGCCATTTGTTTATTCCTTCCTCAAATGTATTTATTAGGCACATCTTAGGTTCAAATTTTAGCTCTACCAATTGCTAGCTTCATGACCTTGAGCAGATCACTCCATTGAGCCTCAGTTTCATCACTGATGGGATTGGAAAAATAATTCCTATTGAATAGAATTTCTGTTAGGATTTAGGGAGATAACATATGTAAAGAGATATCCAGTTGCTGGCACACAGGAGGTGATCAATAAATGCTAACTTCTTTCCTTTTCCCTAAGATGGGGAAAGTGCTATAAGAAACACATAAATGTATAAGACAATGTATTTGTTTTCAAGAAATATGGAGTCCAATAGGTACAATAAAATATACCCAAATCTTTGACATAGACTTCGTAAGATGGGTAGAATTTTGACAGGGTGGGGTGAATTATAGGGAGCGGTGTGGCAGAGGTGGGAAGGTATCCAACATAATGTTTGGGGAGTGGCAGGTGGAATAAATGGACTCCAGTGGAGGCTTCCTAACAGATAAGCCTGGAAATATAGATTAGGGCCTGCACTGTAAGAGACTTTGAAATCCAAGCTAATGAATTTGTATTTTGATCCAAGGTGATGGGGAGCTATTGAAAATTTTTGAGTAGTGAAATTACACAGTCAAAAGTAGACTGAGTGCCAATATGACAGAGACTGGAACTGGGGAAATTAGCTGAAAAAAATATAATCATGATCAAATTTATACTATACATCAAATGCCATGATCAATGCTGAATTCAAGAGATGCTGTGAGAGCTTCCCTGGTGGCACAGTGGTTTAGAATCCCCATCAATGCAGGGGACCACTGGCCCTGGTCTGGGAAGATTCTCACATGCCACTGAGCATCTAAGCCTGTGTGCCACAGCTACTGAGCCTACGCTCTAGAGCCCACGAGCCACAACTACTGAGCCCATGTGCCACAACTACTGAAGCCCGTGTGCCTAGAGCCCGTGCTCCACAAGAGAAGCCGCTGCAATGAGAAGCCCGTGTGCCGCAACGAAGAGTAGCCCCTGCTTGCTGCAACTAGAGAAAGCCTGTGCACAGTGACAAAGACCCAATGCAGACAAAATAAATTAAAAAAACAACCCCCCCCCAAAAAAAAAGCCAGAGATGCTGTGAGACAAGAGTTAGTAATACCTGGTAAGTGAGTTGTGTGGGACTCAATGGAGAGGGAGGGGTCAGAGATGTGTATGGAGCGTAATGCTTGGAAGACTAATTCTGGCTGATTTTTCTCATTGTTCGAAAATATTTGCTGCCCTTTTCTATGGGCTTCTCCCTTAGGAAGATTAAATATTAGTGTCAGGCATTACCATAATATTGTTTTAACGAATGGAATGTGAGTAGAAGTGAGGTGTGGCACTTCTTAGAAGTTTTCAGAACCATGGAATAGTCTAGCACATTCTCTCTGGTCTCCCTGATAATCCACAGTGGATGTGTAACACGATAAGAAAATAAAACTTTGTTATTGTAAACCTCTGAGATTTGGGACTTCTTTGTTATAGCACATTAATTTAGCCTAAGCCAACTGATGTAGGTTCCATGAGGAGAAACGGAATGATTGTAAGGTGGCATTTGAATACCTCGGTGAATCCTGGTGAGCCTGAGAGAAAAAATGTGAGCACGAGTAGGTTTTCTCTTAGGAGGTGGAAATGGGTTCTGGTACCCAGCAGGAGGGGTTATTTGAATAAAGTACCATGAGTGGACACACAGCATACAAATGAGAAGCAGAGAGAGAGAGGGCTGTGACCTTCTAGAAGAGTCACTGCCCGTGTAAAGAGAGCTGGTCTCTCTCCCTTTTCATGTGGGTGAGTGAGAGGAGCAGGTTTAAGGTAGTGATGTTTTCCTTTTCTTCTTTTTTTCAAGTTTGCCTCTGAGTAGGTAATGTATTCACATAGACAGAAATTCAAAAGATACAGAAGGGTGCACAGAGAAAATTCCTTCCACCCTTGTTCCCAGCCAATGTCTCCCCCAGCTCCCTGCCTGTCCCAGGCAATCACATTAACAGTTTTTATGTGTCTCTCAAGAGCCCTGTGGTCCCTGGACCAGCAGTAAAATAATCACCTGGGATCTTGCTAGAAATGCAAATTCTTAGGCCCCACCCCAAATTTACTGAAGAAGAGACTTTGAGGGTGGGGCCCAGAAATCTGTTTTAATGAGTCCTTCTGGTGATTCTGGTACATGCTGAAATTTGAGAACCACTGCCCTAGATATATTCTGTGCATTTATATATACAAACATACATCAATTTCCACCTCTTTTTTACATGGTGTTTTACATTAATATTTTTGGGAGATCACAGACCACTTCAAAATATTTAAAAATCTACGTACTGTGTTTAAAGTTTGCGGATATTTTCAGGGAGTTCACAGCCCCTTTTGGGGGTGTTCTTGGATGTCATGTGAAGAATTTTGAGTAGGGAAAGGTGGCAAGTGAAGATGGGAATTAGGTGTATCAGGAGATACAGTGCATTCTTTTAAGGCAGTGCCAGGTTTTGGGAAAGAGAGAGGTAAAAGGATGGAGTGAGCAAAATTGGTTTAGGGTGAAGGGATTTTTTTTTTAAGGTGAAATTCACATAAATACAATCAACTATATTAAAGCATATGATGCAGTGGTGTTTATTGCATTCACTGTGTTATGCAACCATCACCTCTCTAGGTGTGAGGGGAACTTTGTCCATTTTGGGGTCAAGGTTCCTTGAGAAAAGTTCTTGGGACAACCAAGGGCAAAGGAGAAGGCCAGGGGCCAGACAGGAGTGGACGGAAGCAGGTGAGAGCAGAGTGGGTGGCAGGTGGCAGGGGATGAGAAGATGGTCAGGGAACCAGGGATGATGGAAGCTCAAAGGAGGTGCACACTCGAGGCTGGAGAATTAAGGGCCGAGATAATAGCTGCTGGAGATGATGGATAGGTGGGGAGAAGGACCAGGCTCCCTGAGGGTCAGGCATGCAGGGAGCAGCACTGGAGCAGGAAGGAGCACGTGCACACACCCCCATGGTGAGTTGGTCTGGCCTTACTCCAGCTTCCCAATCTGGCTGTTGGTGTTGTAGCCATCTTGCCCTCACAGGACTCATTCCCAAGAAGAAAGGGAGCAGAAAGGGGCTGTTCTCTCTTAAGCTTTTCTCTTATCAGGGAGGAATATCTTTCCCAGAAGCCCTTGCCAGACACCTCCTTACATCTCATGGCTGGAACTGGGTCACATGTTTGCTTTTATGCCAGTCACTCCCAGGGGGAAAGGAATTATCATGCTTGGCTTAGACCAATTACCATTCATTTCCAAGCCCAGCCCACTGTAACTTGGACAAAGCCTGCCTCCTGTTAGCAAGGGAGGAGGTGGGAGTGGCTGTTGGGTGCAGACCTCAGGGGTCCCTCCCACCTTTATTCAGTGGATTGAGGGGAGATGGAAGGAATAACAAGGACAAGGATGGTGTTATAAAGCAGGTAGAACACATGACCCCTTCAAGAATTTATCACGCAACAGGGGAAATGGGACCAAAAAGCAAATGTACATGAGGACACTCGTAGACAATAAAGAATAGAAAAGCAGAGGCAACCGATGGAAGAAGGCCATGAAGTGCAGTGGAGTCAGTGAGGCCTGGGAGTTTGAATACCTAATCTGATGTTTATTAAGCTGTGTGACCTTAGACAAGTCTGTTAACCTCTCTGTGCATCTTCTGTGAAAGGAGGACTATAAGGTTTCACTGTTAGAAATTAATGTTGGAGTAAGGTGCTAGGAAGGGGATAATTGGCCAGGAGACCTAAGTATATCAAAGAGGTAGACATGTCATACCTTGTATTTGAAAAGGGCCCCACCCTTTCTGAGTACTCACCCTCCCAGAGACTCTGTGAACCACCTAAGATTCTTCAATTCAATCTTTTCTACTTAGATTAGCTAGTTTGAATTTCTGTTGTTCAACTAAGAACTATGATTTCTTGAGCTGCCTCTCCCAGTGAGAACAAGAAAGCAGGGAGCCAGCTGTTTTCTAGGGATATCAGTCTTTAGGCCAAGACTGGCTTCTTTCTGCAGCCTTCTTGACAGAAGCAAGACCAACAGGAAGAAGGAAAGAAGGAGGAGGTCAGCGTCTCTCCCTTTTACCAGAAAGGACTTAAGAAAGGACCAGAAGAAAACATACCACATGTTCTGAGCTTTTAACCAGGCAGAGTGACTCTACCTGTAACAAGGAAGAGCTAAATCCTAAATCGGACTCCACCCCTTAGGTCTGTTTCTTTGATTTTAACCTTTGCTTTTTGTTGCTTTTGTTATTCTAATCATACATGATGGCTTGCCTCAGGGAACACTGCCCCTCTGTGCAGGGGTTAAGAATCCACCTGCCAATGCGAGGGACATGGGTTCAAGCCCTGGTCTGGGAAGATCTCACATGCCTCGGAGCAACTAAGCCTGTGAGCCACAACTATTGAGCCCACGTGCCACGACTACTGAGCCTGCATGCTGCAACTCTACTGAAGCCCTTGCGCATAGAGCCTGTGCTCTGCAACAAGAGGAGCCACCGAACTGAGAAGCCCACCCACCACAACAGAGTAGCCCCTGCTCTCCGAAACTAGAGAGAGCCTGTGTGCAGTGTCAAACACCCAACACAGCCAATAAATAAGTAAATTTATATAAACAAACAAACAAAAAACAAAAGTGTCTCTGTTCAGCTCACAGGCAGACAATCTGCCCTGCCCACCTATGTGAGTGGCTGCAGAAAAGAAGAAATTAACATATCCCTTCACGGAGACTGGTCATTCCCAGAGATGTTTTGCAAGACTGATGGCCCTTTCACTTTACTTCCTCACAGTCTCCCCCTCTCTGATTCTATAAAACAAACTAGCATCCAGACCCTGATAAGATGAGTTTTTGGAGACACTAGTCTGCCACCTTCTCGGTCTGCCAGCTTTGTGAATAAAGTCGTATTCCTTGCCTCAACACTTTCTCTCCAATTCATTGGCCTGTTGTGCCGTGAGCAGAGTGAGCTTGGACTCGGTAACATAAGGTCAAGGGCAGAAAGAATCTGGCCTTAAAGGATAGTATCAGATCTGGCAGCCTGATGGAGAATACCTTCTGGAGTCTTCCAGGCATTATCCTGGAGAGAACACATCCACACATCCCAGCAACAGATGCTATAGGAACACTCCGGATGCAGGCACTGTGTTTTTCATCTTGACTAACTTCTTTTTCACTTGCCCTCAGCACCATCTCAGTGCACCCACCCTTTATTTGCAGCTACTTTAAGGGTGTCAAGCTGGACCTTTAAATTCTTCTGGGTGACTTAAAGCTGACAGTCTCCCTGGAAGAGAGTCTTCCTATCTTTTCTGGGACTTTCCTCCACACCTCATTTCCAAGCAGAGCTGCAGTCCTAAAGCAAGGCCCTCCAGTTTGGACTTGCCCTGGAGAGATGAAGAGCTGAGCCAGCCATACCTGCCCTGCCCTTGTCCAACCTGTGTATCTCCTTCTGCAGCAGCTGCATCTCCTGGAGAACAGCCAGGAATTTCCTGCAGAGCCAAAGTCTCAGGGGGAATTCTGCTAAGTGGTTACAATGCCTCAGGTTCGCAGGGAGGAATACAGCCTGTCTGGAAGGTGTTCCTTCTCCTGCATTCAAGAGAGCACCTGGGAAATCTCCCACAACCACAAGTGCCCAGGAGGGGGTCTTCCCTCCCCTCCTCTTTCCCGTCATTCTCTCCACTGCCCGCCCCCCAGCCCCAGTATACATAGGCTTAACCTGAGCATCACAATTGCCACAGGGGAACAAGTGTGCAGAGAAGCTGCTCCAGAGAAAAGTATTCCTTTTAGTTTCAGCGATGCTGCCCTCAAGCAGAATTCTGACAGCTGTGCTGATTCCAGGTCTCATCCTTCAGGTACCAGCTCAGACTCAAGATTTGGACTTCCTTGTTCTAATGTGTGTCTCAAGGGTGGCTGGAATGACTCTCAAATACACCTCCCTCATGGGAGCCGGGAGACACTGCTGAGGCCTAGTTTTTTTCCCCTTTAAGTTGCTACCGCCTCTGAAATTTCTGTGAATCTTCCAGCGCTTTAAAAAGATAACCCTGTGGGAGGATTAAGATAGCAACCACAGGTGCATACCTTCAGTGTATCAGTCAATCAGAAGTTTCTTCATAATACCCAGCCAAGGCCCAAGATTCCTGGAGGAAGAGGTGCTTCTGGAAGATGTGAGTTACCTGAGGGGGCTGGGAGAATTGCCCAGGTGACAAGGATAAGGCTCATTTTTCCTGGACCGGGCAGGTTTGTCTCTGCCTTTCACTCTCTGCATGGCTAAAGGCTCTGCTGAGAGAATGCCCTAGAAGCAGTTCTCAAATTGATGCTGAAAGCTCAGCTTCTCTGGACTCCGGTGCCGAATCAAATCTCAGAGACAGAGTTTTGGGTGAAGTAGAAACGGATAGCTTTATGGCTTTTCCAGGTAAAGGGGCAACATAGTAGGCTAGTGCCCCCCTCCCTGGGGACTAGGGAGAGGTCTTATAGTTGCGGCTCGTGGTCAGGGGTAGGTGATGAGGATCAAGGCAGTAACAGTCTTGCATTCTTCTGCTGGGTCGGTGGTAAGTAGGAGGTAGCATCATCAACCTTCAAGTCCAGCTGGTCTGGGGTCTATGTGTTTGTGGGCAGCGTACCATCGTTAATCGTTAATTTCTCCCACTTGGAGGGGGTTTCAACATCCGCAAAACAGCTCAAAGATATTGTTGTGTGCATTGTTGATGGGGAGAGAGGACCCTGCCCCGGAGCTGCTCTTGGCTGTTTCTCCCTGGTCTCATGCATCCCCTCCCTTCACTAATTAACAACTGCTTGAATCTGCCCATTGGAACCCAGGGAACATCATGGAGGCTGAATGAAGGCTGTTTCCTATAATCAAAGAAATGGGGGACACAGAAAGGCTTTGTGCCCAGGAGCCCCACAGGGCCCTACTCGGTATCAAAAGTGCAGTTCCCAGCCTTGTGGTGGTCTTAGAGAGTCTTCCAAGTGGTCCGCAGACTGGTTCAAATTAACATGGGTGAGATTCCTCAGTATAATACTTCACCCTTGGGTTCCAAATGATGCGGAATTCTGGGGTGCCCTATTCTAGGGGAGGGATTGCAGAATCCCATCCTCCTCCTCCTCCTCTTCATCATTATAGGACACTTCCTTACAATTCACAAATTCGGCCTTTGACATTCATTCATTTGAGAAACTTTTATCAAATACCTTTTTTTCTGTGACTGTGTTAGGACAGGAGACAGAATAAGAAGACAGTGCCCCTGTTTTTCAAGAGAACTTATTTACCCTAGAAGACACATGTCTAAAGCAAGAATGACTGACAACATGGAACAATTCTCTAAATACTGACAGAGGAATGCAAAAGTGCTATGGGGACACAACCCATGTCTGCAGGTGCCAAAAACATCTTCCCAGAACAGGTGGGTTTCAGCAGCGGTTTGAAGGATACCATGCGATGAGAAGGCAGACTTCTCAGGAGGCCAGATGCAACGACCTACCCTTGGGGATGTGTAGAATGAACTTGCCGGGACTTCCTAGGTGGCGCAGTGGTAAAGAATCTGCCTGCCAATGCAGGGGACATGGGTTCGAGCCCTGTCCTGGGAAGATTCCACATGCCACGGAGCAACTAGGCCCGTGCGCCGCAACTATTAAGCCTGCGCTCTAGAGCCCGTGAGCCACAACTACTGAGCCCATCTGCCACAACTGTTGAAGCCCACGCGCCTAGGGCCCGTGCTCCACAATAAGAGAAGCCACTACAATGAGGAGCCTCCACACCACAATGAAGAGTAGCCCCCGCTTGCAGCAACTAGAGAAAGCCAGTGTGCAGCAACGAAGACCCAACGCAGCCAATAAATAAATAAATAAATAAATATATTAAAAAAAAAAAAAGAATGAACTTGCCGGACTCCACTCCTTCCTTCCTTCCTTCCTTCCTTCCTTCCTTTCCTTCCTTCCGAAACCAGATTTTCAAAGGAAGCAGCATTGATTTGAAATCTACGGGCTATATCCTATATGACATTTGGAGCTG
Organism: Hippopotamus amphibius kiboko; assembly: GCF_030028045.1. NCBI lineage: Eukaryota > Metazoa > Chordata > Mammalia > Artiodactyla > Hippopotamidae > Hippopotamus > Hippopotamus amphibius. The sequence continues at coordinate 118,203,786 of NC_080192.1, forward strand.
GAGGAGGGATTGGTATCCTAGGTTGAGAGACCAGCAGAATCAAAGAAGAGGGGAGGGCATTCAGTTCAGAGTACGTGAAGAGGAATAGGGAGAAGTTAGGTTGGAGTCAGACCTTCTCACTCCTTGCCTAAGCAGCCACCTCATCCTATCAATTCCACCTTCTAAGTGCAGTGCATCAGGGATAGAGTTCAGAATTCAGGTCCTGTCTGTCCTCAGCTTGCAGTCTTTGTGGCCACTGCCTGGTTTATTCAGACCCTCATCGTCTCTCCGCCTCCCCTCCCAACTGGTCTCCCTGCCTCTGGCTTCTCCTGATTCATCATCCACACCAGCATTAGGGTGGTTTTCCTAAAAGGCAAGTTGTACTTTGTCATTTTTCCACGTGACGTATCTCCGTGGTTCACCAGCATTCCAGGATCATCCCCAACCCTTAGAATGACTCATATCATAGGGCCCTTTGGGACCCAGTTCCTGCTTAGCTCTGTATCCACTCTCACCTTGCCCCCTGCTTTAGATACACCAAACTACAAATATGCCTGTTGTTTCATGCCTCTGGGCCTTTGCACGCTCTGTTTCCTCTCCCTGGAAAACGCTTCTGCATCTAGTCCTCTCAGCAACTCATTCATCTTAATCAGCTTATTCATCCTGTAAACATGCACTCAAATACCACCTCCCTCAACCTTCCCATACACAGTTAACCCACTGTGGTTACTTATTTATATTTATAGTGTTACTCTTATCACTCTGCTGCTGCACTGAGCTCTTCCCAGTCGGCTCTTCTGCCAGATGCTGAGCAGCTTTAGGGCGAGGACTGAATCGATTCATTTTCACTGCTCTGGCCCCTAGCGAGGGCTGGGCTCATTCTGGAGCAAAAAAGGAACAGACAGCTGAGTCAAGCAGGCTCTCAGTCCTGGCGGGGCACACACCCATGACCCCGGCAGCTGTGAAAGTACCCACATCCAGGCCCCACCCCAGGCCAATGAAACCAGGATCTCTAGGGGGTGGGGCTGAGCAGATTGGTTGGTTGGTTTTGAAACTCCCAGGTGGGGGGGGGTAGGGGTAAATTAGAAGTTTGGGGTTCACATATATACACTACTATATATAAAGTAGATAACCAACAAGGACCTGCTGTATAGCACTGGCAACTATACTCAATATTTTGTAATAACCTATAAGGGAAAAGAATCTGAAAAAAAAAAGTGTATGTATAATTGGATCACTTTGCTGTACACCTGAAACTAACACAGCGTTGTAAATCAACTATACTTCAATTACAAATAATAAATAATTTTTTAAAAAAAAGCTCCTTGGTGAGTCTAATGGGAAGCCAAGCTTGAGAGATATTGGGGAGGCAAAGCAGAGGAATGTGAGAATCAGGAGACCTGAATTCTAGGCTCTGCCACTGAGTCACTGCAGGATCTTGGGCAAATGGGTCACTCCTCTGGCCTCATTTTCTCATCTGTAAATCGGAAGTTCTGAGCCGGATTTCTAAGGGCCGTTCCACATCACTGATCCTGGCCTGGGGTGGGGAGGAGCGGGGTGTGGGGAGCGCTCCCGGCCATTGCTAGGTTCTGCTCTTTACCTGATGGGTGGGGGAAATGAGCAGCCTTTCCTGATCTGCCCCGGGCTGTTCCTCCTTCCGGCCTCCTCTCCCACCGGGCTAGGGTTTTCTGTAAGGCACAGCTACTGTAAGAATCTGGGAGCAGTTCTGGCAATAGCCAGGTTCCCTGTGACTTCACACTGCAGAGCTCGAGAGGGATCACAGAGAGCCACGGACTTGGGCTGCTTTCACGTCACTGGAGGTGGTTTCTTTCAAGATGAATGGGCTATACCTACTGCGTTTTCTTTTCAAAATGTCATGCTGCACTTTTGAGAGCACATGGAGGAGTATATAATTAAAGCGTTAACAGTTAAAAATAAATAGAAGTGGTGCTTCCCTTGTATTTTGCTGACTGATCTGGAGGAGCGGAACTCTGGGTGGGAGACTTCACTGCTGTGATATTTGGGCTGCTGGGTTGGGCATGTGGAGATTCTCCGATATGTAGTCATTGAGAACAAGAGCGGCCTCTTGCTGCCCCTGCAAACTGTTTCTGTCATCGGCAATTCAGTGTGTCCTGATCACAGATGAGACTGTGTCCTCCAGTAATGAGCAAAGACAGAGCCCATGATGCCTCCATTTTCATTGGAAATACATCATGTCAGCCTGTCTCTGCAGTCAATATGAATTTGATGTCTCGCAAATAAAAGCAGCTCTAACTTGAGCAGACACAATCCATTATCCTGCCATCTGTTGTGTCCTGGTTTCCATAGAGGGATAATGAAAAGACAGGGGTTTCCTGAAAGCTTGGCATTTTGGGTGCAGGAGACAACACACTACCTTTAAAAGATGTTAAACTGGCTCTCTTGGATTAAATACCATCAAATCAGTTGGGTACATATAGTCGCCAAATTGCTGAGTTTTCTCATTTCTAGTATTTTATATTCTTCATGATGATTAGGGAAAAGAAACAAAAACACTTTTTCTTTTTCAGTTATCTGTCATTTTTAAGGATTATCAGCTCTTAGCCCTGGTTTCCCATTAGAATTCTCTGGGGAGCTATGAAAATATACTGATGCTAGAACTGCCCATCCCCCCTTCCCAGGATCTGCCCAGATTCTAATGTAATTAGTTCAGGGTGGGATCCAGGTTCCTATAACTGTGAAAAGCTCCCTAGGTGATCCTAAAGTGCAGTCAGGATGAGAACCACTGGACGAAGCATTGTAGAGCTTGGTCTGCCCTTATTTTATGAAAATAACTCGTAGAGGTTGAATCTTGTGAATCTTTCTTTCAAATTCAACGTTTATTGCTCTCTGGTGAGTAGAGGGATACCAAGATGAACATAGCCAGATCCTTGCCTTCCAGAAATTGTAATTTACTATTATTTTTTCTGTATCTTACTAGTATTGATGTTTGTTACGTGAAAAAACTAAAATCTTAAAAAGCAACTAAAACAAAGCAAAACACAAACCTTCCTGTAGCTATTTGGCAAAATTGCCATAAATATTAAAATGTGCACACTTTCTGCACAAGAGGTTCCACTTCTAGGCGTTTATACTGAAGACGCTGTTAAGGGTGTGCACAACGAGAATGTTTGTCAGAACATTGTTTATTCCAGGGGAATGCTGAAAGTTCAAGGGGATTGGCAAATAAAATGGTAAAACATCCATATCTTCTAGAACACCATGCATCGTTAAAAATGATAATGCAGAAGATTTTTAATAGATTAGGGAAAAGGTTTACAATATTCTAAATGAAAAAAAAATCAGATTCTAGAACAACTTCCTATTGAAGTAAAAGAAGCATTATATATTTACAGGCAGAAAATCTGAAACGAGATATTGCAGAGTGTTAGCAGGAGCTACCTCTGGGCTATGGGACCACAAGTGATTTTACTGTTTGACTTAGGAAGAAGCTGTGAAAGTGGATCTTGGATAACTAAGAGTCGGAGACCGCACCAAGAAGAGTCAAATTCCTGACTGTTGATGTTCTGTAGTCTGGAAGAGCTGAGCTCCCACTCAGAATCACAACTTTCTCCTTGCTAGGTTGGAGGCGGCCTCACCCTTCTCCTCTCTGCAGTGCCAGGGTATGAGATCATGGGCCGCTTTGATGATGGGCTGCCTCACAGCACGAAGGCTGCTGTGAACAGGGCTGCGGGATTGCAACACAGGAGGGCTGACTTGTGGATGGAAGAGCGGACAGGCAGGCTGGGGGCCTTATCCTGAGGATGCTAACACCCTATACCTTAGATCGTATTCTTCAGATAGATAAAAAGAGAAACAATTTTTTTTAAACAGATGTCTTCATTCACATTTTACGTAAGATTGTGGAAATATCAGTTGTCTCTGTTAAAGACCCTCCCTATTTTTATCATAATTTGGAGGCCTGGGGAGAACTAAGAGATTGTGTCTAGCAGGGTGCAAGCAGGACATCAGAAATCACCCAGAGTGTTTCTAGAGGGAATTGAATGGGGGAGAATTGGTTATACAAGTGATGCATGAGACTGAGAAAGCAACCAGAGGGCAAGGAGACACGTAGAAAATTAGCAAGAGTTGGATGTCACAACCATCCTTAGCCTGGAGGGACCATGGATGGGAGGAGGTGTGTTCCCAGAGCCCAGAGGCAGGGGTCACCCCAAATACAAAAGTGGCCACTGCTGTCAGCGCAGCCCAAGACAGAAGAGTGGTGAGAAATAGCCCAGCTTCTCCCCTGCTTTTGCCTTCCAGTCTTCTGCCAGTGCCTCCCACTGGCCAAACCCAGCTGTCAGTCAGTAACATGGAAGCCTTGGTGCTGTGCAGAGTAGGTGGGCCAGTGGGAGGAATCAGCAGCTGAGGTCATTCAGGCCAGGACCGTGTTGTGTAAATGAGCCAAAGAGGACCTCTGTGTGTTGGCTCCTCGAGGGTTTATTCCCTGCAGGCTGGACCCGTTAGCTCAAAAGCTAGCTGGCACCAAACTCAAAGTTTTACACATCCAATTATTTTAAAAATAGCCCCAAAAGGGAACTCCCTGGTGGTCCAGTGCTTAGGACTCCACGCTTCCAATGCCGGGGGCCCAGGCTGCGTCACTGGTCAGGGAACTGAGATCCCATAAGCCGCGTGGCAAAAAAATAAAAACATAAAAATAATGCCCACACAAGCACTTAGTTAAGCTGTTTAGAGCCTGTCTGCTTTGCATATCCCGTGAAACCTCATCTAGTAGCTGCTGGCCATTGATAAGACAGAGCCTTGTGGTTATAGGACCCCCAAGGTGCTAAGGCCGTTTGGAGTTCTCTGATCTAGAGACTCCCCACCGCGCTACGGACAGACGTCACCTAGACGTGTATGCCCCCTCTCAGACCACAGCCCCCCGCCCCATGCCCTCCTCCTCTTCTGGATGGTGGCCCCCTCACCATAAGCTTCTGGACAGTTTTCCCCTCTTATGCTACCCTGTTCAGGCACTGTTCAGTAAAGCTTGTATTTTTTTTTCCAGCAATGTTGCTTTTTATTTTATTTTTTAATTTTTAATTTTTATTTTTGGCCATGGCACATGGCATGTGGAATCTTAGGTCCCCAACCAGGGATTGAACCTGCACCCCCTGCACTGCAAGTGCAGAGTCTTAACCACGGACTGCCAGGGAAGTCCCCCCACCTTTTTTTTTTTCGTTTTAATTTTTTAAAATGTTTATCTTATTGAAGTATAGTTGATTTACAATGTCGTGTTAACTTCTGCTGTTAATGCCTCTAGTGCATAGCTTCTTTGGTCAGCCCAAAATCCCTTGAACCCTTTCCAGATTGGCCTAGAGAGTACGGAAGGGAACTAAAGCCCTTCTAGTCTCCCCTTGGAGTCCCCACTGGTTTCAAAGAGTGAGTGACGTACTACTACACTGATAGAAACAAACTGAAATGGTAAGGACATAGCTTTTATTGATTTCAACATTAAATTGAGTTGTATGAATTGCCAATATTCATCCAGTTTTGATCCATAAAAAATTCTCCCTTATACTTTGGAGTTGACCTCTCTCCATCCGATCAGTCTCCAAAGCCTGTTTATGTTGCATTCATTCATGTATCCATCCTATAAATACTTATTGTGCCTCCACTTTGTGTAACAGGGTATTCACTTACATGTTTCTTTACTAGTCTCCTCTTTGGTACAGGCCCTCTCTTCTCTTGCCCAGGCAACTACTTGCAGACTCTAGTGTGCCCCCAAATGACCAGGAATGCAGATTCCTAGGTCTGTCCATTGAATTCAATTTCATTAGATCTAGGGTGCTGCTAAGATGATGCTTATTCGTTTTAAATCAGCATCCAGGGTGTTCTGAGATGGGTAGGTGTTTGCTATCCTTCAAGAAAGGCTGTTGTCTTGCACAGTGCTGCCGGAGTGATCTTTCTGAATGATATTCCTTGTCACTCCCCAGCTTAAAATACCAGAATGTTTTCCAGTTGACTACAAGATGAAGCCCAAATTCCTCCGCTAACAGGGAAGCCCCGCCATAACTGGCTTCTGCCCCACTTTTTGGATTGTCCTCCTACCTCTCACTTCCCCAGGAACACATGCTCCTGTTCTGCTGGATACTTACTGTTTCCCAAACACCCACCCCTGTGCCTGGAAACTTGTCTGTTCTGGTCCCGCACTTGTAAACCAGACCAACCCACTAAGTGGCTGCCACCAATAAACAGGAGCCTCCTTCTTTTCTAGGCCTCCTCACTCTTCCTGTTCTGCCAGCTTCTGACCCTTTGCCTCTGTTACCAACCAATCTGGACTTTGTCGGTGATGATTTCCCGACTCTATAAAGGGCTTGGCTGGCACTCCTCCCTGGCTTTCCCCACTCTTGTTTAGCTTGACTTTGAGGTTCATGGCCAGCTTGCTTGCCCCACGCCCTGGAGGGACCCCCTCTGGCTCCAGACAAGCAGAAATTCAACAGCACTTGCTTTTCTCTTTCACCTGGAATGCCCTTTCCTCACTTCTCAGCCAGAGGAGATTTCCAAGACTTAGCTTCAAAGCCACGCCCTTAAAGCTATCTTTTCCGATGTTCCCAGGAAGAACTAGCCACTCCTTTCTCTGGGCTGTCCTGGTACCCTGTGCAGACTTGGAACTGCCCGTATCACACTGATTTGCACAATGACCTCCTCCTTGGGGCCAGGGACTTATCTTAATAGACGTGCTACTGTGCCAGGTGTTCAGTGAGTGCTTCCTAAATGTTTGTGCACTGAACGAAGATTTGCTGACTTCCACTCTGCCCCAGGTTGATAGGCTGGGTGCCGTATGCTGGTTACCCAGGGGACGCCAAACACAAATTGCACCATCAGTAATACAACAAAGTGTAGACATGTGCAAATCCTAATGACGCTGTGGGTCTTTCTTCCTGGGCTCATTCAGACGTCTTAGATGAGTTTCTGGCCTTGTTGTCTGTGATTACCTTATGAATTATTTTCTATACTGCATACTTTGACACCCCTGTTCAGCATCACCCGATGTTAGGAATTAGTTCACCTTCTTAAGAGTCGTGCACTCTCTGAGTGGTACTCCCAGATGACAGTGAACATGCATCCCTCTGCAACTGACTAACGATTGTAAGCAGGAAGAAGCTCAGTGATGTTTAATACATGTATTGTTCAAACCCGATACGGAATCCTTACAGATGAATAAAGCACACCTTATTCTCACGGTTAATTTCAGCTTTTTCTTTTATGACTCATCTCCCTAGTGGGTGACCTGTGAAAGTGTGGAAGTCTGCATGAGGATAGGTTACATCTTATCTGAGGGTCGTTTTTGTTGGCTATCCCAGGAAGAGCTCCGTACAGGAGTTTTACCTGTGACCTGCCCCACAGCGTGGCCTCTAAGCGCAGTGCTGGGCTGCAGTCAGGCGCCAGTGAATACTGTAAAGTCTGAAAGCCATGAGGGGTGTGAAATGCGTACTCAGGTCTCCACTTGAGCTGCAGGACCCAAACAGGAGACAAACACAGATGATACCTCGTATTATCTTCAACCAGACAATGATTTGATATTTAGGAACAAGCACTAACTTTGGCTTAGAGATGGGGATGTTCACCGTCTTCTGAAAGTAATCATGATGAGAATTTTGATGATACGTTTAAATTTTATAGGCATTGACTCCTTTATTCTCTACTGAGTTATAAACTCTGTGTGTAGGCAAGGAAAACAAAGTTAAGCACTTTGACCAAGATCGCAAGAAATAGGGACTTTGCAGGTAGGTTTCCAGCTTTAAAATCCAATATTTTATACATGATGTTGGATTCTGTTTCCTGTGGAGCAGCTAAATGTGCCAGTTGGACTGTTATGGCCAAGGTCATGAGTTGTAAGCCCAGCTGGCTTCACTTAGCCACCTGGAGAAGAGGACTGTGTGTTTCATCTTCATTCCCTCCAGTACACATGGTTTCACAAATATGTCATTGGTGTTTCAGCAGTCAAACTTTATTGAACATCTGTTTTATGCCAGGCCCTGTGCTTGGTGCTGGAAAGGTGGTCTTGCCCTCAAGAAACTCAGAATTTAATAGCAAAGACAAACAAGGAAAGACAGCGTGATAAGGACTTTCATAGAGGCCCACGCGGGCGTAAACGGAACCAGGCGAGGCACATCTAATTCACAATGGGTGTTAGGGTCAGCAGAAGTTTCCAGGAGTCTCCTGATCACACAGATCTTGAAAACTGGTTAGCTAGGCTAGTTGGAGATAGCCAGGGGAAAGGCATTGCGGGAAGAGGGCAGCAGGTGTAGACCTGCATTATTGTGAGAAAGCACGGCGGATCTGGGCAACAGCAAGTGGTCTAACTTGGTGAGAGCTTAGAGTAGACAAAGTGAGGTGGGAGAGGTAGGCAGGGTCTAAACTGAGAGTGGCTTTGGGGTTCCTGCTAACGAGTTTAACTTCGTCTTGACTGTTTTAATGAGTCAGGCAGGATTTTCAATTGGGGTAGGGATGTGTATTTCATGAAGGCCCCTCGGGAAATCACTTATAGGAAGAGTAGGTGGGGAGCAAGCCCAGAGGCAGAGCCCTGCGTACCCTGGGGAGTGGCCAGAGTGGGAATGAAGAAGACATCAGAAAGGGAGAGAGAACATCACTGAAGACCAAGTCTATCCAGCGTCATGACAAACCTTCTGTGTGCCAGGTGTCGTGTTAGGTGTTCTTCATGCACGATCTCAAATTGTCACACCAGCACCAGGTGGTGGGTATCAACCATCCTCATTTATAGATGGTAGAATTGAGACTGTGGCTTACACAGCTCTACATGGTGGAGCAGACATTTGACCTCAGCCCTTAATTAACTCCAGCACCAATGAGCTTAGCCTCTCTATCCATTGCCTCTTGTCAAGGATGGGCCTCAACCAGAATACAGAACAAGCTCTTTGTGTAAGACACAGGGACTCTACAGACTGGGCAGCTCAATTTTTTTCTCCACTGCATAGTGATAGAAAAGGGATCCTCTGTATTACAAGCCAGTAAGTGGTAAGGGTTCCACAGTGGCTTATCTGAAACACACTGCAGCCTCTATCTTTTGATGTGGCTGCAACACAACAGAGGAATTCTGGTTTTGCCAGATGGGGCTGGGATTGATAGAGCTCAGGAACAAGTGGAGGTGATAACCCTCACTTATTCTGATCAATGGTGGCAGTTCTCTTTTGGGGGTGCTATCATGCCATGCCGGGCCCCTACCCCATCAAGGGCCTGCAGTGGAAGCAGCCGTGTTACAACATGGACTGAGGACCTCCTTCTGAAGACTTAGGGTGGCAGACCAGAAAGGACTGGGATGGAGGTTCTCTCTCCAGTGGATGAAGCCAGGAGATGAAATAGTTAGGAGCTGTTGGTGGCCAGGTTTTCTACCACAAGGAGAAAGCTGGACTTCAGAGAGGTATAGGAACTTGATCTCCTGCAGGAAGAGGCAGAGACTGGCAGAGACGGGGTCCTTGGTTTTAGTTGTTTCTGAGGCTTAGCTGCATCCCAGCCTTTCTTAAGACTGGATTCTTTGATTCGTCCTTGGATCTTATAGGTTAAGCAGACAGATTCTCACATGGGTCCCTAGTCCCAGGAAGCCCCCTCCTTCCCCTTTCCTTGGCCGTGGAAGCTGTGCAGCCGTGAAATGGAACACAGTCGAATAGTGTTCCATTATATGTCAATTTGTGTGAAAGTGACAGATAGGGAATTTCATACAACATCTTTATTTATCCAAACATTTGGCTCATGTGGATAACAAGCATTATCTGGGCTCTCCGTGGAGGCTCACCATGACATAAATAGACACAGTTGCCCGAAAGCATGATTTTTGTTCTAATAGCTGTCTGGCACCCAGTAATCAAGACAGTTGAATAAATAATGCTTCTCTCTGACATTCACTTTATCCAGCATGGTGTCTGCGTGTCTGTGTCTTCTCACAGTCAAAGAGTTTCGTTTGTTTTTTCTCTTTTCCTGGTCTGAGCAAATAAAGTATAGAAATGGTTGTTGAATCAACAAACCCAGGGGCTCCATGCTGCTTTCTTGTGGGGAAGGAGGCAGCAGGTTGACCCAAACAATGATGGGAATCACTCTGGAGGTCTGGAGAAATGGGTTTGACCATCAAAGGAAAGTCACAGTGAGCCAGTGAGAGGCGGGTGAGGAACTCACTCCGCCATCCCTCACTTCCCGTATGCGAAGCAGACCCCTGAAGTTCAACGCTTAGCTCCTTTTGTTTTGCCCTTGACAGGAGAGATAGGTATTTTATAAGATGACGCAGAGGGAAGGAAGGCGAGCTTTCTGCACTGCCTGGAAATTGAAAGCCATCCTTGGATGATAGTCTGCAGAGGAGAGGGCACTAGAGGCCACGGCCCACCCCTCTGTCAGCTGTGAAGAAACTCGCTGGTCGGCGAGTCAACAGACACCACTTCTCCTTTCCTCCAAAAGCAGGATGTGACACAGGTGGCAAGGAGTATTTCTCAGAGTCTTCCCTTAACTGGCACAGGGCCCCACAGCTGCTGGACAGGTGTTCCACCTCTCCGATTACATCAGGATCCTGATGAGAGTTTCTTGGGGGTCCTCATCCACTGTGGACAAGGTCCACACTGCTAAGCTGGCGTGCGCTTGGCTTCCAACCCAGTGTAGCTCCACCTGCCTCTCTAGGTCCCAGCCACCAGAGGCTCTTGCCATGTGCCTGGGCATGCTGTCCCTCTCTCAGTCCACTTGGCTGAGGTCCATTCATCCTTTAAGACCCAACTCAGAGCGTGTTGCTGAGAGGCTTTCCCTGACTCTCCTGACCCTTTGCTCAGGGATACTGTTCTCTTCGGGGCTTTTCCTTGCCCACACACCAGTCCTTTATTATCTCATGCAGCACTTAAATGTCACTTGAATATCCCCAGCCCGTTTCTATACTTCCCCAGGCCTCACTAGGTTATGGGAACAAATGAGGTCACGTTAATATTTAAAGCCAAAGCCCACTGGCTGCATATTCCCACCAGGATGGTAGCAGGACCTCCAGTTGCCCTTCTGGGTCTCCTTCTACCCAGTTTCTTTCCGTGGGTCTTCAGGTGAGGTCTCATGGGACCCGCACGCTGGGTCCCTGCCCGTGCTGCGGTGACTCCCTCTGCAGATCTCGGGGAGCCACAACTGCCCTCGCCCCCGGGGATGCGGGTGCTGGGTACCATGTCTGCCCACAGGGTGGCCACGGACCTGTCCTTAGCTCTGCTTCACCGAAGGCTCTGGGAGAATGGGAAGGAAAACAGAGAGCCCTCTTCCTGGCTTCTAGACATGGTGGCGCTCAGGGCCCACAGGCCCGGATCTGTTCTCATGTTTCCCTGTAGGGGCGTCCTTGTCAAATGGCCGAGGCACCTCCCAGCCTATCCCTCACAGGCTCCCTGCTCAGAGCCAGCTTCCATCACCGGCACTGGCAAGGCCCGCTCAGTGCACAACCCTCGCAGGCCATGTTTTCCTAAAGTACAACACAAATGGCACCCCCTGGCGTTGTCCAGTAGAGAAACTCTGCATGTTATCTATTTCTCAGACTCCTTGGGATACAGGCTCTAGAGAGTAAGCTCAGAAAGGCCAGGGAGTTCTCACCTTTCCCTGTCCCAGGCCCTCCTTCCAAGCCCTCCTTGGATACGTTAGCTTCTGCCTCTTCCCAGCGAGCCTGACAGTGGGGTGAGCCTGCCCCTCACCCACAGCCTGGGGTGCCTTTGGGGCCTAGCAATTGGCTAATACAAAGTCCATAATCAACTTCTGTTACACACTTACATGTATGTGTCTGTCTCCCCTACTAGACTGTGTGCTCCCTGAGGGCAGGAACTGGGTCTCATTCATCTTTACATCCCTGGAACCAACTGCTGTCAGTGTTGGTGAGTGAATGGATGACTGAAAAGCATTAGGTTTAAAAGGCATTAGTAAGGGTTGGGGGGAATGAACTGGGAGATTGGGATTGTCATATATACATTACTAATAAGAAAAGAAAATACCAAATTGTACACTCTAAATATATGCAGTTTATTGTCTGTTAACTGTATCTCAATAAAAGTTCTTAGGGGAAAAAAAAAAGGCATTAGTAGGTGATTTCTGAAAACTGGCCAAGCAAGGCTAAGCCCAGTGCTTCTCACCCTTGACTGCACATTAGATGTTATTATTATTATTATTTTTTGGCTGCCCCGCACAGCGTGTGGGATCTTAATTCTCTCACCAGGGATCAAACCCAGGCCCTCAGCAGCAAAAGCGCAGATTTCTAACCACTGGACCACCAGGGAACTCCCGTGACTGCCTGTTAGAATCATCTGAGGAGCTTGAAAAATATACTGATGCCCAGACCCCACTGCAGACCAGCTCAAGCCAGCTGGGGTTGAGAACTGCCCCCTTAGGCCCCCAGAAAGCTCCTCATGGCTTTCCCAGAGGAAGCAGTCCCTTCAAAAGCATTGGGTGGTGTTCACTGCGCTCCGTGTCCACGGTACACATGGAGAGTCCAGAGGAGAGTAATAAAAAGTAGGATGGGAATGCAAAAAATGTCTCTGTCCTGGATAAGAGCCTGCCCTGTCGTGACACACTGGGCGCCTCTGCCGGGACTGTCGACTGTGAGTACGTCTGTACCTCTGCCCTGGGACTTTGGTCCCGCAGCCCACTGTTGCCCCAGCTTCTGTGGACCTTTCAGTCACCGTGTGCCAGCCTGTGACCAGTTTACTGAGGTCCTAACAGCCACTGCACTGCAGAGTCTGCTGTTCACGTCCCACTCCTTGAAGCCAGGCTGGTCACCACCCTCGTCAGACCCAAGTGACCTCTAGTTTAATTGGCATTGGTGTCCCCCCAGGAGGCTGAGCTGAGGCTGCTGGCGGATTACCCAAGGCCTTGCATCCACTTTGGGGGCGGGGGCAGCTGAGTAACTGCATGACCGTTAGGGTGGCACGGTCATGGCCCAAGATCGGGCCCATTGGCTCCTGAGCTTGTGAAGCAACTTAATTTGGACTTCGGCTGCCACGGCGGCTGCGAGCCCCTGTAGCAGTTCCTATCTGAAAATTTACTTATTAACCCTGTCATTATGGCTGTCTCTTGCTCAACCTCCTTCTGCCAGGGGGCCAAGGACTTAATTAAAAACCTTTAACCTTTTGGAAACGCACAGTCATTTTAATGGGAGTGCTTGAATAGCGTTCTGTCCAGAGAAGCCAAGTCAAAAAACGGTTACCTCTTATTTCTCAGAGGATCACAGGATGTCAGAGGTGGAATCTTATATCTCACCTACCACGAGGTTCTCAAGCGTGGCAACACGTTAGAACCAGCTGAGGAGTTTTAAAAAGTGCCGATGGCTGGTCCTGACTAATTAAATAGCACCTCCAGAGATGGGGCTCAGGCACCAGGGTTTTTAAAGCCCCCTCGTGATGCTCATGTGTAGTCAGGCTTAGAACCATTCAGTGATTAAAATTCCTTTCATTTTTGTATGAGAAAATTAGGACTGAGCTGTTTAAGGGCAATTCTGAGGCGTTAGCCCTGCTTGGAGGCCAGTGTGTCCGATGAGCCGGAGCTGTGAGCAGCCATCAGTACAGTGCTGCTCTTTTCTGCCAGGTGGATCCCTCTGGACCACTTGCCTGCTCTCTCCCTTCTTTCGCAAGTCAGAAATCTCAGAGGTTCTAGAGTCTGTCTTCTTTCTCAATCCCCAGTCTCCTAAGTTACTGATCCTGTAGATGAGCTGCAGCAGAAGGTGCCTTGCCCAGGACCCCCCAGCAAGTGGCTGTGCCGGGTGTCCGTTTGCCATCCCCATGGCAGCAATTTGCTCAACTTGACCTCTCCCTAGGGAGGACTCAATTCCGTTCATATTTAGTCCTGTTCCAAAGCTGGAAGTTGGGACAGTTAGAACTGTATTAGTTGCAACCTGGCGGGGGGGGCTAGAAATTTGGGGGTTTTGCGGAGCCCTTTTTATTTTGTAGATGCTGAAGCATCGTGATGATACCTCAGGGGGTGGGGTGGTGGATGGGGAAGGAGGTAACTAGGCTTGGATGGGGGTGAGGCACGCAAAGGGCCCAAGGTGCAAAACTGAAACAGGTGCTCCTACTCGAGGTCGTGAAAGGGCCTTCTTACATTTTGTGTTCTGGGCCTCTCACTTGCGTCACCCTAAATTTGACCCTGAGGCAAGAAGAGGGAGGAGAGGGGAGGAGGAAAAATTCTATCCCATCTGAAGAGCTAAATCTAGAATTTATTCCAAGTTAAATATAGTTGGAATGCTAACATGCCTGCCTTAGGCACCAAGTCCAGCTCAAAGACCAGTGACCTCGCCAGCGGAGAAGCCCTGAGCTGGGAGGCCCCTGAGGATGCCAGGCAGCTCCGAGTAAAGTTCAGCGTTTCTGCCCCCAGGCTGGATCTTGCTCAGTCCTTCACCAGCCTCATGGCGCCACTGGGCAAAGGTAGTCCCTGGAGAGGTGAAGAGCAGAGACTCCTTAAAAGCAGCAAGTCTAAATATTTAATTTGTTATTTTTGTTCCTTTGACTTGAGAACTAACTTCAGAAAAAGGAAAACCTGGGTCCTGAGGCTTTGCACCATTCCCAGTGTGCAGTGCAAGGAGTGCGACTTCGGGCCTTGAGAAAGTCTCTCCTCTCACGCGTGGAAATGCTCAACTTCTTGATCCTCTCTAGTCCCAGAGTTGAGGATTAGAGCTTGACACCCTTCATCCAGTGTGAACTGCAGGCCCCTCGGGCAGTTAGTACGCACTGAGGCATATCGGATGTTACTGAGAGCTGGGATGCTAGCTCTGACCCTGTCTGCCGTAAAACAACTACCCACCCCTCCAGGCTCAGGTAGGGTCCCACCTCTTCTGAGATGCATGTCTAGGCTGCTCTCACCAAGGGAGGATGCTCTTTACTGGATGCATTTGACATTTCCTGTTTTGTTACAGTAAATGTATTAATGCTCGGTGTGGGATCCTGGGATAGACAAAAGGACATTAATGGAAAAATTGGTGAAATCTGAATAAAATCTGTAGTTTAGTTAATAATAACATACCAGTGTTAATGTGTTAGTTTTCACAAATGTATCCTGGTTAAGTAAGATGTTAACATTAGGGGAAGCTGGGTGAAGTTCACAGAGGAGCTCTTCGGGCTATCTCTGCAAATTTTCTATAAATCTAAAATTATTTGAAAATTAAAAAAAATTTTTTTAATGCATTAGATGCTTTGTCCTATAGTGAAGTTGAAAGACTGAGGTTTTATGGTAAGACTCTCAACCCAGCCACTTACTAATCTAGAGTTCTTGGGCAAATAAATTAACTTGAGACTGGCTATGAAAGGGGAAGAATACCTCTGTGGTCAGGACTGGGACTTGCCCACCAACTTTGGTCCTCCTCTTCTTCCACAGGAATAGAACACGGCTGCCCGTTGTAGTTTATTATGGTCAGGTAAGCTTCATGCCCATGGTCAGGGACCTGATCAGGCTCTGGAAGCCTGAGATAGAGCTGGGTCATGTGTGACACACCACTCTAGACTAGAGGGAACTTGCATCAGTGGGGTTTTGGTGGAGTTTGGAGTAGAGTGGCAGTGGTTATAGTGATCTACATTAAATCACCTGGGGACCCTTAAGAAAACCCAGATGCGTAGGGCACACCCGGGACCCGTAAAATCAGAAGTTCCGAGGGTAGGACCCTAGCATTATTTTTTTTCCCAAGCTCTCTAGGTGATTCCAATGTGCACCAAAATTGAGAATTAGTCAACTAGATGGTCTTTATAATTCTTTCCACTCTTGAGCTTCTGGATAGTGCAAAAACCATGTTTTGGAACTTTAGAATGTATGTCCGTATCAAGAAATGGGTGTGGTTGGGAATTCAAGACACTCTGAGATGAAGTCTGGAAGTCTCACATCAAAAGGCTGATATAGGAGGATTTGGGAAGTTGTTAAATTTCCTCGTTCTGACTCCTTCCAACTCTACTTTACCCTCCTCTCAGTGTGTAGAGCCAGCATGAATTTTCACATGGAGAGAATCACCAAGCTTCTGAACCAGATCTTTTCTGGATTAGGAAGAATAATTAAATGGACTTGGCTGAGGCAGTAGAGAGAAAGGAGAATTAGTGGGGTTAAGAAAGAACTTTTACCAAAGCAAATGTAACCCTTTAGAAAAGTACGTGTACTATTTGCATATGTTTACACTAGATGGAAAATACAGAAAAGTACAAAGAATGTTCATAATATCAGTTTTAGAGATATAGACCAACATTTCAGTATACTTAGTTCCCCTTTAAAAAATTACATACAAGTGGAATGAAGGTGAGTATAAAAGTTTCATATCCTGCTTTGCTGCTTACTGTTAATGTTTTGTGCTAGATATTGTTGAAATGCTGATTTGAGTGGCTGCAGAGTATTTTATCATATGCCTGTTCCATATTTTATTTAACTGTTTTCTTGCATCATAAAATACTGTTCCTTTAAAAAATTTTCCTTTTATAAATTTCCTTTCTAGATGGATATGTTTGTCCAGAATGCCTTTAAAATTACCTTTCTGTGTTTTGTGTGTGTGTGTGTGTGTGTGGTTGAACCTCTTTGAGACATCCAAGGGCTTGTTGCCACACGCAGCAAAAATCTGTTCGTACATATTGTTTGGGAAAGTCTTGCTTGTTTTCTTAGAGAGAACCGGAGGCTCTAACAAATAGCTGTGGCTTCCTTCTATTCATTTCATACATTTTGGTACAAAGATCTCTTAATTCCGTCCCCACCCTGGCTATTCCTTAGGGCTGCAAGAGAAAAAGAAAAATATTTGTTAAAGGTCAGGGACTGTAGTCTTTTCTTGGCATGTTCCCCCACAAAGCACTGTGTACACTTAAGGTTCTGTTTAAATAAATGACACAAATATAGATCTTGTGGGGGAGGGCTTTTGCCTGCTGTTTCTCTTGGGGCCCAGTGTAACTGTTTTCTTCACATGTTTATGGATTGAGGCTGGTTTGTGTTTTGAATGAGGACCAAGTAGAGATGTATTTGTGTGTGTGTGTGTGTGTGTGTGTGTATGTTTTAAAAATATTTATTTATTCGTTTATTTTTGGCTGCATCGGGTCTTAGTTGCCCCATGCTGGATCTTTCATTTGGGCGTGTGGGCTTCTCTCTAGTTGTGGTATGTGGGTTCCAGAGCACGTGGGCTCTGTAGTTGCGGCATGTGGGCTCTCTAGTTGTGGTGGTTGGGCTCAGTAGTTGCAGCATGCAGGCTTAGTTGCCCTGTGACATGTGGGATCTTAGTTCCCTGACCAGGGAACAAACCCACGTCCCCTGCATTAGAAGGTGGATTCTCAACCATTGGACCACCACGGAAGTCCCTATTTGTATATTTGAATTAGGACCAGGTAGAGACAAGTAGATACTGATTCTTATACATAATTTGTTTTGGGAATTTGAGGAAGAAGATGATGAAAGGTGAAGGGGAGAAGAAAGAAAAGAAGGAGAACGAAGAAAAGGAGGAGATGAGGTTGCAAGGGTTCTAAAAAAACTAGGGCTCCCTAGAGATTCTATCAATATGCAGATTCTGATTCAGTAGGTCTGAGGTGGGGCCCGAGAGTCTGCGTGTTCAAACACACTCCAGGTGAAGCCAGTGCTGCAGCCCCATGGACCTCCCTTGAGAAGAAAGGCACTAGCTTGGGTTATAACTTTTTAGAACTTGTGCAGAGGCAGGCTCTCTCACTGTGGCTGTTCTTATATGCTGCTTCTCTCTTGCACATGTTAATTACCTCCTTCATCACTAAAGATGTTTTTTTGTCTTCATGTCAAAAATGAAGACGCTTTTACAAAGCTTCTCTCAACATTACATAGGAGTCACCTTCACTCCCAAAGTTCCTCCAGTAGCTTCTCCTTCCCCTCCAGTGTGATTCTTATTTCTCCGCCTCATTTCCAGTCCTTTCCTGGTTTGAGTCGCTCATTCATCAATTATTCTGTCCTCCTGCCTCTACCAAACCTGGTTTTATTTCTCTAGAGATTTTAATGCGCAGTTCTCGCACCAAGAACAGGCTTCCACCTTTCCTTTCTGGTCCTGCCTCAGAGCAAAATTACAAATGAAGTCTCCTAACAGTGAAGGAATTTAGATGAGACTCAATTTACAGCTTTGGCAGGACAGCTTTTGTTCAGCTCCCAGACCACTTCTTCATGAAGTAATGGTCACCACAGTATATGGTTTCCAGAAAGTCTGGAGGAAGACAGATGTTTTCCCTAGAATGCAGGTTCTGTGTTACTGTGCTAAACAGGAATTTTCAGACTTGTAGTTGATGAAAGTCTTTAAAATTCTCTTTGGATGAGACTAATCACCAAGGCTGTCAACCTCCGTATAACTGAGAATCTTACAAGCTTGTTGCCCAAATGTTTGATTTTCCTGCCTGAAAACAATGATTTGCCTGTGAATCACTGACCACACATTGTAATGCCTAATTGCATCCCTTTAAACCCACTGGGGACCAGTAAACGGTGATTAAACTGACAGAGCTGGAACAAACCTTTCTAGCCTTAAGTATGCATTTAACTCATGAAACCTTAACACTGTTTTGGCGATAGACTCATTAGATCTTTCCATGATGTGTCAATGTGAAAACAATACAGTATTATTCAGAAGTGGGCTTACGTGCCATTCTATCAAATGGAACTTTCTATTAACTGGTATTTTCACAGATTTATGGTGTAATGGTAAAGAATGCTTATAATGAGCCTGAAGCACTTGTTGAAATACCTTCTGAATCATCAAAAAAGATGCAATTTTTGCTTAATGTGTTTTGGTGTTAAAGATATTTGAGACTCATTCCTGGGAAATTGGTCAATGTATGCCTAACAGTATCTTACACTGGCAGATCAATTTCCAGTTTATTTACTATTTTAAAAAAGAGCACTTTATCATTTACATTCTAAAGGCAAAGGAATTGAGGTGAAGTGACTCTCTAATTCCACAGGAGGAAGTCTTTGGAAAAGTCAGAACCCCAGACCCAAGTCTCCTGTTTTCTTTTATGATGGTTCCAGCTCTGTCAGCTGAATCACTGCATGCTCACACCAGAGAGACTGCATGATTTTGAGTCCCAAATCATATTTACCAGTTTTATTTACCAGACTCAACCTAAGTAGTCAACCATATTACCTTAGAGTCAAGATAAAAGAAGTAGGGAATTCCCTGGTGGTCCAGTGGTTAGGACTTGGTGCTTCCACTGCCAGGGCTGGGGTTCAATCTCTGGATGGGGAACTAAGATCCCACAAGCCATGTGGTGTGGCAAAAAAAAAAAAAAAATGTAGAGACTTCCCATGAAAGAAAAGTGTGACTCCCTGTTGCAGATGCTTAGATATTCTAAGTTTTGGGGTGTGCCCCTCCCTGATGTTGAAGATTGGTGAATTTGAGAGATGAGTAGATTGAGTTATGATTCCAGGCAGAAGAGAAATTATCCGGACCCACTTGATGCCTACATGGCTCCCTCCTTGGCCATGCTGAGGCCATGAAGGCTTTGTCAAAAGGTGCTCCAGTTCCTCTCCTAAGTAGACAATTTCCTATCTCTGCGCTTACCTCTGTCTTCCTAGTATGCCTTCCGAGTGTCCAATCCAAGGCCCTGAAGCCACTTATCACCATCTGCCAATTGGTTTCCAACCAGCCTGATTTGGCGCTGGTGGGTGGGGGCGGGGTCTCAAGATGAAGCCTCCAGGATCACTCTCCTCTGCTCCAGGAGCATCACTTGGAGGGACATTCCAACCTTGCTCAGCTACCCACAGTCCACTCCTGCCTGGCCCAGCAGAGAAACAACCATCACATGCCATATCTGCAGACTGTTAGAAAAGCCATCTCACTCTGTTTGGCCTAATAGCCTATTATCTTCTTTGTGCTTATTTGAGGATCACCCAGTATGTCAAGGGAGTTTATACAGTATAAAATCATCAATGATACGTGTAGTGCACACAAGGTGCAGTTATTTCACAGGCTTTCAGGGTTCTGCAAACTTTATCATTTCAATCAGTTCAGTTGTTGAAGTAGAAATCTTTTTTCTCCCCCTGCTCAGGGGCAACACGCTGATATATAATTTAAAGAATATGCAAATATAATTCTTATCTACCTGTGCTTCCCTTCACTAATATTTTAATTATCTTTGATTCTTCCTTTGAAGGATGAAAAATTTTAAAGTACATGCTTCATATTTCTTTTGAGCCTTTTATCTTGTGCCTTTCTTGTCTTTGCTGATATTTTTAGAGAAAGATATTAAAAACTGTCATCATCTCTACTATGGGCTCCAAAGGGGAGGAGGGAACGAGTTACAACTGATCAGGAGTTGAGGGTGGAGGGGAACTAGCTGAGGGTAGGGGGAGATGGCTGCAGTCCCAGCCCCACCAGGGGCAGAATCCATGGTCCAAACCACTAAGCTTAGGGAGTGAGGCTGAGTCTGGTCCAGGCTGCACTGATTGATGGGGGATGCTATCTGGGTTGAGCAGGCAGGGCACGGGGTGGCCTTTCTAAGGAGAGCTTGGGTGCCCTATGTGTATCCATTGTGTTCATCCAAGGGTCCATTTGTCCTGGAGAAAAGATTAGAATGAACAGGGCCACAGCCAATGGAATCAAGGTTCAGGGATGGGCCCTGGTCCCAATAGGGAGCTGGAGAGGGAATTGGAGTCAGAGATTATGGCAGAGGACAGACAGATGGGCCAAATGTGGTGGTAATGATGATCCTTCTCAGAGACTCTTTGCTCTTTATGGGGTGTGTAAGTAAATCTCCATGCCATATGCGGGAGTGCTAAAAGGTGATGATGAATTCCATTCAAGCCACAAACCAAGTCAGAGAGTAGACAGAAGCAGGCCCTAAATCCCTTTACTCCTAAACTCTGTCTCTCTCTAAAATGACAGGCAACATTGGAGAGTCTGGATCCTTCTTTTATACAGCTGGGATCAAAGAGCTACTTATGAATCTCCTTCAGTAAAAAGTGTCAAGAAAATGATCAAAAGAGGCACGATACCGCCAGTCATTCTTTTCTCATCTTTTGGTTTCTTTTCTAACAGCCCAAGCAAATGTTTTAGAGAAGATACTAAGGGTGGGATGGTCACAGTGTAGGGTTTTACCAGGTACTCAGCAACACCACCTTCACTCTCCCACTGCCTGATTCCAAAGGTTCGTACAGCTCTTAATCTGTGGTCTTTGCTCAGGGCCCAGGACAGGCCTCAGGCCAGGATGCTGGTCATGGGATCACATCTCTGCAGTCACCTGAGCATCAGCTGCAGTGGGTCTTAGAGGCTCATGGCTTTTTGACTGTGTTTGAAAGTGGACCAGATGGGTTTTGAGATAGGAAGGAAACGATGCTTTTCTTATCACTCTGTCTTAGGTCAGGTACCCTAGAAGCCAAGCCCCAGGCAGGGGTTCAGGTGTGCATGTCTTGGTGGGGCAGTGCTCTAGGAGAAAGGGTGTGAGAGAAGCTGAATGAGATGGAGGGAGAAGCTAAGCAAAGATGTCATCTCGGCTGGAGTCAAGCTTCAGTCTGATCCCAAAGAAGCATGGATTTAAAAATTGTGAATGACTGTGTTGTATACCTGAAACTTAATATGATATTGTAAATCAACTATACCTCAATTAAAAAAAAGAAAAGAAAAAAAGAAAAAAAAAAAAAAAGAAGAAGAAGAGGCAGCATGGATTGCACCACAGAGCTGGTCCTACCTTGAGACAGGACTGCAGCTTTTTGTTACAGGGAGGGGCCCACTTCCCATCACTCAGACATTGGTTGGCTGCCCCGCATGAGGGTGGTGGTATAACCTCCAGGACAAGGGGCTCCCATGCAGCGGACAGCAGTTCCCTAGAGAAGGGGAAGCTGTGAGCAGGGCCATCCAGCAGGTCACCAGCAGAGCCCACCAATTACACAGGAATGAATGGTGATCAGTAAGAGCCCTTTGGCAGAGCTGAAGTCGTAGAGATGCTTGTCGTAGTCTTGCTTCCTGGTAATGGACTGAGCAGCTAATATTAAGAGACTGATCTAGGTTTTGTGGGTCGAGGGTGAAGAGATACCAAAGGAGAACATGCTTTGTAAGCTCTCCCTGCAATGTCCTGTGACTATAAGGCATAATGATTAAGCGGGCAATTGATCTCTGAGATGGGATGATGCCAACTTTAACTTGGTCAAAGGGACCAAATTATTTATTTACTCATTTATTTTTATTTATTTTTTTCTCTCCTGAATTTTGCACACTGGCTAGCGAGGTTTGTATAATAGCAGATATCCCTGGCTTGATTCTAAGTTTCAAGCTTCCAAAATTGGCATGAGTAAATAAATGGATAAATCTCCCAGGCTTGTGGCTACTTGCCTAAGCGGGGAAACAGAAAACAGGCTTTATCAGAGAAAACAAGAGCATTCCTCCTTATCACTCAGCCAGAATGAATAGTTGATGAACCCTCAATGGTTCTTAAAAGGCAAGGCTGAGGAGATAAGAGAAGTAAGGGGAGAGGGTCTCTTGAATTTTGGTGCAAAGCAATGATATAGTAGGTTCCTAAAAACATTGTCTCTGTCTAACTGTTGCCAATAGGCGCAGCTAACTCTCAGTGCTGGATGCTACAGCTTATGCCCAATGAGTTTTCCTTCATCCAAGTTTTCATCAGCAGTGGGTCAGAGGGGCCACCAATCCCCTGCACGTAGGAAAAAGCCCTTCTTTCAGAGAGCTGTTTTTCACTCTGTTGGGGGTGAGGTCCAGGACTACAGGACTTGAGAATCTGAGCTGGTAGAGCTAACCTCCTAGCCTATGTGGGCATCCCCTGTGGAGTGTTTCTGGCAGGTAGTCATCCAGCCTCCAGGTGAACTCTCCCACTGACAGGGACTCACTTCTTCATGATGCTGCCTCGTCGCTGGGCGCTCAGTGCAGCTCTTCTTATTTTGCCCCGGAATCTGCCTCCCTTTCACTTCTACCCACTGATATTTCTAACCATGATGATGCATTCTGTCTTACTTAGAACTAAGACCCACACTCCTTGTCATCTCCTTTACTACCATGCAAAGTGTTATACTTGTAATGATTTCCTTAAAATCTGTCTCCCTTGCTACACTGTGTTGGTATATTTGGCTTGTTTCTCACTGTTTCCCAGCACCAAGCTCCGTGCCTGGCACATGATTGGTGTGTGAGAAGTGTTTGTTGGGTGAATGGATGTGTAAATGAATGAATGAACAAAATTCATTTCCTTTTCTGCATGACAGCTTTCCAAATACTAAAATACAGTTGTTAGACTCTCTCTCCTCTTCCCATCTTGCCTCTTTTCTGATAGGCTGATTACCCTTCAACAGTCCCTTACATTTTTCAGACCCACCTACACTTGTCAACTTCCCTCATGGGCATCCCTATTAAATTGTGGCTCTTACAAGTGTTCACAACACCACAGATGAGGCCTCACTAGTGTGGAATAGAGTAGGACACCATGAGCCTTTTTCAGAAAGAAGGCTCCATGAGTTCTTTTCAGTATTTACATGGATAAAGTGAGATGGAAGGAGTTTCCATGTCCTGGCCATTCCTACTCAGGTGAAGCAGTATGTCCTCTCACTGCATTTGGAATCAGATATATCTGAGTTTGCATTTGGGTTCTTCCACTTGCAACTGTGCTCTTGGATAAGTTACTTATTCTTTCTGCCTTTTAGATTCGGTAGCTTTAAACTGGAGATAATACTACAAGTCTGTTGTGATGATGAAGTGAAGTATGTAAACATCATTTACTGAGACATTTACTGACCTGTACATAGTAGACACTCAATTCATGGGGGCTAGAATATTTTTCACTATCTTTGATTAGGATAATATCATCAAGGAAATCAGTTAGATTCAGGTCAGATTCACACCTAATTAGAATACATGATAGTTAAAGCATGCTAATAAATAGAGACTAACTTTCAGAGCTTTGGATGTGAAAAAATATTCAATATACATTCTGCATTCAAAAAGCAATGTATATAGCAATTATCATATCCCCTAGGTCAACCTGATAATACTCTGAGATTTCCCAGAAGTTTTTATAATTTAATTTATCTAGGTCAGATAGGGCTGGGTACATCCACAAGGACATATAGGCAGGACAATATATAAGGTGACACACACTTGAGAGATTTCACTGCTCCTATGGGCTACAGATTAGGCCACAGAACTGTCTCATATAATTGCTAGTAGACCATAGGTACAGGAAACAGCATAATTCTCACAACAACTTCACCAATTTCACACCGCACAAGCAGGAATAGTATAAAATTGGAGAATTTAGAGGCCTATTTCCTGGGATTAGTTTTCTCCTCTTCCTGCACACTTGACCACTAGGCTCAGGTCCGTGCTCGAGAAGTCTGACAAGTGCTTGCCAAGGGCATCTAGAGCTGGCGCCCTGACCTTTGCCTTCCAGCACATTGACTGGAAGCAATCGCTCCACACTTCAGGCCCCGGTAAGACAGTGGATGTTTTCGGCTCCTTGAGTCCCTTGCTCCAAGGTACCCGAATTCAGCCAGCTGGGAGAGGCCAGCTCTTGGTTGGCCTGTTTGCTAACAGAGGACACACCACGATCAGCTTGTAAGGTCTGTGGAGAATAAAGGCATGAGGGCTTGAGACTTGTCCCTCTGCTATTTATGGCAGTGACCTACTCATCTTGCACGAGTAGAAATTACTGGTGGTATGCTGTTTCTCCATCTTCTTCTAGCTTTTCCTGGTTTGCATGCGGTAAGGCCATTTCTTTTAAGTGTCTTTCCACTTCTGGGGGATGGGGACAGGGGCATGTGGGCATTTCCTCTCCCTCACCACTCTGTCTGCAGAGCTCCTCTCCGCTTGGCCTTGGAGAAGCTTCTTCAGGGCCACAAAGGTGTGGGGAGGAATGGAGGAATGAGTGTGGGTGGGGGTTAGTGGGCCAGAGTTTGATTCCTGGTTGCAGAACTAGATCCCGCATGCATGCCGCAAGGAAGAAGCCCACATGCCGCAAGGAAGAAGCCCGCATGCCGCAAGGAAGAAGCCCGCATGCCGCAACGAAGATCCCAAGTGCTGCAGCTAAGACCCAGTGCAGCCAAATAAATAAAATAAAAACCAAATAAATATTTAAATATTAATGCACCTCAGTGCAGCGTCCCACTGAGGCTGAGATGGGAGCCAAGGAGGGGACCACATCTTTTTGGAATCTTTCTAACTTTCCGTTTTGTACGTCCCAGGGCTGCAGCCAACAGTCCCTTAGATGTTACATTTAATGAGGCATTTTGACTAGGAACTTTAGAGAAGTAATGACCAAAGCCAATTGCGAAGAACTCCAAAATTAGAATGTGCACTGTTCAGACTTTTGTCCATGGCATGTGACACTGCTTGCTACTGCGTAAAAGGTACAAAGATAACACAAATTGATTTTTTCCTTCCTTCAAAAGAAGTAACACACAAACAGAGGATGAAAGTTAGAAGGTCTGGACTTGTTATCTCTGCTAAAATTCTCTAACATTGACCAAGATCAGTAAGATGGAAACCGCTCTCATCAGTAAAATGGAAGGGACAGTGGAAGTTACCTTCTTACCTGGTCTGCATGCAGTAAGGCCATTTCTTTTAAGTGTCTTTCCACTCCTGGGGGTTGGGGGATTTAAAAAGAGGGATTGTGATGAGAAATAATTGAAGTGTGAGAGTACTGGGAATAATAGGGCTGTGGGTGACATCACAGGCATGGTCCCCATAGAATGGCAACCTCACTCCTCACCACATTTCTATTTCTATCTCTGGTAGGACTGAAACTGGCCATGTGGCCAAAATGCCATGCCAAGGGCCCCTTTCCTCTCAGCACTCCTTGGATAATATCAGAGGTGGTGGGAGCCAGTGTTTATCGAGCACATTCATGAGCTTTATCAATATATGTTAAGAGCTTAATCAATATTATCTCACTTGTTTCTCACAAAGAGCCTTTGTGGTGTCACCATTTTTTTAGATGCGGAAACTGAGACCCGGAGGTTAAGCCACTTACCCGAGATTACACAGCAAATAGAAACATAATTCTTTCACTTCCTCTAAGTGTCCTTATTCACTCTGGCTCAGATCAGCTTTTTGTTGTTGTTATTTTGGTCCTCCGTTCTTTTTCTGAGGTTTTCACCTTAGCTGCCTATTAATTTCATTAGTGTATTCAAGTGGATCCAGCTGGGTAAATCGACCAAATTGCAAACTCTCTGAGAATAAGGAATTTTGCCTGTCATGTTCTTGGCCATATCCTTTGACACACAATAGGCACTCTATAGATATTTGTCAATAACTATTTGTTACTTAATGAATGATATATCCACAAAAACTCAGATCCAGGGATATGTTTGGGCTAAGGTCAGGCTTCTAGAAGCCCTGGTTCTGGGTAGGCTGTCCATGGGAGGTGTCCTCTGGGATTTGAGAGTCTGGGCAGGCAGTTTCTCCCCAGAGCAGCCCTGATAGAACCACAGATGCAGGATCCACGCAAGATATATGACTGGGTTCTGAAGACTGTTTGCAAGAAGGCACAAAATCCCATAAGCTAGCATGATGGTTCAGGAGATGTAGGTCTATCCTCGGTATTAGGACCAGGATGAAATTTGTCCTGAGGATCCTCAAAAAGAGGGTCTTGCTGCATGATGAATGCACCATGTCTTCAATGACATTCACACAAGAGACAGCATGGAGATATTCTGTGGTGCTTTCCTTTGGCTACACTCAG
Source organism: Hippopotamus amphibius kiboko (assembly GCF_030028045.1). Taxonomy (NCBI): domain Eukaryota; kingdom Metazoa; phylum Chordata; class Mammalia; order Artiodactyla; family Hippopotamidae; genus Hippopotamus; species Hippopotamus amphibius. The sequence continues at coordinate 118,230,365 of NC_080192.1, forward strand.
TAGAGGTGGATGGCAGTTCTCAGACGTTCAATCGGAAGTCATCAGGCCCGGTGCTCGGATGCTGCTGAAGAAGCAGCCCTCTCCCTGTTTTAACCATCCCTTCTTCCTGGCTGACTCAGAGTATGGGTTTGCCCTCTGGGAACATTGGGCACCCAGGGAAGATTTCATTCATTGTTCTAAAAGCAGCACTAGAAATTTAAACACACACTCTCTCTGACCCATTACTTATCCTGAAATATTCTGGACCTAAAAGACCATTCCACTTGGAGGGAGCCAAAAGGAATGAAAAAGGTCTTATTGCTTTCTAAATAAGATGATGGAAAAATGCAAAACAACCCAGCAACAGCCACCCAGTTTGAGACTGATACCCTTTGTTTTGATGCAAATTTAACACAGTCACTGCTCAGTAAAGAGAAAAGGGGCAACACAGGACCTGGTCCCCCAGAAATGCAAGTTGTCATTGTTAATGGCGGGCTTTGCTGATGTGGCAGGGTTTTGGAAAAGCCAGTTATTCAAAACTAACACTTCTAAAATTCTGAAGCCCACAGGGAGTCTTACAATTTTCTTTGGAGTGGCAAAGTAAATTTCAGACCTATCATTTTGTCATTTAAAGCCCCCAAATCTAGAGCCAGAATAATTAGAGATGCTGGCAGAGTTGCAGGGAAAAAGCTCTTTCCCAAGGCCTTGTTCTGTTCCAGCGAGCCTGCCAGTTCTGCCTGTCCGTCCAGCGAGAGATTGTGTGATTCCCAACACCCCTGGGAAACTACCAGTCCTGCCAGAGCCTGCCTCCTACTTTAACCTGGTCCGGCAGGTCCCTGAGACAAAGAACCACTTCACTGTCCATAGAACCAGCTTGGGCCATTCTGCTGGATTTAAAGTGCTAAGCCACCCACCTGCTGGCACAGGTGGCTGAGAAGTAGCCCTTTCCTCTTCGTGTAAGTCAGGATTTCTGAACTGACCAGTGTTGTAGTCCCCAAAGAGGATACCACCAGAGGGCATGACCTCGGATTACAGCATGGCAAGTGTAGGTTCCACTAAAGGAAGAGTCCTGGCCAGGGCAGGTGATGGACACCAGGGTGGGATTACTGGTCTCTGAAGGAGGTGGTACGGGGCACCGGGCAGCTCTGATTGCCCTTCAAGCAGCGGGACGTCGACGGGACTTGCCTCTAAGCTATCATCTAAGGGAGGTCAGGACAGCCCCGTCTCCAAGTATTTATCTGTTAAATGTGTCCACCATCAGGACTCTGTTTCTCGTTGAACACTGTTGGGCATTAAAGAGTGTCCTATTAAAATGCAGTTTTCTCGAGGAGGGTTCTGCCTTAAAGCTGACTGGTCTTCTAGTACTGCACTGATAATTGTGAGCAGGGAGGAAGAGGCTGGGGCAGGTGAAGGGCCACCACGTGGGGCAATGCTTGGACTGGAAGAGAGACAGAAGAGGAGGCTGAAGGAGAAGGAAACATTTTGTTTCTGGACTACACTGCCTTCCAGCAAGAGAAAGCAATGCCGCAAGTGCCTCTGTGCTACCCGCGGGTAGAGGGGTTGAGGGCACAGCCAGGTTGAGGAAGGAAAGGAGGAGAAAGAAGAGAGAAGGAGAAGAGAAAGGAAAGGGAGAAAGGAGGGGGGGGCCCAGCGTCACCGAGCATGTGGCGGGCGGGGGGCATGCCCAGCTGTCACCCCAAGCATTGGCTGCCAGCTGCCGGCCCATGGAGGTGTCAGGAGGTGCAGGCAGTGTGGTGGAGGAGAGGTGGCCCGGGCCTGGACGTCAGGGGGCCCGGTCCTGTAGTAACTGTGCCTGGATGACCTCTGGGGCCTCTTATCTGGAATAGGAGGGGGTTGGCCCTATGATTTCAAAGGTTGCTTCCAACTGGAACAGTGCTGTGTTGTGAAATGGTAACGATTTTGAAACCCTGTAATTCCACCACCACTGGGGAGCCACACCTTGCCCAGAAGCCTCCCTAATGAACCCCCCGGGAGTGGCTAGCTGTGTAGCCTCTGTCACCCCTAGTTCCCAATGCTGAGCCTCGTTGCTGGCAGACAGTTTATAGGAAAAGTGCTTGGAAACTGCTGCTCATCTTAATCCCTTTCTTTAACCTTGAGAGAAGAACGCCTTTGTTCGAGTCGCAAGCAAGTCTCAAGTTATGTAACTCACTCTTATTAAAACTCTCTCTGACTGTTTTGTATTCAGCTTTTTCGCTGCCCTGGTTTGCAGCTTTAATTGAATAGGTGGCCTTGTATTTGTGCTCAGTTTTTTTGTCTTTCTTTTTCAGATCTTGACAGGATAATCACACTGGTTTGTTTAGTAAACACGGAGGCCAGCTCTGCAATCCAGTGGCCTGACAAATGGCCAGTCACTGCTCTGGAAAAGAAAGCTTTGTTCCTCTTGCAGGACGTCAGGAAAAGCTTCCAGGGGAATAAGTCCTCACTAAGTCAGACCCCCTTAGAGAAGCAGACAACTTCCTTCTCGTTTGTTGAGCAAACACCGAGGACAAGATCCATTTATGACTTACTCCTCGGAGAGGTCGTGCCTGACACCCTATCCAAACGAGCTCCCTCCCCCCACCCGCAGGCCTTTTAACGTGGTCTTTCAGTCCTGCCAAAATGGGCTTCGCAGCACTTCCTGCTATCTGAGCTTATCTTATTACTTACTGTTGTTTAGAATGACTGTCGTGCTCCCCCTGGCACCGGAGTGCGGGCTCCCCCAGGAGCAGGGGAGCTGAGTGCCCACAGCCTCGCCTTGTGAGAGCAAATTCACAACCAAGCCATCAACAACCACTTATTTTGAGCACCTAGTAAGTACCAGTTACTGGGCTTGCTGAGATGGGTGCGTCGGTTAAAAAATAAAATTAATGGGTTCCATGCTTAGAGGTCTGTTGGCAAACCTCAAGCCCTCGTGTCCTGTCCTGCCAAGAATTTGGGAGGTTGCCATCCAGTGATTCACCACTTGATGTTGTCTTGGGTCCTGGGATGGGCAGGAGAAGGCAGGAGAAGAACAGAATATGTTCATAAGGAATCCGCCCGTCCAGTGTAGGGTGGGCATCAGGGAAGGACAGACGTGTGAATGAGAACTTCCCTGTGTGAGATCTTTGCTTTCATTGAGTGATACACGTGGTGTCACGGGAGCAGTAGTCAGAGGAGGGGGACGAGACATAACTGAACCCTCGTGCTTTACAGCTTTACAGCTTTACACGCTTTACAGCTTTAAAGCTGGACCCTGATGCTTTACAGACCATGAGGGTTCAGCAAGAGTGTGACAGGAGAAGAGAGGCAAGAGCATTCAAGGCATGAGGAACACCATGTGCAAAGATATGGAGCCAAGAGAGGATCTGTGTGAGGCTGGAAGAGGAGCAGGTTGGTGGAGCTTTGCACAGACGCCGGAAAGGCAGTGGAGGTGGAGGAGGGAGGAGGCTTGGAGACGCCACGGGAACCAGGCTGGAAAGGTTAAGTGGGGCCACAGTGTGGAAACCCTGGCTCCAGAGCCTTGTAAGGAAAAGAGAAGTGAAATAGGAATAGAGTCTCAGACGTTCTGGGCTGGACGAGGGACCCTGAGGTAACCAAATGGAGGCATATTTCCAATCCTCTGGGTCCTAACTTGTTGCTGCAGCTCTGATTCTAGAAATTGACAATGGCATTTGGGTGCATTCAGTGGTAGGGGAAGACTTGGGGGGATCTTTTAAAGAAAGAGTATAAAATTTGATGGCAAGTGACTCCCAGGGCTTTGGAAGAACCTGGTACAAGTGAGGCACCTTGGAGCTTATACTCACCAGCTTCTTAGTGACGCCACCTCTGGAACCTGTGTGGTGTTGGTCTTAAATTGTGCAGGGCAGAAGAAAGGCCTGATTTTATGATTTCACACCTGTTTCCCTGGGAGGAACGTCTTTTGCTGCCAGTTCTTCCTCTGCTGGGAACAGCACTTGCTCCTGTGTCCTCTTTTCTACCTACACCCTTTCCCTAGGGGACCCACCCCCACCATGTCTTCTGTGGTCGAGCCTCTGCCTGCCCTTCTGCCCACCTCCTGCCTCTCTTCCCTCTCCAGCCACACTGGCTCTCAGTCTGGTCCTCAGATGTGTCAAGTTCCCTCCCATCTCAGCACCTTTGCATCCGCTGTTCCCTCTGCCTGGAACATTCCCCAGAACTTCATTGTCACATTCAGGACACAGCTCAAATGCCACCATCTCAGAGAAGCCTTCCCTGATCAACAACTGAGAGATACCTCCTAGTCACTCTCTGTTACGTGGCTTTGTTTCATTTTCTTTACCGCATTTTTTTTTAAACTAACCAAAGTCGTCTTATTTTCCATTTGCCTTTTTCCTATCTGTCCTCTCTCCCCACATAAGCTGTTTGACAGCGGTGACTTTGTTTGCCTTGCTCACTGTGCTGTATCCTCAGTACCTGGAGTGGTTCACACAGACACTCATTTTATTTATTTATTTTTTTAATTATTTTTTGGGGGGTACACCCAGTTCAATCACCTGTTTTTATACACATATCCCCGTATTCCCTCCCTTCCTTGACTCCTCCCTCCTCGAGTCCCCCCCACCCTCCCCGCCCCAGTCCTCTAAGGCATCTAGACACTCATTTTAAAAAGAACCCAACAGGATGAGTTGGGAGATTGAGATTGCCATATATACATTACCAATAAGAAAAAGAAATATCCAATTGTACACTTTAAATATATGCAGTTCATTGTATGTCAATTATATCTCAATAAAATTCTTTAAAAAATTAGTGTAGGAAAGTTGTGTGTAGTCAAAAGTGTAGACTATAGAATAGGCTGAAAACTGGCTCACTGAATGCTTCAAACCACCCCCCCTCATCCCCCAAAAGAACCCAACAGAGTTTACTGAGAGCATTTTCCCATAATTATATACTTTGCATTTGTCTAGCACTTTCTAATTTCCAAAAAAATTTTACATATGTAATCTCACTTCCACCTGAACACAACCCAAGAAGGTAAGTAGGAGAGGGATTGTTATGGCCCCAAATTAAAGAGGAGTAAATTGAAATTTAGACAGGTGAGATGACTTGTCTAAAATTTTTTAGCTATTAAGTGATGGCACAAGGTCTTTTTCCATCAAAATCAACTCTCTTTCCATTCTGGCTCATATTCCTAAGACTCGTTACTTCTCCCGGCTCCTCAAAGCAAAAGAATCTAATCATGTACAGAATGAGAGAGCACCTCTCCCCACTCCCCTGAGAGGGAAGGAAAAAAGTATTTGGCTTCCACATAAAGGTTCATGGCAGACAGCCCAGTCTTCACCTGTGGGCTCGGCAGAGAATCAGGACAATTATTATGTAGTGATAATGATTAAGTTTGGACAACAACAACACATCCCTTAGGTACGGTAGAATTTTGTTACCTATCATGAAAATGATGGACTTAAATTTTCATTTTGATTTAATGTTGAAAGTACTGACTGCTGGGCAATTTCACATATTTCACCCATAAAGGTAAATCTTTTAAGTGGTGAATGATAGCCAAACTTGCTGTTTTTTAAAAGAGGCATTGGAAGTAATGTTTTCCTAAAATTGTCTGAAGAATGAGTGACAGACAAGGAGTTCAGAACCCTGAAATTCCTGGTCCTGGTCAGAGCCTATTGAAAGTCAATTTCTACAACTCTTTTAGGCTTTAATGCTCCACTGATAGAAATCTTTAGGAAAATGTTGATGCATTTGTGATACTTGATGTGACCCTTGTATAGATTTTTTTAAATTGACAAATTACATAGAAAAGGGCTTCCCTGGTGGTGCAGTGGTTAAGAATCCGCCTGCCAACGCAGGGGACACTGGTTTGAGCCCTCGTCTGGGAGGATCCCACATGCCACAGAGCTACTAAGCCCCTGCGCCACAACTACTGAGCCTGTGCTCTAGAGCCCACGAGCCACAACTACTGAGGCCCCTGTGCCTAGAGCCCATGCTCCGCAACAAGAGAAGCCACCGCAATGAGAAGCCCACACACCGCAATGAAGAGTAGCCCCTGCTCTCCGCAGCTAGAGAAAGCCTGCGCGTAGCAAGGAAGACCCAGTGCAGCCAATAAGTAAATAAATAAATAAATAAATTTATTTTAAAAATTACAGAGAAAAATATGCAAATCATATAGAGTGTAATGAATTTGTACAAAGTGGACACACTCATGTAATCAGCTCGCAGATCAAGAAACAGATCATTCCTAGCACCCCAGAGTCCTCCTCTGAGCTCTCGTCTCCATAACTACTTCTCCCCAAATAAGGGTAGCTGCTCTCCTGAGTTCCGCCACAATAGATTAGTTTTGCCTGCTTTTGAACTTTAAACAAATGGAACCATATAGCATGTGGTCATCGTTTTCTGCCTGGCTTCTTTTGCTCCACATTATGCTGGTGAGATTCATCCATATCATTGCATACAGTTGTAGGGTTTTTTTGTCTGCTCTATAATACTTTCTTGCCTGATGATGCTACATATCTATTCTACTATTGATGGGCTTTTGGGTTGTTTCCAGTTAGTGCTGCTGTGACCACTCTTATACATGTCTTTTGGTGAAAATATACATGGATTTCAGCGGCACATAAATCTGGGAGAATTGCTGGATCATGTGATATACTTATACTCATAGATGTAGCCAGAGTTTTCCAAAGTGCTTTTACCAGTTTATTCCCCCATCGTTGATGTATGAGAGGTCCAAATGATCCACATTCTTCTTAACAGTTAGTGTTATCTATCTTCTCATTTTAGCTCTGCTAGAATGTGACCTATGATGGATTTTAACATATTTAACTATAATTAATTTAATTTGTTATAATTTTGTAAATATATTTGTGAAATGGTACATAAGGAGCCTGAGATTAGGTAGATGTTAGATCAAAATTTTTTTCCTTGGGGTATAGTTGATTTACTACTTTAGATCAATTTTAATGCTCAGTTAGATTCTTGTGTTGTTCTCTAATTCCTCCATATATATCGATTCAGCCCACCCAACAAGATGGCAAGCTTCTGGAGGTCAAGGGCTTTGTTGTAGGCTCCGTCCATAGTTGTTATAGCCCTAGGCACAGTGCCCAGTAAATTTTGCTTGAATTGAGCTGAACCAAATGATGGAGGCAAACCCACCGCGGTCTGTGGAATATCTCTGTTCATAGTTCCCTGCCTACTCAGTCCACTTTCAGGTACTTCCTAAGGTAATAAGGGGACCAGGAGAGATGAATTCTAGAAAATATCCGATTCCTTCATGTTCCTCCAGAGCCTACATTCCAAGCACTGAAACTTTTTAGGGAGAATGAGGCCCTCTATTTTCAACAGGATTTTCCTGAGGCATGTATGTAAGTCCGCTAGAAAGTGGAACAGACAGAAGACTGTCTTACCCGGGGTTGTCAGGGGAGAGCACTGTTCGTGCCCTTCCGTGCTTGAAGGGGCGCTTCGGACTCAAAACGTCTGATCTTATTACACTAACCTGATTTCCCTGTGGCTGCATCCAGTTTAATAGAAATGTCTCCAAAGGCCACAGTGATCTCTAGGATACTTAGTTCCTTTTTTTGCTGATTTTTAAAAATCTGTCCTAATTTTTAAGAGCTATTTCTGTCATCTCATCAGCTAAAGGATCTGTACTCGATTGCCCGTTTTTGTTCGTGTTGAGTATTGGCTGTTTCTGGACTGAGATCCTGAGATGCTAAATGAGTACGTTTTACCTGTTCTGATTGAGTTTGGGATGAGGCACTTATTGAAAACAATTGGTGGCCATATCCACCCTCCGCCCCCTTTCTTTCATTTTGGAGTCTTTCATTGAGAAAATGGGTTTTCAAGGGCGTGGTCATGAAGAGGGGATTAAAGAAGGAAGAAAATACGGATCCTGGGAAACATGTAGAATGCTGATCAAACTAAGCCAGTTTCCAGACGCCATCTGGGCCTCCTGCTGTCAGGCGTATCAAGGTAGAGAGTGTGTGTGCTTGTATCTCGAGGATGGTGGAAGAAATGAGAAATCCCTGGAAAGAATATTGTGGTAAAATCCCCAAAGCATATCAGATTGTAATTGTACACAGTCACTAATGGGACAGGCTTGTTCTGCAATCTGAAATCATGATCAGTAGGTAATCAGATCTAGTTCTCTGGGGCCTCCCACAACATGGTGATTGTTGTAGACTAGACTCAAAAACAATGAGCTGTTTGACTCTCTCCTATCGGGGCTGGGCAGCTTCCCAAGATTTGTGGGGAAAGGGAGGAGGGCTTTGAGTTTCAGAATGTTTGTCCTCTGGGGATGGGCCTCATTAGGAGATCACGTGTCACATACATAGCTGTTTCTCCCTTCATGTATGTATTTGCTTTTCAGTCTCAGATTGAACTGGCCATGACTCTCGGGTTTATTAAATTCAGGTGTATTAGGTTACTCCCTGGGTATATTTGTTGAGTACCCAGGTGCCATAAGTTCAAATGCTTGGGGTGGATCAAGCAGGCAGCATGAACGTGAAATGGGGTTTGTAGCAAGCTGGAGAATCCACTTCTCTTCCAAAGGGAGATATACTAGTCAGCATCAGACAATGGTAACTATGTAGGTAGGCTGGCCCAGGTGGCCAGAGCTTCCGATTTTTCAGGAAAAGCCAGAAATCCAGATTTTTGAAAAACGTGTATAATCTGCTGATTTTTCCAATGTTTGTAATTAATTCAAAATATAAAAAAATTTCCCAGGCCAACTGTGTAACAAACAAAGCAAATCTGCAGGTCTCATTCAGTTCCCAAGCCTCAGCCTCCAGGTTAAATTGGTTTTCTGGTGGGAAAAACCCAACTCATTCACGTGACTTCGAGTCATAGAGGACTACATAGACGGTCCCAGCTTGTAATGGTTCGACTTGATTTTTCCACTTTATGATGGTGTGAAAGTGATACGCATTCAGTAGACACTGTACTTCGAATTTTAAATTTTGATGGGCTAGTGATGTGCAGTGTGGTCCTCTCGTGATGCTGGGCAGCGGTAGTAAGCCGCAGCTCCCAGGCAGCCACTCCATCATGAGGGTAGACAACCGATACACGTAACAGCCGTTCTGTTCCCATACAACCACTCTGTTTTTCACCTCCACTCTTCAATAAATCATATGCACATTCAACACTTTCTTATAAAATAGGCTTTGTGTTAGATGATTCTGCCCAACTGTAGGCTGACATAAGGGTTCTGAACACATTTTAAGGTAGGCTAGGCTAAGTGATGCTGTTCCATAGGTTAGGTGTATTAAATGCCTTTACAATTTAATGATACTTTCAACTTAAGATGGGTTTGGGACTTCCCTGGTGGTCCAGTGGTTGAGGATCTGCCTGCCAATGCAGGGGACACGGGTTCGATCCCTGGTCAGGGAACTAAGGCCCACATGCTGTGGGGTAACTAAGCCTGTGCACTCTGGAGCCCTCGCGCCACAGCTAGAGAGAAGCTGTTGTGCTGCGACGAAAGATTCCTCATGCCACAACTAAGACCCAATGCAGCCGAATAGATAAATATTTTTTTTAAAAGATAGATTTATGGGTTTATCCCATTGTAAGTGGAGGAAGATCTGTATTATAAGGATATGTGTGACAGTAAGATAAACAGGATTTTCCACCATGCAACAGGGCCTCGTAGAAAGCCAAGGACACTATAAACATGCCAGGTCAAAGGCTGAATAGGAACAGCACATGACTGGCACTTACTGAGAATTGGAAGGTCCTTTATCACCATCGGTGGTTAACTTATGCTTCTCAGTTGGTGGCATGTTTCAATATAAGCTGCCTATGACTATATTAATTTTTCTGGTAATGGTCGACTTCTTGACTGAATGTCAGGGCTTCCAGGCTGCTCCTAGACTGTTGTAGAAGGGCCTTCATTGCTTCAGTTATGTCCAGGTTTGGGGGGTGTGGGGATAAGTTTATTTTCCTTGTGGCAAGTGGATTGTTGGAGCAGAAGAAGAGGAGCTGGTAGGTCAGTGTGTGTTTGGAAGTCATGCCCCATGTTCTGGTCTGTGACAGACAGAGCTGCTTCTTTGTTGACCACTCCTCCCTTCATCCTTGCTAACAATATCCCGACTTTGTTCAGGTATCTGGCAATTTATGTGCTTCAGGGAAAGCTTCTCCCAGCCCAGAGCAGGGTGGATCTTAATTATATCAGCCCACTCATCAGTCAGTCCATTTTCCTTGTCAGAGATCAGTTTAGAAATCAGCATGGGTAGCAATTCTGAGCTATGAGACTTGAGAGAACGTCTAAGAGAAATTTTCATCCTAGATTTAAATCCCCCACTCATTAAACTGCAAATAATCTAAATTCTCAAAGGATCGATGAGCCTAGGAAGTTGCCTTTTGGCTGCAGTCACCATTTGCAAGCCCAGTGCAAGACACCCTGAGGCTCAGTCTCCTAGATCCCAGCTCACTGTAGATCCTGCACGCATCACTCCACGTCTCCCCAGCAGCACCTCCCAAGTCTCTCTCTGTTAAGATATTTGCTGCCCGTTGTCCTTTATATTTCCCTCCCACCTTTGCTGTCTGCATCCTTCTCCTTGCCCCTGCCACCCAAGAGAGAACAGCTGGCCAGATTGCTTTGGTGGATGTTGGAGAGCATAGACTAAAGCCCAAGCTCTCCTTCTTCTTCACTTGCTTGCTTGTGGCGCTTGGGAACACCATCGTTTACTGAGCAGATGCAGGTCACCCAGACTCATGTGGGACCCCAGTATATCCCACTTATACTCTCTCTCTTTTTTTTTTGGTCCTGAATTTTTGTTGCCTGATCTCTTTCCTTGCTCTAGACCCACAACAGGCTTTTTCTCACCTTTATAAGTCTAACTTCCTCTTTGCCTCACGTTCCCATCCTTGACTGCTCACGACTAGCTCCTTTATCCCATAATGTCCCTTTTCCTTTCTTTTCCCCTTTCCTTTCCGCTCTCCCCAGAGCATCTGTGTGTGCCCCTGGCATTTCAGTGGTTTCCTGGCGCTCTCCTGACAATTTTGGGAAATAGCCATGTATCAATCTTCTGCATATACTACTTAACCTCCACCCCACCCCCCCACCCCCAATGACTACCAGCTCCTCAGGCCTCAAATAAGCATCATGAAAGATAGTAAAAGCACTCTATAATCTTTTTCCTTGTTGTTAAAGTATTAGACTGAGAGGTTTTGCATTCTTTTCTACAACTGCAACTTTTATCTTGGGAAATAACCTGCTTATCTTATAAAGAACAAGTACCCTACCTACGGTCATGATGAACTTCCCAGTTTTTCTTCATTGACTTGAATTTGATAAATCCTATCAGTCACTATCAATGAAGGATGAAATAAAAGAAAACATGAATGTGTGTGAGGAGAGAGTCCCATCACGGGATCCAGGGTGCTGTTGATCATGACCTTCAGATTTAAATACGTCCATGATCTAAAAATTTTAAATGCTGTTTTCCAGATGGACATACCCTTTTTTGATTCTATATCAGTAAAATAAGAACAGGAGGAAAATATTTAATCCATGCTGAAATTCCTGAGTATGTTTATTTTTAACATCTGTTACAGGACAATTTTGCCGTACAGAGCTGGGGCCAAAAGATAGTTAGTGAGGACAGTATTTCTCCTTCAAATCCTTTTCAGCTTTGCACCCATTGTCATCATTGATGTGCATCGTCTTGTGCTGGGTTGGTACAACATCCAGTGCCCTCAACGGGAGGATAGGTAGGATTTGTTGAGAGTAGGGCCTGAGAGACGGGAGGTAGAGGAGAGGCACAGCATCTGCTCCCTGCCTGTCCTCTTAGAAGCTGCTGGAGACAGGACAGCAGCTTGGACGCTGTCCTCTTGGTTAGAGGGATGAGACCAGCAACAGAGGAAATGGCTTCAGGAGACTTTGAGGCAGCAAAATGTGGGAGGAAAAAACCGCAAAGTCTCTATTCAGGAGAGACTTTGGGAAACTTAAGGTACAAGCAAAACTGCTTAGAACAAAGCATGGCAGGGCTGGTTGGAGCCTGCTCTCGCTGTCTCTGTGTGGAATCTTTCAACTGTGGTACCCAGTGGACCAGAGACTCTGGGAGCATCAGCAGTCTGCAGGCTTGGCACAGATCCTAGCTCTCTCCACGGGCACTGCCAGCAAGGATATGGCTTTGTCCTCAAGAGCTCTGAAGAAAGCAGATGCTGATGGGAGGGAGTGTTGGAGGAGGTGGCAGGGCTGGGCAGAGAAGAACCCTGAACACGAATACTTGCTCAAGAAAAAACAAATCAACCAGCCTATAAATGATAGTAGGATGTTGCACCACCTTCAGTTTGGTGGAAATAAAAGTCCGTAAAGGTTAAATATGTTTTCAAGGGCTCTTATCACAGAGTCAGAACTGCAATCTGGAGCCCTTGCTGCTCCAGTTTCCGGGTTATCCTTAGCCAATGTGGTTATTTCTAAGGGTGAATTTCCATGGATTAAAACATGGTTGTGCTGGGAGTGAGCATGCCTTTAAAATGCACCGTTGGCTTCTGGAATGGAGCAGAGAATGGGTACATGATGGAGGCCGTGGCTGGCCTCAGCCAGCATGGTATCCACAGGGTGGTGAGAGCTGATGTGTATTCTTCTCCAGCAACAGGTGACCTTCCCCTGAAACAGTCTGGGCTCTGGATTTAGAAGCAGACTACACCTGATACACTGGAGCAGTAATCTTATATTCTGAGATCTGCCACTGATGTCATGTGGTGACAAGGAAGGGATTTGTAGTGGGGGATAGTCAGGCCAACTCCAAGGAGCTATTGGTACCACACACCTGGAGTTCCTCAAGCTGCTACAGAAAAACAGAATTTAGCAGTGTCAAGTGTGAACTTCCGAGGTCTACCAGTGGGTTCAAAGCCTAGCTCCACTATTTTATAAGCTGGGTGGCATTGGGTGAGTTAGTTAATTTCTCTTGGCTTCAGGTTTCTTGGTGTGAAATGGAAATAGTAATAGTACCTCTGCTTTGGAGTTATTGTGAAGCTTAACTGAAAGAAAGGTAATGTAATAAAATATACTATCTTATTATGATGATAATATGAATTACCAGACACATATAAGTACCTGATAAATGTTACTTTTTCTTTTTTTTTTTTTTGCTGTGTACAAGAAATGCATTTTATTTTTTTCTTCCGGTTTTATTGAGATATAATTGACATATAGCACCGTATAAGTTCAAGATGTACAGCATAACATCATGAAATGATTGTCGCAATAAGTTTAGTGAACTCCCATCATCTCATACAGATACAAAATTAAGGAAATAGAAAAAAATTTTTTTCTGTGTGCTGTTATAAGTCTTAGTAGAGGATTCCAGGGATTTTCCCCTGTGACTTGAAAATCTAATTCTAGTATGTTAGATTCCATTGTTTCTACCCGCTCCTGGAGCACTAGCTAAAGGAACAGGGTTGCAGACAGAGTGGAGAGCATACTCGGTTGACCACTCAGCAAAGGGAGGGTCCTGGATACACATCTGGATCCCGGCGCTCTTGTGTGGGGCCTCGCTGGACTCTGTTGAGAGGTGGCTTGGCTAGTCTGGCCCTTGGGCACCTTGCATCCATCTGTGGAGCTGGAGTTGACCTGCCTGTGCTTTGTTTTTTGGCATGTCCAGGACCCAGTGCTCTTTTTTGCTGGTTCAGTTCACCTTGGTGTGGCATGCCTGTCTGATTCTTGCCTACAACCTCCATCTGATTCCTAGCTTAGGTTGAACACTCTATACTCACAATGATGACATCTGGTTCCCAACTCAGCTACCTTCCTGATCCTCCATGGTATATGTGGTGACCTCTAGGCCCCAGCCAAAGGGAGCTCAGAAGGAATAACTAAGACCTGTTTCCACTTAATCCCCATGAACCATCGTTTTTATTTTTATTTATTTTTCTGGCCTTGCAATGTGGCACACAGGATCTTACTTCCCTGACCAGGGATCGAACCTGAGCCCCCTGCAGTGGAAATGTGGAGTCTTAACCACTGGACCGCCAGGGAAGTCCCACACCATTGTCTTTAGACTGCTATGATCATTTCTTTCTTTCTTCCTTTGTTTCTTGCTTGCTTGCTTGCTGCATTGGGTCTTCATTGCTGCGCACAGGCTTTCTCTAGTTGCTTGGAGTGGGTGCTGCTGTTCGTTGCGGTGCCTGGGCTTCTCATTGCTGTGGCTTCTCTTGTTGTGTAGCACGGGCTCTAGGTGCACAGGCTTCAGTAGTTGTGTCACGTGGGCTCAATATTTGTGGCTCGTGGGCTCTAGAACACAGGCTCAGTAGTTGTGGTACAGGGGCTTAGTTACTCCGAGGCTTGTGGGATCTTCCCAGATTAGGGATCGAACCCATGTCCCCTGCATTGACAGGTAGATTCTTAACCACTGTGCCACCAGAGAAGTCTCTATGACCATTTCTTGAAGGAGCAAGGCCGCTCAGTGGAGCAGTTTGCTCCCTAAGTAATAAATGGGGGAGAGGGCACAAACTCTGCTTTCTGTTTCACATTGACTTCCTGAGATAAGCCCTAATGGGGCAGACTAGATCACACGTACCCTTTGTCTCTCTATTCCTGTTCTCAGACTCAAAGGAGATAGGAACATGTGCAAAGTCAGGAGTAAAAGTGTCCCACATGCCCAGCTCAATAGTGTGTATGTGGGGAGTGGAGGGAAAATAATGTTTGAAAAGTATGGAGCCAGAAACTAGCCTCTGGAAAATTCTTCCAGCCACTAGGTGAGTAAAATTGTGAAAAGAGGATTTGTACTCATCAATGATGATGAAAAATGGAATTTCCTTTCTGTTAAGACTCTACTGTGAAGTGCAGCACACACAATTATAAATCCCTCATGCATTTTCAGTTCAAAGAGTATGTGAGATTAGTCACTGAAAAGAAAACTTGATATGCCCTGAAATCTGAAGTTCCTACATGAAAGGGACCTGATAGAGATTTTCCCAAATTTGACAATAATCTTAAAAATTTACATACCAACAATAAAATGTTATGAAACTGAAAGAGCCTTTTCTAGGCTGTCAATAAATGAAAATTTTATTAACTATGCTGGAGGAAAAACTAAATTGTCTTTTTATTTTCTCTTCAGAAAATGATATCCCAATTCATATAATATGAAGAGCCAATCAAAGACTGTGCAGCCAAAAAAATCAGAAAAAAAAGTATGAGATGTATGCCATAAGAGTAATCAATAAAAATATAACTTTTCTGTACATTTGTGGAATGTTAACTTTATAAAATTTGTGATTTCTTAGGATGTCTTGTCTTATTCTAAATAAATATTTACTTTCAAATCTAATTTTGATTTATAATTTGTTTTCTCAAAGAAATTCCCTGAATTTGTGGATGCTTTAGACCTCACAGATCCTGGATCTGCTCCTGATGGGAGCTGCACAGCCAGTAGTCTAATTGATAGCGGCCACCAGTGGATATTCGTGCATGCCTCTGGGTACATGACCTGTAAGCGAATACCATTTATCATCTGTATCACTGTCAAATAGAACAAAACAGCAACAACAACAAATTAAGGACCACTGCTCTAGACAGCAAAAGCAAACAAGTAACTATACCAGAGTGATAACCATTATCCTGAATTCAGTGTTTATTATTGCTATGTGTTGATATTAGTTTTTACTTTTACATGGTTGCATATCGGTGGTACAGTATGTGTGTGTGGTCTGGTTACCTATTGCTGTGTAACAAATTACCCTAAAACTGAAGGTTAAAATAACAATCATTTCATATGTCTTACGATAGCTCACCTTCTTGGATGGTGATCAGGACAAGCTTGAAAGATAAATATTTGCCAGTCAGATCAGGTGGCAGTGGCATTACCTGCAGATACCTCAGCTTGAGCCAAGAATTGTTATGGGAAAAGAAAGAAGGAACTCACTTTCTGAGTGTTTATACCTGAAGACAGACCTCAAGAGTATTGGGGGTGGGGAGAAATGGCATTGGGCTGAGGGGAAGTGTTTGAGGTCAGGTGCAGCTTTAACAATCAAAATATAATGACGAAACTACGCTGGTGGCAGTGAATCCAGGGATTAAGTAGGTTACAACAGGGACAGTTAATTTTAAGGGCATCGTCAAGGTGGAGTGTTTTGCCTGCCAACTAGCCAGGCAATTTTGGGGAGTTTGGAATTAAGCTTGGGTGTGAGATAGAAAGAAAGATTTGGCTACTCTCCCGTTACAAATAAAATATGTTGATTGTAATAAGGCCAATGTGGATATTGTCTTAAAAGAGGCTAAGATATATAGTTCCTTCTGTGAAGCATGGATTTCCCACTGACTTCAAAGGTATTCCTGAGGAGGGCAGTGAGGGGGGAGGCTGTTAGGTGTGTCTTGATGGTCTGTCTGGGGTGGTTATCATTCACCACCCTGTTCTCCGAGGAACTGAAAGCACATGGCAGTGTCCGCATCAAGCTACCAGAACATTTTCTGTGTCCTGGTGGCTACATTCACTGCCTCATCGTTATTTTCGAGAAGGTGTTATTGAATATAGTATAGTTCCTACGGAGTTCTCGCCAGTGTTTTTTTGTATGCTGATCTTAATTGAAAAACCAGTCACTATCTACTTTGCAAAATGTACTCAAGCAAGTCCAGTTCAGGAATTTGGATTTTTGTTACTTCCACTGCTCAACTATTTTAGTGACCACAAGATACCTGTAAATTCCATAGAAGGCGATCATGCAAGAAATGTTTCCATTGCGTCAAGGAGCGTGCTTGTCATGGTGCTCGTGGATGCCCTTGTGCTGGATTTTGAGTGATGTTTACCTCCATTCCAGCTGGAATGCTGGAAATGGAATACCTGAAAGAGTTTCTGGACATCCAGAAGCCGTTTCTAGCTACTTACTGATCAGCGTAAATGGTTCTTATGATTATAGCGTTTCCAGCGTCTACCCCCAAGACCAGTGTGTTATCTGGAGATAGGCCCTGGAGGCAGACAGAGCTGCATTTAGAGCTCAGCTCTTCAATTTACTAACCATGTGGCCTTGAACAAATTATGCCACCTTTCAAAGTCCCAGTTTCTTCTTCTGTAAAAGGCTGATGGTGCCAATAATCCTTTCCTCATAGAGGGGTTTTATGGATTAAATGAAATTATGAATAGGTATTATCATTTTTTTTTAAAAAATTATTTATTTATTTTTGGCTGCTTTGGGTCTTCGTTGCTGTGCACAGGCTTTCTCTAGTTGTGATGAGCGGGGGCAGCTCTTCGTTGTGGTGTGCAGGCTTTTCTTGTTGGGGAGCACGGGCTCTAGGTGTGTGGGCTTCAGTCGTTGTGGCACGTGGGCTCAGTAGTTGTGGCTTACGGGCTCTGAAGCACAGGCTCAGTAGTCGTGGCGCACGGGCTTAGTTGCTCCGTGGCATGTGGGATCTTCCTGGACCAGGGCTCGAACCCCTGTCCCCTGGATTGGCAGGCGGATGCTTAACCGCTGCGCCACCAGGGAAGCCCCGGGATTATCCTTTTTAATTATGCTCCGCTCTTCAGCTTCTTCTCGGGCGTGGCAGGAGTGATAATCATGATGGCTATCATTTACTGCCATGTGCCAGGCACGGGGCTAACACTTTATCTGCATTATCTGTGATCACCATGAAAAAATGCCAGGAAGAGACCTTCACTTTACAGCAGAGGAAACTGAAAATCAAAGGGGTTAATTAACTTTCTCAAGGTCATAAAACCAAGTGGCATAGCTGGGGTTTGAACTCCAGACTTGACTTCCTTTTCAGTAAGTGACACTGATGCTCACGTATCCAGCTCAGTGGACGAGGATGACTCTAGATTGGAATGCTCATTGTTTCCCGCTCACATTCATGAGGCACAGCTGTCCCTTGCTCCAGAGAACAATGGACACCTAATATTAAGCAGCAAGCTGGGTGGAAACCCATCTGCTCACAGTTTTCCATATGGAGCAACTGCCTTTCAAGATGTCCACAGTTCTCAACATGAGACCAGCACGGCTGTGTCAGAGAGCATGCACCCATGGCTGGGCTCCTACCAGTATTAGCCTCAAGGAACCCTTGATGTTCTTGATTTGATCTCCTTTATAAGATATAATTCAGTGACCCTGGCTTATCAGCTTTGAATAGAAATAAAATTTCCGTGCCAATCAATAGCTCTGAGTCCCTATTCTTGTTCACAGCTACTCCAGCAAGAACTTTGATTTCCCTCCTTCCCTGCAAAAAATTTCCTCTTTGGCCCCTGCCTCGAAATGTTAATCCCAAAGAACGCCAAAGCTGATGTGGCACGTCGATTTGTTAGCCACAGTCCCTGTACAACTTCTAGGATCAGTCGGTGGCCCCTGCCCCCGAGGTCAATGAGAGGAGCCTGCAGAGACCACCAAGAGATGCCAGTGATTGGGTCCAGCCCACTAGTGCTCCCAGTGCTGCCGGACCAATTTCCCAGCCTTGTTCTTCTTTTTGTCAACTGGCCCCTGAAGCACTTCTGCCTGTGCCCAGATCTAGTCTCACGTAGCCTCAGGGAAATGGCTCATCCATCTTCTGTTAGCCATTCTTGGACAAAAAAGCACATATCTTCACACAAAGGAGCAACAGTGTGCAAACAGGATGTGTATCTTAAACTGTATTTCTAGCAAACACATCACTGAAAGGATAAGGTCTGCAAAGATGCAGTTTGCCCCAAACACAACATTTTTCATTTTAGCCACAGCACTATCCATCATCTTTTCCATTGTGGTCACTGTTTTACATTTGTTTACCTGTTCCCCTACTCTAACCCTGCCCTATCCATCTGATGTCTCTAAATCAAGGTAATAGTTTCCACTAATGGATACCCAAATCTCTACCTCTTACAGGGAAGAAAATTCCTTCTATCTTAGACCATTTCCATGAAGGTTAAAAAGATCCTAGTGTCGGTTCCAGTCAGCTCTCATACCCAGTACCCTGTGCTTTCCTTCTCTAGAAGACTCAGAAAGAAAGTCTCCCTGAGATATGCTCCATCATATTTTTGACTACCTCCTTAATTTCTGCCACAAAGATGATGTTCATGGCTCACCTGGTACCCACCCTACCCCAGCTCTGGAACCAGCTGTTTCTCCAACAACGCCACTTCTTTTTATTTTTTATTTTATTAAAAAAATTTATTTTTATTTTTATTTTTTTAAAAAAATTATTTATTTTTGGCTGTGTTGTGTCTTCATTGCTGTGCGTGGGCTTTCTCTCGTTGCGGCGAACGGGGGCTACTCTTTGTTGCGGTGCATGGGCTTCTCTTGTTGCAGAGCACGGTTTCTAGGTGCGCAAGCTTCAGTAGTTGTGGCGCGTGGGCTTAGTTGCTCCACGGCATGTGGAATCCTCCCGGACCAGGGCTCGAACCCATGTCCCCTGCACTGGCAGGAGGATTCCCAACCACTGTGCCATCAGAGGAGTTCTCCACTTCTTTTTAGTAGAGAGTAGTATTAGAGATCCAGAGCGGGCACTAGGTATGATCATTGCTACCTGGGTGTCTTTGCTTAGGACTTTTCTTTGGACAGAGCTAGGAAATACATGCATGTATATACACATCTGTACATATGCAACACATATGCATGAATGTTTGTACTTGCATACACAAATATTCATACATACATTTTAGAAACCTTTGGTCCATATCCATCCTTCCAATTTAATTCATCCCATATGGTTTATCTTGCCTTCTTCTTCTGTTATTTGTGTGTCCCTTCTTTCCTATTGAGAACCCTGGCTCTCAACAGTAAAACACACTTACTCATTTGTTTACTTCTATAAAACATTGAAAACAGGTTCAGAATTGCTTTGCCCATACCTCTACAAAAACAAGGCTACTAAAAAGACTTCAGGACCTGTTTGCTATTCTCCCTTCACCCTGACCAGGACGAAGAAATATTTGTAGTTCAATACTATGTTTGTAAATTACTTGGATTAGTTGGCTTTCTTTTCTTCCCTCTTCAGTTTGGTTATGCTATTCATTTAAATACTGTTATCACTGATTTGGTTTGCTTTCAGTTTTAGTACCCTCTTCCCTTTCTTGTTGCTTTAATTTTATATTTTTGATCATGTACAACATGTTTCCAAAAGTCAACACTAGATAAAAAGGTACACTGTATTCTGTATTACTTCTACCTTAGTCCTCACACTCCCAACTTCTTGGAGGCAACTAACTTTATTGTTTAACCTCTCTGAGTTTCCTTTTGGATAGGTAAGTAGATATATGTATGTTTTCTCATTTCTTCCTCTCACACAAAGGGTAGGTTCTACATAGGCTCTTTTGCAGTTTGGCTTTTTCACTTAAGAATGCCTCTTGGAAATCACTCTATATCAGTTCACAGAGATCTTCCTCTTCCTTCTTTACAGTTAAAAAGTGCTCATCATGAGTAATTTTCATAGTTTACTTAACCAATCACCTATGCTTGGATATTCAGATAGTTTCCAATATTTTGCAACTGCAAATAACGCGGCAGTGAATAACCTTGTGCAAAAAAAAAAAAAATTTTTTTTTTTTTTTGATTATTGGAGTTGTATCTTCAGGGTTAATGCCCAGAAGTGAGATTGGCATGTCAAAGTGTAAAAGCGAATGTAATTTGTTGGGTATTGCCAAGTTCCTCTCCATAGGGGTTACACCATTTTGCATTCCCAGTGAGAATGCAGTGTAGGAGAGTGCCTGTGTTCTTCCACATCCTTGCCAGCAGAGTGTAATCCTAAGCTTTTGAATTTTTGCCAACCTGATGGGTGAGAAGTGGTGTCTCAGTGTTGTTTTAATTTGCATTTCTCTTATTATGAGTAAAACTGAGCTTTTTTCATATGTTTAAGGTCCACTTTGATAATTCTTTTTGGTGAATTGTCTGTGGATGTCTTTGTCGATTTATTAATAGGATTTTAAAAATTTAAAGTTGTTTATTTGGCAGAAATAGCTTTTAATACAGTTTACACTAACTGAAAGCAGAATCCCAAAGTACCTGGCTGTGGATAAGCTCTGGTTTCTGCCGTCCAGGAATTCACAGTCTATATGCTGAACTCTGTTACGGTGGATATGAGCATAAGTTCTGGACCCAGATTGCCCACCTTCAAATGCCAGTTCTGCCACTTAGGCAAGTTTTTAACCTCTTGTTGCCTCAATTTCTCCATCTATAAGATGAGAATAGCATTAGCATTTACCTCTTAGGATTATTGTTAGGATTAAATGACAACATATGTAAAGTACTTTGAGCAGTAAACATTCCATAAATGTTGGCTATTTTAGAGTCAAGAAAATGCTCTCAATACATTGATTTGACCCCATAAGAATCTTGTTATATAGTTAGTTATAAAAAATGAGGACCTGAAAGTTTAGAAACATTAGGTGAATCAGTGGTAGAATCAGAATTGTAACCAATTCATTCATTCATTCATTCATTCACTCATTCCACAACTGTTTTTTGAGGCCCTGTTATGTACTAGGCACTGGTGTAGGTGCTGGAGATGTAGCCTGAACAAGACAGATCTTTGAGCTCTTGGATGCTCACTTTTTTGTGTTGGGGGTGGGGGGTGGCCTGTGTGGGTGGGGAAAGAAACAAAAACCAAGGAAACCAATTTTATGTCTTGTTCATCCTTGTCTGTTCAGTACACACAGGACAGTGTCAAAATTCATTTGTTAAAGAATGAAGGAATAAATGACAGAGTGGTGAAAACTGAGGCTTGATGCATAGGTAGGGCCCAAATCACAAAAGGCCTTGCCAACTATTTTGAAGAGTTTGAGAACTTTATCCTGAGCAGAGAAATCATATGAAATGAATAGATTTGCATCTAAGAAAATGCAAAGCCAGTCTGTGTGGAGGACCCACAGGAGAAGGGGGAACAGCAGGGAGGTTGTTATAATAAGTCTAATGGGAGATGATGGGTTCTGAATCAAGAGAGAGGCTGAGGGGATGGAGAGGAGGTGAGCTGGAGGGAGAATTGACTTCACTCGGACTTGCTGGGTGCAGAGGGAGGGAGAAGTCTGCAGTAACGCTGAGGTTTCACTGTGATAAGAAATTGAAGGGGGATGGCTGACAGGGGAAAATGGAGGAAGGCCTTTTAAACATATGGATTTGAGGTGACCCTGGGACAACGCTCAATCTCTTGACTGTATTTGTGTTTGGCTTTTTACACTCCTTGGAGTCAGGAGACTTGGACCTGTCCAGGGCACTATAGTAGCCTCTGAGATAAACTAATAGTGGAAAGGATACTGGTTAGGAGGTCACTTTACTAGTTGAGCAGCCTTAACCTCCCGGGGGTCCCTGGTGGAGTGTGCTCAGTGCTAAGTTAACTGCTAATTGTAACTGGAAGTTTATTCTTTGATGGCAAAAATACTTATCTTTGCATCTTCTCTCACACCTTAGATGATACCCTGCATAGAACAGACTGTGGGCAATATTAAATAGCTGCCTCATAGGGAGATTATGAAAGGAAGTCCATCATCTAGGAAGGCTTACGGCTTGGGGCTTAGGTTGCCCCAGAGGCATCAAACCAGCATGCAGGGAGTTAGGAAGTCCAGGAGGAGCTCCAAATCCCTTTCCATTAATACAGAAAACAGATAAATAAACAGATAAATAAAAAGCCTAACAAAAACCCCTCTAGAATGGCGCCCTGCAAGCTCTGATGACATCAGAGCTTTTCTAGAGGTCATGCCAGATAAAGGCTATGAGAAGACCTGCACGAGACAGCGATTTGGACACCTGGACACATGCCTTTACCAGGGAGAAGGAATTTCTTTTCTTTTTTTAAAAATAAATTTATTTATTTTTATTGTTATTCATTGGCTGCGTTGGGTCTTCGTTGCTGCGCACGGGCTTTCTCTAGTTGCGGCGAGTGGGGGCTACCCTTCCTTGTGGTGCTCAGGTTCTCATTGTGGTGGCTTCTCTTGCTGCAGAGCATGGGCTCTCGGTGCATGGGCTTCAGTAGTTGTGGCAGGTGGGCTCAGTAGTTGTGGCACAGGGGCTCTAGAGCACAGGCTTAGTAGTTACCAGGCACAGGCTTAGTTGCTTGGCGGCATGTGGGATCTTCCCCGACCAGGGCTCCAACCCGTGTCTCCTGCATTGGCAGGAAGATTCTTAACCACTGCGCCACCAGGGAAGCCCCAGGAGAAGGAATTTCTAATGCAGCTGGTGATAATGGTAAAAATCCAAAAGAATAGGGACCATGTTTCACAGAAGCCTCCACAGGCAGATATTTATTTTCAAAAAGAATCTGAACTTTCTATAGTATGTCACTGGATTCCCCCAAGGAGGGTCATCACAGTTAGGAAAGGACCTGCTACAATTCATTTTCTGGTAAGGGTGCTCTCCGGTTTCCCCTGTAGCGGGCTAGGAGTACAAGGGCAAGGGTATGCACAGTTAAGATGAGAGGAAGAGGGTCTCATGAGTAGAAGGAAGCGATGGCAAACAAAGCGTAGGATGGTCTCTAGATGGGAAACAGTATCAGAGACTTGTGTGAAGAAAGATCAGAAGGAAATGCAGGGCCCTAGCAGTAGCTTGGGAGTGGGGAGCGGGGGGTGGGGGAGCGAAGGAGGGAGGGGGAGAACAGCAGTGGAGGAGGAGGTGGGGGATAAAAAGGAGAGCAGGAAAGGCGTGTGAAAGCAACCTCACGTGCAGTGCCCGAAGTCAACAATTAAGAAGCGCTGTAATGAGAACTGGGTTACTGAATTGGGAAGGAGGGACCTGGTTCTCTGGAGGGCCCTTCTGCGTTTACACAGTGCTGCTCGGCGCTAAGGGGGTGTGGTCCTGAGCTCAGGGCGGTGGGAGTGTGAGACGGTGGCGATGGGGGCGCCGCCCAATTTCCCCCCACAGTGGAAGCCTGGGAAAACCGAGCTGCGGGGAGGAAGGCCGGCAGAGCGGAGGCGGGGCGAGGGCGCCGAGAGGCGGGACGGGGGAGGGCGTGGGGAGACAAGGAGGCGCTGCCGCGGGCGGCGCTAGGACCCGCCCGCGCCCTGCCGGCTCCCGGGAGGTTGATAAAGCGGCGGCGGCGTTTGACGTCAGTGGGGAGTTAATTTTAAATCGGTACAAGATGGCGGAGGGGGACGAGGTAGCGCGGAGGCAGCAGCCGCACCAAGGGTTGCGGCGCCGGCGGCGGACCAGCGACCCAGACACCGGGGTTAACCACGTGTCGTCCACGACCCTCCTAGGTACGGGCCGGCGAGGTGGAGGCCGCGGGGCCCAGGTGGGGAGAGGGCGCGCGCCGCTCGGGCTCGCGGGCACCGGCCGCAGGCGGCGGGGTCGTCGTCCGCGGCTGGCTCGGCTCTCCTCCCGCCGCCGCGTCTGTCCGCCGGGCCTAGCCCCCGCCGCGCCCCGAGCTCCCGCGGCGCGCGGCCTGAAAGGGAGGCTCTCCGGCCGCGGCTCCCGCAGCTGTCGGGTGCACGGGTGGCGCGCGCGTCTGCGCCCGGCCCGGCCCGGCCCCCTGCCCTCCCGCCCGCCGCGTGGCTGTCGCGGCGTCCGCCCCGACCTGAGGGGGCGGCCTTGAGCAGGGGCCGCAGACCCGGGGCGCGGGGAGGTCGGCGGCGGCGCGGCTGGGTCCTGGGGAGCTGCGGGCGGGCCGTCATCCGGCCGGCACTCGCTGCCCTCTGTCCTTCGCGCGGAAGGGGAGGAAGGGTTAACCAGGTCTCGATGGGCCCCGCGGAGGAGGAGGACGCGCAGCGCGCGGGGGGCGCAGACACCTCGCTGCCAGGTCGGAAGGCGCTCCAGACACCTCTCCAGGAGGGAACCGCAGTCCGCAGGCCAGGGCAGTGTCCGGGGACTCGGATGCTGGGGCCCCTCGGCTCCCGAGCCCATTCATGCGGGTAGCTCGTGGGTAGGATGCGAGTTCAGGTTTAATTGTCCAGACTGGGGTTATGAGCTGTTTACTAATACTGAGACCAGAGTAAGGCCCGATCGGACTGAGAGTGTCGGTGGTGTGAAGTCACCTGATCCTTCGCTCCCGGGTTTTGCTGAATGTGAGCTCCTACTGTACGAGTGCGGGGAGCGCCCCTGCCCCCTGGAAGACGCATTTGCCTTGGCAGCAGAGTGTGGTGTATCCCTCTCACTCCATACCACCCTATTTTTAGGAGTTTAGCATTTGACCTTTCACTGTGGTGTGAATTGAACGCCTGAAATCCTGATTGAGAATTTTGATGGTGCTTAAAGCCATAAAGTTTTTCCAAGGCTTATAAATAGTATAAGCTTACGGCTAGGTCAGTTTGGCCATGGCATAGAGAAGAGTTTATTAACTATACTAAGTATGAACTGTGTTTTTCCAATTTCTCTGCACAATCTGATAAAGGTGTTGTGAGATAAAATGTGAAACATTTTGATAAGAGACTCACTTTAATGGAAAAGTTTATGTGAGATATGCTTCATCATTCATGGTAGGCCCTGGACGTGTTGAACGTATGTTAGAGGTGATGACAAACTCTAAGTTTTGCTAAGAGCAAAAGAACAGGAAATAAAGCTGATTTTATTATTTCTTGCCAACCAAAGCACTTGACAGAACTGTTTACTTAGGGAAAATGCTGCCAGAGAAGAAAGGTATGCCTTAGATCTATTCTGGTTGGAATTTTCAAGTAATTAGTTGTTCTGGAATGCTGATGGATTGGTTAATTTAGCTCTTTTGGACCCTGGCATGGGGGTGGGGGGGGGATGCGTATTTATTTATACCGTTTTAGATGTAGTTTCAGAGCGTTTTATATGTTTGCCTTATTAGGAGAAACATTGCTTTATGACTCACGGTTATGAACATCGTTTTTAGGCTGTGGCACATGGAGAAGAGATGCTGTTCTTAAGACTTGATAAAATAAGGGTCATAGTTTATTAAATGCTGTCTGCTACTCACAGGTTTTTGTCTGTGTGTGTGTGTGTGTGTGTGTGTGTAGTTCTTCACTTGACAGCCATTCCTATCAAAAGACTGCCTAAAATAGTCCCTTTCCCTTCTAATTTGCTCTGAGTCACCCATTACTACATTAAAAACCAAGTAAACTTGTTGAGATTTGTATTTAAAGTAAGACCAAACAGGCTGTGAATGAGTAGGGACTCATCTGAGAAACTCTTTGTCTCCCTCTGCTTTCTGGATAAATAAAGTTGAAGAGCTGAGTTGAGGTTGAGTCAGGTGCCACTCTAGTAGTTTAGTCTTAGGAAGGTGCTTTGTGTCTCTTAAAGAGAAGTGCTTACTCTTTTTAGGATTGTATTGTAAGACCTTTATAAAGCACTTTTGAACTCTTCTATTTTAATGACTTTGTAGGATGATAAGAATCTGTGGTAATGATTAAATCTATTTAGTAAAGTGTCTTGAAATTATTTGGGGAAGAAAGAGCTGCCTTACAGTAAAGAGGTACTTATTACAGGGCAAATAAACCATGAGTTAAAATGAGATTCTGGCCTTAAGTCTAATGCATATATTTTATGATTCATTTTCAGTTTGTCTCTGTGTTTTAACTTTAGGATAAAGTTTTTGAATATTTTTTTCACAAGTGAAAGTTTCTTGAAATTGTTAGATCTTTCCAAAATTGTGCCTTTTCCCATTCATCTACTGTTAAGCAGCTGCTGACAGTATACCTGGAGGACTGTCACCTAGTTTGATGCTGGAGTTGAAGACATATTGAAAATTGTGAGACCTAGTAGTAAGATGCATTTCAAAAAGTTGTTTATGCTCAACTGGAAGACCTTGTTGACACAGAGAGTTGTAAGCAAAGCTGTTTGGCAGGCTGTTAAAGAGCCAGAAATGTAAGGGATGGGAATAGAAGTTAAACTTTTTTGTAATAGTGATTTATAGCTTTACAGAAGGACTTTTTTCCCCAGAGTGGGTGCAGGGAAACAGCTTTGTTTTTTTTTTTTCCCTTTCTTAAAGTGTAATGGTATTTTGATTGTTTAGCTATTTTGGGGTTGTATTGTTTACTCTCGGGCATTATTTAACTTAAGGAAGATAGATGTGAATATAGAATAACTAAACTTGATCCCCCAATCAATTCATAACTCGTGTAAATTCCTTCCTATCCTTTACTCTTCTTTAGCACTAGTAATGCAGAAGAACTGTTGAAAACTTTCTCCATAGCTTTAAAAGTGGATATCCAGAAAAAAAAGACCAGCCTGAAAATGTCAGTGGGATAATACTTGATACTTTATAAAGCACTTTAAACATCTCGCTTTGATTTTATTCTTAAAACCTTCCTGTGAGGGAATTATGTTATTCCCATTGAAGGGAGTGATTGTGACTGGTCTACAGTCATGGAAACTACTCAGAGGTACTCTTACTGCTCTTCACCAGGAGGGTAGAGGCCTTTCTTCATTGCAAATTATTACATATCGTTAGAGATGACTGAGTATAACTTTGAATGAAGTCTGAAATCATATTAAGATGTGGCAGTTAAAAAGTAAAGACAGGGCAAGTCACTAAGTGGAGTGGGAAATTTTAAAATAGGAAGGAAAAAGGTGGATATTGTAGAAAGAAGTAGAAAGATTAATAAAGTAGACTTTGGGGTTAGTCTTCTGGCCAACACAAGTAAAATCTGGGGGATTCCCTTGCCAAGGTACCAGTTTAATAGAATTATTTGTACAACTTGTGTTTCTATGATTGGCATCAAAATAACCAGTAACTAATAATTTTGTGAAATGTGTAACTGATGAAAGATATTTATCTAGGCTCTCTAGCACATTTTACCTTTTTATTGTATGATACTCTGATTGTGGGGGCAATGTTTCTTTAATCCTAGAAAATCAAGATAGTGTAATGGAGGGACTTCCTTGGTGGTGCAGTGGTTAAGAATCCACTTATACAGGGGACACAGGTTCGATCCCTGGTCTAAGAAGATCCCACATGCCCTGGAGCAGCTAAGCCTGTGCACCACAACTGCTGAGCTTGTGCTCTAGAGCCCGCAAGCCACAACTATTGAGCCTGCATGCCACAGCTACTGAAGCCGGCATGCCCTAGAGCCTGTGCTCCACAACAGGAGAAGCCGCTGCAATGAGAAGCCTGCGCACCACAATGAAGAGGTAGCCCCCGCTCGCTGCAACTAGGAAAAGCCTGCACGTAGCAATGAAGACCGAATGCAGCCAATAAATACGTAACTAAATAAATTTAAAAGATAGTGTAGTGGAAAAAGAATAAGTAATCAAAAGCTGAGTGACTTCGTTTAAACTCTTTGAGCTTGAAACCCCTCACATAACAGTAGTGATAATTATACCATAAGGGCTGTTGTGGGAAACAAATGAGGTGATAGGGTACAAGTGTTTTGTAAATTGTAAAGTTGTGTGTAAGACAGTAATATATATGTAAAAATGTGCCAGTTTGACTACTTGTTTTATTATATATGTGTATATTTGCAATCGGATAGTCTCTTCTAATTTTTTCCCCCTATAATGTGGACAAAGGTTTAATGTGGGCAAGGGTGGTGGGTACATTTTTTACTTTATCTGTAAAATGCTGATAATGTGTTCATGGTTAGGGTTATTGTATTAACTGTGATTAAAGTGCTTAATCCAATGGCAAACATTCTGTTTGATGGTACTTATTCCTATAATGTGTGGTTATTTAGGATGAGACTTAGAACTAAACATTAAATTTTTAAAATAGGTGACTTGAAAGGTCTTTGTTCAGTTTTTACAAGATAAAAATAAGCATTCATGTTTCTCAGCTATCTTTTAATAAACTTGCATTTTAGAGAATCATTTAACCATGTGGCAAAATGCTCTTCTGAAATTGTTTATTTCAGTTACAGGGCTCAGTATGAATTAATTTCTTAAAGTCACGGCAGTAGAGTAGAGTACATTGGCTTTTCAAACAGTAAAGGTGCAGAGTCTAATTTATGTCTGTTATGTACAAGAATGCCTAAAAACGTGATTGACTTGAAACCACACTAATCATGAGTCCCATAAAAAGCTTTTTTTCCCCTTCATGTAATAATTATTTATAGAAGAGTCATGGGTAGTGATAAGAACATACTTATTTTAACTAAACACTTAATTTTGAGTACCGTAAACTTCCTTTGGCCTTCAGAATGGAATAACATTTTTTCCTTCCTGATGGTTAATATCTGCCCTAGCAAGCTTGTAGGTCTTTTTTTGGGGTTATTAAATAGATAATAATCTATGAAGGCACTTTTAGAAACTTTAAAGTCTTCTACAAAGAAACTGTAAAGGGGGTGAAATTGGCACACTCAACTAGCTGCTCTTT
Source organism: Hippopotamus amphibius kiboko (assembly GCF_030028045.1). Lineage (NCBI taxonomy): Eukaryota > Metazoa > Chordata > Mammalia > Artiodactyla > Hippopotamidae > Hippopotamus > Hippopotamus amphibius. The sequence continues at coordinate 118,259,388 of NC_080192.1, forward strand.
TCATATTTGAATGAATGGGTTTATGAGATATTAAAAGTTGGATTGTTTGCTTTTATCTGAATGGTGGGGGGGAGGATTGAATTTTGAATGATAGATAAGTTGGAGAGAAATTTTGATACGAAAATCACCCCGTTCTTAGTTTATTTATTTATTTTTTTTGATGAAAACAGTTATTAATCATCAGAAATTGCTGTTTTATTTTCATCAGCCCTTTAATTTTAAAATCAACTTCACAGTATGAACAGGCTATATGTGGAATTTTTGTTTAGAGTCAGGAAGCTTTTTATTGCAGGAAAATGGCCATACGCTTGGATATTGTTTCTCAAAAAATTCTGAAGTAGGCTAGGAGTCCTTGGGAAGGTTGAGCAATGTTGCAGATACCAAATGTCTTACAACTGGCTATTAAGATAGAAATTTACTGCCTTTAAGTTACAGCTAAACTTGTGATTGAACAGAACTTGTGATCACAGCTCTTAACCTAATTGAATAATATAGTAATTTATGCTTTGTCATAAAAGTTTAAAATTTGTTACATTTTGAAAGCAGTTAATCTTTGTAGACACTTTGGAAGATACAGCTGAAGGAAAAAAGAAGAAAGTAAAAATCATACCAACTAGTGGTAACCACTGCTAACATTTTAGTATACATCCTTTTTTAAATGCGTAGTTTAATTTTTCCTAGATTGGGATCTTAATGTAATTTTGTAATTTACTTTTTCATTTCATATTGTTTTTCTCTTTATGATTAAATAATCTCTCCAACATGATTTTTTAAGTGGTATTATACTACTACTTAACTAATCCTCCTTTTGGTTATGGAATTATTTCCTGTGAATAATGTTGGCTAAACACCTTTATAGATAAACCTTGACCTGTGGGGTAAGGTCTTAAAAGTAGATTTCTGGGTCAGATGTACATTTTCAAAATAGAAGACACATATCAGCAATCCATTCAGAAAGGTTGTACCCATTTATTCTGTCTCCATTAAGGTTCACAAGTGGGTGGTGTTAATAAAAATGCCAACACATAGGAAAAATGGGGATCTGTTTGTTTTATTTGCATTTCTTTTATTACAGTTGATGTTGAAATTTTAGTATGGTAACTGAACACAAATTCTTTTTCTTAATTGCATTTTTGTATTCTTTGACCAGCTGTCAGTGTTTCCCTTATCTTTGTAAAAGCCCTTTTGTATACAAGAAATTCTTTCTCATGTTTGTTTTTCTTTTAACAAACATTTGAATAGTATTTTTAAAATGGTATATTTATTATTTATTATATTATTTATGTTATTTATTATTTTAAAAATAGTATAATAATATATAAAATGGAATAGTATGTTTTAAAAAAATATTTAAAATGGTTCCATATGAGTGTTTTTCTTAAATTGGCAACTCTCAACTTACTTAGTACTAGTCTCTTTTGAATATTTAGATATGCTGCTGTAGTTTTGTTTTTTTCTTTTTCTTTTTCCTGGTTTAAATTCTTTGTGAGATATGGTTCTTTATTCCTGTCTCTTTATAATGCCAGAATATGGGCATCAGCTTCAGTGCACAAGTCATGTGGTAGAAGCTTCCAAGCTGAGGATCTGGGTTCAAATCACCACCACTGCCAAGCTTTGGCTTCCTTAACAAAAAATCTACTTTAGAAATTAAAGGTTAAAAGATAATGTCTTAAAACACCTGGCATGTATTGTGTGTACAAAGAAAGTTATTCCTTCTCAGGGTAAAGGAGAACCTGAAGGGGCTGCAATTAGTTTTCTTTTGGGAGTAAAGAGTAAAGGACCATACTTAGACAAAGAACTACCTTTTTTCCCCCTTGATGTTATGTTGCTGTATTGAGCACCTACCTTATAAAAGGGCTTCTCTGTTGCTTGTAATTAATACGTGCGTAGAAAAGTGTAGAACAGATCCCTGTTTCTAAGCTTTCATGTAGACGGGAGATCAGATAGACCTTATGCATGTTGGTGAGTAAAGTTTGTCATTAAGTTTGGAATTTCAGAAGTAGAAATTACTGTGTGTTAATATTGTTGAGGAAGACTTCATGAGAGAGGTTGGGCTTTTCAGTCCTTGAAGAATGGGTGGGTCTTAGCAGAGTTGTAGGATATACCACTTATTTGAAGGTAGGAAGATAGGCACTGTGTTGGGAAGCTGTGGTTAAAGCACTTGTTCCTGCTTTCTAAGAATTTTTCTAAAAGGGATGCTTAAAAAGTATTTAAAAGCAACTAGAGAGAAGCAATTGAAAGATCAGATGTATTAGGGCATGTTTAATAAAAAAGGAATGAGTTTTTCTGTAGCCATGTAGAGCAAAGAATTGATTTAAATAACTGAATAATTCCTAGCAAAACTGAATAGTCCCCCAAAAGTGAGTAAAAACTGTAAAGATGTGTGCTCCCTGCCTCTGTTTTTGAGCATGTGTATTTCTCTGCCATAAGGAATCCTGACACATACTCTAAAATTGCCAAACTTAAAGAAGGGACAAAAGGAGAATATAGTGAGAACCTCTGACTCTCTTAGCTCATTTGTTTTTTTCAAATTAGTCACATTTATCTAGCTGGAAGAATGTTTGTCTTTTTTTTTTTTTTTAGCACGATTTCC